>NC_084461.1:14724166-15457500 GCF_027409185.1 Cynocephalus volans
AGAGCTTCCACTGGAGAGGTCCCACCTTTGTGGGGTCTCTCATTTAGAATCCTGACTGTTGGCCATAATTGCTGTGTCTACCCCTTCAGGGGTGGGGGTGGGGCAGATATCCTTAGTCCCTTTTTTAAAAGACCATTGTACCTTTCAATCATTTCCACCGCCTAGGGATGATATGGCACACGTAACTTCCACTGAATGGACAACTGGGAGGCCTATCTCTGAACCCCATGTCCAGTAAAGTGGGTTCCATTATCATTCTATATGACTACAGGCCAGCCACACATAGCTGTAAGTCTATTCATTGTTTTCACAATGTTTATCTGGTCAGGGGCCTTACAAGGCCATACAAACAGAAGACCAGTAGCCATATCAACAGTTGTGAAGATGTATCTGAAATTCTCTGACCTTGGCAGTGGTCCAACAAAGTACACTTTGCCATCGAGTCAAGGGCACCCTTCCTCAAGTTATTTGCCCATCTGTATGGGGCATCCACCGGGGGTGTGGACTCTCTTGAGCACATAGTGGACAAACATGACAGGCATTCACTACATCTTCCCATTTTATAGGCAGGGCCCATCTTTGAGCCACCATCCACATGGTTTTGCTGCCAGCATGCTACATTCATCGATGTAACCACTGGGCTACATCAGTAGCTGGGGCTCTCTCCAGCCATCTTACCTTAGCCAAGGCATCGACTTCATCATTTCCTGGGCTGGCTAAGGGGAAGTGTCCTGTGACATGGAAAAGAGTTACTTCTTTCTCACGTCCCAATTCCCATAATTCTTGCCACATGGCTTGTCCCCACAGGGGTCGGTACCTACCATCCACTGTTGATATTTCCAAGTAGAAACCCAAAGAGTTAAACCTTTGTACACAGCCCAGATGTCAGTGCAGATGGTTATGGCCCAGGCTCATTTTTATCACCATCCATACTGCTCTCAATTATGCCCATTGACTGCTTTGCCCTGTGCCATTTTCATACCACATGGTATCTGTTGAGGGCTGGACAGCAACAGCTGTCCATGATGCTGAAAGTCCCATGCTAGAGCCATCTGTATACCAAGCTTGCTCTGTGATAGGTCTCTGTCCCTCATGGAAAGGTGTAGCCTCCACCTCGATGGGTAACAGTTCTGTCAAAGTTTCCTCCAAAACCTCTACTGGGCCTAGTACGGTTTGCAGCTCTTTGGACAGAGGACTTGTTGACACAGTGCCGCTTTGTTCTATATATGCTCCCCATTTAGACAGAGTGGGAGTCTGAGCTACACCCATTTTAGAGTTGGTTGCCCACATGCACAGCCTACCTATTGTGGTGTAGGTTGTCCTTACTAGGACTTTGGCAGTTCCTGTGATAGCTTCAGTGGCTGTCAAGGTGGAATACACAGCTGCCAACTGCTTTTCTATTAGGGCTTCAGTACCCTTCCAGATCTGAGACCAGAATCCTACAGGTGTGTGGAATTGGTCATGTCTCCGCCACAAACCCCATCCTAACCCTTCCTGGGTTATATGTACATCCAACTGAAATGGCTTAGTGGGGTCGGCCACTTGTAAAGCCTGTACTTGCTGTATTGCCCTTTTTGTAGCCCAGTAAGCTTGTTCTATCTCCTCAGTCCAATCCCAGGGGCTCCTTTCTTTGTTAATGCATACAGTGGGCATGCCATTTGGGCCATATGGGGTACAAAAACTCTTCAATACCCAAGAAGTCCCAAATATGTCTATAGCTGAGCTACAGTTGTAGGTCAAAGATATGCCTGTATCTTATCTATAATAGCTTCTGGGATGACTCTTGTCTTACTTGATCAGACCACTCCCAGGAATTTGACTGACAGCCCAGGTCCTTGCACTTTGGCTGTGTTCACAGCCCACCCACATTGTTCCAAATGACTTAGCAGCATTGGAGCTGCCTGGGTTAAATCTGAAAGAGAATCAGAAGTTAGTAACACATCATCAATGTAGTGAAACATTGTAACCATGCTGGGCCTAGTCTTCTTGGCTAGGTCCCCAGGCACCAAACCATGATGGATGGTTGGGCTATGCAGATAACCTTGGGGCAATACTTGAAAGGTACACTGTCTCCCTTTCCAGGTGAAGGCAAACTGATCTTGGCTATCAGCCAAGATTGGAATAGAGAAAAATGCAGTTGCAAAGTCCGATACATAAGGATAAGTTCCCAGCTGAGTTGTCAGCTGATCCATCAAGTCATGAACTGAAGGCACAGCTGCATGCAAAGGAGGCACTACTTTGTTTAGTTCTTGATAGTCTACGGTCATTCTCCAGGTACCATCAGGCTTTTACACTGGCTATACTGGAGCATTAAATGGGCTATGAGCTGGACGAATAATGCCAACATTTTCTAATTCCAATATCGTAGCACTTATCTCTGCATGTCCTCCTGGTAGGTGATACTGTTTTACATTAACTACGTCTTCGCTGGGGTAACACCTATGGGTCATGTTTAGCATATCCTCATAACACAGGCTTTACTGTCCGTATCTGCGGCTGAAACTCTCCAACTGTTGTTTGCAGGTGCAAACCATAAAGTACTACCATACCCAAGATGTATTCAGCTACAGGAGATATATATACAGTGTATACATGAGGGATTAATCTTCCTATACCCAATGGCAATGACACAGCTTTGACCTCAGTAGTATGTCCTCCATAGCCATCTATATGAACTGTGGCTCCTGGAAACTTATCTGGATTGCCATATATCAGGCTGCATTCCGCACCTGTATCTACCAATGCCAAAACATGCTGCACATTTGTCCTCTACCAATGTATTGCCAATTCAACATGAAGCCTCCCATCCTCACCTGCCACCAAAAGATGAGCACCTTGGCCTGCTCCCTAATCAGAATGAAACATTTCTTCCACCTCCTCAGAAGCAACCAAAAAATCCTTTAAATCCACTGAGTGTACCTTGCTACCTGTTTCCCGATGTTTGGTGAAACACTGTTCAGGGCGCAATTGCTGCCACATGACAAACAGGACTGCATTTGGCTGCCGGTCAATTTCCTTCTTATCAACCCCTGCTGCAAGCAAGTCAAGCCACATCTGCTTATGGCTAGTCTTGCTTGGTCCCTTTGGGATAAAATCCCGAGCATGTCTTGGGGGTTTGGTCTTAGCCACCTTTTGGACCCCTTTTTGCTTGTCTTTTCTTCTCTACTTCACCCAAGCTGTCTATCATGGTTGTTACCTCATGCATAGGAAGAGCAATGTATGGGTCCAGTATGGCCATCAGTGACCCTAAGGATGTTGATGGGGCATTTTGCAGCACTATGTCTCTCATGCTGCCTGCAAAATTTTCATCATCCAGGCCACGAGTGTTCACATTAAACATGGACTGCTGCATCCCCAGCTCTTGAATGATTCATACCAATTCAGCATACATTTGCCATTTACTAACAATCTTGGGCAGTGTTCCAGCATTTGCCCACACGGTTTGGGCAGCTGCATTCACCCATTCCATTAAGGAGTGATTACCTGGCCCTTGTGCATACCAGCGGCTATTCTGCAGCCACTGCCTCAGGGATGGGTGCATGGTAATTGAGGCAAATTTTTCCATCTCCTCACCAGAGCATACCACACTATCCACCCCTAGGTCCCATAACCACAACAGCCAAGCAGCCAGGGGCTCCCCCCATTTCTGCTGAAACTGTCTCCCCAAGTCCACTAATTCAACCTGGGTATATGGGACATAGGTGGTGAGTTGGGTCACCTGTGGATTGCCACTGGTTATCCACCCGGTCCCATAGGCTGCTTGCATTTCACCTTCTGATGCACAACAGGTCATGCCTGGAGACACATGGTCTCCCCCAACTCACTACTGGGTTTGTCGTCTTCCCTGGTGAGAGAGGCAGGAGTGGCCAGTTGCTGCACATCATCTTCCAGGACATCTATCTGTGCTTCCAACAACTCTGCTTTCTGCTTTGAATCTTCCAGTAGCTGCACATCATCCACCAACAACTCTGCTTTCTGCTTCAAATCTTGATCAACTTTTAGCATAGTGAGCAGCAGCCAGGCTTCAGTCAGCAGAAAAGTGACCACTGGGCACCACACGCTCAAGGACAGCCACATTTCCTCCCCTTCCCAAGGGTCTTTCCACTGTAGTATCTGATCTATGCTGCCTTGCAATATAGTGAGCAGCAATCAGATCCCGGTCAACAGAAGGGTGGCCACAGGGCACAACATGTTCAAAAGTAGCCACATTTCCTCCTTCTTCCAAAGGCTTTGGCTCCTATACCTGCTCAGAATCCTGTTCTGACTACACCAATTGTAGAGCTAGGGCTGGGTCTAGAGCTCACAGACCCCTCGAGTCTGTTCACAAACCCTCCACACACAGGTTTACAAGCTAGGTAACTGGCAAAAAGGTCCTTGGAGCCTTGGTTGAAGTAGGAATAATCTTTATTCAGCACACGCATGTCTGAGACCTAGGCAGTACAAAGAGAAACTCAAAACTCTACTGCTACCAGCAAAGTCCAAAGAAAAACTGAGCAGCTGTCAGCAAAGTAAACACGCTCTATTTCTAGAGCAAGCTCTGCTGGCCAGCGCTGCTTCACAAACTACAGAGCACACAATAGCAACAAACTAAAAAGATATGTGGTTGCACATGTGCACTAACTCCACCCACACACAACCTGTTGATAAGAAATGTCGAGGGAGCCTGACTAAATTATTCTATTTTCCTCACACAGTTTAATTGGGTTAGATCATGAAGAAGCACCCTAGAAATAGCAAGCTGAGCTTTGATTATTTGAGGGACATGAGAACATGGCATTAAGGGTGGCACCATAACAGCTCAGCCTTCTCTGGAGCTGGGGGAAGGTGAAGCAGTTAGTTTAAAGGTCAAATTTGATTGATGAAGAGTCAGCTTCATCCAGCTGCTCTCTTAACATACTCAAGTTCAGATACGGAATTCATTGACAGCACAAGTTATGGCTGTGATGGCTGGTCTCTAAACGTTGGCTATCAAGCCAGACAACCATGCAATCATAGGATTTTCAGAGCTACAAAGGGCCTTACCAATTTTCTGATCTCATACACTCACTTTACAAAGGAATATCTATAACACAAAGAAATGAAGAGAGTTGCTTAAGATTACACACGTAATAAGTTATCAAGCAAGAGTTTGACACAGTATTGTTTTGGTGAGAGATGGTCAAATAAAAAAAAAAGTAACTTTTAAAAAAGCTGTTGCTTTCTGTGCAGGAAGCTATTTAATTCTCTTTTGATCACCTGATTTCTACCTGTTTATTTTGAGCTGGTTGCAAGGCTGAGACAGTCTATTTAGGATAGTTTGAGAAAGGTTATTGATCCCAAATTGAACATTACATACAGTGAGAGGAATGACCTGCTTCAAAAGGGAAAAAGGGTCTTAACCTAGTTGAGTAGATTAGCTTGTTACCTGGAGATGAAAACCCTACCTTTAAGTCAGCTCATGATTTTACAATAGGCTTTCAAGCAATTTACTTAATATCACGTTGTGAAATTGCCTGTTTAATTAACTCCTTGAAAGAAGGTTATTTTAAATGTTCCATTGGAGGCCTCTGAAATGAGTTGATTTAAAAAGAATTTGTGGTGTTATTCTTTCCATGGAACCCAAAATCACCAGTTTATTTATATAGTCATGGGTTCATGTTTTCAGTGTTCAAATTAGACCAATTTTAAGTTATTTTGAAAATGCCCAGGCATCTGGCTTTGTTTCTTTTTTCTGTCTTCCTTATATTATCTTCTTTCTACTTCTTCTTGAATATGCTCTTCAAACAGAATTCACATGAGTCACCCAAGAAGAGAAAGAAAAGATGATGCTTGTTTAACTCAAGGAGGATTTCATTTTGCAAAAAAACCTTTTCTGCTATTTACAAATATGACAACCTTTTTGGGGACACTTATTATTTCAGGATTTTACTAGTGCTTTCATGAGCATCATTGCATTCAACTTTGTCACACTTCTCTGGAGAAGCAGGCATAAATGTTTTTATTTGGCTGATGAAAACAGGGAAACCGAGAAAGGATCAGTGTAGTGCTAAATCATGTAAAATTGGCAAAGATGGGTTTTGAGCCCTGATTTCTGACTAAGATTTATTCTTAATGCTTGTTTTGTAATTTTCATGCAAAACTACTGAGCATTTCATGCTAATCATTTTTATAAGTTTCTATCAAAGTATATTTTGAAAGTACTTATGAAAAGTACCATTTCCAATGCCAATTCATAATTGTATCTAGACTGCCAATATTGTATGTGGAAATACTTTCATGATCCATGTATCACCCAGAAATTGACTTTAAATCCATAACAAAAGAACAAGTCAATATTCCAAGCTGCCTTTATACTAAACTGTTAAAGGGCTAGTTTGCAGGTTACCATAACTGTGCCCTTAGCATATTGCAGCAGAGGGATTTAGTGTATGTAACACAAAAGTACTGAATAGTTAGATTGCAGTAGTCCCCCTTTATCCCTGGTTTTACTTTCTGCAGTTCCAGTGCCTGTGGTCTACTGTGGTCCAAAAATATTAAATGAAAAATTCCAAAACTAAACAATTTGTAAGTTTAAAACTGCACTCTGTTCTGAGTAGTGCGACGAAACGTCCTCCCACAACAGGGATCATCCCTTTGTCCAGCATATCCATGACGTGTGCACTATCATCAGTCACTGAGTAGCCATCTGCTTTATTAGATTGACATATCACAACAAGGGGAAGGGGAAGTATAATACGATAAGATATTTTGAGAGAGAGAGAGAGAGACCACATTTGCATAACTTTTATTGCACTATATTGTTGTAATTGTTCTGTTTTCTTATAAGTTATTTTTCTTAATCTCTTACTGTGCTCTGACTATATGGAAATAAGCAAATCAAAGTGCTTTTCCTATACTCCTACTTGTTGACAATCAACATAGAAGACTTCTATGACCAAATGTGTGTGGGGTTTTCCCCACACATCAAGTGAGCCATCACCTGTGCCTCAGACACCAGCTGGGTATCCTCCAGTTCAATTCCCACTCTATCTACCTGGATAGTGTCAAACCCCACAGCTTGAGGACTCAGTACCACAAGACTGCCCCTCATTTCAGATGCCCATCCCGGCCCCAGCCCTTTGGAACTCACCAGCTGTAAACCAGGTTTCCTCAACTCTGGCTCAAATAATTTGCTACAGTGGCTCTCAGAACTCAGTGAAACACTTACTTACATTCACCAGTTTATTATAAACAATATAGGTGAAGAAATGGGTAGGACAAGGTATGGGGAAGGGGTGCAGAGCTTCCATACCCTCCCCAGGTATGCCACCCTCCAAGAACCTCCATGTGTTCAGCTATCCAGAAGCAGTCCTTTTGATTTTTTATGAGGCTTCATTACATAAGCATGACTGACGAAGTCACTGGCCAGTGGTGATCAACTTAACCTTCAGGCCCCAGAAGTCGGGGGACAGGGGTGGGGCTGAAAGTTCCAGCCCTCAAAGCCTTCCTTGGTCTTTTCTGGGATCAGCCTCCATCCTGAAACTACCTAGGAGCTGCTGGTCACCAGTCAACACATTAGCATATGAAAAAGACACCACTTTGGAGATTCTAAGGATTTTAGGAGTTGTGTGCCAGGGAAGGGTCAGGAATGGGGACGAAGACCAAAAATATACTGTATTTCAAAATATCATACATGCCTAATTTATAAATTAAATTTTATCATAGGTATGTGTGTATGGGAAAAAACATAGTATGTATAGGGTTGGGTACTCTCTGTGGTTTCAGGCATCTGGTGGGGGTCTTAGAACTATCCCCTATGGATAAGGGGCAACTGCTGTATTTGTTTTCCCTTTAAAACTGCACCATGGAATTGTTTTTTAATTAGAAATGTATACAAGTGGAAGATACTGATCTCAGAAGACATACCTTGGGGGACTGGAAATGTACCTTGACTATTATAATCAAATGAAACTCAATCTATAACAGAAGAGAAAATTAAGTAAAAACATCTAACCTAGGAAGAATAATAAAAAGTAAAGAACCAGAGAAGGAAAATGGCACTGAAGAAATCTCTTTTAAAATAGTTC
This sequence comes from Cynocephalus volans, assembly GCF_027409185.1. Taxonomy (NCBI): domain Eukaryota; kingdom Metazoa; phylum Chordata; class Mammalia; order Dermoptera; family Cynocephalidae; genus Cynocephalus; species Cynocephalus volans. Next base: position 14,732,212 of record NC_084461.1, read on the forward strand.
TAAAATGACATCTATCCACTTAGGAAGGTTGCGTGAGGCCTTCGGGGGAGGGAGAGATTGTGAAGTCAGAAGTGTGGTGTTATGCGCTTTTCCTCTGTGTGTGAGGAAGGTGATCACTGATTATTATGAAGTGTTGTTTTTGCCTTTAAAAATTAAATTTTAAACTTAACTGTCTCTGAAAATGTCAGGATTATTCCAGAAAGCTTTGCAAGGCTTTAGCTGTTGGTGCTTAACGTGTTTTGTTAATTCAATTAGCAGTTCACTTACTTTATGACCAAGTTTCTTTTATTGCTTGAGCTTCTGCCTAATGGAAGTTAGGTAACTTTTGAAAAACTGAACCAACTACATCTGGCAATTTGGGCATGCTATATATAGATTCAAGGTGCCCAATTTAATAAAGAAGTCAAATTGGCATCTAAGGATTAGTTTAAGCAGTGGAAAGCTCATCAGCTTGGTATCCACAAAACTGGTATGTAAACCTAGAAATGTACAAGAAAATCCTAAATACCATCTCAGACTCAAGAACTAAGTTTAATTTCTTGAGGGAATTATTTCCTGAAATGGATCATCCAGAATGGCCAAAATGTCATATAATAGTCTCAGAAGGAATTAGGTTTCAGTGTGTAAGAACATCTTAAAACAATATTTAATTGAGATATTCAGAGTCTCACAGTGACTTTATGAAGAGTTGGGAGAGAGAAAAATTTATATCTTTAATATTCTAATTCCATATCCAAAACAATTCTTTGTTTATTTCTTTCACCTAGTTTGCCATTTGCAAAAAAAGCTCTCAATAAATAATCGATATATTTCAGTCACGGCCATTCTGGTTCATCTAAGTACAACTAAGTGTGTTTATAATGAGGGTTTGGATCATTCTTAAGATTTCTTATCAGTAATTTCAGCAATTTAATTCAAAGGAAATTTATTAAAGGATGTAGTCCTTTAAAAAGTAGTCCTTTAAAAAGTTCAAATACATTTATTTAGGCACTAATGGGGGGTACACAATATATGTCTTTCAGGGGTCACAGACTGGTACCTCAGAGGATGATTCTTCTCCACAGATGTGTTTTCTTCCACCTGAAGAATATTTTTGAGTTTAATTGAATGATTTATGTGGAGCATGCACCCTGCAGCTCTTCAGAATCCTCATCATTCTTCATTGCTCTAAACAAGCATCCTTTGCAATACTTCTGTTAGCCTATGGCTCTTGAAGCAATTTGATTTTATGGCAAGATCCAGTACTCCCAGAGCCATAGCAATTACTGGGGGAAGTAAACACTCATGAAACAGTGAAGTAGTAATTCAGGTGGTATGGGATTGTATCCCAACAAATGGTCTAAAGAAGAGCTGTCCTTGGAGAAGAAGGGAAGTGAATATGGGATGAAGGAGGTGGGAAGGTCTCAGGGAAGCCTGGCACTTACTTGGCTTTTTGCTGTGTGAGCAGAGGTGGAAGGGTGGATAGGCAGAGACAGCGTGGTGTGTCTGGGTGTGAAGAGCTTGGAGAAATCCAGCTGGATCCACATGGGAAAAGTGGAAGCTTCTAAACAGATCCTTCCCTGGCAACATTGAATAGGTTCACAAAGTGCTTTGAACACACAGTCCTGGAGTAAAACATTTAGTTATGGAGTGCATGGCTGCACCTTCTTTGTACTAGAGTTTCAGTGTATCCTGTATAATTGTGATGACAGTGGCAAATGGGCTGGAGCATGATGCCTTTCTGCAGTCGCCACCTTTCTTTAGGGTATTGGGAGGTTTTACACTAAAGGACCCACTTTTGAGCTCATCTATAGTAAAGAGGGAATGTGGAGGAGGTTGGGGACCAACGTTTTAGGACGAATAATCTGATATTGGAAATATTTGTCTTTTACAGCCTTGTATATAGTCTGAACTTAAAAATCAGTTTAACATGTCTGTTTACTTCCTCTTTGACTAGGAAATAACTTCCTGAGGATAAACTGACTTCCTCAGGAAGTCCCTGACTTTCCAAGGCTGTTAGGCTGATTAACAAATGAGGAGAGAAAAGCATGTTAGTTATAAAGGGCGTTCCTTTACATCCTATATACTTAAAAAACTTAGAAAGTCCACATTATGCAGAGAATAATATACAAGTAGTTTAGAAATTATTTGCAAGTCATTTAGAGATGAATGAAGAGTTGGCATGAGGAGCACAGTCTTTGGGAAGTAGATAGCAACACAGTAAATAATTATAAATGTAACCAAGAAACTCTCTGTTGTTTTTAACTGCTACTGTCTTCCAAGGTGGGTGAGTCACCTGGTACACAGAGGGACATTTGTTCTTCTAAATAACGAACCTGTTTGGGTATGTGAATTTTAATATGCAAACTATAGAAAATCAAATTTCTCTGCATGGTATAGAGATTCTGAGCTGAAAAGGAAGAAAACATGGGGTAAAGAAGGAGATGGACCTGAAGAAGATGGCATGGAGGAGCAAGGGAGATGTCCAAACGTCTTGCGGGTAGCGGCCCCCATGGTGACACCTTCCCAAGTCTCTGAAAATCTTTAGTCAAGCCTCCCAAACTCACAAAATGCTTGTTGGGTGTGGATTTCCTGTGAAAATTAGTGATGGGCTTAATCTTGAGATGGTTCACTTGCCTTTTATGTATTCACCTGATTTACACAGATACCACTAAAGCTAACCTCTGAAGAATCCATCAGTGAACATTCCCTTACTATTAAAATATGCACAAATTTAAGAATTCTATCAATGCTTATCTGTTGTTGTGCATAGCAGTATTTTCTGTAACTTATATTAACTTAGTTAATTTGTATTAACTTTTCTTTTTGGCATATAATTTTGAACTCACATTATTCCAGTTATTAATAATTACTATTCTCTTTTTGATGCTTGACTTTTTAGAACAACTTGTGTGGAAAATCTTTAATAATCCCCTCTGTTCTTCTAAGCTCTGTCTTTCCTGATGTAAATCCACCCGTGCTTTCTGGCCATAAAAGAATGCTCATATCCACCCTAGTATATTTTTCCTCCCCAAGCCACAGAATCAGTCATGCCTCCAAAGAGTTTGGGGCTACTTAATAGAGAACTATATTTGAGACATAAATTTTGGAATCAGGCACAGGGTACCTGCTGTTGTGGGCTCACTTGTAGCAAAGTTAGAGCTGGAGAATATGTATTTTTTTAAGTTATCAATATACATTGATTTTATCAATTTATAGTATTAAGTATTGTAAGTCTTTATATGATACTTATATTCTTTAATTATAAAGTTTTGTTGGTCACAAGGTATTATGGGTTAAACATAACCCCCAAAAGTTCATGTATTTGAAACTTAATCTCCATTGTAACAGTGTTGAGAGGGTGGGAAATCCAATTATGGTATTTGAAAGGTGGGGTCCTTTATGGGGTGATTAGATTGTGAGGACAGTGCCCTCATGAATGGATTGAGTAATGCACATGGTTCTAATGGCTTTCTAAGGAGAGTGAGTGAGAAGGTTAACTCTCTTGCTCAGCCTATTCCTTGACATGTGACACCCTGCATCACCATAGAGAGTCACCATCTATTGAGGAAGGCCCTAACCAGATGTGTTCCTGGGACTGTGGACTTGCTTGCCTCCAAAAGTATAAGAAATAAATTTATTTCTTTGTGAATTACCCAGTTGCAGGTATTCTATTATAAGCAACAGATAGGGACTAATACACAAGGCTTTCTTCTACTCAACAACCAAACACATAGCTTCTGTTGGGTGTGCCCTACCTGATCTCTAAGCATGGCCAGATGTGCAAGATGTAGAGCACTGACAGTGATAGACCACAGCTCAATCAAGATATCCAGTTGGTATCTCCATGGTAGCATTCCTGCACTTGGTTGAAGTTTTTTGAGGAAGAAATTGTGTTTTATTCAGCTTTGTACACCCAGTGGCTACCAAAGTATTTGACATTTAATAAACATTTGATAAATGTTGATTGAATGAATAAATGTGTTCTTATTCAAGATTTTAAGAAGAGGGCCAACCCCGTGGCTCACTCGGGAGAGTGCGGCGCTGGGAGCACAGCAGCGCTTTCACCGCGGGTTCGGATCCTATATAGGGATGGCCGGTTCGCTCACTGGCTGAGTGCGGTCACAAAAAAGGACAAAAAAAAAAAAAAAAAAAAAAAAGATTTTAAGAAGTAATAGCCTTCTTGATTAACTTTTCTACCTATAGCCATAAAGATTATGACCTCAAAGGCTATGCAAGACCCAGATAATATTTAAGAGGCACAGTGACTTTTTGGAAAAAAAAGGTTAATACTGATGCTTAAAGAAACATGAGGTACATCATGGGAATATTTGCCAGTGATTTGCTTTTAGTTGCCTTCTGTGTTCAGGGAACAAACTTTTTAAAGCAGAATAGGCACATTGAAAGGAAGATGGAACAGAAAATAATATTTCTAGTTTCTACGTGTTCATTTATTTTAACATTTTTAAACCAAAAGGCAGTTTGTTGTCTATGAGTACTAGTTCTACAACTAGTTCCAGTTTATAATTAGTGTATAGCTAGTTCCAATTTCTCTTAGAATTTTTTTACACATTTTAGATGACCAAATGAGATAAGTTTAGGAATATAAAATTCTAAGGATATTTAGCTCCCCACCCCAATTTTAAGGGCAGAGGGAAAATGTCCTTTCCCCTTCATCAATTTTATTTTAATAAATTCTTTTTCATTGTCTTTTAACCTCAATACATTGAATTGTTTCAATTCTTCATCTACTGATGTTTCAAAGTACCAAATTAGAGCCTGTGGCTCTTAGATGAAATTGGAGAAGTAACTTTTATTTTATTGACACCAAATATGGCTGAATTGGCTAGTTGATAAATGTGCTCAGATTTTATTTAATTATTTTTTGGTTCACTTATTTGTTATGAAGAAAATGTTAGAAAAAGCATTCCTAAGGGAAAAAATAATATTGTTATTTTCTTGTTGTTGTTTTCCTTTTAATTTAAAGAATTATCCTAGAACCAGCCTTGACCTCAGATTATCTTCTGCAAGATATATTCTGTTTCCTAGAAACTGGGATGCTATAAAGCTCATATGTATTATTTAGCTGGGTTGGAACTAGACAGGCCAGAGATTGGAAAGTGAATTCATTCAATCTCAGAGATTTACAAAGGTCTCAATTCTGGTTAATGGATGCATTTGGAAAACAAAGTAGAAAGTTGAATTCGTCTTTTAGTCTGAATGAGAAAAGATAAGATGTGCAAGAAAAATTTTGTGATTCCTTTTTTTACTCACGTTTATGTGTGACACAAGTAACCTAGCCTTAGTTTTCTTCTCTGTAAACCAGGAATAATAAAATTACCTATTTCATGTGTTAGTTATGAGAACAAGCTTTAAAAATAATATTCAGTGCTTCTCCACACGCCTATTAGCTTGTTTACTTTTATTAGCCTGTATCACAGCTACTTGATGTAAATTTAGTATTTTATCTTGTTCTTGGATTTCATATGGAAATGTCTTCCTTATCAACACAATTCCTATTGAAGTCCCAATAGGGTTTTAATTTTGAAACTTTACCAAATTCTACTTTCTCTACCTGGAAGAATACACTCAATATCCACAAGTACCTAGCATACATGGACATTGACTTTAACTCAGTTACATATATATATATATATATGACATTATATATGTTGAATCACAAATGTATGTTGAATTCGTTTGTTCAGTGAATACATGTACATATGAAATGTCCAGGGCAATTCTGATAAGTCATGAGAGTCATATTTCCTTAGTGTCATGAAAATGTATTATACATTTGCAGATATTTAAGAAGTGTGGTATGGTAGAGCTTAGTGCAATGAAACAGAGAGCTCAGATAGACTCAGTTGTTTATGGGAATTTAGGATGTGATAAAGATGACATTATCAATGGATAAGGGTGAGAAGCCTTGTCAATACCTCCTGATGGGAAAACCAGCTTCTCATTGCAGAGAAAATGAACCTGGAGGACCTAACATATTTCTGATACCAAAATGAGTTCTTGATGGATGAAATATTTAAATGTTTACATTAAATACAGGTTAATAGTTTTATGATCTTGAGATAGAAAACCTCTCAAAGCATAACAAAGGAGGTTACCATAAAACTAAAGGTGTCTGGCACACATACTCAGGGTGGTGCATGTTCCAGAAGGTAGACAGGGATCTTTCTATTGTCAAACATGTTTGTTTTTCCATTAAAGTTAAACACGGGTTTCTTTTTTATTGCTGCACTTCTCAGAGCTTTTAATGTGTTAGTGTGTGTTGTTAATCTTCAAATGGAGATATAGTATATTGTATTTCTCAAACTTCTTTCATTATTCCTCACAACTAGGGAATGCTGATGCATGTGAATTGAGAGCCTTAAAAAATGTGTACAAACTTTGAAATTTCGCTCTAAGAAGTTACCTTAAAAAACCTGAATTTTATTAGTAGATATATGCTTCTTAATTTTTATAACATAAAAATGTTGGTAAAATATTTTACTAAAACGTGTATGTCAGAGGCCCATTTATCTATTAAAAACATGTTAGAGAACAATGTTTAATGATGTGGCAAAATATGCATGAAAAATGTGTGTTACGAAGCAGCATTTCTTATGTGATCCCAATTGTGCATAGGATGATATTCGGAGAGGAAAAAGACTAAAAGGACATATTTTAAGATATTATTAGTGGTTATCACTGAGTGACAGGATTATAGATTATTTTTATTTTGTGTGTTTTCAATATTGTTCAATATATAAAATTCAATATGGTTCTTTTTCAAGGGCTGAAAATGTCTCTTTGGCAAGTTGCTCTCAGAATTTTGTTGAATATCATATGATCAAAAATTCAGTTGTTTGTTTTTTTGTCATTGGTTAAGATTTTCCCATCCCTGAAACTCAAACATTCAGCACCCATACAGCAATCACTTGCTTTCATTATTTTTTTAATCAGTTTTTAAAGGTTTTTCTATTTTTAAAACTTTTTTCCATTGAATGAACATAATTCCAACATACTTTTTTCTCTTTTATATAAATTTACAAGCAAGGTTCCAATATATTTCATATATGTTTATCCATCTGTATCCATTTAATCAGTCATGTTTTCATTCATCGAATATTTACTGAACGCCAGGTATTGTTCTTGGGTTATGGTGATTCACTGATGAGGCAAATAGACCCAGACCTGATCTTCTGGAACTTTTTAATCTTGTAGGATCACAAATATTACATAACCTCAAAAATAAATTACATGCTAAGAATACATTTTTTAGTGCATGCTAAGAAATAAAAATTTAAGCCGAGATCCAAATGAAGAATGGAAATTATCAAGGTAAATATTTGTGTGAACACACTTGTGTGGAGAGGTGGGATGGGAGGAAATGTTCTGTTTTAGTTGTCCGTTATTGTTTAATAAATTACCCTAAAACTGAATGCATTAGTTTCCTGATACTACTTTAACAAACTACCACTAAGTTAGTGTTTTAGTACAACACAAGTCTATTATCTGACAGTTCTGGACGTCAGAAGTCTGCAATGAGTCTCAGAGGACTAAAATTAAGGTGGTGGAGGGGCTGTGTTTTTCTGGAGGCTCTGCAGGAGCATGCATGCCTTGCCTTTTCCAGCTTGGTTCATGGTCCCTTCCTTCATCTGCAAAGCCAGCAGCACAGCATCTTTAGATCTCTCTGACTCTGATCCTTCTGCCTCCTTCTTATAAGAACACTTGCGATTACTTTGGATCCAGGATAATTTCACCATCTCGTGACCTTGAATCACATCTGCGAAGTCCTTTTTACCATGTAAAGTCACATATTCATAGGTTCGTGAGATTTAGGATACTTTAGGACATGGACAACTTTTGGGGGGCATTGTTCTTCCTACCACACTTAGTTACTTAAAATAGCAACCATTGTATTATATCTCACAACTTTTTTTTTAATCAGAAATTTGGTTGGGGCTTGACTGTGATTCTTCTGCTGCATGATGCAAGGGCTAAGGTCACTGCTCGTATGCAGCTGGCGGCGGGTATGTGTAGGGGTGGTAGGCTGCTCTAGACAGCCAAGGATGTGCGCCTGCACTTTACCTTGGGTGGCTGGATAGCCAGGAACACCCAGGATTGTCAATCAGAGAGCCTACAGGTAGCCTCTCCAGCAGGACAGTCTTAAGGTAACCAGACTCCATATATGGTCATCAGGGTTCCAGAAAGAGTGTTCCAAGAGGCAAAAAGTGGCAGCTTCCATTTCTTATGGCCTGGGTATAGAAATTGGCACCTCTGCTGTATTCTGCTGGTTACAGCAGTCACAAAGCCACCAAGATCTGAGGGGAGGGGAAATTGACCCCACTGCTCCACAGGATGAATATTGTATTTGCAGCTTTCTTTAATCTTTAATCTTTAATAGATGAGTGGAGCAGGATTCCATGAAGAGGGAGCAACATGGGGGAAAGACCTGGAGCTGGAGGGAGCTTGGGGCTTTTCTGGAAAGTGCCTGTGTGTATTTGCAGTAGAGAAGAGATGTGATAAGGTTGGAGAAGTAGGCAGGGGACAGTTCATGTAGAACCTTCTAGGCCATGTAAAGGATATAGACTTTATTCTAAGATCAAGAAGACAAAGGACTTTGAGTGGGGACAGACCTACTCTGGCTGCTGTGACCTTGGGAATGGGCAGTGAAGGAAGGTGCCACCTCACCAGAAGCTGTTTTTGAGCCAGGTAAAAGGTAATGGTACTCGAGGCTACTGTGGTTCTGACCTATTTTCAGCCACATTTTTTTTCTAGTAGTTTGTAATCAAGAAGTGACCATCAAAGTGGGGTGATAGTCTGAACTATTCGTCTACAGTGAGGTAAGTACAGAAATCGAGGTAACAGCTCAAAACTGTGGCAACATCCAAACGGGTGAGCAATGGGCTTATATTTTTATATCTTTTTTTTTTTTTAACTTTTTTCTCTCCATTTTGTTGCATTTTACAAAATATAAACATGAACTGGAAATTTTTAGAAATACTGGTCCTTTGCCATGTACAGATTGGGAAGCTCCCCTTCTAGAACACAATCTCTTACCACATGTTACATCCTCCCCTGTGTCTCCCTTGGGTGCCCTGGACTCTCCTCAGAGACAAGGAACATCTACAACTATCAGTGCCGAGTTTTTCAGACTGAACTGCTGGTCAAATTCATTCTTATTTGCTCATTTAATATGTGACTGCTGAGGACCTGGATACAGCAATTTTTCATAGTCTATTAAGATCCCTAATATGACTGTTTCTTGTAAAATCTTGTCAGTATTTGTCACATCTTTAACATTTGCATTTTAGAATTGTGTTCTCTAATTAATTGCATTAACGATGCAAGGTCTCTTACTCACAGTGGCAGGGAGCAATTTGCGATTGTTTTTTTTTTTTTTTTTTTTTCTTTTTTGTGACCGGTAAGGGGGTCACAACTCTTGGCTTGGTGTCATCCGCACTGTGCTCAGCCAGTGAGCGCATCGGCCATCCCTATATAGGATCCGAACCCGCAGCCACTGTGCTCCCAGCACCGCACTCTCCCGAGTGAGCCAGGGGGCCGGCCCGCGAGTGGTTAATGTTAGAAAAAACTAGATTAAAGCAGAGAATCTTTTAAAAATTAATATGTACACTGTGGATGTGTTCTTTTAATTCAAAGCATATCATTGGATATTCATTCTCCAATCTTTGGAAGATGGACTGAAACCTTTTCTTTGAATGTGTGGCTGCTGATTGGAGTTCTGTGTTTTTTTTTCTTACATAAATCATATAGCAGCATATCCTTTGTGATTTTCAGTTTTGATGTCTCTAAACTCAGTAGGATGAAGAATACTTTTATTTTTTCAAAAGTAGCAGATCTAACAGAAAGAATTGAGGAAACACAATATTAAAATTGTATGTTATGTAGTTAATCAGAAATCCACATGTTTGAAATGAGAAAAAGTGCATTTTTTTGATAAAAAGAGAAAGAAGCAGGCAGGATTCTTTTATTGCAAGTATTGCATCTATGAATGACACAACCTTATATCTTGGCATAGAGAAAAGATATGAGTGATGGGCAGCTCAGCTCCTCAAATGCTTTTAATTCTCATCCTGCTAATAAAGAGCAACTGACAAGTTCAAATATTCGTTGCTGATAAGTTTTATCTCACAGAAGTTACAAAAAGTAACGATGGGAAAGGTTATAAAATAAAAACATAAAAAATGAAATGCTGATCATATAATTGAGACCATTTTCAATCAGCAGAAATTGGAGCCTGTGTGAATGACTTTCTTATGAGCTCATATTTTATAGCCCTTATAAAAGGGGAAAGGCAGGCCTACAGTCAAAGGGAAAGTGATATCAAATCTTCAGGGATAGTATCAGAAGGAGCAACACCACAAATAAGCTGAGACAACAAAAATGAAAAAGCAGAAGACAGTAAAAAAAAAAAGCATATTATTTAGAGTTACGTAGCAGGTGTAAAGTAAGAAGCATGTTGAAGAAAGCATAAGACAATGACACAAGATAGTATCATGTAACAAATGACAGAGGAAAAGCAGAGCAGCACGAACAATTGTCTACAATTCTTTCAACAGCAAGGACATGTCCTTATAAATACTGAAGAGCACAAAGGTAGCAACAGCTCACCATTCTGTAGCGCTTACTGTGTGCCAGGCACAGGTCTAAGTGTGCTTCATATTCACGTATTTAACCACAGAACCAATGAAGCAAGTTTTTAATGGTTATAATAATAATTAATAATAATAATTACTAATGGTTTTTAATAATAATTATTAATGGTTATGATAATAATTAATATTAATAATTAATAATTATTATTACAATGGTTATTATTGTAACCATTTTGGAAATGAGGACTTTGCAGCATCATGCAGCAGCAAGTGCCTTGAACTAAGGCATCGTTTTCTGGACTCCATTCTTGGTAGTAGAGCTCTAAGGTGTAAAATTGCAGCCCACAAGAAGTGATGATGTTTTAAAAAGAATCTTTAAAATGAGTATAGGACAACAGGTCTGGACCAATCACAATGTAAGGGACCAAAAGAACTGGAGATAAAGTAATTATCTGATTTTGGCAAATGGGGAAGTGCAAACTGGCCTCACAGTCTGCAAGTCTGATTTGTTCATTCAGCTAACCTAATTTAACACCCACTCTTATGGCAGACACCGTGTGAAGGGTCAAGGATAAGAAGATGCATCAGATGCCATGCTTGCTCTCCAGGAGCACAATCTATGGCAAAGACAGACAAATGAAGAGGAACTATAATTCAATTTAATGTGATACTTTGAAACCATGATGGACTCGGAGGAAGGAGCAGCTGTGCCTGGGGAAAGGGGTCTTACAGAGGCTTCTCAGAGGAGCTGATGTTTGATCAAGGCTTTGTAGTTGAGAAATTAGCAGTGGCAACTGGAAGACAGGGTCATTCCTGCATGTGAGAAAGGGCTCAGAAGTGTGAAAGGGCCAGGGAGTTTGTGAGCACTGGTCAGCTATCCCAGGGCTACTCAAAGTGGGTCCAGGACCAGCGGCATCACATCCATGGGAGCTTGTTAGAGATGCAGAATCTCAGGCTCCTCCCAGACCCTCTGAATCTGCATTTAAACAACTTCTCCAGGTGACTCACATGCACATTAGAGAAGTGTTTTTGAGCAAGTGTGTAATTCTAGTATAGAGTGCATGCAAATAAGTGGTAGAGTAGGGGGACAATGTGTCTCACATGTTGGGGTGACTTTAAACTTGACCAGCAGGGCAGTAATGACTTATTGCAAAATCCTAGCGCATCTTAGCAAGCAGTTTATACACCTGGTCCTTGCAAACCATCAGTCTGCATATCAATTTGTTTTTGGTTTCCAGAGACAAATTTGGTGATCACTAGGAATTTTTATGGTACTAAGAGTACCAATGTTTGTAGAAAGTGATATTTCAGAATTAGTGATTTTAGAAAATAGATTAAGAATAAGAACAGTCCTCTGGAACTCCCTCTTACTGATCTCAACCTTAAAATACAGTCAGAGCTATCTAAACCAAAGTTTCGCTGGCAAAATCAGAAGGTGAACCTTCAGTGGGATGGTCTCAGTAAGAAGTGATATTTTGTATTTTTGATCATTGGGGATCTCTTTTGTCTGAGAAACACTTTGATGAATAATTATTGAGGAAGGTTCGCATTTTTTATGTTCATCTCTGGCACTGTGAGTTGTTCTTAAGTTCTCTGTTGTAGAATTCATCTTTGTGTGTGTGTGTGTCTGTAAATACCTTCAGGACTGAGCTCGGGCTTCAGACTTAGAAAGATCTGGCCTTAAAATTGGTCTGTGTGATTTACTGGACATATACAGACCTCAGTCTCTCATTCCATAAAATGGGGATAAAAATGCTTATCTCTCAGGTTATTGCAAGATTAGAATATAATATATGTAAAGGCTACTAGATAACTGCCTATCACATGGAAAATGCTTAAAGAGCATTTTTCTTAATAATTTACAGATTCAAGCCTGTTGAAGTAGACTAGCTCTGCATTAATAGGATCTGGAAGCTGGGGGTGGAGGGAACACAGAGAGTGCTGGGTGGATGAACTCTGATGTTCTTCTTGCCTCTGGCTGACTCTGTCCTGCATGTTGTGTCCACCCAACTGTGGACTCTAGAAGCACCTCGCCCCTAATTGAGGTGGTGGCAGTTATTGAAGGATATTTAGAAAATGGCTTATTTCTTCTTGGATTGCATTTTTATCTTACTAGGAATTTATATGCTACTAAGAGTAAATGTTGCCAAACAATGTTTGCAGAAAGCAATATTTCTGAATTTTTGATACTGGGAAATAGGTTAAGAATATCATAAGGGATCTTTGTATATGTGTTTGTCTGGAGTGGTAAAGATTGATGTTGTATTAGTCTAGATTAGCTTCCTAGGACTGCTATAACAAAGTACCACAAACTGGGTAGCTGAAACAATACAAATTTATTGTCTCAGAGTTCTGGCATCTAGAAATCAGAAATCAACGTGTCAGCAGGGCCATGCTACCTTTGAAAACCTGGGGAGAAGAACCCTTCTTTGCTTCTCTGAGCTTTTCTGGTGGTTGCTGGCAACCCTTGGTATTATGTGGCTTGTAGATGGATCATTCCAGTCTCCGTGTCATTCATCACATGGTGTTCTCCCTGTGTGTTTGTGTCTCTGCATCTCCTCTTCTCATAAGGACAGCAGTCATAGTGGATTAAGGACCCACTCTACTGCAGTATGACCTCATCTTAACTAATTATATCTGCAGCAAGCCTATCTCCAAGTAACGCCGCATTCTGAGGTACTGGGGTTAGGAATTTAACGTATCTTTTGGGGGACATTATTCAACCCATAAAGAGTCTTAGGAGGCCAGTCTGCTGTCTTCCTCATCATTAGCCTTACATGTATCACCAAGGCAGGCAGAGCTTGTGTGGTTTAAGCTGCAGCATCTCACAGCTGACATTTGCTGGGGCTCCTGTGGCCTGAGCTTGCTGATAAACACCCAGAATTAAGACACTCAACAAGTCCCCCAACACTCTTCAGATATTATTTTGCTTCCTGATATCCCTAATCTACTTCTTTAGGTTTCAGGTCAATGCACCAAATATTAGAATTTTAAGGACTCTGGACTTGACTTCATGCCCTCAAAACCTTTCCATGGGACTGCGAGCTAAAGGTTCGCATGCTGACCCTGCAGTCAGGTATATTCAAGGTGTAGAGGACCCAGACAGGATGGAGTCCTGCACACCCGATTCTTTTTTCCAGACTCTACAATCAGTTAATTCACGTCTTCTCCTCCCCTGGATATGAGCATAGGAGGCAGTAGGGACAGGTGGGGAGTTTTGGTTGCATGGAAATTCTTCCCCAGCAAAACAGGAGGAATGGGGGGGAGTAGGTGTCCCTCCTAATGGTCATCACTGCCATTTTAATTACTTGTAATGGTTAATGTTTCGTGTCACCTTGACTAGGCCACAGGGAGCCCAGACATTCTGTTAAGGGTTACTCCTGGGTGTGTCTGTGAGAGTGTTTTGGATGAGAGTAGCATTGGAATCAGGAGACTGAGTAAAGCAGATGGCCCTCCCCAGTGTGGGTGGGCCTCATCCAATCTAGAGAGTAGAGTAAAAGGCTGAATAAGAGAATTCTCTCCGTCTGCCTATTTTTAAGCTGAGACATCGGCCTTCTGCCTTTGGACTTGGACTCACGCTGGAACTTACGCCATTGGCTCACCTGGGTCTGCAGCTTGCTCACTGCAGGCCTTGGTAGTGCAGGTATTGGATACTGGAGAACCCTGATTAGTATATTAGTAAGTGTGACCTCTGGTGTATTTGTGGATTCAGTGAGACTTTGAAAGAGCATGCTATCTGATGAGTGATTTCAACAAGCCTAGCAATTAAAATAATTGGTGTTTTATAGCTTTGAAGAGATTTTAGGTACTTTCTAACCCAATTTAGCCCAGTGATCCCTTCCCTCTCCTCCCTCTGCTTTTATGTCCTCGTGTATGGAAGCATTAACAAGAGGAGGACTTCTTATGTATTTCTCCAGTGCTTTCTGTTTGTTGCAAAAATAAAAAGGAAAATTACTCAAATCCGTTTTGGAAGTGGCAGGGATATGTTACTCCACAAGGGTACCCTACACAGCAAGTTTTGGTGCTGACAGGCCTCCAAGAGTCACCGATTTCAGGGCTCGCGCACTTATTCAGTTCAGATCTAGGGTGAGAAAGTTCTGCCTGGCACTCGAATTGTGATACAGGGGAGCACAGAGCAGTTGTCATGATTAAGAATTTGGGGCTGTTTGGAAAATTATAGTTGGTGAAACCTGCTTTTCCTAACCCCTAAACCAAAATCCCCACATGGTGTGAGAACTAACTGAGCACTTCAGGTGGTTTTGAATGAAAGGAAATTTGGGTTGCCCTTGACCCAGCTGGATGCCGTGGAGCAAAGCAAGTTGACCTTTGCACCCTTGGAACAAGACAGACCTAGACAGGCCCTGTGGGAAGCAGGGTGGGTGGGAAGAGGGGAGAGGGAATCTGTATCAGAGCCTTCATCTGGTGTTTATCTCACATGCCTCGTTCTCCTAAAATTCTGAAGTACAATGACAACTTGGCCACCTGTTCAATAGATTTTGTGATTTTACTTAAGCAAAAGATCCATTGCGTCTCTCTTTCATAAATTAAGTGCAAACTCTATTTCTGCCTTTCTTCTTGTGACCAGGGTACCATTTTGCTCTTCTCGATTATAATTTAACAGGTGTTATTTGTTTTTCTCATTTAATATGTGAATGCTTTTATGTGTTTAACAGTTATTTGTTTCGGAGGGTCTGCAATGAATAATGCTGTGAGCATCCAGATTTTTCACATAATAATTTTTTACGAACCGTACAAAGACAGCTCGAGTTTTATAAATCTAAATGAACTCTCTAGCAGCAAGAATCCCAATCCTCAGGCTTTGTTTGTCATGGAGCTGCTTTTCTTTCAATATGTTTGAATGATTGGTCTAGCCAACCTCCTCTTTTCCCCTTGCTGTGGTATTTTAGGAGAAAGGGACTGGCTACATCCTAGCTAGAGACATTTAAGAGCCAATAAAATGTAGCCAGGAATCACCAGTCCCCTGTACTATGCTTTGATTCGTAGTTTAGAACCTTAAGGCAGTGCTTGTAAAAAAACGCACACTGTGTTTCTCATGGTAGAGTGGAAAGCAGTTGCGTAGGAAGACCACATGATCTTGGGTGGAACAACATGGGAAACCCTCCTTGCCCTTCTCTTTATCTTCTTTGCTTCTTTCCAACTCTGGCCACAGTGCATGGTGGGTGGATCATTGGTTTTGATTCTTTGAAATGTTAAGTATGAAACTTTGAACGATGCTTGGTTTTCCCTGGCTTGAGCAAGAATTGAAGGCTGAGCTAAGGGAGTTTGAAGGAAGCATTGCTTTTCTCTGTGCATGGTTGATGAGTATGAAGACTGGTGTGGTCAGGGAAGAGGGGGGAGTTCCTGCATGTGCAGTTGATGGACAGAGCTTCAAGGCTCTTGAAAGAAAGCATCTCTTGATTGAAGACTGTGATCATCTGTGAGTGGATGATCTGTCGCTTGGCTGTAGAGGTGGCTTCTTGGATTTGATCTGAAGCCCTACCAAATATAGGGAGGAATTATGTCCAGATTAGTGCTTGGATGTGTGTCTGACTCAATTTTCCCTCCATTATAGAGCCAAGATAAATGATTTTTGTATTAAACATTGTTTTGACAATTCGTACTTCCATTCGTTAAAAGGGATAATGAACTTGTCAGGCCACAATAACCTGCCTGAAAATTTCCTTCCCAGATCTGTCCTCATTGATATATAGAGAGAATGGGTATGTATTCATCACTTTTACCCACTTGAGGAATGCTTCACTTCTAAAGAAACACTCAGTCTCAAGGTGCCTTGAGTTTGACGTTGCTTTTAGGCTACTGCATTTCAGTGCATCTGAGTTGTACAAGAAGCTTGAAACTGTAATGAGTCATGATGTTTTAATAGAATTAAATGCCTTAATTGAAGTGTTCCTTAGTATATGTCTTTTAGATATACTGTACTCATGAGGAAGTAAGTCCCCTCCCTTCCTTCACAGGAATGAAGGCAGCAGTTGCCACTCAGGTAGGCTCTGGTTGTGTGCCAGGTCATCTGGTCACAGTGCCCTCAGCTTTGGATGAACCCAGGGCAATGGCAGAGCAAAAGATAGTGTAAGCCAGCAAGCTTCATGCATATTTGCAGCATTCGTGGGACTTAATATTTGCCTTGTTTCCTTCTGGGGGTTGCGGGTAGGGGGTTTACCCACCCTGATAATCAGCAATTTTCATGGGTTAAGTGATATATAAGCCTAATACGGGTCAGGCAGTTTTCACCACAATCTGGACACATTTCCTTATGTGAATATTTGGTTATAGAAAGTCATTTTCTGTTTTTGTTGTTTCCTTTTCATTAAGCCAGTATATATGTTTATAACTACACCCTTACATCAGTTAATGCCATCCTGGTATGAAACTCCATCATATGAAAACTATTTCATCTTTTCTTGGATTATTTTGAAAAAGTGTCTTTATAATTCTTTATTTTCCTTGCAATAGGCTTACTTGGTTCGATTCTATATGAAACTTTAGAGGTTGAAAGTTATGTCCAATAACAGGATGACTTGGCTGCATTGTTTACTTGAAAGCGACAAAGTGATTGCCTAGGCTTCCTTTCCAACATAGAATTTTGGCTTGTTTAGACCTTGTTCTCTATGCTAACAATAACGTGCAGCCAGTTCCTTCATTCATGTTTCTAAGAAACTCTTGGAGGCATTGAAGTTTAATGGGGTTGAGTAGAGGTGGGAAGCAAGGACTCTGTTGGAAATCATGATTAACCCACCAACCTCCCTGACAGTCTCTTCATTTGTAAAGTGGGGATAACAGTATATGCCTCACATCTCAAGCAAATTGAAGTATCAGTTTGGCACACTATTAAGAACTTGTAAAAAGTTGTTTCTTTATGAGCATTTACATACCACTTAAATAATAATAATAGTTAACACTTAATAAGTAACTACTTTGTATCTTTAATTATTCTAGTTTCTTCTGATTTAATCTTCACAATAACCTAATGAGGTAGCCTTGTTATTACCCCGTTTTTCAGATTAAGACACTGAGGCAAAGAGGTTAAGGATCTTGCCTAAGGTTATACTGCTAGTAAGTGGCCAACTTACCAATTGAATTCAGACAGTCTGGCTCCAGAATGAAGAACTCGAAAGAATGCCAGAAAATAATTTTCACCAAATTTAGCTGGAACCAGCCTTGAAAAGTGTCTCAAATGCTGCCTCTATGGCTATGGCAGGGGCTGAATAGATACTCCTACATTAATGGAAATTAGACATTCTCCTTGGCTGATCTTATTCCTAAAATTGTTTTCAGCTGTTTCAGAGCCTTGGAATTTCTGGAAATGTTTAAACACCACATTGTTGATTTAGCTTATTTTGTTGTTTTGTGAAATTCTCTCTTTATTTTAATGTTAATGGTGGGTTGCCGTGTGATGCCAATGGAGAACTGTTACTCCCACAGGTTGAGAAGTTATGGACGACGAGTCTCAGAGATATAGACTGTGTTATGGTGAGGCCAGCTGACAGTCATATGGGGAGTATATGACCAAGCAATACCACAGGAAACACAGAAGCCTAGAGTGGCCTGGTTGATTCTAAAATTTACTGAGGGTTCAGATGACTTTTTTGAGGAGCAGAACTGGTCAGGGATAATGTGTGCTTACTATGTCACTATGTCTGGACCAAATCGCAGGACAACCCAAAATTTAGTCTGGTCTTCAGGTATTAAGTGGCACCAGATAAATTTTTCTGATGCTATTTCTTGGAAGCTCAGAGTCTATGGAAGTACTATGTTAAATTTGATTGGGCTAACTACAGGATAAGAGCACGAATCTTATCTTGTAGTTATGAAGAAGATAATTCCAATGTGTCTATGTAACCTTATAATGACCAGAATAGTGTCAGTCATTAAAATCTACTTAGCACTTGTCAAGAAATTCCACAAATAATAAAGTTTGATCTTCATAAATTATTATGGCTTTCCAGTTAGGTACAGAAAAATCGAGCCAATAAATTTTCTACTCTGGACTTAAACACAAGCTGCAGAAACCATGTGCAATGTTTTTCTTACTGTCCCCTGAAGCATGTCTTTTATTTTTTGTTCTTTCTCAGTACTTAGAAGCCACTGTCGATTTTCTGTTCATTCTCATAATATGTCACTCCCAAATCCAAATGGTAGACCTCAGCAAAGTCTAAAATCCGCTAGGCAAAGAGGCTAAATGGCTAGGAAATGAAAAAAAGGAGTGTTGAGAATAATCCAAGGGTTAATGTAGTAAATTAAAACAGTTTACTCTTTCATATTGACCCCTTTTAAGTATTATATAGTAGGCAACAAGAAGAGCCCCAGAAAGAAGAACATTTTTTAATTCATTTTGTATTTGAACCAGTGATAGAGAAAGAGGAAACAGAGAATCATTAATATTTGTTAGAGTAATTTGACACCCCACTGGATGGTATATACAGGTTGTATTTCTTCGTCTTTACAACAACCCAAGTAGGCAGCAGTGTCTCCATTTTACAGATGAATAAACGTAGGATGAGAGATGGTGGAAGTACTTTGCCCAAGCTCGCGTAGGTGAGAGTTTCTGAACCAGAATTTGAAACCAGAATGTCTGTTTCCACTTTCTCCTGCTACCTCTCTAAAGCCTGGAGGTGACAGTAGGTGCTAATAGGCACTAGAATGCTCTTGAGAAATATCAGTGTCCAATAATACTTTATAAACACTTGCCACCAGCATGCATATTTAATGAAAACTTTAATAATAGAAACATGAACATGAAGTGTGTAGTTGGTTACTTTATGAGCACATGCTTCTTCATTTTTCTACTACTATGTGCTACTGAATTTTGATTTCCTTGAATATGCATTGAGGTGTGTTTCCACTAATACTGAAGTCGTCTACGAATTAAAGAGGGGGTGATGAATTTATTAGTTTGGTAGGATCTCACGTGGTGCTTCTTTAAACTATGTGCCTAATTTTTTTTTTCACATTTGAATTGGAAATGCAGGAACCTGCTTGTCTATGAAGTTCACCTTTTTAAGTACAGGTGAAACGATATGTGTATGAGGGTACTTCAAAAAGTTCACGGAAAAAAGAGAATGGAAAGATAATACAAATCTTTCCATTAACTTTTTGAAGCGCCCTATAAAACCTTCTGAGATGCAGAAAATGGAAGAGGTCTATAAATAGTCATATATGAAGGGCACCAAACTCTGGCTTTAGGCTTACCCTGAAGGTTTTCTGCTCTAGTAACATGGCCATTTCTACATTTTTAAATCTCTGGAATGTTCCTCTGATCATCATTTTTTAAATCTCATCCGACCTAAAGCCTAGTTTAGCTGTTCAGTATTTACAGAGTCAAGCGGATCAGACTCCAGGATGGCTTGAACCTGCCTGATTGATGAGGCCACATTGCTGCAGGATAGTCTCTGTTACCAAGTTCTACATGCATTTGTGGGAAGCTTATTTTTCCATTCAGGCTCTCTTAGCCACAGTAATTCTCCGTGTCTCCCATGCTCTATCCTTATGCCCTGTTGAAGACTTCCGTTGAATGATGTACTCCAGCTGAAATGATCTTCTCCAGAAACTATGGAGAAATGACCACTTGAACTCAGCCTCTGTAACTGTTTTATTGTCTCAGACTGTGCTCATCAGAGTCCTAGCCAAGTCAATTTCAACTTTTTTTTTTTTTGGAGCCAGATTTGTTCTTAGGCTTTTAGGAAAATGGCCATACTTTCATTTCCTTTTTTGACTTATTTATTTTCTTTTTAACACAGTAAATGTATATGTTGACATTGGAAATCTAACAAGCTTTATTAGTTGCTCAATTAGTATATTACTGGTTTGAGTTATAGTGTGTAAACTTAGGGAACAGTAGAATGCCTACTAAGGGAAATTCGTGGGCAATGAGCACAGGAACCTGAGAGTAGACAGGAACAGAAGAGGCGATCATATTTTGGCAGGATAACTCTAAGCTAAGTGGTTAAACTTGTACCAACCGTCCTATTTGTGTGCTTAGGCACATATATTTTGTTTATAACAGTGAGTAGATATCCAAAAGTATTCTCATGACTTTGTTTTTTAGATGTTTATCTTATAAAGGTATAACTCTATCTGACTGCTCATGTGGCATCAAGGCAGGACTGCAGGAAAAAAGATGCTGAGCTAATTATTCCAATGCCATTTCTCTCCATGTCTGAGAGTCTGAGGTCAAACATTTTATAAGCTCTTCTTTGTCCTCTGTAATCTTCTTCTCTCTCTGTGCTTCCACCCTGTGGTCAAGACTGTTGCAGTCCTCTCTTTGGTATCAGCTTTACATGGTCTCCAGGGCCAATCCTGACTTTGGCTGGGGAGGTTTAAGGAGCTCCAGCAGAGTTCTCTGGGCCTGTTCACCAAGTGACACCTTTTTTTTGTTTGGTTCTGATGTATTTAGTCTTTGGAAGTGGACTGCTGCCTGATTCCCAGACTTACTCTAAAGTTAAAGGAAACAAGACAATGTGGTATTGATGCAAAGATAGACAAAGAGATCAGTAAAATAGAACAGAGACTCCAGAAACAGACCTATACAATTGATTTTTTGCAATTGTGCCAAGCTAATTCAATGGAGGAAAGGATAACCTTTATAACAAATGGTATTGGAACAATTGGATAGCTACGTGTAACAAAATTAATTCCACCCCCTACATCACACTACATAATACAAAAAATAACTCAAAATCGATTGTGGACCAAAATGTAAGAGCTAAGACTAAAAACAACAATAACAAACAAAACAAAATTTCTAAAAGAGAGCATAGGAGAAAATCTTAGTGATCTTGGGTTTGTCAAGATTTATTAAATAAGATATAAAAGCCCAAATGATTAAAAAAAAACCCAATTAATTGGACTTCTTTAAACTTAAAATACTTCTCTTAAAAAATTTTTAAAAAGACATATAACATTCGAATGATAAATGCTGGCGAGGTTACAGAGAAAAAGGAACCCTCCTACACTGTTGGTGGGACTGCAAAATGGTGCAGTCTTTATGGAAAATGGTTTGGAGGTTCCTCAAACAATTACAGATGTGTCTACCATATGACCCAGCTATTCCATTGCTGGGAATATATCCAGAGGAATGGAAATCATCATATCGAAGGGATACCTGTACTCCAATGTTTATTGCAGCACACTATTTAAAACAGCCAAGGGTTAGAATCAGCCCAAATGTCCATCATCAGATGAGTGGATATGGAAAATGTGGTATATCTACACAATGGAATACTACTCTGCTATAAAAAAGAATGAAATGCTACCATTCACAACAACATGGATGGACTTAAAGAAAATTATATTAAATTAAACAAGTCAGGCACAGAAAGAGAAATACCACATGTTCTCACTTTGTGGGAGCTAAAAATAAATAAATAAATACACAAACAAATGGGGGGCAGGGAAGGAGACACAGCAATCACAATTCCTTGAACTTGTTGAGACAAGTGAAAAGATATGATGTCGATGGGTGGGAGGGGGGAGAGAGAGAGGGGAGGGAGGAATCGGTAAAGGAACACAAACATCAACTACAATGTATATTGATTTCAAAAAAAGAAAAAGGCATGTATCATGATGGAAGAAAATACAAAGCATAGTTCTGACAAGGACTTGAATCTAGGATATGTAAAGAGTTCTTATTGTTAAAATAAAAAGACCAACAACCCAATAAATAATGGGCAAAATATTTGAACAGACACTTCACCAAAGAAGATACATGAATGACAAATAGGTACATGAAGAAATGCTCAACATCTTTAATCATTAGGGCAGTGCCGATTGAAACCACAATGAGACATCATTACAGACTGATTGGAATGGCTAAAATTAAAAAGACTAGAAAGATTGAATATATATAGTATAAGTGAGGATCTGGAGCCACTGGACTCTCACTCACTATTGAGAGAAATGTATAATGCTAGATCCACTTTGAGAAAAAATTTAGCAGTTTTCTAAAAAGTTAAATACCTTCCACATAATCCAGTTATTCCACTTCTTAGTATTTATGCAAGAGATATGAAAGCATTCTACAAAGATTTCTGCATGAGTGCTGATAGAAACTTTTTTTATAATAGCATAGAGCTGGAAATTATGTATTGTAATGATGAATAAGCTAATATTTCGATTTGACTATCATACATTGCACACAACTATTTTTTTTTTTTTTAATTTTATTTTGTCGATATACATTGTGGCTGATTATTGCTCCCCATCACCAAAACCTCCCTCCCTTCTCCCTCCCCCCTCCCCCCCAACAATGTCCTTTCTGTTTGCTTGTCGTATCAACTTCAAATAATTGTGGTTGTTATATCTTCGTCCCCCCCCCCCGGTTTGTGTGTGTGTGTGTGTGTGTGTGTGTGAATTTATATATTAATTTTTAGCTCCCACCAATAAGTGAGAACATGTGGTATTTCTCTTTCTGTGCCTGACTTGTTTCACTTAATATAATTCTCTCAAGGTCCATCCATGTTGTTGCAAATGGCAGTATTTCATTCGTTTTTATAGCTGAGTAGTATTCCATTGTGTAGATGTACCACATTTTCCGTATCCACTCATCCGATGATGGGCATTTGGGCTGGTTCCAACCCTTGGCTATTGTAAAGAGCATTGCACACAACTATTAATAGTCAACTTTGTACCCCACAAATATGTACAATTAATTACGCTTCAATAAAAAATAAATTGAAAAAAACCAACTCTAATGTTCATCAGTATTTCAGTGAATAATCGTATCCCTGCACACCACTCAGTAATGAAAAAGAATAAGCTATTGATGCAGATACTAATATGAATGGATCTCACAATAATAATGCTGAGAGAAAGAATCTAAACAAAAGAATACATGCTGTATGATTGTGTTCTATAAAGTTCTAGAGAATGCAAACTAATCTTAGTAACCAGATCAGTGGTTGCTGGAGGACAAGGAAGGGTGCGGAGAGGGGAGATAGATTACAAAGGAACACAACAAAAGTTGTGGCAGATTATGTTCATTTACTTGATTGTGGTAATGGTTTCAATGGTCCATACATATGTTAAAGCTTCACGGTCTGTACATTTTAAATATATGCATTTTACTGCATGTCAGTTATACCTCAATAAAGCAAAATAAAAAATAATTTTAACCACAGAGAGTGGTATTCTACTAATGAAAGTTAAAAAGAAATTTTTAAAAAATGAACTGAGATTCCCTTTCTCCTTAGCATCATATTTTTAGTATTTCTAGAATATGTGTTCCCCATGCCTGAGCCCTCATCTCAACATTGTGCCTGGTACCTGGTAGCTATAGGACCTGCTTTAGCCTGCCCCCTCGGTTAATCATCTGATCTGTGCTTATAAATTTTGCTCTAACCACGCTGTCTCGATTTTTGAGTATTGTTTGCCACTGAATTCTACCCTGCTGTGCTTTCTCTCCTCGTTAGGCTGTGCTGTTATATCTTGCCCTTGTCAGCTATAGTGGCATACCCAAATGACAGTGTACTTCTGCCTTGATTCATAAACTAATGTTTGCCAAGACCACACTTGATTTCATTTGGTGAAGTTAAGATGCTCCCATCACTCACCCTGCCCTATCTCTTACTTACCCCTGCCCAGTTGCTAAATCTCTCTGGGCGTGAAATTTTGTGTTTGCTTTATTTCTCTATCATTTAGAGGCCATGTTTGCTACCATTTTCCCTCATCTGTGTGCATTTCTTTTTACTCTAAAATCAGTCTGAAATATAAATGCCAATGTATCTTCTTTTTGCATCCGACTTACCTGCAAGTCCTTTTTTCTTTTCTCACCTTTCTTTGTCCACCTTAGTGCCCAAGCTTGCACCTTTCTGTTTTTACTTGTTTATTTTTCATTTACTACTCTCTATCCCCTCTCACTCACTTTTGATTTTCCCTAATTTCTTTGATTAGCCTAAAAATAGCTTCTGTGGCACCAAAGGGCTTGGTAAAAAGTGATAAATCATCCACTTCAGGTCACTAGTTTTTCTACGTGATGTAAATGTAGAAATGTTTCTATGAAGCAGTGCTTGCCTTTCTCTGATCAGATGTTTTCCAGTCATGTAAATACAGCCGTACTGAAAGGCACTCCAGTGCACTCTCTTTGGGCTCTTCTTTTTTCCTTTTTTCTATCATGCTTACTCGAATATAAAGGATTTTGCTCAAGCCACAGGCCCCTCAGAACCTCAGCCTCCTGCATCATGCACAATTTTATAAGCCTATTTAATTCTGCATTTGGAAGTTTGTGCTATTACCCGCAGGAAAGAAACACCTTAAGAGTTAACGTAACAGTGTGTCTGGAATCGCTGATAACCTCTATTCAGATTCCAGTGTCAAAGGAATTGTTTATGGGCCTTATTTCCCTGATAGGAATTATGTTTCTGATGGAAAGGTTATCAAAATTTACCAATTATCATTGCCTTTGATCTATCTGGTTCAATGTGTTGTAAGACTATTTTAAGCTCTTGAGGAGCAGAGTTAAAATTAAAGAAGATGTGTACAGTACAAGCCATTGACCAGTAAAAAGAGGATGATGAAATGCAAAGCCAATTTCAGCTCCTTAAAAGTGTTGCCTTTAATGAAAAAAAGTTAATGAAATGAAAAACGCTTGTTTTATCCATTTGTCCTCACTGCATATATTGACGGTGATCTCGTCATTTCCTGTTGAATTCTGCACAGTAGCTACCAGAAATGACATGTACCTTCAGTTTTCCTAACTTTGCATGACCAAACTATTTCACTTTTCCTTACTGTGGTATTTATTTACAGAGACTTGCCCATTTACTGAAATCGTTAATGACTTTGACTCAAACTTGAAGTACTAATAAACATCATTGGGCAGCAATGAACCTGTCAACACATGGAAATAAGGTTATGGTCATGCAAATGTCCATTTAACTTCACTTGAATCAAATAAACCAAACAGTAATTAGACTTAACTAAACTGGCTCAAATTCCTACAGACAGTGGAACCAATTATTTCTTAGAGAAGGGTTTGTTTATTTTTACTCTAGGGCAAGAGTACATAGCTCCTTGGAATACTCCTGAATAGTTCTCCATATCAGGCCAAATGAAATTGGCACTTCACAAATAGTTACCTTGATGTGCAAATGGCAGGGTCTTTAGTTAGGTTCATTTACATCACTGAGAAAAGAGCCTGGGAATCCATTTTACAAGGATGAAATTAAAAGAGGATGGCCTACCTCTTAATTCTGTATGGGAGGAAAATTCATAAAAAATAAATAAATAAAACACAAAATTGTTCTCTAGCAATATACTAACTGCAAGCCATAGACTGTCTTTCTTATAGTTTGAATGCTTGGTGCATATTCAGAAACCGTCTTTCTATTTTAATATTCTTGATGTCTATTACTTATGGTTCATTTTTGTCTTGAATGTAGTACCTGAAGGATTCAAGGTTATTTAAAGGATTTAAAACCACCAGCTATTCCCCAAAGCTTTCATTTCTGAAACAGAGAAACTTCCTGATTAGAAAAACAGGCGCCTGATTTGGCCCTTAGAAACACTGAACTATGAGAAATATTGTCCAACATTTTTGGTGGTTTTTCTTTGTGTATATTGGATAAATTTTGGACAAGTAGGGCTAAGATTTCACTTTAGATTTAAAAAATCATGTAATAGGATTCTACCATAAGCCTTACTTTATTTAGATATATACATGTGGGTTCTGTGATTATAAATCTCTAGAATATAAACTACATGTTGAAAATTGTGTATATTTATTTTTATGTTTGCATACTATGTACCTGCTAGACAATTTCTCAAAACGATGGTGGCTCAGTTGGCCCTTACTCTGAATTGGGATATGGCTAATTTGCCACGGCACGTGTTAGACTGCTTGGCTTCAGAAACACCTGTGTCTCCGGTGTGGCTATATTAAGGTGGCTACTGAGGTCACACACATTTTAGTCCAAGTCATATTTGAACATCCCTATGTCAAAAAGGAAAAGGTGTGGAAATAAGCAAAGACTATACTTCTTTCTCTGGTATCACAATTGATATAGAAATATAAATTTTGACTAAGTTAATCAGCACTTCCATATATGTGGTGATATAATCAGCCAAGATCCAGACTATGGTAGAATGTCTTCATAAACAAACTATGGTTGATCAGTCTGCCTGACAGTTATGGTTTCAATGTGTCTGAAAGAGTTCTGTTTCCATGGATTCAAACATGTCAGCCATTTCCCATCGACTTGGGGGAGCAACAGAGTCCCACTTTTGAAACTCAGATTCTTGTAACATGAAAACTGATAGACCTAAGTGTCCATTAGATTAACCCACTCATTTTATGGAGACTGCATACGAACAGGGTAAATGACTTACAAAGCCTGGCATTTCACAAAGCCTCGGCCCAAACTGCAATCCTTTGACTCAGGTCATTGCTGCATCCAGTAGTACTAGTACTGTATCTGGAGGGCTCCACTCTTTACAAAGTAATTTCCCTCACCTGAACTCTGCGTTATTGGCACCCTGACCTTTAGTCCTGATCATTTTGTGCATAGGTCACAATCATTTTTGTGTGTGCAGGTGTGTTTATAATCCTTGTTTTGTTAAAGATGTTATGAGCATTTTATAGAAAAAAATTCTTTGTTTTTGTGTTTACTGCTGAGTTCATGGTCAGGTGAAATTTTTACCTTTTGGTTTGCAATGGAAACTGGAACTATAGGATCTACATAGAGAAACAGATAGTTTCATAATGCTTGCTAAAGACTTAAATTTGGGGGGCAAGTTAGAAATAGACTTTGAGAATACATAGTATCATGTGAATCACAATAATTTATGAATGTCAGTTGTTTTGTAAACAGTAAGGATGAGCACACACATGCAGTCACTATAGTAAAGACAGATGGGAATTAGAAACTCTAGATGATTAGTATCTACTAGAGACAAATATCAACTTGAAAAAAATAATAAATCTAGTGAATGAGCAACCAGTTTTAATTAGGAAATGGTCATGAGTCCTATCAAACTTATTTTATAGAAAATGATTAAATTATCAATGTAGAGCACTGGGAGTTACTTACACAAATGGTAGACTATACAGTTTATGTATTATAGGATCAAACACAGTTAGAAAAATAGGTTAAGGGCCGAGCCCGTGGCGCACTTGGTAGAGTGCTGCGCTGGCAGCGCCGCGACGCTCCCGCCGCGGGTTCGGATCCTATATAGGACTGACCGGTGCACTCACTGGCTGAGTGCCGGTCACGAAAAAACGACAAAAAAAAAAAAAAAAAAAAGAAAAATAGGTTAAATTAACAATATAAAAATGGAAATGAGAAAGATCTCATTCATAATAATGTGGAAAAAAAGCCATGAAATACCTGGGGATGAATTTAACAAGAAAGTCTATATGAAGAGAACTATAAAATTATATTGAAGGATGTAAAACAAAGCCCAAATAAATGGAGAAACAGACTGTATTCCTGGATAAGAAGACCTAATACCATAAAACTGTCACTCCTTTTGAAATTAACATATAAATTTAATGCAACTCCAATCAGAATTTAATTTTTTTCTCTTTTGGAGTCTATAAAGTGATTATAAAGTATATATGGAAGAGTAAATATATGAAAATTGCCAAGAAAATGTTGAAATCAAGAAATAGCAAGGCAGTTTGCTCAACTAGATATTAAAAGCTAATATGAATTTACTTTAAACAAGCAGGATAGTTACTGGCCTGCAATAAACAAATAATTCTACAGCACAAATAGAGATCATTTAACATAATTAAAACATTATAAGTCATCAAATAAATTATGTATCATTCAGTTAATGAAATTGAGTGAATTGGCTGTACTTTCGGAAGAGATTAAAATCTTATTCCTACTTCATTATACAAAAACACATTACAAATAAATGAAAAGTCTGAATGCTGAAACATAAGACTGTAACAGTCCTGGAAGACATTACAAGGGAATATTTGTGTAATTATCATGTGGTAAGGGTTTTTTGGAAGCAAGACCGAAACCATAAAAATATAAAGAAAAAAATGACATACATGATTTCATGAAATTAAAAGATGTATGTGAGGCAAAGTCTCCATGTAATGGACATCTTAAATGTTTACTGATTGGCCAACAACTTTTCAATCCATTTATATGCTTAGGGAATTCTCCACTTTATAAATTCTGCCTTCCTAAGGTCAAAGCCAGAAATCTACTTTCTCAGCCTCCCTTGCAGCTAGATCTATGACTGTGGCCCCACAGTTAAGATGCACCCATTGTATGTAAACTTTGATTCAGAAAAGAATGATGTGAATAAGGAGGTATCTCATGTAATTAGTTACATTGGGAGTGGCAGAGAAACATCTAGTTATGGGAATCATCCCTGGTAGTGACACTGGGGGTTGGGAGGGAGCAGAGAATCTGGTGGAAAGATAAGCAGCAGCCTAATTTGAATATTTTTGTATTTTCCTTAGCTTTGAATCCTCAGAGATCAACAGTTTGTTTCTCTGTGGGACTTTTGTGATCTATCTGATATCCTGCAATAAAATTCCTTTTCTGCTTAAACTGTAT
The DNA here is from genome assembly GCF_027409185.1 of Cynocephalus volans. Classification (NCBI taxonomy): domain Eukaryota; kingdom Metazoa; phylum Chordata; class Mammalia; order Dermoptera; family Cynocephalidae; genus Cynocephalus; species Cynocephalus volans. The sequence goes on from NC_084461.1 coordinate 14,761,334, forward strand.
GAATGAGTCATGTTTGCAACTAAGAATTCTGAGTAACCCCATAAAAGGTCAAATGACTCATGTTAGACTGGGAGAAAATAATTATAATCCAAATAACAAAGAGTCAAAACAACTAAAATAGAAAAAAATATGCAAATGATATAAACAGGCAATCCACAGGAAGGAAAAAAATGCACAAAAAAGCTACATAACCTCCTAGATAATTAGGGAAACAACAATAAAATTAAAAGTTCTAGTCATCAAATTTGTTAAAACAGAAACGATGGTTAGACTTCAGGGCTTGTAATAACTATTCTGCTGTGTTGTGGGAATGTATAGGCTTGGGGTCTTGTCACTTGGCAATACTTTCTGTAAATAAAATGTGAATATTCATTGATCTAGTTTCACTCATCAGGTTTTATCCAAAAACAAATAAAAACAGAAGGTTTTTAAGATATGCAGATGCATACACATGTAAATACAAACAAATATGTTTACCACAGGTTTATCTGGAATAGGAAACATCTGGAAATGACTCAAATGAGCATCCAAAGTTAGAATGATGGTGTAAGGAGGGTTGTATTCACAGTCTGGAATTCTAAAGCACTGTTAAAGTAGGTCTATGTCAGCTTGTAAAATTGTGCTTGTTATACTATAAAGTGAGAACATCAAATGATAATGTTATCCAAATATCAAAGATTATATATGTAAACATAGTTTTACAAAGCTAGTATTATAGAGGACACACACCAAATTGTTAATAGTGCATATATCATGGAGGAGATATTGGAAGTGTGAGGAAGAAACTATAAACTTTACTTTAAATATTCCTACATAGTTTATTTTCAGCACAGTTACTTTTATAAACCAAATGACCATGAAAAATGCATGATAGTGAGTTCAGTAACACCATCACTGTTTCACACAACTACTTGTTATTTGTAAAAGGGAGAGGACTGGTTATCCACTTTGTTTTCCCTGCTCTGACTCCTTGAGGAATGAGTCACACTTCCATCAGCAAGAGTATCCCCATTAGCAGGAATTCCCAATCCTAGGTGAAGCGCTGATAGAAACATTTTGATTCTGGCCACTCCCGTCCCCTCTATAGAGTAATTTCCTTCTCCTTCACTCTTTCATTTTCTCAGTTTTCACTTTTTAGCAAGGAAACTGAATGATTACCATTACTACCGGTCAAGGAAGCAGATCAAATTTTAGTAGAAAGGGTTTGGATTCTAGAACTTGCAGAAGAGACATTTATTAGGAAAAGAAAAGGTACCTGCTCAAACTTCTTTGCAGGTTTTCTAAAGGATGTGTAGCCATCCAACTTATCTCTCTAGACTCCTGTTAAATTATAAGAAGGCAGACAAATTCATTGTTAGTTTAATGTTTATTACTGCCCACACATTAGCATGAAAACAAATTTATGACCTATCCAAATTGGGTTGTTGACTTATGTACACTTGATAGTGCATAAAGGTTCTTCCATGCAATCTAAGTCTACAAGCCCATTTTATAGAACTCGAGTAATCTAACAATTTTTAAGTGATTCTAGTCCCCACTTCTTTTGTTTTTGCAGCATTTCCTATGCCATATTGTGGCTTTGTCTAAGACTGCAAATCTTCTCTCACATCAAATTCCTTTCAAGTAGTTTGCCATTCCAGGATGGAATAACTATAGTTTCTTGAAGCTGCTAGGCAGTCCATATAATTTTTTCGTGTGTGTGACTGTTATGAAGCAATCTTTTATATTGAGAAAGTCATTCATTTCTTTCTACTCTTCCTCCATTGGTTTTAGTATGACACAAATTCAAATCATTTCAAACTACATGTTCATTGCTAGTGTATAGAAATACAATTGATTTGTATTAATTGACTTGTGTTCTTATTTTTAATCACTTCTAAAGACAATTAAATGTCTAAGCAACAGAGTAACATGGATTATAGGGTTTATAATACATGAAGAAGTAAAATATGTGACCACAATACTGCAATGGTTGGGAGATAGTAAAATGTTAAATGATAATGTCGCTTATTAGGTCTAGTAGCTTTTTTGTCGTTTCTTTGAGATTTGCTATGTAGCCGATCATGCCATCTGCAATAAAGGAAATTTTAGTTCTTTCTTTCTGTATTAGCTAGGACTCCTGCATAATACGGAATGGAAGTGGGGAGGGCATACATTCTCGCCTCACTCACAATCTCAGGGGGAAAAGCATTGTCTTCCCATTAAGTGTATTGTTAGTCGTAAGGTTTTTTTGTAGACATCCTTTGTCAAGTTGAAGGAAGTTTCCTTCTAATCCTAGTTTGCTAAGAGTTTTTATCATGAATGGATGTTGGGTTTTGCCAAATGCTTTTTTTGCAACTGTTAATTATCTATTGACATGGTTATATGGTTTTCTTTTTGTCTCTTGAATTAATTAAGCAATTTTTGAATGTTGAACCAACTTTCTGTTCTTGGGGAGAAAAACACTTATTCATGATGTATTATCCTTTTTACATATGGCTGTATTTAATTTGCTAATATCTTGTTAAGGATTTTTTGAAATCTTTGGTTTTGGTATCAGCGTAATAATACTGATCTCCTAACATGTACTGGGAAGTATTCTTTTATCCTGTGTTTTCTGGAAGAACTTGTATAAAGTTGGTATTATTTATTTTTTAAAATGTTTGGTAGACTTTACCTATGAGCCATTCTGGACCTGCTATTTTTGTTTGTTTGTTTGTTTTGTGTGTGATAGAGAGAACATCTTTTAACTGTGAATCGAATTTAATGGGTAAATGGATTTTCGAGTTATTATTTCTTGAATGAAATGTGGTAATTCATATCTTTCGAGGAATTTGTCCATTTCATCTATTGCATCAAAATCACTGACCCAAATTTTTCATAATATCGTCTTCTTATTCTTTCAAATCTGCAGAATCTTTAGTGATATGTCCTCTTTTATTCCTGATATTGGTAATATTTCGTTCTTTCTCTCTCTCTCTTCCTCGCCCCCCTCCCTTCATCCCCACTCTCTGTCTCCTCTCCCTCTCTCCCTTCTCTCTTTTTTTTCCTGCTCCCTACCTGTCTCCTTGTACATGAGTCTGGCTAAAGGTTTAGCACTTTTCTTGATCTTTTTTAAAGGACTAGATTTTGGCTTCAGTTATTTTCTCTATTATTTTCCCATTTTTGATTGTATTGATTTCTGCTTCTTTCTTTCTCTTTTTTTCTTTCTTTCTGCTTGCTTGAGGTTTAATTTGCTTTTCTTTTTGCTGGTAACTTAAGGTAGATACTTGTATTGTTGATTTAAGAGCATTATTCTTTAACAATATAAGCATTTGATAGTATAAATGTCCCCTAATCACTGCTTTAGCTGCATCCCACAAATTCTGATATTCAATCAGTTGCAAATATTTTCTGATTTCACTTGCTACTTCCCATGTGTTATTTCCAAATATTTTCTTATTTGTTATTTCCACATATTTGGGGATTTTATTCAGATTTATTTCAAATATTTATTTCTAGTTTAATTCCATTGCGGTCAGAAAATATACCTTGTGTGATTTCAGTTATTTTTAAATTGTTTAGGTTTGTTTTATGATACAGAATATCTTCCATGTTGGCAAAAGTTTCATGTGCATTTCAATACATATTTAGCTATTTTGGGGTGGGGTGTTCTTTAAATGTCAAGTAGGCCAATTTGGTTAATAGTATCATTTGAATATTTTGTGTTCGTACTGGATTTCTCTGTACTTGTTCCATCAATTATTGAGAGAGGGGTGCTGAAGTCTCTATCTAAACTGTGAATTTTTAAATCTCTCCTTGCAGTCCTATTAATTTTTGCTTCATATACTTTGAACCTCTGTTGTTATGTGCATATAAACTTAAGATTATTATGTCATTTTAATGAATTGGCCCTTTTATAACTATAAAATGTTCCCGTATATGTTCCTGGTAATATTCCTTTGTCATAAATTTACTTTGCCTAATATTAATATCACCACTCAAGCTTTCTTTTGATTAGTATTTGCATGGTGTATACTTTTTCCATCCATTTACTTTAATCTAGTTGTGTCTTTTTATTTAAATTAGATTTATTACCTACATTATATGGTTGAATCATTTTTTTAAAGCCACTTCATTCAGGTATGATTGGCATGTAAAAACCTATATGTATTTAATGTATATGACTTGATGAGCTTGGGGATAAACATACATCCGTGAAACCATCACCATTATCATGGTCATAGACATATTCATCACCTCCCAAAGTTTCCTCCTGACCCCTTTATTGTTTTGTGAGTGTGTGTATGTATGGAAAGTACACTTAACATAATATCTACCTTCTTAGCAAATTTTAAGTATACAATACAGTAATGTTATCTATAGCCAGATCTTGCTTTTTAAAATTAATTTATTATATTTTTGATCTTTTTCTAATTGGCGTGTTTGTACCATTTACATGTAATGTAATTGTTGACATTGTTGGATTCATATCTACCATATTGCTACTTGTTTATTTTTTATCCTATCTGTTCTATTTTTCCTTCTTTTTTCCTGCATTCTTTTGGATTGCTTTGTTGTTATTGATTTGTTTTTTATGATTCCATCTTATCTCCACTCTTGTTTTTTAACTATATCTCTTTTTCAATTCTTTATTTGGAGGGTTCTCTGAGGTTTACAGTTTACATCATTAACTTATCAGTCTACCTTCAAATAATACTACAGGATTTCACGTACAGTGTGAGAAACTTACATCCATTTTTTTCTCTTCCAGCCATTGTGCTATTGTGGTCATATATTTTACTTGTACATGTATTATAAACCCTACAATCCATGTAATTCTGTTGCTTGCACATTCAATTGTCGTTAGAAGCAACTAAAAAGAAGAAAATATCTTTAATATTCATCTTCACTTTTACCTTTTCTGGAGTTAACCATTGCCTTGTGAAGATTCAACATTTTTTTCGTATTATACTCCTTTCTGAAGAACTTATTTTTTCTGAAAAAACATTTTTGTTGTCATTGTTGTTTTAGAGAGTTAAAACATTTTTAACTAGTTAAAATAGTTAGAACTAATTAAACTAGTTTAACTAGTTTAACTAGTTAAAATAGTTAGAACTAATTAAACTAGTTTAACTAGTTTAACTAGTTAAAATAGTACGTTTTTTCAGCTTTTGTTTTTCTAATAAAGTCTTTATTTTGATTTCGTTCTTGAAAGATATTTTCACAGGGTATAGTTTTCTGGGTTACAAGGTTTTTTGTTTTTCTTTAAAACATTAAAGATTTTTTTTTTATTGTGTTCTGGCTTGTACTGCATCTGACAAGAATTTTGCTATCATTTCTATCTTTATTCCTCAGTATGTTAAGGTACTTTTTCTGCCCTCAGTGGTTTAAGGCTGATACTCACAATAAAATGAAAGATTCAGGGAAATGGCATTGTCATGCCTGCCCCGATCACTCTTTGAAAACCAGCACCACTGAGAAGGCTTCTCTCCTTTCTTCTTTGCTACCTTCGATTTTTACCATGAGCACCTGGTGGAAGCCAGTGGAAAAGCTTATCAGTGAGTGAAACTTTCCCTGTGTCTTGGATATTAAGCTTTGTAAACTGATTCTCTGGTCCAAACTTGGTCATAAAGAATCCACTAAACCTTTAGCTGGTTTCTTCTACCTACCTATAAGGTAGCCACCCCTTCCTCCTGTGCGCTGCCAAAGGTGAAAGGATTCTTGTTTCTTCCCTTTCCTTAGAAATCAGTTTAGGTTGCTTTATGAGCTCATCTCTCAGATGGGGCTCCCAATTTCCCAGACTTTTCTCATTGCTAGCATGGGAACACTTGCAACTTTTTACTCCCTAAATTGCTATAGTTTTGTAGCTGTTCATCATTCTAGGTGTTCTTTCATGAACAGATTAAATTTTTTTTTGTTAGACTATTTAAATTGCCCTGAAATAAAAATAATTCTCTAGGTGAACAGAGAAGAGTAGGACGTATCCCTATCTATATACTTGTCAGTGTCAATTCAACTTTTACTGTGTCTAGTGAATTATTGAGTCACAATGTATTTACTCTCAAAAGATCTGCCAAGTGCTTTTCACACATCATTCCATTTCTGAGCCATTTCTTCCCCAGCCCGTGCTTTGGATTGGTTTTTTGATCCCTTGAACAATACAGGAGAGCCATCCCCTGGTCAGGACACTCAACACATAGCACAGATCTCTAATGTGTTATCTTCCCTGACCAATGTCAAAGTCAGTGAAATTACCCACTCATTTGTAGTGTCCAAAAGGTTTCCCACCCTGTATACGCACAGCCTCCTTCTCTTTATCTAGTCCTGTATCTGCTGCAAACTTTTCCCACACTCATCCTCCCAAGGTGGAGCTAAACGAAACATGAGTTGCTTTGCCTTCTCCTTTAATTACTCTTTAACTTCATTTCCATAGGTCTTCTTTCATGAGTGTCTTGGAAAGGGGGCTCTGAAGTCAAGGTAACTGAGAATGATGTGCTGACTTCATTTCCATTCTTATCTTTGCTCTGTTTGAACAATTCCAACTGTGTCTTCAGATCCACCTACTTTTGTAGTAGGAAGAATGCAAAGTTTTTATAGTTCTGTCCTCTATGTTTTGCCTGTTTTTCTTTCTTTCTTTCTTTCTTTTTTTTTTTAAAGATGACTGGTAAGGGGATCTTAACGCTTGACTTGGTGTTGTCAGTATCACGCTCACCCAGTGAGCAAACCAGCCATCCCTATATGGGATCCGAACCCGTGGCCTTGCTTGGTGTTATCAGCACCACACTCTCCTGAGTGAGCCACGGGCCGGCCCTTTGCCTGTTTTTCTACATGGTCTCATAGAACCATATACTTGTTCTAAAACTCCTTAACTAAACCCCTTTACTTTCAACTAACTCACTCCAATCCTTTCTTTTCCAATATGAATTGATCCCACTTGAATCAATAATGCCACACTCAGCACTGGATATTTTCCCTGAAAGTTTTGCCCATATTTTTTTCAGTTTATTCCTCTGTTATGTTTGAAGTATTAGGTAAATTAAGAAATGTGTTTGTTTTCCTTTTTTGAAAAATAAATGTCAGCTTGGGCTAATGGATATTTCTAATTTTTAGGACTCACGATTAATACTTTTGAACTCTGATTTTGTGTTTGAGATGAAACTAATTCCTCTCTGTCCCTGGATGATCCTCTTTTAGTTCAGTGACCACCAAAGAGATGGGTGGTTGTGATCGATGGCTGTGGCAGCTACAGGTGCAACAAAGGCTAAGAGTTTCAGGGTTGTGTCCACTGTGGCACAATTTAGAGGCTCAGTGTTGAATTGGAAGAGAAAAAATACTTGGTTGATTTGATTCACTCAACAATGTGGAAGATTTAGCTTTGATTTACTCATTCATCTTGAAGGCTTGGTCTGATCTATTGAGGATATGGACAGAGAGAAATATATAATCTTTTAAAAGCTTCTTGCATTCTTTAAGTCAAAAAGACATCTTATTAACAAAAGAATGTTAAATTTTAAAGATAAATGTTTATAGTGGTTTGAAACTATCCCTGTTAATAGGAGCTTCTAAAGCTAATAATGGTAGTTACTGTAAAAATCCTCTTAAAATGAGAAAAAAAGCAACTTGAAATTATGCCATAACTAAACTCTGGATTGTGTCAATGAGAGAGACCTCTACTTTATTTTGCCTACCTTTTAGGGAAAGAAAAAGCCACAGTACTTACTCCCTGTGTCTTTATGTATATTGTTTGACCATATAAGAATACAACAAGGAGGGATATTTTCAAGACATCTTGATGTCTCTAAATGGATTTCTTCCAGGAACATTAGCAAGTAATGTCTGTAAACTACTTGAGAGAGGTATTATTTTAAAGAGCTTTAACTCTTCAAAATATCCTCAAAGTTTGGTTTATGTGGTTCAGACACCTTTGGCCAGTATTTCATCTCTTTTTCCTCCTGTTTAAAATTACGTGTAGTAACAGTGTTTTCATTTAGTTTCTAAAAATGATTCTATTTTCATAGAGAGATTTCATGCTGGAAATAATATTCTAGAAGTTCTTTTAAAACCCAAAGTTGTAAATGTATACTTTTTTTGTAATATATTTTCCTATGTCTAATTCTTTTCAGTTGTCCACCTGACCTTTCTTCTTTTTATTTTGGCAAATGTACTTAATTGCTGTTTTTAGACTCGTTTGACTGTTCCACCAGATTTTCCAGATGACCGTAAGTATGATTTAAGATAGATGCTGATGAATGGAATTTCTTTAGACTTTTAAATGCCATTGAAGCTACAGAAAAATGCTAAATAATCCAACTGAATGTAATTCTCTCATCTTCATTGATTGCTTATAGTACTGTAGAAATATAGCTGTTAATCATTTAGCTACCAAAATAAAATTTTGGAATTAAGCAGGGGTCTTAGTGTATAAACTGATGCTAAACATTGATCATGAAACAAAAAAACACAAAAAACACATTTTTAAGCAGATTTGATTCTTCAAAATGAATTTTGTCCTTTGGAGTGATCACATGGTAAGAATGTGCACTGATTCCAACAATGTTACCACTGCTTAGACATTTTTTGGGTCTCCTTGGAATTGTATTCATAGTCTATGAGCCACAGAAGAAAATTAATCTTCTAGTTAGTTATACCTCATTTTTTGACCTAAAATACTAATCTCAAGCCTGATTACCCATTTTATTTATACATCTTGGCTCTTAATTTTTTTCGTAGTATGCAATAAACACATCTTTAAAGAACAGAAGTTTGCTGCTATTTATGTTTTAAACTCTGAAGTTAATTCCAAAAGGGAGAGATCCAAAAAATACTTGAATCAATGGCAGCATACTGGAAAAAGCGTGTAATTCCCTGAGCAAATTATCTTGCAAGTGAGAACATGCATTTGGACGTAAATTGGTGTGCTGGGGAAATCAGTCACATTGCATTCTAATGTTATAGAGGGGGAGAACTAAGTATAGGCTTTAGAGCCCTGCAGCGTAGGCCAAAAAGAGCTCCACTACTCACTAACTGTGTGGTATCAAGTGACTTTCTGAACTACCATTTCCTTAGCTTGAAACCTTACAGACTTGGTAACTGGTGATAATCTATTGCAATACCTGAGATCACTCTAGACTGGATAAATGGCATCAAATGATGTTAATGTTACCAGAATATCTGTAGATAGCTCATAGAACACTATTTAGCGTCTTGTTAAAAGAGCTATATTATTGTTTATCAATGATTACATTGCAGAAACAAATAGATGTATAGAGGTTTCTTGAAAGGTTTTTAAGAAGGACCACACCTGACTGTTTTTGACCTCTCAGAAGACTGTTGCAAGGAAATTAAGGTTGTTAAAGAAAGACACTGAAAACAATCATCAGGTGAGAAAAGATATTTAGAGATGCTGAATTGCACATAGCAAATCCAGCCAGGTTGAGTGTGGGGTTTCTGTTTGGAAAGCATACTCACAGTGTGAACTGTTCTCTTACCAGAAGGGAATAGCTCCAATTTACAAAGTTCATTATTTTTATAATTGACAGTGTTTGGAATTTTCACTGCTGAATTTTTGGTTTTAACAAAAAAAGGGAGGGGCGATTATTAAATTTCAAAGCTATAATAGACAGAACCCTTCCTTCCCTACAATTAGTCTCTCCTGACCACAAAAATGCAACTGATAATTATCTCAGGTAATTCTGATGTTTTGCCATTATAGATTTTAGTGTTGTCCCATAGGATCAGAAAGAGTTAACTCTTCTTTGTTAACTAGAAGATTTTTGTTTGCCCTGCCAGACTCACAACATTTCTTCCAGATGGATCATTAAGATTCCAGGACTGACCCCTACAAGGACCCCTGGAATTCTCGGCACTGCAGACATGTCAGTGGTCAGTCCTTGCTATGTGAATGACCCCAATGTCAATAGAATTTCCCCCAAGACCTCCTTCAACTGCAATAGGCTGGCTCAAAAAGATTATCTGAGTTTATTTTGAAATACAAGATAATCAGGAATCAGATGAATAATGCATCAGTTGTAGTGCCTAGAATGGGATAACCCCCTAGAAAAAGAAACCGGGTCAAAATATGCTTTATCTTCAAATTGTTAAGTTTTACCTTACTCATATATGAATTGAAAGTATTTTTGCTGTAGTTGAACTTTAAGAACCAGATTTCTTTTTATTATATGTATTGGTATCCTCTGATTGTTAAAAAATATTGTATACACAAGGTTTTGTCCTGAATTTAGGCATTTTCTGAAATAAATAATGGAATGTATTCAACTTATTACCTGGGAAACTTTAATGAATAAAACAATTCTGTATCATCTTCATTTTTTCTGGGTATCTTGGATCAAAGAGTTGGGCTTATAAAGGCCTGAGAAGTCTGTTTAATTGCTGCCATTCACCATTTCAGTTAGCTTACCTAAGTGCTCAGGTAGTTTTATTTACCAACTGAGCTGAAAGGTAAGGTCTTATTTTGTGTAGATTATCCACTTGGAGGAAATACACAGCAGGGAACCACTTGCATTGCACAGGGCTTTTGTGCACGCTGCTCCTTCTTCTCTCAGAAGGCTTTCATTCCCACTGTTGCTCACAGGTTTTTCTGAATGGTACACCTGGACAACAGGTAGTCCATGAAATTCCCATTCTGAAGGTCCTGAGCAGTCTGTCATCTTACTAAGGGTACAATTTGAAGGATGATGAATGTGCTTTCTTTGCTTTTAGTAGGACCATTCATTTTATCATGTGAATATTCCCTCCATGGCGTGGGTTAGGTTTCTTTTGTCATCAAACAGGAGATTATGATTGTTTTATAACTTGATTACTTTTCATTCCATTTGGGCAATAGACCTTGGTCACTATGATAGTGGCATCACAAGACTAAGAACTCAAAGGAACACTGACTGAGACAGAGTCATTGTATGTTAGAGCTTTCACTGCTCCCAAGTAGCTGTTGTATGAACTCTCCATAAATTATGTCCTCTATATTATTGATAACCTCTAAATTATATTGATCCAGCTTCCTGGCCCTCCCCTCTCTATCTGGAATTAAACTGTTCCACTTACGATTCATTTTGTCTTTAGGTCTTTCTGCCTCTGGTGTCCACTAATGCATGTCTGATCAAACCATTCCACTCCCTAAAACCCTTCACTGACCCTCTGTCAGTGAAAACAACCTTTCCCAAACTGTGTTCTGTGTGGTAGTTATTTAGCATGTAAATATTGTTCAAAAATTATTCTTTGTCCCAATACTGGGTAAAACCAAAGTTGAGCACATTTTTTGTTTTTTGTTTTTGCTGGATGTTTGCAACTATTAAGACAGTAGTAAAACTTGGGACCTCCATTGGGTGGGTGATAGTATACAGTATTTCTCAATTTATTTGAATACAAAAGCTTGTTTTTGTTTTTTAAATAGAGCATCTCCTTGGACCACTATTCCATGACATGCACTTTGGGAAATGATGGGCTGTAAGATAAAACTGTACTTCCTTTGCATGTTACACAAGGCTTCTGCTGTGCTTTTGAAATTCACCTTCTACCAGTCACTTCCTTTGTACAGTCCATGTTAATCATATCCACCTACTGACACTTTCCCTCAGATACCATGCAGCTGTTTGACCACATGAAGTTCCCGTCTTCCTGAGTTGTCCTTCTCTGCCACCCCTGCCTGACCCCTAAGCAAGCTTCTACTCATCTTTAAGACAGCAAGGGAACCCTGCCTCTGAGAAGTCTTTTCTGGCAATCCCAAAGAGCACTCAGCACAGACAAATAATTTTTTATGCTTCCTTAGTGTGTGGATTATTCACCCACCCAATATAAGGGCTCTGTTTTGAGTCCTGCTGTCTATGGAGGTATTTATTCCCCCCTAAATAAATGGTCATTTAGTTATTTATGGATATCTGTTATTTATGGATGGTCGTTCTTTGCTTCTTAATTTTAACTTAAGAAGCATAATCTTAATTTTTCTTATTTGCATTCCTAGTGAGTACCACAGCGACCTACACACAGTAGGAAATCCATCTGCAGCGGCCAAAAGCATTGCCCTTGAACTTCTGGAATGTGCTATGCTCTGATCTTTGAGGTTACAACTTTTACACTTTTAACTGTGTTAATTTTTTTTTACACACTATTGTATAGAGGGAGAGCACTAAGTCTAAGATCTTTCATTTCACTAATCAGTTTTGAACATGCTGTTTAACTTCGTTGGGCCTCAATTTATTTATCCATGAAATGATAAGACTGAAACAATCTCTGGGGGTCCCTTTTAGCTCTAAAACTCTGTGAGTCTAAACCATCTTTGCAGATGTTTTTTAAGTAATGAGTTGATGTGGAAGTGAACAAGGGAAAATTTGAGAAATTTTGTTCCTCACTTTTCTGCTCTCATATCTGATTGGTCTGAAATCCTTTCTTGACCTTACTTTTTGATCCTTGAAATTCAGTATGATATTGATGCCAAGGTTTTTACCCAACTTTGTAATTTGAGAAGCAGAAAATACGGTTATGTCTTTAGAAAACAACTGCAAGTTTTTGTTTGTTTGTTTTTGTATTTTTAAAAATCTTACTCAAGCTTTTCAAAACAATATTTTTCTGGTTCTAAGTGGCTGTCTCAGACATTTTTACTGAAAATATATCCTATAGAAACAGAAAAGAATCCCACCCAGTTAAATGTTTCATCTTCTGTGATTTGCCCTGCAAGGATCTCAAGTGTGTGTTGAGAGGGCTTCTTGCTTTGGGATCCAATTACAAGAGTAGGACCAGAGGTCACCATGTTGCAGGGCACTGCTGTTCCTGAGGGGCTGGCCAAGGAAAACACTTTCTTGAGCACTTGAAGCAGAAGAAAAAATGAATGCTTTTCATCTAGGAAAGAGCTCATAAACTGGCCTCTACAAAAACGTTCCACAGGATAAATCCTGACTGCTATGGACGCATCTTGTCATGAAATATACTACCTGGGAAATCTCTGGTCAGATACTCTACACCTGCCATTTTATATCCTTTTATTGCAAAGCCACAAATTAAATATGGTCCTCAGCTTTAAAGGCAGAACTTTCTGATGCAGATGTTAAGTTCTTGTGGTAAAAATGAAAATACAAAAAAAATCTCTTTCGTGTGGGCTAAACTATTATCATTATCATTATTATCATCAATAGCAGTAGGTAAGATTTATAGCTCACTAGTCCTGTGCTGTTGTTTTTGAGGTAGAGGAGAACTTATGAAATAAAATTGCTACTCTCAAGAAATTTCTGGAAAGGAGAAATATTGAACATGTCACCACAAGTTTTAAAAGGTGTGAGCTTTAATCCTCATGTGTTTCTCCATAAAATCTTTTTTTTAGTTTGGGGAGAATTTTATTAAAAGTCATTGATCAGAGTCAGAAATAAGATTTTTCAGTATAATAGTATGTCTCAGGATATATATCTCAGGCTACTATGTTTTTCCAGGTTGTTTGTTGAATAACTTACAAAGCATGCTGGTGACTTTGCGGGGAGATTGTCTCTACATTAGTTTAAGTTTGGAAAATATTAGCACCTATAAGACACTTCATTGATTTCATGTTCTTTTTTTTTCTCAGAATCATGTCCCTTTCACACTCAAATGCAAATGCCAAAATATATTTTATGAACATAATTATGGAAAATTACATTTTTCCTTAAAAAGAACAATAAATACTGGTGTGCTCCAATGAAATACTCACTGGACATCTGAAGCATTAAATGGTATTTTTTGGTGGTAACAGCTTGCCGGCTCCCTGTTTTCAGTGAAGTATACTACTCCATAGAAGAAGACTTCGTCAAACACATCTAACAATTCAGCCTTGAGAGAAACAGTGAGATGATGATAATATTGAAAATGAAATAATACATAGACATTTGGACCATTTATGGAGTTGAGAGGCAAAGGAAATAGGTTTAATTTTGTGTAATAAAAATATGGCCCACACTCCTGATTAAATGATTGGGGAGCAGAAGGCTAAATAACCAGAGGTAATAGGAGAAACAGATGAATTTTAATTGAGCTTTTGTTTGTCTGTGGAACAAGTATCTCCATTCATAATTGAATGTAATTTTGCCCAGTGCCTTGGATATTTCTCCAAACTACTGAAGCCACTGAGGTCAAGGCTACTGCTACCTTACGTGGTGCCTTCATGTCATTAAAAAAGGCAGTTCTTCTGAAGACATTCTATGACCAATTGTCAAAGAATTATTGTAAGTATTACGTTTATTAGAAAAAGAAATTTCACTGCCAGTTTTTGGCAAAATTATCTTAGTAAATAAAGAGGCAGTGAAGTTTTAATAAAATAACATATGTCAGATGTGAGTTGAACCCCTTAGATGTGGAGCACTTGTGCAGTGTGCAACCTGAAAGACTGTACCAGGATCTATTTCAGGGTAGAAATTACTCTAGGAGTAGTAAATCTATCCAGCGTTCACCTTCCTGACCTATGATCAAATAGAGAATAAAGAACCAAGTTTAAATAAATGGTATGGTTTTTTAATTGGTTAAATGTTTGGATTTCAGTAGGCTACCAATTAACATATCCAAAGTAGGGGAAAACAGTTGTAAAGATGAGATGTCATCCAGAAGTAATTAGGCAGAAAGTTGGTGTTCAATAAACATTTGCTGAAGCCATTGACATCATGAGTGTGAGCAAGCTTTAAGCTATGATGATAACATTGCTCCAAATGTGTGAATTTTTGAAAATGTATTAGGATGCTCTGTCAGTGTGTCTATTTGCCAGATTTTATTATTTGCTTATTAGGTACTTTGGCGCTCTGCTGGGTGCTTTCTGTGTATAATCTTAGTGAATGGCTATAGTAATTTCATGAGGGTCATTGTTTTAATTATGAGGGTGCTTCAGAAAGTTCATGGAAGAATAAAACTGAAAGATAATATGAATCTAAATGAGGAAATTAAAGCTTAGAGCACAGTGAAGACTCTAACCCAGTGTTAACCCCAAGGTTTGTGCCATTAATGAGAACATAAATTAGAAAATAGTTAATAGCTTTTTTATATACCAGCAAGAATCAGTGGGGAAATATAATTATTAAAAGTACAAACAAATGGCTATGTGTAGCATTTAAGCAAAAGTCTGTTAAGTAACTGATGAGTCATGTGAAGAAAATGACAAACCTAGTGGGAGTATAAACTGGTACAATCTTTATGGAGGACAATTTGGCAATTTGTGTCAAAAGCTTTACAAAAAGGCATACCCTGTGATTCATCAGCCTCAATGTAAGGAATTCATCCAGAATATATAATTAGCGAGTTAGCAAAGATCTCTTTACAAGTCTATTCATTTTTGCATTACTTCTGATTGCAACACCAACAGCATTTGAAGTAACCTAAAAATTCATCAATAGGGGATTTTGTAAAAAAGTATATCCCTGTGCAGCTTTAAAAATGATGTCATAGAAGAAACATTCTGTTGAAAATGTTCTCAACATATTAAAAGGTATATAAAGGGCGTAACTGAAAATGTATGATTACAGATTTGTAAAATTAAATATTTATTTACACACCCACACATGTACACAGAAAAAAGATTGGAATGGTTTATATAAACCTGTTAATAATAGTTACCTGTGGGTGGTACCGCAATGGGTGACATTCATTTTTTCCTTTCTGCTTACAACATGTGTTTTCTATTTTCTATAACAAAATGGTATTACTTTTATAATCAGAAAAAAGAAGTTTCAAAAAATATGGGTTCAATATAGCCCTTTATTCTGTGATTAAATTTGAACCAAATATGAAGGTGGGTTAATGTTGGTTTTGTTTCTTATCTCAGATTTACATTTTCTTTTTCCCCTCATCAAGAGATAGAAATAACTAAGAACATAGGAAAATGGGATTTTATTTTTTTGAAGAATGAAACATAACTGGTGCTGCCTAGGCAAGATCACTTTTCCCAAGGCATAAGAAATCTCTGGTTTGTTTCATTTAGACTAGATTAATGTAAACATAGCATGTCAGTCACCTGGATAATTCAAGACTGCATTAGTCAAAATACACGAACTATTGTAGCAAAAAACATCAAAAATATCAGTAACTTAATATAGTACAAATTTATTGATTGATTATACCATAGGCTAACGTGGTCATAGGTGGGGTGAGGGGGAGGAAAGAGGGGAGCTGTGCTTTGTTGTGTCATTTAGCATTTGGGAACCCAGGCTTTGTCCATCATGGTCAACATGTGGCCTCCAACGTTGCCACAAAATAAGAAGAGAGTATATTGAGGCTCCTGCAAGGGAATAGATTGCCAGGGCTAAGGTGGCCCTTGTCACCTCTGTCCACGTTCCATTGACCAGATTTCAATCACATGACTTTACTTAAACTTAACTGCAATGGAAGCTGGGAAACATAGCCTTACTGGGAATCCAGAGGGAAACCAAACAGGTCAGGTGAGTTTACAACATTTGTCATCACCACCTCCACCTAACATTACATCTTGTTGAGACAAAAATGATTTTTGTCTTTGTTTATAAAGAATGGTATTTTAATATTTCATGTTATTTTGGAATATAAATAAAATATTGCTTTTAAATTTTGTTATAAGTAACTTTCTTGATCCCTTGTTGTTATAGCACATTGTTGTAAAATCTTTATATCCAGCTGAGAAATCTGGGGAGTAACCGATGCCCAAGGACATGATTACGTATTTCTTCAGCAGACTTCCAGTGGGCTCTTGGTTAAGAGGAAGCAGTTTAATAACTCCATGTTCATGCAGGCTTCGTCTTAACTGCTGGACACAGTCTGTTACCCCAAAAGTGTTTATGTCTGATTGGAAAGTCTTCAGCTTATTTCAGACACTGGAAAAACACTTTATGAGATTTTTCTGTTTGTTGAAGATGACAGTAAAAAAGAGTTTGAGCGTAATCACCTGGTTTTATTTTGCACATCTACAGCTTCAGGCAATATCCAGTCATAATAAATAAGCTGTAGCTCTAATTATACCTTCTG
Source organism: Cynocephalus volans (assembly GCF_027409185.1). Classification (NCBI taxonomy): domain Eukaryota; kingdom Metazoa; phylum Chordata; class Mammalia; order Dermoptera; family Cynocephalidae; genus Cynocephalus; species Cynocephalus volans. The sequence goes on from NC_084461.1 coordinate 14,778,251, forward strand.
TGATGTTTACAAAAGCCAAGGGCAGGTTGTAAACAGAATATGAGAGCCAGATGAAAGGTGAAGGTGTATTGTTTATTTGTTGGAAACACAGGTTTTCAATTCAAATATAAAATTAATTAATCAACCACTGCTTCAGGGGCAGCTTAGTAGAAGTGTCTGGAGACCTACAACTTGTCTTTTGTTCTTATAGCCCTCAACTTGCAGTGAATTGTTTATTGTTATTTTTAATTAATCAACTAAAAGTGTGTCATTTCAAAATGTTGTGACCGTACAGAAGCTCTTTGGGGTCATGTGATATTATTCGAGGAATTGTGTGTGAAAGTGAGGCTGGACTGTACCAGAATTGAACACCGACATAGACCAGCTTCAAAAAACCACCTAACCCTGCTGGGCCCCACCCTCTGTCATCCCTAGGCTGGGCTCTGCAGGGATTGCTACTTAAGGCCTCCTGATGCACTGCCTCTGGTTCCAAGTCCCATGAACTAGTCCCCGTTTAAAGAGATATAAACCATGTATTCTGGGACACCATAGAGAAGGTGGGAATTTTAACATATTTGGAAAGGAAAGAAATTTGTTTCATAGTAGAAGTCTTCTTCAAAGCATATCTGCAAGAGGGCAGCCGTGACAATGACATGTAATGCAACCCCCATGGGGGGCATAGATTTTAAGAAAGCTAAGGAGCTTTAGACCTAAAAAAAAAAAAGATGTTTTCATCAGTAACTCAAATTATGGGAAATTTTTTTCAGTGCACAATTTTACTGAAATTCTCCCCTTTAATGATTTTCTTGCAGTTCAAAGATGGGAAGCTGAAGTTCATGACTTCTTTTACCTTTCTTCTTCATGTTGGGTCTCTTTAACTTCCTAAATTCTAGTTTCCTTGTATGGAAAATGAGGACTGTGTAGTGCCTCCCAAGAGCTATATATAGAGTAACACTTAACAACATTAAGCCCTTTTACAATTTGACATGATAAAAAGTCAATTAAAATATTTTAAGAATTTTCCCACATTGATTGAGGTAATTATTTAGATAAATTTCAATACAGTTTAAGTTCTAGTTGTAATATGCTACCAGTAGTCCCTGACATCCTCCTACTCATCCATCCTTCCTTTCATTCATCCATTTATTTCCCAAACAGTCAGCACTGGTATTGTCCTAACAAATCATTGCACAAATGGATGGGACGCATGAATGAATAAGCCTAAGTACCTGCTCTCAATGATTTATGGTCTGGTAAGGGAGGCATGTAAGTATTATAATACAATGCATGGATCAGAAAGTATAGGCAAGGTATTATAGAAAAGAGTTAGGTGATTTATCTACCTAGGAGAGGTGTGGGTCAGATAAGAGTGGGTGATCTAGGTATTAAAGGATAAATAGAGGTATTCTAGGGAGGGAGGGAGAGAGATTTTAGTAAAAGAAGCAGCAATGGACAAATGAGTCAGGTAGAAAATGGATATTTGAGTTTTACTCACTAGAACCTTTGATTATGTTATCTTACATGGCAAAGGAACTTTGCAGATGTGATTACAGATCTTGAGATGAGATGATCTTGGATTATCCAGGTAAACCTGGTGTAATCACAAGTGTCCATATAAAAGGGAGGCGGAAGGATTAGAGACAGAGTCAGAGAAAGAAATGTGACAATAGAAGCTGTTGTCAAAGTTAGAGAGAGATTGATTGGAGATGCTGTATCGCTGGTTTTAAAGATGGAGGAAAGGGCTCCAATGAATGCAAGTATCTCTAGAAGCTGAAAATGTCGAGGAAATGAATTCTGTTCTAGGTCCTCCAGAAAGAACTCAGCCCTATGAACACCATGATTTTTGTCCTGCGAGACCAATTTTGTACTTCTGACTGGCAGAACTGTAAGATAATACCTTGGCATTGTTTTAAGCCACAAGTTAGTGGTTATTTGTACAGCAGCAATGGGAAACTAATACATTTGAATATGAGCTCCTCCCACATCAAGAACTCTGTCTGTTCCTGGTGTCTCCACAGAGCCTAGCACGTCACTGGCACTGGGTTTCTGTCTGTTTGATGAACTGTATGAATGAGTGAAAAAGCATGGCCTTTTTGCAAAATTGCTGATGGCTTTAGACTAAAATGGGATGCTCGGTAAGAAATAGAAAAGTAGGCAGAGGCCATATCATAGAGTGGTGTTTGGGAATTATCTGGTAGCTGAACAGAATCTGTTGAAAGAGTTTTGAATGAGGAGTGATATAATAAGATATTTCTTTTTCTTTAGCACTCAAATTTAGTAATTTTTTTTGTTTGTGTAATGGGATGAAGACTATTTATGTGTAAAATAGGTTGACAGAAATCAACCAGATGAGGGAGAACTCTTGATTGACAGATATGGCTTCTACTTTTCCCTGTGCCACTATCATGCCATTTAACCCCTGACAAGTCAGTTACACTGTCTTGTGCTGTGTCCTCATCTGGAACAGGCTCCCTGGGATGAACTCAGATCCCTCCGAGCCCTAACATTCTGTCCCTCTGTGTCAATGTCATGCTCTCTGTGCAAAATCAGCAGCATCTGTGTATAGAAGTCATCATGCTGTGAAGTTCGTGAAGACAGGACTGTCTTCCTCACCACCAGCGTGATGCCAGGCACTTAGTAGGTGCTTTTGTTTGATAAATGAGTGGATGAGTGAACAACTGAATGACCACAGAGAAGATACTTCTGTGCACAGAAATTGTACCATGTAATGTCAATAAATACATGATATTTAAGGTAGAAATGGCCACTATATTGTTGGGGAGACTATTTACTAAAATCTTCAAATGTCCTATTTGTGGGGCTAAGTGACTAAAGATAATTTTTTTCTGACTGTGACATTTAGTAAGTCGGATCCCAGCTTATCCAACACTTTACCTGATAGCAACATCCATCGGATAAAAGTTTATCTGCAACAACAAAAAAGCCTTCCTCTTGAACATGAGCAAATAATAAAACTCATGAACGCAGTTCAGGACACCATTTTTCAAATGCTTCATTTTTTTTCAGAGTGTGAAAATAAGCTGGAATGTAGTCTTTGAACATGACATGAGTGCCTAAAATGCAAAAATGCATCTAGGAAATGCTTCTGGGGACAGGGTTTGTATACAAGGTTTGTGTTGCTGCCAGGATTCAGTGAAAGAATGCATGGATAGAGTGTGGCAGTCTGTCTGGCACATAGGAAGCTCTCAGGAAATGTAGCTACTATAGTAAATGCTGCATTGCACCTTGGAATGTCTTACCATGATCTAATCTCAAATCCACAGTCACCAACCTGGCTCTCGAGTTAGTTAACTGAAAGCAGAGCCGATGTGCAAACACCCAATAATCATACTGCGGGAAAAAATATTTTATACAATGGCCCAGTTGCTCTCTTTGTCAGGGAACAGTGAGCAGATTTTTTGGTATTTTAGGAGTGCTCTTATGAGGGGCCTGTGGACTTCATGTACCAAGACCTATATGGGACACTAGTTGCTAATGTATCCAGTCAGCTGTCTGGCTCGTTTGCTTACTGGTCATCTGTTCCCTCCCAATCCCTTAGAACCTGCGCAATGTCACCCGAACTTGCTGTCCTGTCCTTGATGTGTAGGTGGGATCAACTCTACACTGAGTCCTTCAAGATCATTAAGAACTAAGTTTGTCTTCTCATAATGTTGTCCATTGTACACTCAGATTTAGACAGCCCTGCATTTGGTAGAGTCCATATGTTTACATAATTAACTGCTGTTAGGTAAATTTGACAACACAAATAATCTAGCAGCATCACACTAAATACACTCAATATCAAACCAAACACCATCTCTGTGGTCCCTCTATCTAAAGCACCCCATATCTCTTTTAGAAGCCATATTTTCTGAGTTAGGGACCTTGTTCCTTCTCAACTTGTGTTCCTTCTCATCTCCAACCCTCTCTGTGTGTAGCAATGAACAAAATATATTGACCTCTAGGGATATTATTTTAATGGCTGCATTTTGTCCAAGACTAAAACATACAAAATTAGACAAAAACTCAATTTATATAATTTTCAGAGTAATTTAGAAGGTGAAATTGACTTGTTTTGGATCTGTATCTTTTGTCACCAGATTTTTAATAGCTTGGAAGTGCAGTGATGCTTGAAAATGTAATTTTCTGGAAGGAAAAAGTACCAGAAATTGAGACCTACTTAAGTTTCAATGGATTGAACCATTGAGCCAAGAACTATGGTGACCACCTACTGGGACTTTAAGCATGGTGCCCTCATTGTCCAATGGCAGGCCTAGGCTGCTTAGAATTGAGTGAAGACACTCTCTATCAGGGCCAGAGAAATTCTAGAACCAGTCATATGGGTTTAGCATCTATGTAGTATTTCCAGTGAGCATATTCCCATGTCTTCAACTCACAGCCTGGCAGGTTGTGAATGCTTCATGTTTGTTGAATGAATTAGAAATGAGAATCACACACTGTCTTCTCCCTAATAAAATTTTCTGCTGCTCCCATTAAAAGCATTACAAGTGAAAACGTTGGAGGGAATCACAATCCAGAGCCACCCTGGATTAGAATAGGTGGTTGTAATAATAACAAAACCTCTTTACAGGAAATCTTATATTTGGGGAATTGTCAAAAATCCACATGGCTCATTATAATCAAAAGCCCTTAGTATAACTATTGCATTTTCCTTTTCAGATGTCCGAGCTTAACTCTTGGCATCCTGGTCGTAACCTGTATTAGTCCGTTTTCTGTTGCTTATAACTGAATACCTGAAACTAGGTAATTTATAAAGAAATTAAAATTTATTTCCTACAGTTTCAGAGGCTAGCAAGTCCAAAATCTAGGGAACACATCTGGTGAGGGCCTTCTTGGTGGGTGGTGACTCTCTATAGCAAAGTAGGGTATCACAAGGTGAGAATGACCTAGGCAAGAGAGCTAACCTTCTCACCTGCTGTCCTTATAAAGCCATCATAACCACACACATGGTCACCCATTTAACCATCAACGGATTAATCCATTCATGGGGGCAGTCCTCATGATTTAATCAGCTTTCAAAGGCCCCACCACTCAATTACCATAATAGGATTTCCCACCTCCTAACACTGTTATAATGGAGATTAAGTTTTCAATACATGAAGTTTTGGGGGACACATTTAAGCCATAGCATAGTCTCAGTGAATCCAAATTGTGGCAGCGGGGAAATGCATTCAGAGGCGAAGGGCTGGATGTGAGCTTGTCCCCCACTTAAAACCACCCCCTGTTCTTTTCATACCTTCACTTGTCACTGGAGAGGTCCACATAACACTCATTTTTACCAGTTAGTGCTAATTCTAAATGCAGTTATTTCAGTGTGAGAAGAGAAATGGATAATGACCATCTTATAGACCTGTAGGATATTTTGCTGTAGTTATAACAGTGGTAGCTATCATTGTTCTTAACTGGTGTGGCACCACTCTCAAGGAGGTGTTTGGGTCAAACTCCAGAACATGTATTTTTGGTTATGACTATGATTGGAGGAGGGCTACTGAGGTCATTGGGTAAAGGGCAGGGGTGCTAATGACATGCAATGCATAGAAAAGTCTGGCACATGAAGAAATGAAGAAATGCTGGTGTCCTGCATGACTTTGTAGCTCATTGGACATTTATGTAGGTTAAAACAAATGTCAATAATTATTTGGGTCTAGGGTTTAACTCCCATGTCTATGTACACATAATGTATTTATTTTCATAGATAGAGTATATATAAATATATATTGACTTTTCCAAGAATGACACTACCATGTGTACGGAAGGGATGATAGTGCTCAGAATTGGAACTTTCCCAGGAGTTGTTCACCACTTCAGATGTCACATCACAGTGGCCCTGCTGCTTGTGGTGTGATGGGCACCAACTCCTCACACATGTGTCTGCATTGGAGCTATTGCATTCATGGTAAAGCATGCTAGAAGAGTCTAACCAGTTACATATTTAAATACATAATATTTTATTGTAATTTACTTTTCTATTTCTCCTTTATTAGGCAGTTAGGGCATTATATTATTTCTTTTGAAATTATGTATATAGGTTAATATCTGTGAATCTCATTTCAGGATAGTGAAGGGGACATGACCAAAAATTTGTTACAAAACAGGAGTTGTTGGTTTCAATGGGGATGGGAACCATTGATCAAGTGCTGATCTTGTCCTAGTGCTATGACAATGGTACTGTGACTAATCCTTAGCCACCGTAATTGGTGGGTAATATTATCCCAATTTGCAAATTAGAAGACCAAGGCTTCCCTAGTGAGAGTCAAAAGCATCCCTGGAGTTGGGAGCCATCATTCAAACTATTGTGGATAGTAACTCAAACCGTGATCATATGCACTGCACGGTTTGCTTCCAGTCGGTGGCTCTGTGGCTGCCTTATCATTAGCCAGAAGCAAGGCCACATTCTTGTACCACGTAAAGATTCCCCAACCTGTACAAAAGGGCTCTCCAGGTGTATCAGCCAGCAGCTACCTATAAATGTCCTAGTTGAGGAATCTTGCACAGTGAATTTGGTCCACAGTATTGCATCACTAAAGCTAAAGGTTTCTGACCATCAGCAAGACAGAACATGCTTGGTTTCCTCTTCTAATAACCAGATGACAGTGGGGCTAACTCTGTAATAGAGTATGTTTCTGCATGTACCACCTGAGAGTTTTGTTTATTGAAACAGTAATGGGGCTGACAAGGGTCAGAAACACCACCACGCAGAGGGGTCCGGGAGGAACACTCTAGAATCCACACTGGGTCATTGGCCCAGAAAGGAGGGTCCTCTCCATCCCCACCTGCCAAGGGCAGAGCCAGTGAATCAGGCCTCATGATCCATCTTCGAGTCACAGGCCACCTGCAGGACACCACCACCCGCTGCATCCCTCTGCCACGGCTCCTGGCAGCAGCTTGCCAAACTGGCTTGTCTGCCACACTGATATTGGGGAGTTTTCTCACTCTCTTTGTTCCTACTCTTTTCTCTGTGATAGAAAGAACAGATGGGAAAAAAGAAATGGGTTGATGAGTGATTTTTGCCTTCTTTGATCATATGGTCGATCTCGATACAGAGCTTTAGGGGACGTCCTTCTCCACCGTCTTTTTGGTATCTCGTTAAACGTCTGAGATCACTAGCAATAGCACAACCTCCAATAATAGCTACTATCTGTGGTGTGCACATTATCATGCAGGTCCTGACCTGCTCCGCCTCTCAGCAGCCCTTGACCTTGGGCAAGATACTTACCCACTCTGTGCCTGAGTTTCTCATATGTAAAATGGAGAAATAATAGTGCCTCATAAGGTGGTTGTAGTGCTTGAGATAAACAAAAATAGAACAGCATCTAACACATAGTAAGTGCTCCATAAATTGAACTATTAGTAGAACCAGCCGTGGTGGAAAGAGCAGATTAGTCATAGTTGCTCACAGCAGTCTTTCACAGTTTTGCAGATGAGGGAACTATCTCAGAGAATTTAAGTAACTGGTCCCTGAGGAATCATTCAGCTAATAGAGAATAGACTAGAGCTGAATCCAGGTGTCTCTAAATCAGAGCTTGTCAACCTTGGCACCACTGGCATTTTGATCCTCATAATGCTCTGTTGAGGGTCTGTCCTGTGCATTGTAGGAGGTTTTGCAGCACCCTGTCCTCTCCCCACTAGCTGCCAGTTACACATCCCAAGTTGTAACAACCAAAAATGTCTCTAGACATTGCCAAATATCCCCAGAAATGGGGGTTATGTGCAAAATTGCCTCTGGTCGAGAACCACAGTTGTAAACCAATAGTTTTCTGCCCTTTTCACTATCCTCATTATGGAGGAAAATCCTGTTTTATATATTTTTTAAACAGATGAGCTAAGTGAGGAGGAATTTCTTCACTTTAGAAAAGAAGTGTTTGCTTTCCAACTTTCAAAACTATATAATTACTTTAAATAATCAGCTTTGTGGGTGTAACCAGAACTCAATTCAATTAAAATAAATAATGAAACCCAGCTAGAAAACTGTCCCTTTGGTCAGTGATTAGAATAAATATACATTGCTCTTCAGATTTCTCCAGTTAAGACCATGGGAGTAAAGGCAGTCTTGAGATGTTACTGGGTCCTTCTAGCATGTGAGCGGCAGGGACTCGAGACTGCTGTGCTTGCCAGAGTAGATTTAGGGTTTGCAGGAGAATGAATGGGGTTTTCTGTGCATGAAATATTATCAGAATGTCTGAGATTCTTGGCCTTCTTCTTTAAATTAAAGGAAAGGATACCCTCCTCATCTTTACTTAAAATACTCAAATTTTATTTTGAAATTTTGTTTCCTGTGGGTGACATGGTCTGTCCACCCTTCTCCTCACTGGCTTTTCTTAGCTGATCATGCCACCTTTTTCTTGGCCCCCATGTCCCAGGGATGATGTTCTAGGGTGACAACTGGCCCCTATTATTGTCAGTATGGAGCCCCTGGAATGCATGTCCGCCTCTTGGGGCAGGTTTTTCCACCCACCTTTCCTAGGACATCATACTACAGACACGCCAGTGACTGGACCAGCATCACCGGGTGGTATCATTTGCCTCTACCGGGAAAATTACAAACCACCTTGATGTGCACATAATTGTAACCAGCAGCGAGGACAGGCTGGTTTTCATACTCTGACCTTCCTATCTAAGTTCTCAAGAAACTCTGTCCAGTTGCTCCTCTAAGCCTCTCCTGTAAAGTGCTCACCTGCTGTTTTGCTCTTTCATCTGCTGTCCTTTCCTGTTGCAGGCCTCTGAGGGGGTTCAGTCTTGTCTGGAGGGTTTTCCTGTTCCTTTGGAGGTTATTTCAACCCAGCAAGACTCAGGTGCTGCTCATTATGCTTCTGGGGCTGAAGTTTTCCTCTGATGGTGGTTTCCTCTTCCCCACTTTCTTCTTTTGAGCATAGTTAAGTTGCAAGCATTGTCACAGCAGGGGCATGTGCTCTTTGAGGCTAACTGTGTTATGACTTACCCCTGAGCTTTGAGATCACTGACAGGTGTTTGCTTGGTCTAATTCTCTTAGAATGATCCAGGGAAATCTGCAGAATTCCTCTTCTTTAGATCACGATTGGGATGAAGTCTACCAAGAAAAGGGATGTCTGGGAAGTCAATGGATCTTCAAAGAGGCAGCAAATCCAGAGGGAATCCCGCATCACTGAGTCTGGATTATAAATGCATAGTACAGATGAAAGATGGGTGGTTTAGGTTTCTGAAAAGCAGTGATCAGATAAGGCTGATGTGAGATGAGATAGGACTTTGGTTCTGAGAGTGTCTATCATGGCTGTGGCAGAGATGGTGCTGGCCCTAGGGGGAGAGGAGCAGGCGGCAGGATATATGAGTGTGAGCCCTCAGGTTAGGCTGCTGGGGTTGAAATCCAGGTTTGCTTCCCATTCTTAGTTGGAAGATCCTACAAACTGCTTAACCTTTCTGTACCTCAGTTTTCTCATCTGTAGAATGGGGATAAAAGAGTACCTACTCCATAGAGAGGGGAATTAATTGAGTTAATACATTTAAGTGACTTGGAACAGTGCTTGGTGCCTAATAGTACTAAGTGCTAGCTCTCGTTATTAACAAGGTATGGCTAGGCTACCAGGAGTGGATCTTTCTCATCAGGTTGGCTGCCCACTCTCCCCACTTCATACTAACATCTGCAAAGGACCCTACCCATCCTTTATCTCCCTCTGTTGTCTTTTAAGAGCTGTCCTTTTAATATCTTTCCTTGACTCTCGATTTCTCCTAGGTAAATATCATGGCACTGTTATGCCTGTTCTTCTGCCCTTGTAGTTAACTGAGGCAGCTATTTAACTTTCACATCCCCTTTCTTCTGCTAACAGACTCTGTTTACCCCTGGCCATAGACGTGGAAACTTATTCAGGCCTGCCCAAAAATACGCATGCACTGCAAAGAAAGATGTTCCCAGGATCATGCATGTGACCTCCGGCAGTCACAGTTTTTCTAGGGGTTGCTGCACACGCAGTGGGCTTTAAAGGTTCTCCTTTCTGCTAGAGTTGCTAAGCTGGTAGTGCTTGCATCGAGTTGGCTGTCAGCAGTACGAACCAGTGAGGCTGAAAGCAGACTTGGGGGCAGAGCATAAGAAAGAGGGAGAGTGCGAGCTGACTACAGTGAGCGTCCAGCTCCTGTCTTGGGGACACAGTTTGCCCAGCTCCTCCTGTATTTCTGTCACTCACCGCCCTTCCCTCTTGGAGTCAACAACATGTTCCCTTTCTCCTTAGTCATGTTTGAGTTGTGCCTCAGTCCTCTGAACCAATTGGAGTAATACAGCTCCAAAACCAAAAACAAACAAACAAGTGAGTAAACAGCCAACCAGCTCCATCAGGACCAGGGCAGTGACAATGTCTCACTCACCTTTATGATGCCAGCAACTACCTGGCTCCCTGGGAGAAGTAGAACTCCAAATGTCAGAGCTGGCATTCCTTTCTCGTGGGGTCTTACTTTGGTAAATTGCTGGGGCCAGAAAGCATCTCCTTATCTCCTGTGAGCAGGGCTATCTGAGATTTCACCTGGAATGGGTAGCAGTGGACGCCACCAGGTGTGGGTCTTACTGAAAGCCCAAAGCCATTTGGACAACCCCACCTTCCCTTATTCCCACAGGTAGGAGTTACCCCTGGTGCCTGGGAAGGTTTCGTTCTTTTGGAAATATTGGATAGAATCCATATTCCCTTATTCCCTCACTTTCTTTTAACTTGCTATTTAAAAGTAGCTTCCCCTTGCATACCTGTTGGTTTTCTTTTGGCTTTTCATAAACTTTCATTCCTGTGTTTTGTCTCAGCCTCACCACAATTAGCAAAGTAGGTGGGGTGATTTGTAACACTGGTCTTAAAATACAGATGGAGTGCTGGTGCCCAGAGTCCTACAGTAGGGCAAAAAGGGTTAAATGCCTGCGCTGTCTTTGTCCCCAGCCTGACACTGGCATGAAGGTAATGACAGTGCTGCAGTAAAAGTGACCGAAGAAGACAAGATGTGTTTCAGTGTCCTGTCCACTTTATAAATAAGTTTTACTAGAAGGTGCTTTAGTACTTTAAATAGACCTTGGAGGTCAGCTACCAGGAGCCCAACAGATCATCTTTTCCCAAATAGCTGCAGCCTGCCCTCGAGGAAAAGATCTGGGACACAGGAATGTAAGCCAAGCACCCTCTGTCATTTTGACACCTTTATTAATGTACTGTGGTAGGGAATGAAATAATCTATTCATACACAGTGTAGCTAAGCCTGGAATATACATTTTTAAGGCAGGAGGAGGGAAGGGGGTTGAGTGGAAAAGAAAAGAAACCAAAAAGCTAAAGGGAACAAAAAAAAAAAAAATTCTGGATGGGCTTTGCAACCATAAATGGTAAAACTAACCCTGTTCTACTGCCAGCTAGAAGAACAGCCGAGTAAGGTTTTGATTTACAGGAACAGCTCAGCAAGGGCCTTGTAGAGAGCTTCATGTCTGCTATAAAAATGTGATTAGCTATAAAACAGAGAGATTTAACAACAGCATTTAAGCATAGGCAACAGACCTGCTCAAAAATAAACAAAAACAGAAATTGCGGCCTGCATGTCTAACCAAACTCCATAAAGACCAGGCTTAGGAGAATTCCTTTTTTAGGCTTGTGATACAATTAACGACGTTTTACTTTTAGCATCATGAGAAAGAAAAAGGAAAGATGACCTTGAACTTTGCAAATGACTTCAGTCTGCCTCTCCTCCATGGCTTTCTTTTGAAGCTTGCACAGTCCTAAAGTGTGAATAGGAATCCTTCCAAGGCAGAGCTCCCCGTGGCAGGCTCTCCGTGGACACACAGGCTGGAAGGAAATAGAAGCCAGTGGGTGTGTGGGGCTTCAGGAGGAGAGAGCATTTAAAATTCCGAGTGTCTCTGCCCGTTGCTCTCGTTGGCCCTTCCAGGCTTGCTCCGTGACGAGTCTGCAGTGCAGCCCTGCACTGGGAAGCTCTTTGGCCAGAGCCTGCATCAGTTCTAAATGACAGTCCTTTTGAGAACAAGTGGCCCTACTCAGTTAGTCTGAAAAGTTCCATTGGCTATATATGTGAAGAGGAACTAAAATACTTGCGCATCTTTGTCAATCTCTGGGGTATTTTCACAGTGATTAATCACAACAGCCATGATCTGTGATTTCTCACTGTGTCAGTCACTGCAGAGAGTACTTTATATGAATTATCACCAACTGTCCCAACAAACCCTCTTAGAAGTAGGTTTTATGATCTCCCTTTTACAGATGGGGAAATTTTTTCTGGAGAGATTATCACACAACATATAAAAGCTGGAGCTGGGATTCAACTCTGGCCTGTCTGAATCCAGAGATCAAGCTCTTAACCCCCGTGTCAAGAACGTGACTGCACTAATTAATGCAGGGCTGCCATGGAGAGTTGAGTTCTACCATTTCTGGCTGCAGTTGCCTTCTCTGTCTCTCCAAATTCCAGGTCTGCCTCCATTCTTCACCCAAGCCCAATGCGACTGAAGTGCACACACCCTGAGATCTTTGCAGAGAGGCCTGCCGGCTGACTCCTCAGGACACACAGGAGGTTCTTTGGTCCACCTCGTGTCCTCCATGCGTGTCTTGCTCACCCTTGTTCTTCTGAATGCATGTGCCCAAAGCTCTTGCTCTCTGGGAGTGTGAGGCTGCTCTGCTGGGCTGTATGTGGCACAGTGCGGTTACCTGCAGTTCTGACTCTTAGACCATTTCAGAAAGCACTAGTACATTTTATTCCCCAGAAATTAAGTATACACGACTTAACATTTCTTGAATATAAAGCAATCTTGTCATGCTTTAAAGCCTTCTTTCTAAATGCCAGTCTCCACACTCAAGTGTTATACAGTGGTTTGAGGGGATGGAAAGGGATTATTTTGAATTGGAAGGGCTTTCAGACACATCCTAGCATTTAAAATAAATAAAACTGCGTGACTTTTTTTTTTCTAATGTCTCCTTGTCCTATACCTTGAAACTTCACCTAAAGTCTCATTCATTAAGGCTTCGTCCTGAGTGTGTCTGTGTGTATGAAGTCATTCTCATGTCATAATCATGCCACCCAAACTTCCCCAGCTTTATTAGGAGAGTGCTCACAGTGACCTTTCACCATTTTGGAGTTTCGAAGGGAGCCTCTCATTAAGTGAATGCTTAATCTATTTTATTAGCACTGCTTTATAATGAGGGCAGGTTTTCCCTTTTCAGAATGGCTTCACTGCTGACTTTCATCAGGATAAGATTGGATTAATTCTAACGTGGGCACTGAGAACCTGAGGAACAAGTCCCTCTTCCTGGAACCTCATCCTTTCCCACAGTTAGCCATGGGGAAAATGCTGATTCAGTTTAGGGGTCCCTTCTCTGAAACAAATGCCACCACCCCAACCCTTTCCCATAGCACCTGTGTGCCTTTATCATAGCAAGTTCACCCTCATCAGGGAAAGGTTTGCTTTAGTAGTTTTAAAACCCCATTGCCTAGCACATCGTAGATGATCAGTAACTATTCGTGTTGATGGAATGAATGCATGTATGAATGAATAAGGTTTTACAAAAAAAGGCAGAGGTGGGAAAGGGGAAGGGTGGTGGGTAAGGAAGGAACTGAGAAAGGACCACGAGAAACAATTACATTGTAAAATGTTGAGTAGACTAGTTATCCTGATTTGAACATAACATATTGAATACAGGTATTGATATTCAACTCTGCACCCCACAGATATATACGATCAACTATGTTTCAATAAAAAAAAAATTTGAAGTTTCAGCTCCTCCCCCAAAATGTATTCAAAAACAGCAAGAAATAGTGGAAATAGTATAGGGTTGAGAATTATCTTTGAGTTTGAGACCTAACTGCCACAGAGTCGATTATGCCATTTGTATCAGTAATTTAAGAACTTATACATGCCAAAGAATTATTTGACATATTATATACTTATTGTTAATTCTTCTAAAATATGTTTCCATGGGGACAGGGGCTTGGTTTTGTCCACTGATATTCTCAAACTTTGAAAATACATTTGCATGTAATAGGTGCTCAATAAATATTTGGTGAATGAATGAGAAAAAAAAGCAGGGCAATTAAGACAAATTCCCAGACACATTATGGGAAGTTGTGGGGGTTGTAGGCACCACATTATCAAGGTTTGTGTAAGTGTGAGGTCACTTGCTGATGGGGACCAGATTGATTTCTGAGAGAGTATGGTGTTTCTGTTGGGCCTTAAGGAACAGATCCTCCATGGTTAGGGGAAGATTGACAAAAAAAGCATTCCTGGAGTAAGAGATTATAAAATTGCCAGGTCTAGAAAGATTAATAGCACAAAATTTATATTCAAGAATAGAATGTGGTGGAAGATAAAGACTTGTAGGAAGAGTGAGAGAATGACACATTTCGATGACACATTTTGAAGGGTCTTAAATGTCTGACCAAGGAATTATATTTAATTATGAAGGCAGTTAGAGAGTGAATGTAGGGTATAGAGCCAAAAAAATAATAAGATTGAAAAAGTGCCATGAGATTAATATCACCACAGTGTGTAATATATGTCTGGAGATAAGCTGAATGGTCAGAGAGATCTCCTAGCAGACTATTTCCACATTCTAGATTCAAGATAAGGAGACACAGTGGGAGCGGAGGGAGTGAGAACAGAATGCTGGAGGGTGACAAAGATGTTTTCTGAAGAGTTGACAGACCATCTATACACTCAAGGCTTAATTAAGCTATCACAGGAACTCGTTTGCTTCTCTATTTTTGTATTTTAAAACTGCCTGAAAAGCAAAATTGTGAGATTTTGTTTTTTCCCTTTCCCCTTAGTGTGCTTAAACATGAAGAAACTGACTTTCAACTTTAAAGCCAATGCTGGTTTGCTTTTTGCCAAAACCAACCAGCATCCTAGAACTAAGAACAAAAGAAATGCTGTTTTCCAAAATTAGCAAATGCTTCAAACTTGATATTTGGGTGAGATAGGAATTATTCCTTTTTAGATCTACCTACTCACTTTATTTTAGAGGGAAGTTTTGTGATAATTTACAACCCTTATAGGACTATAGGAAGTTGCAATGTGAAAGCAACATGTTTCTTCCTGATTTTTAATGTGTCTTCCAGAAGTTGAGACATAGAGAATGTAAGTATAGCCAAGGGAAGAGCAATAGAGGAGTCTTTTCAGAAAAACCACCAGAAAGACAAGTAATCTGTAATCTTTAAAAAAAATAACTGATGGCTCTCAGGGATTTTTATGAAAGCATAACATCTTCCAGAACATGGTAGAATCAGTACACATTCCAACCCAGTAGGTGTCACCTAAATATAAATCATGTGTCTCTCACCTTGAGTTAACTAAATTGCACAGAAATTTAGCACATGCACATGGGCATTGAAGGTGCATTTTGACAAAAATTTTATTAGTTTATCCAGGGAGGCCTGATGTCTAAAAAGGTAAATAATCACAGAGCTAGAGTAATGACTCTCAAGAGCTAATCTAAAGACCTTTAATTTTTACCAGTCAATAGTAAAATGAACAAAATAAGAATGGTATGGTATTTTTTTTTTGAAATATAGGAGACTTTATTTTATTTCTAAGTTTTATTTTAAAAAGTGATAATAGATACTAGTTGACAGTCTTAGGTTGTCTCCAATTAAAAAATAAAAAAGAATTCTTTCTCTCCTTTACTCTCTTTGTAAGATCCACAGAGCTCAAGTGTGTTTGTTATACAGTGACTCACAATTAGCATTATTGAGTTCAGTTGCTTAAGAAAGAATTTGGACTGTAAGTGTATAACAATTTTCCATAAGAAAAATTAAAATCAAAGGGTTGCTTAACTAACCCTTAATTAACTTCAAATCAAATTAATTAGGAAATCCTACTCCTTTAGACAGGGTTTGCAAACTAATTATAAGTGGTGGAGTGGTCTAGACATCTCAACTATGCAGATTCTCGATCCCTATCTGCAGGAGACTCTGAGACACTCAGTCAGATGGAACTCAGGAATGTGCATTTCTTTTTCTTTTTTAATTAAGCACTCCTGAGTCTGAGATAGGTGTCCTCAGAGCACATTTTGATCATCACAGAATGAGAAGGTAATTGCGGTACTCCAGGTAAGAAGAAAATAAACATCTAGATCTGTGTGAGGTTTGGGAAGAGTCCTCTAGTGGAAGGTAGACAACTCAGGTTCAAGGTTTGGTTCTAGCATTCCATGCCTGAATCTTGTTTTCTATTATATAATTGGGAGGTATATTAGTTTCCTGGGGTTGCTGAAACAAGTACCACAAACTGGGTGGCTTAAAACAACAGATGTGTATTGTCTCATAGTTCTGAAGGCTTGAAGTCCAAAATTAAAATGTCCACAAAGCTGTGGTTCCTCTGAGACTCTGGGTAGAATCCTCCCCTGCCTTCTCCTCTCTTCTCATGGTGGCCATCAGTCCTTGGCGTTCCTTGACTTGCATTTACATCTCTCCAGTCTCTTCCTCTGCCATCCCATAGCGCTCTCTCATGTGTTTCTCTCCTTTTCTTAAGAGCCCACCCTTTTCCGGTATGTCCTCATATTTACTTAACTATTTACATTGGCAACAATTCTATAAATGGTCACATTCTGAGATACTGGGGATTCGGACTTCAACGTATCGTTTTTGAGGACACAAACCCATAACAAGAGGAGAAGGGGTATGTGGCTAGAATAGGTTAGTAGCTCCCCAGTTAGAGTCAGTAATTGGTCCAGCCAGACTGTCCAACGTTCTCTTGAGAAACATGCTAAAATTACAGGTTCCTTTAGCCTGACCTCCAGGCTCTGAATTAGTAAATAGGAGAGTATGCTTTAGAGTACGTATTACCATTCTGTAGGAAATTACCACTTGGAAGAACCCTGTCAAAGCATCCTCTTAATTGATGTTTTGCTGAATGTACTGGATAAATAAGTTTTAACTACATAAAACTTATGTAATAACCACGTATCACTATGTATACCATCTTCTCAATGCTCTATTACCATGTGTTCATGTATTTTGGCAGGAGTGTTGTCAGTTTATGATTGTTTCTCCCATGATCTTGAGGAAAATCATAGCTCATCCTAAGAATGGTTTTAACAAAATTAAGTACATTGTTGATGTTTTGATTTTTCCACTATTTTAATTATCCAAGAGATGATGAAAATGGGGTTGTTCACCCCCATTATGACTGTTTTCTTCTCATTAATAGTGGCAAAGGCTCTTGTTGAAGTGGAACTAAAATGTAAGTATGAGTTCACCCAGGCCTCTAAAGATTTGATGAGGCCATGCATCCCATCACAATGGCAAGTTTAAAAATCCTCCTTTCAAGATAGAATACAGATAAAATATAGATAGACTGAAGCCAAAAGTGGTCTTTGCTTCAGACACACCCAATAATACATATATTGTTAATCCCTGGCTGTTTCACAGTAATTGCAGGCTTCTGCATGGAACCAATTTTCTGATTTTGGAGACTACAGTAATTCAAATTGCATGTCCTTAAATATGATAATAAGTGGAGTCTGCCAGTGGTTGCTTGCGTGAGCCGGTCATGCTGGAGGAAAGAATTGGGCATTCGTACGTATTACAAACTGTAGTTTTGTATTTATAGCCCTTTCCTCAGCAAATGGAGTTATGCCAATCTAAGTATTAACAAGTGTGTCTCAGAATCACTGAGTTGCATATAGAGTGGGATTTATCATTTTTATTATGTAGTTTGTTGTTTCGAATAACATGTTTTGGAAAAGCAAACTTGGTTGATACCTGAATAATTTATAGTCAGTTCATAGTTTCTTTTCAGTATTTTTAGTTACATTTATGTCCCAATGGGGCTTTTTTCTACAGTGCTGTTGTTACTGATCTGCATTTAGTTTGCAAAATGCCCTTCAGTTAGTTTGCCTTCCCTGGTGATGTTGCATATAAAGGAAGGTACTGGTTTTTGATGATTCTTTTATAAATCTGATACGTAAAATATTTTGCCACAAATTATTATTTCAGAGAAAGTGTTTATTTTACCCTGAATTAGTCAACAGTTCCCATATGTTGTGTGTCAGTCAAATTGAGGAAGAATACGATTCAGTGCAGACGATGTCTGTGAACGTTTCTCAGGCTCAGGCTCATGCTGGAGATGGTATATTTTTGGTTTATCTAGTCTCCATTGACACTGAAACCTTGATTTCCAGATTCTTAGGAGTCACATAGCTCTTGACAGATCTACTATTCTCTGTGTCTCTGGGTCAGAAGTTTTCAAAGAGAAGCAGGAAGATCCAAGTCCATAACACTCCAAATATCCAAAGACTATTTATGGCATTTTACATAAATACTCAGGCCATCATTGAAAAACAGTAGATTTAAGCAAAGAGTAGCATGTATAGTTCAATCTCAGAATTTACCAGCTGTTTATCATCATTACATCATTGGCTTTTCTCCCTTTGTTGTGGTGGTTTCCTTTTGGCCACAGAGCATCCTCATTACTATGTTTCAGTTCTTTCATGTGTGTGTTAATTAATTAATTAATTCTTAAATATTTACTGGACATTTATTGTTTGCACAGACTGGGATTAAATACCTTAAGAAACTTTCTGTTTAACTGAGAAAATAGATATATGAAAAAAATTTTCCAAGGTTTGAACATGATAAATGATATAATAATAATATATAATAATATTTTGACCATCCCTAATCTGAAAATCCGAAATCCAAAATCGTCCAAAATTTGAACCTTTTTGAGCACTGACATGACATCACAAGTGGAAAATTTGACACCTGGTTTAGTGTGCACAAAGTTTGTTTTATGCACAAAAGTATTAAAAACATTGCATAAAACTACTTTGAAGCCATATGTATATGGTGTACATGAAACATAAATGAATTTTGTGTTCAGACTTGGGTTGCATCTCTAAGATATCTCATTATGTATATGCAAATATTCCAAAATCTGAAAAAATCCAAACTGAAAACACTTCTGGTCCCAAGTGTTTTGGATAAGGAATACTCAACCTGTAGAAGAGCAAAATGCAATGAAAAATTGCATAAAGAAGAAAATGACATGAAAATTAGAGTAATAAGACACTCTTTGTCAAATGAGGATTATTACCTATAATTGTATAGATAAAGAAAATACTCTTAATCTTTATAAATATTCATTTATTCATTTGCCCTGTATTTAGTAAGCATTACTATGTGTCAGCCACTGTGCTAAAGATTACTAGAACGTGGTTTTTGCCTTAATGACTCACAGATTGACAGGAAGACAGCTAAGTGAAGGAAGAATCACAGCACTGTAAACGTGCTGCCTCAGAGCACAGAGGAAGGATCACTTGAAAAGTAAATGAAGTGAGGCTCTGTGGTTTGCAAAGACCCATTCCACTCAAATGAGGTCAAATATAAATGCAGGCCTTGAAAGACCTGAAGGATTCTCACAGAAACAAAATGGAGAGAATATCTGGGTCTTATCAGAAACCACTCTGTATCTGGCTTTCCCTGGGTCTTTAAACGGTGTCATTCTGCATCTTTTTGCATGTACTTTCTCCAGTACTGAGTCACTGGTATTTTACTGAATAGTATATTCTTTCAATAAGTTTGTTGTCTTCATCTTTTTTTTTTTAAATAAAATAGCCTGCAGCCATCTTCAAGGTTGCGTTTTATGATTAAGAAACTGGGGGCCGAGCCCGCGGCACACTCAGGAGAGTGCGGAGCTGGGAGAGCGGCGACGCTCCCGCCGCGGGTTCGGATCCTATATGGGAATGGCCAGTGCGCTCACTGGCTGAGTGCCGGTCACAGAAAAGACAAAAAAAAAAAAAAGAAACTGGAAATTGTTCACAATTCCAGTGGACTCTTCTCAGTAAATCAAAATATTTTCAATTGAGAAAATACTCTCTATAGTTGCTTAAGTACTTGCTAAATTCAGAGTAAATTTTGCTAAAAGGAAGTCATTCTTAATATTAATTTTTAGTATTGAATTATGCAACTATTTCAGCATTGAAATTTTAACATTTTATTTACCATGTTAAATTTTAAAAATGAGTTTACAATGGGCATTCACAATAATGTTAAATATTTCACCTTCAACAGAATGAATTTCCAAAAACTTATGTTGATTTGATGAAGTGGATAAAGAAAACCAAATTATTATTGGAATTAACTTTAGTTTCCATTTGCAGCATCTGATAATATTGATATTGGTATCATTTAACTTTGTGTGAAGTTCTTCTGCTAATGGAACCAAGTTATTGAAGCTATCACTTCACTTTTTGTACATGCATAAAGCAACCAGGAACTGAAAATAAGCAAAATTAATTTAGCAAAGCATTGATTTATCCAAATGAAAAGTCATGGTTTGTGGGCCAATAAGTAAATCAACCTTTCTCGGCAGCTCATGTTAAATTGTCAATTTTAGATACAGTCTTCCTGAAATAACTTTGGGCTTTTGATTTCAGATATTAATGCTTCTTCACCAGATTGTATGTTGTGGATTTCATGAGGTCTGAAAGGTTTTCGTAGAGTGGGGGCCAGAAGCTAGATGATAATAAGTAGGTCCCAATTTTGATTCAAAATCAATTTTTGATTCAAAAGTGAACTGTTAGAGTTTTATTTTTAAAAATATACTTTTAATGTTCAATTCAGTCTCCTAAGTGAAAATGGCCTGACTTTCACTAAAAATATGCATAGCATTAATAGCCTGAAGACATACAATAACAACATGCAATTGTATTTTCCCGGAACTCAAAGATATGGTCAACCTATATGGTGCAGAGCATCCAAACAAGGTCACACTCAGGCAGGGGCAGGTCCTGGTTTCTGGGCTTCAGCCCTGAGGAGTAGGCAGGCATTGCATTGAGACTCTTTGACTCCTTCATGTTATTTCTCCTTCAGTAGCCTGGATTTCTGCTCTCTGCTGCTCCTGGTAGTTCAGGATGAAGGGCAAGATGTGATGGAGAGCACTGATAAGGACTAGGGTAGTGGAAAATGAGAAGGACAGCAGCTCTGGAAGAGTGGAGAGGACACTTTGCAAGTCACCAAATTTAAATCCTGCTTGTGCTGCTCAATGACATGTTGACCTTGGGAAATTCTTCAGTCTCTCAGGATATCTCAGTCCCCTCATCTAAGAATCAAATGAGGAATTGGCACAAAGACCTCGCTACCTTTGAGACTCCAGGCTTTACAACTCAGTGGTAGAACTCTTTATTCATTTTCTCTCTTTTAGTGTTAATTACTGAAACACAGTCAATTTATTTGGACTTTTGAGTACCAGGAAACTCTTTGAGGTAAAAATGTTCTTCTAAAATTATTCAGGTGGAAACTTGCCATTTAACACAGGGATTCTGAAAGATGATTACAAAATGTAATATGATTCAAAGTTCCATGTGGTCATGTCAAATCCAAAAATTAGATTCAAATCCTATGAAAATTTACCATCTTCTATTGGCAGAGTCCAAGTCAAAACATACTGTGTTTCTTCTGTTTTGTTCCTTAGTTGAAGTTAAATCCTACTGGAGATTAGATTGCATATTTTTATTTATTTTTTAAATCCAGAATGCTGTTTGTCATTTGGTAGTACAACATATTAAACTACTTAAAATACTTTATGAGTGAAATCACAGGTCTGAAATATGGTGTAAGTTACTAGAGCACTTGAAGGGCAGACATGGGTGTAATTGGCCTCTTTTGTCTTACCTAGTTTCTCAACCCCAGATGTTTCCACCCCGCCTCTTGAATTTCAGTAATTATCTTAGGCATAAAGCAGATTTCTATGCATAAACAGTTCATTCAGATTGGTAGGGTGAATTAGGTGAAAACAATTAGTTAGGCAACTTTTATCTGGTAGAGATAGCTTGAAAGAATGATGGTATTCAGAGCTTCAGGACTGCCTTGTCCTCTGATTTTGTATTCTCACAATTCTCCATGATTTAAAGGAAGATTGCACTGAATTTTCATAAACACATAGTTATCTTACTTTTTCCCAACTTAATATGTTTTGACATCAAATCCATAGGTATATACGGATGACCTCAGTGTTAGAAGCTAAATACTGTGACAGATGTATTTGAGTTCCCACAAGAATGTGAGTGCATGAGGGCAGAGATTCCTCTTTGTTTCCTGTTATGTTCCTTTTGCCTACAACAGTGCTTGGCACATAAAGATGCTAAATAAATTAAATTAATGAATGTGAGGGTAACCCATGCTCACTTGAGCATGTCTTGTACAGCTCTTTATCTGCAGTCTCTAGAGTTCAGATTCTGCTTCTGATATGAGTGAGTAGACAGACTTGAGGACTTGCCATTATAGAGTTTACAATCTGATGTGGAAGACAGATTGGCAAAGTATTAAAAAGCAGTTAGCAGTTTGGGACCACAATGAAAAATTATCACAAGATAGTCACATTTTAATTATCAAAGTAATGATATAAACAATTGTCCTAGATGTTCGAAGTAGGAAAATAATACATAACAAAAATCAGCTCCCAACAGACTTTGACATTTTTGGATATTGATTGATTGACCAATTGAATAGATCTTTGAGTGTGTCTGTGTGCCAGGCAGTATTTAGGGGTGGCAAGTCAATAGTGAATTAGATTGTCTTTGACTGTTTCTGTTGCTTATAACAAAATACATGGAACTTGGTAATTTATAAAGAAAACAAAATTTATTGCCTACAGTGTGTGAGGCTGGGAAGTCCAGAGTCCATCTGGTGATGATGACAGTGACTCAAGGGTCTCCCATTGCAAGATGGTGGAAGAAGAGACAGCAGAGAAAGACAGCCAGACAGACTCTCTTCTTCTTTTAAAGCCCTCAGAACCACGCCCCTGACCACCATTTTTAATCCATACACCACTGCACGGTCCTACAATCCAATAACCTCTTCAAGGCTCCACCTTTTCATTACTATAATAAGATTTCCCACCCTCTTAACAGTCACAATGGCGACCAAGTTTCTAATGCATAAAACGTGGGAGACACAATTCAAGCTTCAGTGAGTTTTGGGGGGATGTAATTCAATCCACTACAAAGATAGATGTAGCTCTTGCCCAAAAGGAACTCAGAATCTAATGGGTTCAGTTAATAATCTTATTTTTTAACAGTAAAAAAAAGAAAGAAATGTTAACTTTGGATGGGCAAAAATGAGACATTAAGAAAAAGAATAACAGGGAATCACTCTAAAAAGGGTGAACTCCAAGGTTGTAACATGTAAGCTTTGTGAAGAATATTCGAGGCAGAGGGAAGTGTGTATACAAAGGCCCTGAGGCTCTAAAACAGTATGGAACCCAGTCACTGACCGAGCTCTTCTACTTGTGGATGAAGGAGGTGGGTTCTGAAGGTTTTAATCAAGAAGGCGATGGGATCCATGTGTGGAGAAGGCATTGGAGTGCACAGGAATGGAAGTGGTTCAGAGTTTGTTTTAACAGTTTATCAAAGGAATGATGGAGAACTTGACTAAAGTAGTAGCAGTGAAGAAAGCCGGGTATGGAAGGATTTGAGGTAAAATGAAAAGATTTGCTGGGAAAAAGTAGGGGAGGCTTAATGGAGAAGTAGGAGCGGAGGATTTTTTCTAGTTGTCTGATTTAGATGACAGGTGGGTAGTGCTGCCTTTTACCAAGATGGAGAATACTGGTGGGAAGAGACACATCTGGGGTGGAGAAGCATGGATTGAGCGGTAGGCAGGTTAAGTATGAGGTATCTGCCAGACAAACTCAGAGATGTCGGGAGGAGCAGGGAACTGAGTGTGTGAAATCTCAGAGGAAAGGGAGAAGTACAAACACGCCTAATGTGCTGATGGCACTGTGGTGGAGAACCCACTGAGCACAGCCCAGTTCAAGCTGTCAGTTTGCACAACACCTGCCTGGAACAGTGAGCTAATGCAACGCTTTGTCATCTTTCACCCTCCACCTCGTCTGCTCTACTGACTGTAGGACCCTTGTCCACACGCATTTGCTCTCCCTGACCCTGATTCTGTTCTTTAGTCCTCTCACCATAAACACACCTGTTCTGGTTTGTCCTATCATCTCCTGCAAGTCTTTTAAGGTGAGCTTTCTTTCCAATATCATTATATGTCCTACTTGGATAAAAATGATGCTGACTTCTTACAAAAAGAAGGAGGAAGAAGAAAAGTCCTATAGGACTTTTAGAGGCCAGGTTGCAGTTTACATGAGAATCAGGCAATAACGTTTGTTTTTATGAGACCTCTCCACTAATATTTTCAAATAATGCAATAAAGCAGAAACATTTATTTCACTAAGAAAAGAGGATAAATGACTAGGTTTCTTCTTAACATTTGAACACCTCTCTCAACACCACAAATATTCATGGTAGTACAGTATTTAATACATTGTTAAGTTCCTAAACAATAGTTATTGATTAAATGAAATCTGTTCTTCGAGTTTATCAAAAGGTTTTTGGAAACATCATGCCATGGTATCTTATACCCACCACTTAACTATAGCTGGACGACATAAGCTCACTCTTTTTTGCCCATTAATTCATCCCTGCTGCCACCCTCCACCCCCACCCCCTCTGGCTTACCCACAGAGGCTTTGAGATCTTACGTTTTCTCCCAAATTACCATCCCAAATGGATGAGTAATTTGTTTTTTAAAAACAGTTCAACTTACAGGAATAGTTTCCATCTTCTGTGGCCATGTTGGGTTATAGATTGAATATCTTTAAATGTTCAGTCCTGAAAGTAAAATCAGCTAATAATCCCATTCAGATATTTTCCCTATTCTCAGATCCCAAAAGACCAGTATATGCAAATTTTGCAAAGCTTTTTTATGTTTTTCATATTCTTTACCATTTGCATAGTTCCAAGAGTGAATCCCTCTTTTAAGTATACATTTAGCATTAGCACAAGGATTTCATCTTAGTAAATATTTTGCTACATTGAAAAAAGCAAAGTCAAGATTGTTTTTCAGGACTACCTGAACACCTAATTTTCTCTGTGCACACGTCTCGTGATAGATTTCTCTCATTTTCAGTACAGAAACTATACCCTTTTGGGGGGTAAAATATAATAAACAAAGATCTAATGTTTAAACTGAACGTGTTTAGGATAAACATGTTACATGTTCGTGACATCCTGTCTTATGCAGGGATATTGTGATTTGGCTCTATTGGTGGTCAAAGGCAGCCAAGAAAGAAAGAGATGACAGAACTTTGCATTTGCCAGGTCAAAGCCAGGAGTTTCATAAGAAGTAAGAAAACCTGAAAACTCTTTGGAGTCAGAGGAAGAGTAGAGCCTGGAAGGCTATAATATGACAACAGAATTCTTCAAAATGTTGTCAAAAAGAAACACTGAATAATCATGAAAAGAAAGAGTTGACCCATGACTTTTTAGAGCCTTTGACGCAAAAACTTACTGGTTGGATCTGTTAGAAATTATTCCCCCCTCGATATCCCCTTTCCCAGAACAATGATGTAGCAGTGGAAGCCAGCAGGTAACAGAATCCAACGTACAGAAGTGCTCATTTTCTAGACAGATCTGTGTATCATATAAAGTGTGTGTGTCCAGGGTCGGCAGGGAGTGGCGATATGCCAGTCGGTCCACCATGTAATGTGGTCATCCCTCATTCTTTATCCCAAATCTTTTTCCTGGATCCACTGGCAACACCCACCTTGGAATATGGATTTCTTCTCACTCTTTATTTTTCCCCTACTGTGCTGCGCTCCTCAAAGACTACACCATTTTTCCTGACAATACAGAATTTCTAAGAAGAAACAAGGGTCCATGTTGCTCTTGAAGTACTGTATTAAAATAAGACCTTTCAACAAATATTTATTAAGCATCTACTTTTGAGAGTCCTGCAGAGGACGGGAGAGTAAGGTACAGACCACAGGAATGTTTATACATCTGATCTGATTTGAGGCATCCTCACTGTACCAGGCAGGTGTGCCCAAAGTCACATCACGGTTTCTCGAAGTATGTAGGTGCACTGCAGTCTACATGGGAGACCCCGCCTTGGCCACGGTGGGTGTGTATCAGTAGCCGGGGACAGGGCGGGGGTTTGTGCTATATGGACCCCCAACCTTCCCACTCCCCTGTATCCTTTATCTCCTTCAACTCCTCTCCCGTTTACCTTTATTTTCTGTCCCATCTCTACAAAAACATTTTCCATCTTTTCTTTTTACTGCTTTATCTTGCTCTCTTCCTAAGCGTCTGGCATACTATTTTCATTTGTAGTTATGTGTCAAGCATTGAAAATACATTTCCCTCAAGACCTGAAAGGCTTTTCTTCTTATTGTTTCTCTTTCGGCTATAGATCTCTTCATGCCTGGAGCCTGTGTTGGTGTCTGATCATGATGGTATCTGGCTACTCAGCTCTCTATTCAAAAGAACATAAATCTGACGTCTGAAGACAAATCACAGGGCTAGCCATCCTCTCCCAAGGTTGCCTGCTCCCTGCAGTGGCTGTACAAGTAGCCCCATCATCAGAGATGGAAAGAAGTAGGTCTGTCACCTGGTTCTAATTTCTCAGGTAAAGGTACAGAGGCACAAAACTGTAAAACAAGAAGATGGGTTTCCAAATGAGAACCAGATGTGATGAATTTCAGTGCAGAGTTTGGTCCACTCTGCCTGCATCTCAGCAGGTACAAAGGAACGCTTACCAAATTTTTCCTATTAATCAGTTCCAATGTTCCTTTACCTGAAAAATTAGTTATCCAAATAAACTTTCAGTGACCATAGCTAGCAGTCATAACCCCTGGACACAAGGAGCTGAACCTGAGTGCTGACCCTTAGTTGCTGATGCCAAACACCACATTGCCTGACATCCCAAAGCTGAAGAATTCTCTTTGCTGATTAAGTTTTTGCCTCAGGGAATGAACAATCAGTTATCAGATCTCCACTATTTGTAAATCTCTGCAATGTTATCTTCGGAAGCATAGATTCATTTTTCTCTTTCATTTAAAGGATTCAGAGCCAATAATCCAATGTGCTTTTACTCTCGATTCTATTTGCATGAATTCTCTAAGGTACATCTTTTTCTTTGGGGTTTTGTTTATTTGTTTTCAAACCAGAGAGCACAGAAAGTAAAGTTTATGGAATAAAAAATTTTTCAGTTCTTAATAATACAGTATGGGAATATTTGAATATAGCTAAATTTACAGCAATAAAGTGATGTGCTGTAGGGCTTTTGGCAAGGGATAAAGGTTGGGAGTTGTCCCAGAAAGTGTTTTGTCGCATAGCTGGTGATTGACTCAAATGGCAAGTGTTCTGGAATCATATTTGACTGTGGATGGGCCTCTGGACACTATTTACTTTCTTTGTGTTGATGAGCAGGACTGTTTTTAAAAGGAGCACCTGCTCTTTGTAAGATGCTGGAGCCAAGGCTGGAGAAGTCCTTGGAGACACATAAGACCAAGGCCATGCCCACAAGTAACTTACTGTCTCGTAGAGAAACGAAGACATTACATTATGATCCCATAGCCATCATAAAAATGCAAACCCCATTGGCCCTACCTTCTAAATATGTGTAGAAGCAGGACACTTCTTATCATGTTGGTGACTGTCACTCTGGTCCTAGCCACCATCATCCCTCATCTGGATGATCACCATAACCTTTGTCTTTGTCTGTGCTGCTATAACAAAACACCAGAGACTGGGTAATTTATAAAGTAGGGAAATTTATTTTCTCCCAGTTCTTGAAGCTGAGAAGTCCAAGATCAAGGCGCCGTAGATTCAGTGTGTGGTGAAGGCCCATTCCTCAAATAGCACCTTCTCGCTGTGTCCTCACATGGTGGAAGAGATGGAAGGGTAGAAGGGACAGCCAGTTCCCTCCAGCCCTTCTATAAGGGCACTGATCCCATTAGGAGGGCAGAGCCTTCACAGCTTATCACCTCTGAAAGTCCAACCTTTTAATGCTATCACACTGGGTTTGAGGTTCCAACATATGCATTGTGTGGGGGACACACACATTCAACGGTAACACTTCCCAGGTAGTGTATCTGATGCTTCCACTCTTGCCCTCTTTAGCCTGTTCCTAACATAGTAATCATGGCCATCTGGTCAAAAAGTGAGCCAGATCATGTCAGTCCTCTGACAAAAACTCCTAGGAGCTCCCCAGTGCATCAGAGTAGAGCCAGCAACCTTGCAATACAGACAAGATCCTACGTGCAGTTGAGCCACACACACCCTCATTGACCCGCTGCCAGTGTTCCTCTTGCACGCTCTGCTCTGTCCACACGTATCTCCTTGCTCTTCCTGGAGTCACCAGGAATGATGCCACCTCAGGGCCTTTGCACTTGCTGATCCCTCTGCCTGGAGTCCTCTTCCCCATGGATGGCTCACTCCTCACATAAGGAGCTCTCCAGTCAGGGAGAGGCCTTCCCAGTCCACATTATCTTAAATTGGATTCACACCTACAGACACACACAAATACATGCTCTTGCTTACTTTAATTTTTTCCATACAGATATCACCACATGAAGCCCTAATATTTTGTTTAATGTCTGTCTCTTCCCCAGTAGGAGGTAAGCACCATGAAGGCACATGTTTTTGTTTGAGTTTGTTTTTTTAGTTTTGTTTGCCATATCTTTAGCACCTAAAATGGTGTCTGACACATAGTAGGTGGCCAATAGATATTTTTTTGAATGGTTATTTTGATTATTTCAAGCATGAGGTGGTATATTTGTTTTCTAGGGCTGCCATAACAAAGTACGACAAACTGGGTGACTTAAAACAACAAAAATGTATTGTCTTGCAGTTCTGGAGGCTAGAAGTTCAAAATCAATGTGTCTGTAGAGCCTACTCCCTCTAAAACCTGCCAAGGAGAATCTTTTCTTGCCTTTTCTAGCTTCTGGTAGCCTAAGGTGTTCTTGGCTTCCAGCTGCAACACTCTGCCTACATTGTTATAGGGCATTCTCTTGTCATTTTTTCTGTCTTCACATGGCATGAAGAGGCAAAGACATTTCTGTGTGTGCCCATGTTTTCTTCAGTGGACACAGGTCATATTGGATGAAGGGCACTCCTTATTCTACTAAAATCCCATTTTAACTAATTTTATCTGCAATGACCCCATTTCTAACTAAGGTCACATTCTGAGATATGTGGAGTTAGGACTTCAATATACCTTTATGGAGGACACAATTGAACCCATAACAGGTGATAAAGGCCTGAATTAAATAGAGATGATAGAAATGAAGACATCAAAATCTAGTTGCTGGCATGAGCGTTTGAAGGAAGAATGCACAGAATCCCCATAAGAGTTGCCTCTGGAGCTGGCCGAAGCACCAGCTCTCTGGAGCTGGAGTGTGGGGAGGTAGAAGCTGCAGTGAGAAAGCATCTCAGTGCCTCGGGTGATGGGACCCTGGGGTGAGATGTAAGAAGGCTGGAAGACTTGGTCAGCTCGGCAGCCGACCTCCTTTAGTAACAGGCCAGTTGCCCTCAGTCCCCACACCCATAAATGCCCAACATCTTGGAGGAAACCTGATGTCTCGGGTTAGGCTTCAGATCCCGTGGTGTTTTTATTAAGAAACAAACAGATCCCAGATTATCTGCCTTGCCTCTCAGAAACAGATTGTTAAAGAGCTAGTAGAAAGTAGGGAAGGAGGTGAGCGCCAACTTTAATCATGTAAAAATGACGATTGGTTGCACATGTTAAATTCCCCCACTTTCTTTACAGGGCCAAGAATTTCTCTTGAAGCCTCCAGTGTTGCTTCATGTCATCATGAGAAATACCGTATACATTGTATGTGGTGACCTCAGACATTAAATCCTCTGTCCTTTTACACTTAATTTTGAACTATCTTAAATATATTTTGTGTTGAGTCTTCACTCATTGAGACACCCACTCTTTCCCTTTGTCTCTGTCTTTCCTCTCCCAGCCCATTTGGTTTTGCTTTATGCATTAATGATCTTTGAAGTTTTGATTAAGTTTGAAATGGAAATATTTAAATTTGGTTTTCTTTTAAAAAATACCCCTTGCTGCATCTCAACACATGTCTCTTAGGCTTTTGCTTCGACCCCTTCTCAAACACAGCCGTTACTTAAAGCCTTTCCTGCCGTCCTCCTTTCTAAGTTCAACTAAGTCTCCCCAGGGCCAGCTGAATGTAACTGCAGTAAACAGTGCACTTGCCCATGTAGATCCACTGTCTACCATCACACACTTCTCAGTAGTTCCCACACATTCTTATGCAAATCGAAATGCAGCACAGTCCTTGGATGGACACCTGAATTGGAGAAATTCTGAGCTCTGTCCCTGTGGTCAGAAATGTACTAGCATCAACACAAACCTTAGGGATTTCTGGTTTGTTTTATGCTCTTACTAGTCCTTCCATGAAAATTCACTCTTAGGAGAAATCTTCCTAACTTCTACTCTCCCCCAAAAGATATATATATATATATCTCATTAAGAATGAAGTATTATATATATATAACTAATTATGTATATTATATATATAATATGCATATGTAATATATATGTTCTGTTATAGTTATAATGTAATTATATAATTATATATATTATATAAATATTATATCTTAAATGTTATATATAGCATTTATATGTAAAATGGATATACATATAATTCATTCTTGATTAGTATGTGTATACATATCTTATATGGGCTACCTTTTATAATTTATAATATGACATTTTGTGTGACACGTGTTTTTCCACATCTCATTTGTGACAGAAATACACTAGAGCACATATGTTTCTTCTTAGGCTTTTGCTTCGACCCCTTCTCAAGTTCAGCCATTACTTAAAGCCTTTCGTGCCATCTTCCTTCCTAAGTCTAACTTCTCTATAGTCAAAACACACATAAAACTTTACCCTTACTTTTCTAGTGGCATTCATTATTCCTTACCCTGCCTTATAGGTATATACTGGTGAAGGTCTTGTCTTCTAAATTAGAAAAATAATCATATTAATAGTATGATTTTTTGTTGATAAAACTTTTCAGGTGATTGTAGATTTAAGTTTTTGGGTTTTGTTTTGTTTGGTTTGGTTTGGTTTAAGTTTTTAATAGAATATTTGTGGTTCTTAATAAAAGAACGTGAAGTTTCAACACAAGAACATCACGTGCCTCAATTGTCTTCCGGGACAGCAGGGCACAATGATGAAAAGAGGTTAAAATTCAGAGGGGAAGGTTGGAGAAAGAATTTAAAAAGATAGAGAAATTCTGGCGAATGATAAAAAGGCTGTATTATGTTACACCTGTAATTTTTTGCATCTTTGGTTTTGTTCTTCAAACACCTACCCTGTTGTTGGAAAATAAATTATTGAACATATTGTGGTAGGCGGAATAAAGTCCCCCCAGCAGAAAGCCCTGTCCTAATTCCTAGATCCTATGACTATGCTAAGTTACATGGCAAAAGGGACTATGCAGATATGATTAAGTCAAGGATCTTAAAATGGGGAGATTGTTCCGCATTATCTGGGTGGTTCCAATATAATCGCAGGGTCCTGATAAGAGAGAAGCAGGAAAATCAGGGTCAGAGAAGATGATGTAACAAGGAAAGCAAGAGGAAAGGAAGGCATCCTAAGGACAGAAGCAGACAGAGTGAGACTGGAAGTGCTGACACTGAAGATGAGAAGAGGCCACAAGCGAAAGAACGTAGGTGGCCTCTAGAAACTGGTAAAGGAAAGGCAAGGAATTCTCCCCAGAGCTTCCAGAAGGAGCCTTGCCAACAACCTGATTTTTGGACTTCTGACATCTAATACTGAAGAATAATAAATATGTGTTGTTTTAAAATACGTAATTTGTGGTGATTTATTACAATGGCAATAGGAAACTAAGACACGTATTTTATAGGAAGAGCAAATAAGCCTCTGACAAATATAAGTAGAGACCAGGGGTTGACAATCTTTTCTGTAAAGGACCAGATAGTAAATGGTTAGGTTTTGTGGGCCATGTGATCTCTGTCACACTGAGTCAACTCTGCCATGTATCAGGAAAGCAGCCATAGATGGTATGTAAAGAAAGGGCATGGCTGTGTTCCAATCAAGCTTTATTTACAAAAATAGGTGGTAGGCTGGATTTGGCTTGATGACAAAAGTTTGCTGATCTGTGCTATAAACTGGTGCCTCATTATCATTTATTGTCTTAATTTGTATTTCATCGTATTGGGGAATCTGATTCCCATTTAAGTTTGTCATGTGCCCCCTGAACTAGATAAAGAACTTTCAGCAATAGCCTGTGTTACTTCTCCAACCAGACACATGAAGAATTTTAACTGCAAAGGTCAAGCTCATTCTTAATACTCTCCAGGTATCGTCAATGCCTCATTTACAAAAGTTGCACATTTGCACATTTGCAAAAGCTGTGTCCTAGAAGTGTAAATAGTGGTGCCAAATTACCTTGGCATGATTGGTTTGAGAGAGAAGACCATACTGTATTTCCATGAAGCTGTCAGTGTTTTTAATGCTAAGAAGATGCACTTCTCATATTTCATCAAGCAATGTCTACAGAGGATTAAACTGAATTGTAAAAGCATGTTTTTGTGTACAGTTTTCAGGATGCTAATGCTCTTTTGTTTATAATTACTCCCTGGGACATCTCTCTGGAGGCGAACGTTCGCTCAGAAGAGGAGGTGGTGTACAGATGCTGTGATTTTTATCCAAAGAAATTATTGCATGTAGGGATTCTTATTAGGCTCTGTACTCTACTTCTCTTTGCTTTGTATGCCTGACCCTGAACATCTGTATAAATGTGGAGAGTTAAGACAGCCTACCATACCTGGCTTGCCAAACTCGGTTCTGTCCTTGTCATGCTTTGTATCAGGATTTTATGTTGCTGCCCGCCTCTATTTCTGCTGGCTTCCTTCTTGGTCCTCTTGCCCATCATGTTGCCTTCCAGACTCAATAGGCCTTCTGCCCCCTCCATGGTCAGACCTGAGTCATCATTTTTTCCTCTGCAACTTCTCCTTACATACTTCCGGTCTATATGTGAGTAAGTTCATCAGTGTCACATGATGCCTTACCACTTACGTGATTTTTGCATGCGTGCTATTAAATTATAGATCCTCATATTCAGAAACTATGTTATGATTAGTTTACAGTGCATAATACTTAAGTATAATACTTAATAAGTATTTGATGGCTTATTGATTGTTGATTTTATTACTTAATTTGAGTCTTCTTTGGATTTTAAGTATTTTAAGGTATATGACATTATTATAAGAAATACCCTAGTGGTATACAACGGAATCATTATTTTCATTTTAACCTTTAAGTTACAGGAAGTCTTCATCCCCTCCTTAATATATGTATATATTTTGTGACCGGTAAGGGGATCGTAACCCTTGGCTTGGTGTCATCCGCACCACGCTCAGCCAGTGAGCACACCGGCCATCTGTATATAGGATCCGAACCCGCGGCCTCAGCACTCCCAGTGCCGCACTCTCCTGAGTGAGCCACGGGTCCAGCCCCCCTCCTTAATATTTTAAAGAAAGCAGTCTACCCTCATTTCCAGATTTGCTTAGTGGTTATGTTAAAAAATCCTACTTGATAACATTTAATTAAGATCTTGGAAGCAAAGAATAATTAGGATGTATTTCTGAATCTTTTCAATTTGGCATGATTTCACCTAAACTATTCCAGATGATTAAAGATTTTTTTATCTTCAAAGACTTACAGAGGAAGCAAGCCCAGAGTCAGCTGACATGGTTTGATTCTATTTTAAATATTCTGCCATGGAAGGCCTACACATTCGCTAGGCCTAAATAAATATCGCACTTGGTACAGAGAGGTGTGTTTGAAAACGTGTTTCTGGTATCTTCCCAGCTTCCTGAAACACCTGCTCCTATGCTCTTGCCCCCTAGGTATGTTGTCAGCCTGGTTTGGCAGTGTATACTTCCAGCCACCCAGCCAGTAGAAGAAGTAGAAGTCCACTGAGACTCCATCACAAAAGGATTCTAAGGATGTTTATTTAAAATGAATAAGCACTGAGCACCTAAACCATTCCTATTTTAAATTGCCTCTCTGTACCACTCCACTGGAAAACTTATCTCAATTTATTAATGAAATAAATCTTCTGATGCCTGGAGGTATTGCAGACCAGTGGTCAGGACCTTTGAAAATAAGAAACATGCTGAAGTATTTTAGGGACTCAGAGTCACTAGATCTGCAAAAGACTCCCAGTAACTCAGAATAAGAGAATGTGTGTGTGTGTGTGTGTATAAGTACTTATACACACACACACACACACACACACACACAGCCATAATTCTACATGTAAATGACAGAGAGAGTAAGAATGTGGTAAAATGTTAACAATGGACTGTACTATTCTTGTAATTTTTATGTAGGTTTGACATTTTTCAATATAAAAAGTAGGGGAGAGAAAGATAAGAAATCCCAAAGGGTCGTTCTTCTCGGCTTTTGTTTGGATGTTAGTTAAGGTTCAGATAAACTAAAGTGGAAAATCCCCAAGCTACTGAAATAAATAATCTGTTCTAATCTTTTATAAGATTTGGATATTTTGATACTTACGGACAAGGGCAGCTGAAGACTTGCTGAGTAAATGTGTCTTCTTATACATTTGACCCTTTAAGGGATGCCTCTGCCTGTTAAAAAAGCAAACAAATAAA
This sequence comes from Cynocephalus volans, assembly GCF_027409185.1. NCBI lineage: Eukaryota > Metazoa > Chordata > Mammalia > Dermoptera > Cynocephalidae > Cynocephalus > Cynocephalus volans. The sequence goes on from NC_084461.1 coordinate 14,812,693, forward strand.
ATAACATAACCAGGTATCCAGGCATCGTGATAATCACAAGTTTTGATTTGGAAATATTTCCCTGTTTGGCAGTTATTGCTTTCAGCTGTAATAATAATGGGCTTTTCCATTAAAGGAAAAATATGTGGGATTTAAAATAAATATCATCAGTACAATTTTGCAATTTGAGAAAACATAACTGACCTTTTTTTTTTTCCTTTAACATTAAGATCTCCTGAAGTTTCTATGAACATGTGTTTGGGGAGACAGAATTTCAGTTGACTAACAGGTGATAAAAAGACTGACTACCAAAGGCTGTCACCAACGTTTTAAACGGTGCCAAAGTAACTTTTATTTGTGGCCTTCACCCACAGATAAGCCTAGACTTTATCCAAGCTTGCTGGCTACACTTTCATACTGCAGTCTGGATTTTGCCTGTTGAACACAATTCAGAATGGAGTCATGAGCTCAAGGGATGTCATTACCTCCTAGGAACTGACTCGAACCAACGTGTTCTGAGCAGTACAGTTGTCTTTACAATTATCAAGATGCCAGTTTAAAACGATTCCACATGTTTCTCCAGGGAATAAGAAAAGGTTTGAAGGCACCATTTTAGCAGGAATTCACACCCTTATTTTTTTTATTTTTTTCCCTTATAAAAAAAAGATAGTACAGGCTTTGTTCCTGAGGCTTCCCTCAGTCTGACATGATAGATCCTTTTGCCAGATTATTAAGTAACTATTTTGTTGTCAGTCTACATTCTATTTCTTTCTTTTTTAACTGGCAAAATATCAAGAACTGTAGAAAATACCATTTATTGAGTAGCTGTGTTTCAGACAACATGCTAAGTGACCTATATGCAATTATCTGATAAAAACAGAAAAAAGTCCGTAAGATTTTTAGATGTTATCTTCTTTTAAAGAGAAGGAAAATTTTGCAGCTAAGTTAGTAGGTGGTGGTCAGTTGGATGATAAAGTCTTGCTGCTACCACTAGAATATACCTGCTTTCTCCAAATGAAGGACACTTAGTCTCCTTTACTCCAACATCCATTTCAGAATTTTGACAGACAGCACACCGAAACACAATCAAATAGACTGACACAAATTCCTTTGAAGGTGGCAATTTTATTACTTTTCTCTAACACCTGGTCAGTCAGTTATCTTATAAATGTGTTTATCTTTCCAAAAGGTCAACAAGGATGGGCATTTATTTGTCAATTAAAATCTGTATGGTCGACTAAAGAAAGTGTCAGACATTCTATAGGAATGATTGTCAAGGTAGCTTGCCTTGATTTAGGCCTTAGATTAAGGAAGAATCTAGTTGAGTTCTAGAAGATCCTCCTTGGAAAGGAGAGAACATCAGTGAGATTATGGAGTAATAAGGCTGACCAACTGATATCTGTCCATTGACTTGCAGACTGGGCAAGTGAGAAGTCAGTGCATATCCAACGTCAGTAGCTACTACTTCTTGTTTGTTCGGCAGACATGACCACCAATTCTATGCTGGGCATTGGGCTGTGTCACTCAAAGGAATAGCTGCAATTGCCTGCGTGTCTAAATTTGCAATCTGTTGAGTTGCTGTACATAAAATAAGATGTTAGCAATAAACCATAATACCAACACTAAACCAGCCATTCATTAGCAATCATGACGATTAGCATTTTCTTCCAAGTACAGTAATAAAGAGCCCACATTATGGATGCCCCCAGGACATTTTCCTTGCAGTATTCCTTTGGGTTTTTCCCTGAAAACATTATTCAAGGATTGAGTGGAGAGAGCAGTGGAAAGTAGGACTGAGGATAAATTATGCAACCAATTAGCAACTTCCGTGTTGTAAACTTTAAACTTTGACTATATTCATCTTGGATGACTGAGTAAATTATTTGGCTTTTCTCCGTTCTTAAAATGGTCTTTTAAAATCATATTGTGCCTGATTGCATGATTCATTTATATTGTAAGTCCTTGGAAAACCATTTAATTATTAATTATAACTTTTTATGTTTTAAATCATGTCCGAATTTCATGTATGCCTAGGCAGTTATACTTCTCTCTCATTTAATAAATTCAGCAATCCTCACTATCTGGAAAGTGTTAGCCAACAATGATTTCTTCTAATATGGTCTGCCATTTTGAATATTAAGTGTTTTTCCAGCTTTGGAATTATGGTATCATCAGCTACCATCTGTATTTAGCTGTTTCCTTTCAAACTGGTTTATTGGAAACTGTATAATATTGTAATAATATTATAGTTAATATATAATATAACATGTATAATAGGCTAGATGTTTTTAAAGTGCAAATTTTTCATTAAATAAAGGCAACAATGGGTCAAGTGAGAAATATACTTGAAAGCAATAATTTTTAAATATAATTTTTTTCTTCCTCTATTGAATTATATTAATGGTACAACTTTCCCGGCAGAATAGTTATTTTTTGTCTTTAATCCGGAGTATTTTTTTAAAATTCCATCTTAAATTTAAAATGTATAATTTTTTTTATGATAGGATATTTACAAAAGTTGCAACTGTTTGATAGAGAAGGTACATATAACACTCATTCACACACATCTTTGAAGCCCAATATTTTATTTTATTATAGGGACTAGGTAAATTTTCATTTCATTTCCTGCTTATTTTGGATTTTCAAACTGGTTAATGGACTTAAAAAAATGATTAAGTTTTAAAATGGTAAATATGCTAATTTTCCTGATATGAACATCAAACGTTGTACACAGGTATCGATACTCAACTCTGTTCACCACGAATATGTATAATCAATTATGTTTCAATAAAAATAAATAAGTAAATAAAATCTATGCTATTAAAAAAAAAAAACTCTTCCTAAATTCCTTTAAGCCTCTGATTTCAAGATACCTGTATTTAAACTGACAAAAGACTTAGTCCCAAGCGTAAAGAGTTATGGGATCTAAAGGTAAAGTCGGTCACCCACAAATCTAGAAAGTTCCCTGCCTAAAATCCTAGTAAACAAGGATCAAAACATAAAGCAAAAGAGGAAACATTGTCAGTCCTATTTTATTTGTGTTTCAAATTAAAAAATTCATATTCTCTCTTTCTCCTTCCTTTCCCCTTTCTCTCTCTGCACCATCTCCAATTCTTCTCCATTAGTTTATCCTCATGATGATACAGAAATAAGTATTTCTTAGAGAGAGAATCTTTTTTGACTCTCAAAACTATGCAGTTTCAATTATGCCATTTATCAGCTCTTCTTTTACATTTAAACTTCTCAAAATATTTTCTTTTCATTTTCCTTCCATTTTCTCACCCCCCATTTTTTGTCTGTGTTTGTTAATTGTTAGCCTGCAGTGATAATTTTCCATGCATATTTCTCAGCCCAGACAACGATACTTTTTAAGTGGGATTGCATTATGCACTATTGTTCTTTAACTAGCAAAATCACTCAAAAATATATCATTAACTTGGATTTTTTACAATTATAAAAATGGCAAATATTGCCTAAGAATGCATGCGTCATTATGTACTTAGCATCTTTCTTTCTTTTTTAAGGTATATTTTATTATGACATATTTCAATATCTCCAGCAAACCTACAGAGCTCATAAGAAAAGCACAAATGGAGTCCACCTAACATTTCACAAATATTTAACAGATATATGTGACGCTTATGAATATATCCTGTGACCTTGATAAATACATCTTTATAACAAATTGAAAGGCCAGGTTTGAATTTAGAACTCTATGATTCTGGCATCTCATTCTTTTGTGTCCTGCCCACTGCCCTGTTCTGTGCTAACAGGAAACTTGCACACACAGACCTGGACATTACAGCCTGTGTGTCCAGGCTCCATCACCAACCCCACAGATACTTGACCTTGGCTATCTATCCAGCTTCGGGGTGCACACAGTAATGGCACAGTTTGCTGCTGGCCATTTCAGCAGGGCATTCCAGGGTCCAGGATATCTTAGTGTGGGCTAGAACAAAGTGCAGGTGTCAGGTGGACAAATCCCATTGGCCAGCTGACCTCTTGCCCTTATGTACTAGGAAAACTCATAGAAATGTTCATACCAGCATTGCAAAAAAAAAAAAAAATCCTGAAAACAACTCAAGTTGTTGGTTGACAGGGAATGGATAATTTCTGTTACACAATGGAATACTATAAAGCAATGAAAATATGTATACATATATTATAGATATTTTATATTGTATTATTTATGTAAATTTTATACAGCTGATTATTACAGAATGCTTTTATTGATTTTTGCAGAGTCTTGTATTGGTAGTTAACATATGGGTTGCAATTGACATATGAGTGGAGAATGAATAGTGGATGACATTTCTGTTTATGTTAACAAGCAATGCAAAATAAAACAACACAGATGTGTTGAAAATTCACCACTTGTCAGTGACATCAGTGACTACTTTGTTGAATTAGATAATTTTACTTTTTGAATACTGGAAGAGTATTTATTTCCTCAATTCTTTTATACTATTCACAATGTAATGGCTATAGACATTTAGACATGAAAAACTTTTAAGTTTAATCTGCATTATTAACATTTTCCACGATTTCATGAAGTCTAGACAATCCATAAAACAATAGAACAAGCTCTGACTTGCAGTGCTGTAAATTTTCTTGGCATAAATACTCTCGAAATTGCCAATTTCAAGCTGCTGATATGGCATTGCTGAAGACAGTTGGAAAAGATGTTCAGTAGTACACACTACATAGTGTTTCTACCATATAGATACAAAGAGCATAAGTAACCTTAAGAGGATGGATTTTAGTAATGCAGAAAAATAGCTGGACAATGATGAATTTTGAGTATTACTTTTGTCATTAATATAGTTGTTTAATTGTAAGTTCACATAATTTACTTTTTTTAGTTCACATAATTTACTTTTTCATAATGGCCATATAAACAATAGGCTTGCAGATTTTTAGAAAATTTAATTATCAGCTATTGCAAATTGGTTCAAATCAGCTCCAGTGCAGTACTGCCCAACTGACTGAATATTCTATATGTGTAGTTTCTGGGTTTTCTATTCTATTCTCTTTTTCTGTTTATTGAATTCTGTTCCAATGCAATGCTGCTTTACATTGATATAGCTTTAAAATTCAACTTAATATCTGGAAGGGCAGCCCCCTCACAGTTTTCTTTTTCAGGAATATCTTGGCCATTTTTGTTGAGAGATAGCTTGGCATTATCTTTTCTATATAAATTTTACAATTAATTTGTAATTTTAACAAAAATCCTCTTGGAATTGTGAATCAAATTTCATTGAATCTTAGGTCAGTTTGGTGAGAACAGAAAATTTTACCATGTTGATTTTTCTTATGCATTTATAGCTCTCCATTTTATCTCTTTCATGTCTTCAATATAATCTTGTAATGTTTAAAACGTGTTCTTTTTGCTAGTATTTTAGTGAGGATTTTTGCATCCATATTCATGAAGGATATCGGCCTGTAGTTTTCTTCTTTGGTTATATCTTTACCTGGTTTTGGTATCAGGATGATGTTTGCTTCACAGAATGAGTTTGGGAGATTTGTGTCTGTTTCAATCTTTTGGAATAGTTTGTAAAGAATCGGTGTCCATTCCTCTTTGAATGTTTGGTAAAATTCTGCTGTGAATCCATCTGGTCCTGGGCTTTTCTTTGTTGGGAGCCTTCTGATAACAGCTTCAATCTCCTTTATTGTTACTGGTCTGTTTAGATTTTCTGCGTCTTCATGGTTCAGTTTTGGGAGCTTGTGTGTGTCCAGAAATTTATCCATTTCCTCCAGATTTTTAAATTTGTTGGTGTATAGTTGTTTATAGTAGTCTCGAATGATTCCTTGTATTTCAGATGAATCAGTTGTAATATCACCTTTTTCATTTCTAATTTTTGTTATTTGAATCTTCTCTCTTCTTTTTTTTGTTAGCCATGCTAATTGTTAGTCAATTTTATTTATCTTTTCAAAAACCAACTTTTTGATTCATTGATCTTTTGTATTGTTTTTTGGGTTTCAATTTCATTAAGCTCTGCTCTGATCTTAATGATTTCTTTCCGTTTGCTAACTTTAGGTTTGGATTGTTCTTGTTTTTCTAGTTCTTTAAGGTGAAGAGTTAGGTTGTTCACGTGCCATCTTTCCATTTTTCTGAGGTGAGCATTTAATGCCATAAATTTCCCCGTTAATACTGCTTTTGCAATATCCCACAGGTTTTGGTATGATGTATCATTATTTTCATTAGTTTCAATAAATTTTTTGATTTCCGGCTTGATTTCTTCTTGGACCCATATGTCATTAAGTAGAATGCTGTTTAATTTCCATGTGTTTGTATAGTTTCCAGAATTTCATTTGTTATTGATTTCTAGTTTTAATCCATTGTGGTCTGAGAAAATACATGGGATAATTCCAATTTTTTTGAATTGGTTGAGACTTGATTTGTGACCAAATATATGATCTGTCCTGGAGAATGATCCATGTGCTGATGAGAAGAATGCATATTCTGAGGTTGTTGGATGGAATGTTCTGTAGATATCTGCCAAGTCCAATTGGTCTAGAGTATTGTTTAGATCTTGTGTTTCTCTACTGATTCTTTGCCTAGATGATCAGTCCAATATTGACAGTGGGGTGTTCAGGTCCCCTGCTAACAGAATACAGCAACACATATGTAAAATTATTCACCACGATCAAGTGGGATTCTTCCCAGGGATGCAAGGTTGGTTCAACATACGCAGATCAATAAATGTGATACATCATATTAATAAAATCAAACACAAGGACCATATGATCATCTCTATAGATGCTGAAAAAGCATTTGATAAAATTCAGCACTCATTCATGACAAAGACCCTCTGTAAGTTAGGTATAGATGGAAATTATCTCAACATAATTAAAGCCATATATGATAAACCCACTGCCAATATCATCCTGAATGGGGAAAAGCTGAAAGCTTTTCCTTTAAGAACAGGAACTAGACAAGGATACCCACTCTCACCACTCCTATTCAACATAGTGTTGGAAGTACTAGCCAGAGCAATCAGAGAAGAGAAGGAAATAAAGGGCATCCAGATTGGAAAACATGAAGTCAAACTGTCCCTGTTTGCAGATGACATGATCCTATATATCAAACAGCCTAAAACCTCTACAAAAAAACTCTTGGAGTTTATAAATGATTTCAGCACAGTAGCAGGATACAAAATCAACACACAAAAATCAGTAGCATTTCTATTCTCCAATAGTGAACATGCAGAACGAGAAATCAAGAAAGCCTGCCCATTTACAATAGCCACCAAAAAAATAAAATACTTAGGAATTGAGTTAACCAAGGAGGTGAAAAATCTCTATAATGAGAAGTACAAACCACTGCTGAGAGAAATTAGAGAGGATACAAGAAGATGGAAAGATATCCCATGCTCTTGGATTGGAAGAATCAACATAGTGGAAATGTCCATACTACCCAAAGTGATATACAAATTCAATGCAATCCCCATCAAAATTCCAATGACGTTTTTCTCAGAAATGGGAAGAACTATCCAGACATTTACATGGAATAACAAAAGACCATGCATAGTCAAAGCAACACTGAGCAATAAAAATAAAGCTGGAGGCATAACACTAGCTGACTTTAAACTATACTAAAAACCTATAATAACCAAAACAGTATGGTACTGGCATAAAAACAGACACACTGATCAATGGAATAGAATAGAGAATCCAGAAATCAACCCACACACCTACAGCCATCTGATCTTTGACAAAGGCACCAAGCCTATTCACTGGGGAAGAGACTGCCTCTTTAGCAAATGTTATTGGGAGAACTGGATATCAATATGCAGGAGAATGAAACTAGACCCATACCTTTCACCATACACTAAAGTCAACTCAAAATGGATTAAAGAAATAAATATACACCCTGAAACAATAAAACTTCTTAAAGAAAACATAAGAGAGACACTTCAGGAAATAGAACTGGACACAGACTTCATGAATACGACCCCAAAAGCACAGGCAACAAAAGGAAAAATAAACAAATGGGATTATATCAAACTAAAGAGCTTCTGCACAGCAAAAGAAACAATTAACAGCGTTAAAATACAACCAACAGAGTGGGAGAAAATATTTGCAAAATATACATCTGACAAAGGATTAATATGCAGAATATACAAGGAACTCAAACAACTTTACAAGAAAAAGACAAGCAACCCAATTAAAAAATGGGCAAAAGAGCTAAATAGGCATTTCTCTAAGGAAGATATAGAAATGGCCAACAGACATATGAAAAAATGCTCAACATCACTCAGCATCCGGGAAATGCAAATCAAAACCACACTGAGATACCATCTAACCCCAGTTAGGATGGCTAAAATCCAAAAGACTCTGAATGATAAATGCTGGCAAGGTTGCAGAGAAAAAGGAACTCTCATACATTGTTGGTGGGACTGCAAAATGATGCAGCCTCTTTGGAAAGTGGTATGGAGGTTCCTCAAACAATTGCAAATAGATCTACCATATGACCCAGCTATCCCACTGCTAGGATTACACTCAGAGGAATGGAAATCATCAAGTTTAAGGTATACCTGTTCCCCAATGTTCATCGCAGCACTCTTTACAATAGCCAAGAGTTGGAACCAGCCAAATGTCCATCATCGGATGAGTGGATATGGAAAATGTGGTATATGTACCCAATGGAATACTACTCAGCTATAAAAACGAATGAAATACTGCCATTTGCAACAACATGGATGGACCTTGAGAGAATTATATTAAGTGAAACAAGTCAGGCACAGAAAGAGAAATACCACATGTACTCACTTATTGATGGGAGCTAAAAATAAATAAATAAATTCACACACACACACACACACACACACACATACACACACACACACAAAAATACCCCGGGGGGGGGAGGGTGAAGACAGAACAACTACAGTTCCTTGAATTTGATAGGACAAGCAAACAGAATGGACATTGTTGGATGGGAGGGATGAGAGGGAGGAGGGAGGGAGGTTTTGGTACTGGGCCACAATAATCAACCACATTGTATATCGACAAAATAAAATTATCAAAAAAAATAATAATAAAACTTGGGGTTTTTTTTTATATGTATTCCTATGTGCCTTGCATTTTTGTTTGCATTTGTAAGTGCATTTTTAGCTTTTTTGTTTTCCTTTAAGTCAACTTTGACAAATGTATACATTCCTGTAAACACTACCACAATCATGATGCAAAACATTTCTGTTACCCCCAGAAGTTACTTATTGCTCCATTTCCATCAAATCTTCCCTTCCAAGCCTCAGGAAACTACTGATTCACTTTCTATCACTATAGATTAGTTTTGCCTGTTATAGAATTGCATAAAAATGGAATCATACAATATCTACACTTTTTACTAAGCATGATGTTCTTTTTAAAACATTACATTTTTGAACTTGCTGGTGTTTGAAAATGGCATTTATGCTTTGTGAAGATTGATCTTATTTATATTTATTTTGCTAAACCCCTTATTAAACCCAATAATTTTTCTGAGACTATTTTCGTTCTTTAATGTAACTAATAGTAGAATCTAGAGGTAATGACATTTTGATTTTTTTTCCTTTTCAATCCTGACACCCTCCTGTATTCATTTTTCTTGTCTTATCATGCTGGCCAGACATTCAAAGTTAAATTGAAGTTATAGTTGTAGGAATCTTCATATTTTTCTCATTTTCATCTAAGGAAATGCTTCTCCAAATTTCATTGGTTAGTTTAATGATCACTGTAGTTGTTATATAAAGAGACTTTATTAGGTTAAGAAAATTCTTTGGAAAGTTTGCTAACATTCAAAGTTTGCTAAGATTGAAAAGGATCATTAATGTGTATAGTATGTTTTTGAAAGCATATAGTATGTTTTTTTCTGATAGCAATTATAATCAATTTTTTCCTTTAATGTCCTTTTTGTTGCATATATTATAATAAATGAACTTGATTCATAGAACAGGAGTTGGCAATTTTTTCCCTGAAGAGTCAGATGGTAACTATTTTTGGCTTTCAGGACATACAGTCTCTGTTGCAACTACTCAACCCTGCTAAGTAGTGTGACAGCAGCCATTGGTAATTTGTAAAAAAAAACATAGGAATGATTGTGTTCCAATAAAACTTTATTTACAAATATGGCAGCCAGCCTACATACTGTAGTTTACTGACTCCTGTCAGTGGAATGACTCAAATACTTATGACACTAAGAGTATTTGTAGTTTCTATGTCTTTTTGAGTCAGTTTTATTGTTATGTTATTATAGTATTTTTTTCATTTCATCTAAGTTTTAAAATTTATTTTGCAACTATGTTATTTGTAGTAATACTTTATTTCATTTTGTCCCATTTTCTATAATATATTTGTGAACCTTCTCTATCATTTATTCATCGATCTTTGTATGAGTTTGTCTTCTTAGTGCTTTTTATCAAAAATGTTAAAGTCCAACCAAGTAAGTCAGTGGCGTGTCTTTCATCTATTTTATCCACAAATAATTTGACTGATATACAGATGGTAGTTCATTCTTCACCTAGTTTGTTCATCTCTGCTCTGTGTTGTGTACTTTCTTCAACTACATGCTCATGTGAAGAAATAATCCTTCTCACTTAGAGGAAGATCATCCTTCAATCAATAATATAGGATATTAGTCCCCTGTTAATAGATAATGATGGCAAGCATTCTTTGAACACAGTGTATGTCAGGCACTGTACTAAATGTTTTATATATATTATCTCATTTCACAACTTCAGTCTTCACACCTGTTTTATTAGGTCTTCTCATTATCTCCATTATTTTCCCTTTCTTTTTATTGTGGTAAATACACATAACATGTAATTTACCATTTTAAGTGTGTGATTCATTCATATTAAGTACGTTCAAAATGTTGTGCAACCGTCACCACCATGCATCTCCAGAACTTTTTTTATCTTATAAAACTGAAACATATACCCGTTAAATAATAACTCCTCATTTTTCCCTTTCCTCCAGCCCCTAGAAAGCACCATTCTACTTTCTGTCGCTATGATTTTGACTACTCCTCCAGTTATCTCATAAGTGAAATCATACAGTGTTTGTCTTTTTGTGATTCACTTATTTCACTTAGTATAGTGTCCTCAAGAATCATCCATGTTGTATCAAATGTCAGAATTTCCTTTCTTTCTAAAGATCAATAATACTTCACTCTCTATATACACCACATTTGCTTATACACTCATCAGAGAGATTTTTTATTTATCTCCTTATTAGTTAAAGGTCTGTTCAGATTTTCAAAATTCTTTATGATTTAGAATTGGTAGGTTTTGTGTTTCTAGGAATTTATAAATTTCATCTGGGTTATCCAATTTGTTAGCATGCAATTGTTTATAGTACTCTCTTTAATCCTTCTTAATTTCTGTATAATCAGCAGTAATGCCCCTACTTTTATTTCTGATTTTATTAATTTCAGTTTTCTCTCTTTTTTTCTTAGGTCATCTAAGCTAAAGGCGTGTCCATTTTGTTGACCTTTTCAAAGAACTAACATTTGGTTTCATTGATTTTCTTTATTGTGTTACTATTTTCTATTTCACTTATCTCTTTTCTGAGCTTTTGCTATTTTCTTTCTGCTGCTAACTTTGGTTTAATTTGTCTTTCTTTTTCTAGTTTTTTAAGTTTTTAAGTTATGCTGTTGATTTGAGATCTTTCTTTTTAAAAAAATTAATGTATCTATAAATGTAAACATTTATAGATACAGATTTCCCCCTTGTTACTGCTTTTTTCTACATCTCATCCATTTTGGTATGTTTTGTTTTTATTTTCATTCATCTGTAAATATTTTCTAATTTCCCTTGTGGTTTCTTCTTTGATCCATTGAGTGTTTAGAAGTGTGTTGTTTAGTTTCCACAAATTTGTGGATTATTCATTTATTTCTTCTATTATTGATTTCTAACTTCATCCCATTGTGTTCAGAGTAGATATTTAGTATGATATCTGTCTTTTTAAATCTACTGGGATTAAGTTTGTGGCTTAACATATGGTCTGAAACCCTTTGCAATTGAGAAAAATGTGTATGATGTTGTTGGGTAGAATATTCTGTATGTCTCTGTTAGATCTAGTTTGTTTATTGTGTTAAATCTTCTATTTCTTTACTTATCTTCTGCATGGTTGTCTTGTTCATTGTTGGGAGTGGGGTATTGAAGCCTTCACTGTAGAACTGTCTCTCCTATCAATTCTGTCATCTTTTGCTTCATATATTTTGACGGTCTGTTGGTACAGAATGGTATAATTGTCTTGAATTGGTATAATTTCTCGCTGTGTTGACTTTTTTATTAATGTATAATGTCCTTCTTTGTCTCTTGTAACCTTTTTCAATTTAAACTCTGTTTTGTCTCATATTAGTATAGCTATGCTTGCTCTCTTTTGATTACTATTTGCATGGAACAGCTTTTTTCCATTCTTTCACTTTCAGTGTTTGTGTCTTTGGATATAAAGTGAATCTCTTGTAGACAGTATACAGTTGGATCATGTTTTTTAAGCCATTCTGTTATTCTCTATCTTGATTGGAGAGTTTAATCCATTTAATTTAAAGTGATTACAAATAAGGAGGTACTTGTGTCATTTTGTTATTTGTTTTCTTTATGCTTTATAGCTTTTTTTGCTCTGTGTCTTCTTTTGTGTTTAGTTGATGTTTTGCGGTGAAATGTCTTAATTTCCTTTTGTATGTATTCTGTAGTATATATGTAGTATAGTATAGGAATTATTTTTAACATTCTAAAGTTATAACACTCTAGTTTGAATTGATGCCAGCTTAGCTTCAGTAACACACAAAAACTCTGCTCCTTTACAGCTTCATCTTAATACCTTTTGGTTGTTACTGTTACAAAATTACCTCCTTATACATGCATGCCTCCAAACATAAACTAATAATTATGTTAAATGTATTAGTCTCTTAAATTACGTAGAAAACAAAATATAGAGTTATATCCCATTGTTACAATAATACTAGCTTTTATAATTGCCCACGTTTTTATCTTTTGTGTTGAGTTACTGCCTACTGTCCTTTTATTTCACCCTGCAAGACTCCCTTGTGCATTTCTTGCAGAACTAGAAATGTCTTAATTTCTCCTTACCTTTTGAAAGACAGCCTTATAGGATATTGGGTTCTTGGTTGACAGTTTGTTTTTTCTTATAAAACTTTTAATATATTGGTCAATTGCCTTCTGGCCTCCAAAGTTTCATATAAGAAATCTGCTGATAATCTTTCTGAGAATCCCTTATATGTGACAATTTGCTTCTCTTATTACTTTCTTTTTTTCCCTTCAGCAAGGGATTAATATCTAGAATATATAAGGAACTCAAATGACTTCACTGTCAAAAAGAAAAAGAAAAAAAATCCAATTAAAAAATGGGCAATAGAAATTTTAAAGGAAGACATACAAATGACCAACAGGTACATGAAAAAATGCTTAAATTACTAATCATCAGGGAAGTGCAAATCAAAACCACATTGAGATATCATCTCACCCCAGCTAGACTGGCTATTATCAGAAAGACTGAGAACAACAAATGCTGGTGAGGATGTGGAGAAAAGGGAACTCTTTTACACTGTTGGTGGGACAGTAAATTCCTACAGCCATTATGGAAAACAATATGGAGGTTATTCAAACAACTACAGATAGAACTACCATATAATCTCTTGCTACTTTCAAGATTTTCTCTTTGTCTTTAGTTTTTGAAATTTTGATTATAATGAGTCTTGGTGTGGTTCACTTTGAGTTTATCTTACCTGGAGTTCTTTGAGGTTACTGGATGTTAATATTTACGTATTTCATCAACTTTGAGAAGTTTTCAGCCATTATTTCTTCAACTATTTCTCTTCCCCTTCCCTCTTTCTTCCCCTGTTAGAATCCACAATGTGTATGTTGGTTCAGCTGTTGATGTTCCACAGGTCTCTTGGACTCTGTTCACTTTTTATGAATCTCTTTTCTTTCTGTTTCTCAGACTCAATAGTTCCCATTTACCTCTCTTCAAGTTTGTTCATTCTTTTTTCTGCCTGCTCAAATCTGCCTTTGAATTGCTGTAGTGAATTTTTCATTTCACTTATTGTACTTTTCATCTCCCAAATTTCTTTTTGTTTCTTTTCAGACTTTTTATCTCTTCATTGATATTTCCATTATATTCATACATTGTTTTTCTGAATTACCCACATTTTCCTTTAGTTCTTTGAGTCTCTTTAAGACAGCAGTTTTAAAATCTTTGTTTAGTAGATCTGCAATCAGGTCTTTCCAGGGGCAGTTTCTGTTGATTTTGTATTTATTTCCTTTTAATGAGCCATATTTTCCTGTTTCTTTATATGACTTCTGTTCTTTAATTGAAACTGGACATTTGTATCTAATAATACTGATACCTTCATTTTTTGCAGATAAAAAAACTGAAGCTGTGAAAAATCAGCAAGCATAAAGAGATAATAAAGATTCCAAACACCAGCTTTTTGATTCCAGATTCTTAACTTTTATTTCTGGAAAGGTTCTTTGCTACTTATTCTCTAATTCTGTGCTCACAGAACAAACTTTTAATGCCCAACTTAGTATCTTAAAAAGACAAGGATATTAGAAAGAAATAATCTGTGAAGAAAGCCTGGGTCAGTTATATCCTGCAATTTAAGTTTAAAAAACAACAACAAAAAACTAGGATTCTAGTTTGTAATTCATTCTCCTGTGAGACTGATCCTTGCCTAAACTACTAAGATAATGTTACACTTCTTGCTGTGTAACAGAGATGCAAAAAAGATTACTCAAAGCAACCTGAATGCAACGAGGAGCCCAAATGGACTGCACCTCAGCAACTCCTCTGTCAGAAGGAGAAAATTGGGTACAGCCCTTATTCAAAGTTAGCTTCTATTTTTATTGTAAAGACAAGGAAGTTTTACAAGAAAAATCAGTTGATTCAATCATTCCAAAAGGACACAAAGACAGGGGCAGCATGACAAATTTATCTACAGCTAAGTATAGCTTAAACAATAGAAGCTAGTAACATTTAAATTAACAACATGATATTACAAAGTACAATTTGTGAAAAGCTAAGTTGATCAAACTGTGATCATTATCTAATACAAAATATAACCTCTCCTCAAAGAATTTAAGCAAAAGTTACATTCTTATGATTAAATATGATTGTCTCTAAAGTTTCCACCAACAAACAGCTTGCCCTTAGCAAACATTTTTTCACATTTTTCCCTACAGCAATTCTTTCAACATCTTTTAACAGCAATCAGTATGTTAAATAATTAAAGTACATAATCCCATCCCTAAACAGTGGTTAGAATTGATTAGATGGGCCGTTGCCCACTGGCTGTGGGCTTTTGCCCCCTAGCCGAGGACTTTTGTCCCATACATGCATTACCTAAAAACCCTATACTAAAAAACATATCTAACCCTCTACAGATAATATTTCTGAATTATAGCTAAGTGAGGATCAAACTATATTCTACTTCTGTATATTTTCTAATTTTCAAAGGCTTTTACAAACATCTCATGTTATTTTCATAATATGTCCTCAAACTAGAGATAATGATTTTTTTCTTTAGAGTTAAGTAAACTGAGACTACAAGATTTAAGTATCTGGGCAAAAGTTACAAACTCATGGGTGGTGAAGTGCAGATGTAAACAAAGATCTTCTAACTTTCCATACAGGATTCTTTTCCAATACAGCATGGATTGGGCATCTCATGAATTCCTTCCTGAAATAGCCAAATGACTTGACCCTTACATCATCTTATTTTGTTCAATGCTGTAGAATTAAGGACTGGATGATGAGTGACTTCTTAGTGTCATGGAGGACAGCAATACTTAATGCATGTGTTGATCTAATTTAATTAAATGAGAAAAGTAACCTCTACAGGGTTAATGTATGTTAGAAATGCAATGAAATGGGAATTAGAATATGTATATGTAAACAATTCATTTCCAATGGGCATAAGAAGAAAGGAAGGATGATAAACATTTTGTGTTTTCTTCTTCATAGACTATTTTCAGATGAACCAGAACTTCAGATACTTGGTATCAATTATCAGTTTTTGAGTTTATTTTTCAGTTTTTCAATGTATTGTTCTATATAACTTAGCAGTCTTTTTTTAAACACCAGCAGAGAACTTGTGCATGGATGGTTCACTTCCAAGACTCTTTTGATGATGCTGTTTCTCAGAGACCCAATGTTCCAAACAATAACACGTAAAATATCTGTTATTAGCCTCTTTGCTTGACTATGATTACCTGATAAAGAAAAATTAAAAATTACTGTGATTCTAAACCAGCACCAAATTAATTTAATAAAAGTTTGTGCACAAACTTCAATTTGGGAAAAACACTGTTGCACAGTCTATTGGTAGTAGTGTGTATCTTTTCTTTGAGGCAGAGTTGGCATTATTATTGTAGACATTGTGTCTTATGTATGGACATGAACATTAATAGTTAAGTGATAATAAATACATATATGTGATATGTGGACATAAATATTGATTGTAAATAGTAATGATAATTTTATTCATCATAACCTTTTTAGTGCTTACTCTGCTGCAGGCAACATCATGAGTGATTTAATTTGATCCACACAGCAAACCTGAAAAATTGATAATAATACTATCCCTATTTTAAAAATGAGGAAAACGATACCCAAAGTAAAGCAGGTCAACCAGGTCACACTACACACAACACACAACAAACATATTGGTTCCAGAGTCCACTTTCTTAACCATATGCTATCCTTCTGTATAACGCATGATTAAAAAATGGAAGCCAAATTTCCATGAGAAACAAGCACATGCTTCACAAAACAACTACAAAACATTTAAACCATTAGCTCGTTCTTCTGTCAAGTCACAAGTTCAGTGGCCAGGAAGATACATGCACACAGAATTCTCTTGAACCACAAGATGTAGAGATGCAATAAATTTTAAAGACTTTTTTTTCTGTTTCGTATCATCTCTACTTTATGAGGAGAGAGAAATTTTGAAGAAATTTTTCTCAAAGTTTTGGGCATATTCCTTTTGCATAGATACTGTGAATCTCATAACTGATCATGCTTACCAATTTTCTTTGGCTACTAGGAAGTTCAGAATTAAATGTGCAGCCCACCTGTAATCGTTGTATAAAATTTTAGTATGTACTGATAGTAGTCATATCTTGGTTTTATTGTATTGTTTCCTTACCCTATTTTTTCATGGGCCTTGGTTTCTTAATCCATTAATCTTTTTCTGTTGTATTATAAAAATTCCTTTAAGGCACTTTGATATCTTACTGAGTTGTGGGCTAAATACATCAAAAATTCTAATGTCTTTAAAACAGAAATGTGAACTCCATGCCTATGATGAAGAGGTTAAGAAGTTCTATTTTAAACCAGACTGCTAAGCTCTCTTATTATTGGTGTCTGGAAGCATTTCATTTTCAGTGCAACCAGGAGGGCGTGATTTTTCTAGGCAGCTCAGACTCCAGAGATACAATCTACTGAGTCCATTCTTGTTTGCAAGAGGGAAAGTGGCTGAAAAGAAAAAGATTATTCAACAGTGCTCAGGACTGAAGCAGGGGCAGTGGCCATGGTGGGGGTGGGGGAGGAAAAGGGACATATTGCATCTGGATGAAAAAGAATGAGCATAAGACACAGGCAACCTAGATAAGTCCGTTCAGAGTATAAGCTTCCTGACAGCTTCTCTTTAGTCATCTCTGTGATGGGATGTGTCACAGAGCACACAGATTACCTGTTCACTCCAAGAGTTCTGCTGTTAGTAAATAGAGGTGATGAATTTTCTTGATGAGTTGAATTCCTGTGTGTGCTTAGAGGAGAGAAATAGAGGAGACTGCGTTCAGGGCTCTGATTCTCTCGCAGCAACTGGCAGCTGCCTTTTCCTGGCTGGCTCCTTGGACTTCATGGGTCCGCGTGGTGCCATCGGGTGCCAGAAACAACAACCATGTCAAGTCTCACTTCAGGATTGAACAAAGTTATCTCTGTCCAGCATGTTTCCAAATGCAAAGAAAAAAGTGTATGAACAGATGGAGGAATTCACTTGTTCCATTTCCCTTTGGTGAATCTTAGGAGCTCTCTTGTCCGTGGTATGTTTGTTTTCCATACTTTCTAATTTTGTTCCTAGATATAAAATTCAGTATTTGAAAGTTGGTTCTGGCAAAGTTAACCAAATAGCTCTCACATTAATTCCACATATGTGCTTATTTGTTCATGTCTAGAATACTTTCTTTCTTCAAATTACTGTACTTTATAACCAGAGCATGCCAATAATTAGCTATTCTGTCAGGATTTAAGGGTCATTCTATTTGTTAAACAAACTAACAAATAAAAACAGGAGGAGAAGCTTGATTAATATAAAAAGAGTATTAGTGTTTTATGATTTTTACTAGTTGATGCCCTAAACAGCATAACAGCAATGAAGCTATTTTTAGTAATTAAAATGAAACCTTCAGTGTTTATTCTTATTTGTCTCTTTAATTTAGATTTTCATTTACTACACAGTGTTTTACATTTTAGGTAAAAGTAAAAAGCCCCAGCATGTCAGATGCAGGACCCCTGTATTTATGTATTTTGACATTTAGGCCAATTTAGGAACTTTATTTTAAAGATAGGGTGGTTTAAGGTCAGAGTGATGGTGAATAGTTTGTATATTTTAAGATTACAATCTACAGAAACCCCACTTGCCTAAACTGCAATCTTCGCATATTTGGAACCACAACCGATGTCAAAAAGGATTCTTCTCATGTGCAATTTTCTCATTCAACTTCCTAGAGTCAAATGTAGAAAACAGTGTCATCCAGAGTGATGACATTGTCCTTGCACTTTAATCCAGAAAGAGCAAAAAAGATTTGCACCTTCAGGACCTCCCTCTTTCTTGGGATTAAGCGATGTTCTATTTAGCATTATAATATAGTTTACAAGCTACTATTATATTTAAAAAAGGTAAAACTATCCAGAAATCACATTCTGACAAACATCATAGTGTGTACCAAAAGAATGCCCTTTGCCTTAGATCAAGCATAAATATTAGAACTTACATTTAACATGAACCCAATTACAGGAGAAATGCAAATAGTGTACTGGAATTTTTTTCTAAAAGATTGCTGGAGTTTGAATAAAATTCATAAATCCAAAAAATATTCATTTAGTGTTTGCCATGGAAAGAGCACTGTACTGGGAAGAGTTAATGCTACAAAAATGACTCAAATGTAACTGTCCTAACACAAACTCTGTGTTTATAAACGGGACAGAGGCCAGAATTTTCAGTTTGACATAAATAGAATGTGATTAAAATGTTTGTTGGGAAGGGTGAATGCAGTCATAGCTGCACGCCTCTGCAAGAGGAGACATTACTGAATTAAAAAAAAAAAAAAACTTTGTTATAAATTGCAAGTTAATGATCTCCAAACATTATTTTTGTTATTTTAATAATAGCTGTTTTTCCTTATAAAATAGCCTGTTAATGCTCTTGCTGCGGCCCAGTCCCTCGTCTTGCTGCCCCAAGGTGAGCTGAGCACACACCTTTCTAGATGCTGCAGGGCGTCCTTCCTCATTCCCTCCAAAATGACGCTGCCTCCTCACAGTTGTGGTCCACATGCTTCTGGTGCTACGTGTTCTCTCTTCTCTTTGGGATTTCAGTGAAACAAGTACTACTCCTCTGGGGCTCACACACACAAGACATGGATTTAAATCCTTCCTGTCCATGCAACTAACTATTTAGACTTTACTCAAGGCATTTAATTTATCTGATCTGTGTCCTCTTCTGAAAAATATGAATTATTATAAGACTTCATAGGACTGTTGCAAGTATGAAGTGGGGTAACAAGTGAGAAAGACTTTCCCAGGGCCTGTCCTAGAGCAGACCACCAGGAATGACCATTAACACACCCACCATCCCTATCCCCATCCCTCCTTCCATCCTTCCTTCCTTTCTTCCTTCTCTTCTTTACCTATTTTTTGCCTACTTTCTTCTGCTCCATTTCTTTTAAATCTTTCTTCCTTCCTTTCCTTTTTTTTTTTTTTTTTTGAGATATAAGAATCACAAAAGAAGGATCCATGATTCCTTCAGGCAGTTCAGAAAAGCAAGAGACTTCTCACCATTGAAGGCATGGAGAGGAATGTTCCAGGAGAGCACTCGATGTAGGTCTTGAAGTTTGAGTGGACTTCATACATGTGAAGAAGAGAGAAAGGGCATCCAGACTGGTGGGTGGAAAGTTAAAACCATAGTGGAGGGCCTTGCATCCTGGGTGAAGGAGTTGGTACTCTATTAGCCAAGAAGGAGGCTTTGAGTGTCTTTTCAAAAATCATGTCCTAGGTAGACTTCAGGGGTTGATTCTGAAAATGACGTTTGTGATTATTCGAATAGAAGGGAGCTGAGGAGACCGTCTAGAGCAGTGACTAATGAAGTGGACAGGGCTGTAGAGGAATAAACTGCAGTGTTGTGGGGATTCACAGCTAGTTGCATGGTGGGGTGGAAGCAAAGGTGATGGGGCTTTTAAGCTTAGGGACTGGAGGAATACAAGTGACATGATCACGAGAGGAAACATTGAGAGAATGATGTTTGACAAGAAAGGTGGTGAACACGCTTGAGGTGTCAGCTGGAAATTTGAGAAGTTTAGAAAGTGATGAGAAATACAAGCCTTGAACTGCATACTTATTTAGGCCCCACTTATGGGGATTTTGGAATAGAGGTTACACGTAAGGTGTAAGACAGTCCAAGGACAATAAATGCCAGGAGAGAAAGGACTGAGATGAGGTGATCTGCTGAACAGTGAGATTTCATCCTATGACTGGTGAAGATCCAGAGGAATCAGAATAGCAAGCTGAACTGTTCAGAAGGATGGGATAGTGTTGAAAAGAAGAGTACACTTGGGTGTTTAGAATACTGGGGTGCACTGAGTTTGAGGAAGATGAGGGATTAAAGGCTATTGGGTTTATCAACTTAAACGTTACTGGAGCCTTTTGAGAAACAATTTTATGGGGAGATATTTGGCAAAGCCAGAGTAAAAAAAAAGTACAGCAGAGTGGTTAATAGTAAGCTCTAGAACTTGATTCGATCATTTCAAATCAAGGCTTGTCTCATACTAGCTGTATTCAATTTAAGATTTGTTGTCTTTCTGGGTGTTTCATGTAAAGAAAAGATAATTCATATTTAATTTTTCTTTTAAAAGTAATATTCAATGTATTCAAGTTGTGAATTTTAAAACCCTGTTTTTCTTAAGCTCTTAAGTTTAACTCAAACTTACTCAATTTATAAATCTCATATACTTTAGCAAGCACTTTCCAAGGGAGCTTTACAACTTAGTTAATTAAATTCCATTAAATAGTTCAATAGTATTCATAAATTTAACATATTCATTCCTCTTTTTAATCTTTTCAATATTCTAAAACTAGATTGTCCCATGTTCTGGAAAAATCTACATAAATATAACAAACTGGTGACCATTAAGTTCTCATAAACATTGAAATGCTGTTTTATAAACTAGCACATTTTTCTTATGTGTCAAATTAAAATAACAAATATAAATAAATTACCCAATCTTAAATTTGGTGAATACATAAAATAGCAAATATATTCAGGTTATTTATAAATGCAAAAATGTTAATGCACCGGGCTCGTTTTTGCTTCGTTATCTTTGTCCCTGACTCTAAACTTTGTCCCTGGCTAGATTTGAAGAAAATTATACACTAAGGAGACAATTCTACCAGCCGAGGTCTGGTCTTTTCCACTACCCTTTCTTGTGCCTTCTTCCAGCTTAAAAGCTGAAAAGTGAAATATCTCAATTTTCAGCCTGTCTTGCAGCAATAGGGGGCCACTTGAAATACTTCTGTCAGGTAGGATCTAGACAGGAGTTCATATGTATTTTATTTTGCGGATAATAGGTAACCAGGTATCTGCACATTACCACAGATAGTGAGACCTGGTAATTATCATAATATCTGACACTTACATAACCTTCACTGTGTTCCAAAAACCATTTCATGCACCTTCTGTGGGTTAACTGTAATACCTATAACAACTCCATGAGTTAGATACAATTATCACTCCATTTTGTAGATGAGGAAACAGTTGCTCAGAGAGGCCACTAACTTGCCCAGAGTCAAACAGCCAGTAAATGACGGAGTTGAGGTTTGAGCCCAAGCCCCTAGTTCCAGAATCCCCTTTACCTCTCCCCTATAGTCACCTCTTCCAGATCCTTTTTCAGCTGGGTGCCTGAAGCTGCTTTATCTGTTCTGCAACATTTATGATGTGCTAACAGTTTCCATGTGTGTCTTCCCCATCTTACTAAGTGTTTTTTGAAGGCATGTGGTGTATGTGCCTTTTTTATACCGCCAGTCACAGCCATGGTCTCCCCATGGATGTTCACCAAATATTTTAATGACAAATGACTTAAGATTTATAAAATTACAAATGTCGTCGATAGGCTTACCTTAAAAATCTTATGCCAAACCTGATGGTTATTCCTTGAAATTTAAAAGGAAGTAAATAGAATAGATAGAAAAGTGACATTTTTACTTTATAAAGAGAGTCTTTTTATGCACATCACTTTGCATGATGACTGGAGGACTGGTGAGTGTTAGAACTGCTTTGCTTATATGCAAAATTAGGGTAATAAGAAAATGCTTTCTGAACTGTCCAGTGCTGTCCAAATGTCCATTACTATTTTTAAAAAAGTATAATTAGGAACTTATTAAACCAATTTTGAGCCCTCATATTTCAGTGTGTGGTTTCCCACAAGTTGTGATTTCGTATGTCAGCTTTACTAGAAGACTTTAGCACATATGTAGTTTGCCTTCCTGTTACCAACCAAAGGGTTAGCAGAAAATCTTGACTCTTCTTCATACGCCACAGTATGTTCTTTTGGAGGAAAACAGCTTTGTGGAAATATATACTTCTTGGTCAAAAAAATCTTTCCCCCCAAAGATAAAATATTCTTTCTTTTTTCTCCATTCTGAATCCACCTTCTCTATTTATTGTCTTCTTTACATGTTGTGATGATGGTTGACATGAGATAAGATCTGCTTACTTTATCTAAAGAGCAAAGCCCACATCCAGTGCACTGTATCTTTATAGAAGCGTCTTAGAGAGGAAGCTGAGAGGTCCCTTGCCAGATATGATAAGGAAGGAGACCTTACATTGTAGCTTTGTGTCTTTTTCCATAAATGACAGTGTTGTTATCTAATCCTTTGCCAAATGTCTGAATCAAACATTCTGGAGAGAAAGAAGACAACTAGCAATGCTCTTCAGATGTGTGATTTCCCTTGAGGCAGACTGAAGGATGCTCAGCAGCTGACCCATGAGAAGCTGATGTCTGCTCACAGATGTACGAAAGCAGCACCACAGAGTCAGCAGAACCCAGGACGTGGTCCACAGAAAAAGATGTCATTTACACATTAGGAGGACATGTTCAGTTTTATGATATGGGATGTCCATTTGGATTGAATGAAGTAATAATCATGTAACACTTAGTCCCCTCAGATGGGCAAATGCATCCCCATTCCAGCTGTTCATCTGTAACTCCTTCCCAGCCCCGTAAAATCTTGGGATCCACTTCAGCTTCTTCTGAGGGTTCCTCCTCACACATGCAGCCAGACCTGAGGGACAGGCGTTCAAACACCCTGCCGCTGGCTCCCAGTCATCTGCAGCTCTTGATTCTGCTTTGCGCAGACCCTTGCTCTTCATGGGTTCCTAGCTGCAACTCAACAGTTATTGCCCCCACCCGTTATTAAGCTGTTTAAAAGGTCCTATTTTTATAACAGCTTTGCTGAGTTATAATTCACATACCATATTATTCACCCATTTAAGTGTATAATTCAACGGATTTTTGTATTTTCACAGAGTTGTACAACTATCATCACAATCTAACTTTAGAGCAATTTTATCACTCTGCCAAGAAACCCCATACCCATTAGCATTTGCTCCGTTTTCTCCTATCTCCCTGCCCTAGGCAACCTATAATATCCTTTTTGTCTCTATAGATTTGCCTGTTCTGGACATTTCTGACAAAGGGAATCATGCAATATGTGGTCTGTTGCAAGGGCTTCTTTGCAGGGTTCATTTATCTTGCAGCATGTATCAATACTTGATATTTTTATTATAAAATAATATTACACTTATAGATTTACCATGTTATTTATCTACTCATCAGTTGATGGACATTTGGATTATTTCCATTTGGGGCCATTATGAATGATGCTGCTATGTGTACAAGTTTTTGTGTGGACATATGTTTTCATTTCTCTTAGGTATATAACTAGGAGTTGCTGGGTTATATGGTAACTCTTATATTTAGCCTTTGAGGAATTGCCAGACTGTTTTCCACACAGGCTGTTCAACTTTACATAGCCATAAGCATTGCATAAGGGTTCCAATTTCTCCACATCATCACCAATACTTGTCATTATCTTTATGATGATAGCCATCTGTCTTAATCCATTTTCTGTTACTATAACAGAATATCTGAGACTGGGTAATTTATAAAGAACAGAGGTTTATTTTTTATAGTTCTGGAGGGTGGGAAGTCCAATATTGGGCTGCTGTATCTGGTCGGCTTCTGATGAGGGCCTTGTGCTGTGTCATTACATGGCAGAAGTCATCACAGGGCAAGAGGGGCACACAGAGAGCCATTGATAACCATTAATTATCAATGTGATAACCCATTAACCCATTTATCGATGAATGAATTAATCCATTCACCTCTTAATGGCCTCACCTATTAATACTGTTACATTGGGGATTAAGTTTCAACTTGAACTTCTTAGGGGACAATCATTCAACTGAAGCACCATTCTAGTGGGTATGAAGTGGTATCTCATTGTGGCTTCAAGTGATTTTATAAAGCCCCCTATCCAAGACTGAAGTGTGAGAAGAATACCTGATGCCCGCTTCCTTAGGTCATGGAGATGGGACACTCACAGCAAAGCTCTCTCCAAAGAAAATGTCTTTGAAGATTATTTTGTAACTTCTAGCCTCTGGAACCTTCTATCTCTAAGATGGTGAGGGATTTAAGACTAGCCCCCCTGGGTTTTCCTCACCTCCTTTCCCACAGTTCTGCATGGTTAACATTCTTCACTTTAATGTATTGGATCTAGGGTCTTCAGGCCTCAGCTGAAATGTCCATTTAACATCATGTTACAAATGAATTTTCTTTAAAAACGCAGGTCTTCCATTTATGATCTACACACAGCTCCCTGGTTCAGGCACAGGCCTCCTCAGACTTCACTTGAATAAATTGCCCTTAAAATTAACCATGTTTGATGCAACTGGCTTCCCTGAAGAAAAATCCACAGGCTATTGCAAATAGTCTTGAATCACAAATGAGTGTTTATATATCTAGGTAAATGGAAATTATTTTTGCTGGCAAATGGGTATGTTTCTCCCTGTCCCCTTAAATCCTTACCTTTTTTATATAAAATGTATTTGAAGTGGCTAACCAAAATACATGTGATAGAACAGAATAAAACCAATAGAGAGGGTACTGGGGAAAGGGAAAGTAAGGATATAAAAATAAAACACAATGGAGGAACAAGTGACATTCACAAATGCTTGGCATCGGCTCAGTTGTCAGAGGAAGTCACAGATTTGTCTGAATTTCCTAATTGTTCAAACAAAAAGGGGAACACAGTCTCACAATTCAATAGATTTATATGACGTAAAGAATATAATTGCTCTGAACAATTATACATTTTCCTAAGAGAGAAATAAATATCTCCAGTGTGTTCTCATACTGGGAATACTGTGCAAGGAGGTGGATTGAAACACAGTATCACCCCAATAAATAGCACATATCAGTAATGCTCTTTATTTTAATATTCCTCAATGCAAATAGGTGGTGCACAGCTAAAGACTATTTCATTAAAATCAATTTTGGAACATATTCTTATAGACAGAATGATGTCAGTTGCTACTCTTGCTTTGGGCATTGCCTAGTATTGGGTCTTCTCAGTGACAAGGACACACTTTGAGTCTATTGACATATGTTTTTAATTTCAATAACACTTCTGCCTGATATTAAACAGAAGATCCACTTTTGTTGGTGATTTACCTATCGGATAGTTATGAGTGTATGTGCATATGTTTACAACTTCTTTCTCAGATCATTCACATGTGATTTTTTAATACTTAAAAAAAAAGGAAAGAAAAAAAAGAACTTTTTTCCCGAAAGTTGTGAGTTAGTGGTCAGGGTGGAATTACATATAAGGGGGTCATTTGTTGGCAATCTTTAAATTTTGCAGGAGATTGATAGCTTCTTCCTTATTCTTCGTTTTTCTTATTTTCCTGAAAAATACTGCTCTTGGGAATAAAAAAGAGTTAAAAATTACATATTTTTTAAGCACATCTGGTTTGTGTGTTCTCAGAGGCTGCTTGCTGTAAAAGCAAAGCGACCTGCAAAAAAGGAAAGAAAATATCATACAGTCCGTTTAACTTAAGTTTTACAAGGAAAATGAAACTATTCTTAGGAATTATAACAGCACTTAAACAAGTGGAAAGAGGTGCAAGCAAAGAACATTTTTTCCCCCTGAAAAATCCAACAGCCCAGGTAGAATAGGATTATCTTACAAATATAAAGCAAATCCATTGAACACACAGTGGCGCTGTGGTCAGAGGTCAGGGAACGAATACACCAAGTCCCTGGCCTCATGGTGGTTACAGTAAGGTTTGAATAAAAATCAGAGGTGATGGTTTTACTGAGACCAGAATGAGCAGCACGTTGGTGCAAACCCACAGTGGGGAAGAGGATGGGTAAATTACTGTGTGTATAGATTGCTTAGTTGGCTTGTGCTTAATAGACACTTTCTGCTGTTTGCAGAGATGTTTTCGTCTAAAACTTCTTGGTGAGAGAGGATTTACACATAAGTACTCCCTGGTGGGGAATACAAATGTTTTTGTGTTTAATAAATCAAAATCTGAAAAGCACTTCCTAAAGTGTTTTTCCCTGGGGGATGGGAGGTGGGGAGCATAATGTATCTTAATCTTGAAGCTGTTCAGACATTTTTAACATATGGAGTCCGGGGAAAAGAGCAAACATCTCTCCCAAGGAGGATGCTAAAGCTCCTTGAAGCCAATGAATTACAGAATTTGGCTGATGAGAGTAGTTTTGCTGCTTTTCAAAACAGGTGCTTAGAAAAGCAACTCAGGGAGGTAGTCTTCTGTCTGCTCTGTTGATGGCTGTAATGCCCCCCCCCAATAGTGACCAGCACATAGTAGGTTTGCAACAAATACCTGTGAAATGAGTGGATGAGCAAAGCTAAAGATGCTGTCCGGTAGAGCCACAACTACGTTGTAATAAACATTGAAAGTATTTGGACTTTTATGGTTTCTTCCCTAGTATTAGAGGGTTAGCTTCCCTAAAAATTTTAGAGCATTTCCTTTCAATAGCATGTATACTATTATAGTGAATCTTTCTGTGAAGTTTGCTGAACAAAACTCAAACTGTTGTCACAAAATAAGATTCCGGCGAGTCTGAATTAATGCATTTCTCCATAGTTCACATTTTGCAATCTAAATATTTAGGGGTAAATATTTAATTATTTTAAATGAAAGTATATAGTCTCTGAATAAAAATGTTAAAGGGATAAAATGAATGAATGAGTGATAAGCCTAAGGAGCAAAGCCCTTTTGTTATCTAATAAACTATTTTTACTACTTTCTGTATTCATGAACATGCTTGAAATAAAGGAATGTATTCAAACAAGGTTTTGGGTCTCTGCTTCATGTCAGGTGTTCTCTAGACACAGCAGAGAAATCAATGAACAAGTCAAGGTTCTTGCCCTCATGGAGCTTACATTCTAGGGAAAGGAGAGAGGCAATAAGCAAATTTTAAAATAATAAGTAATCATATTTTAGTCTTGTTAATTAGTCATAGAGCATTGAAATGAAATAACATGGAGTGATTAAGGAGGTGAAGCATGGTAGCAGCACTGCTTGAAAAAGGTTCTAAAGGAAGCGAGGGAGTAAATCTTACAAATGTTTAGGGGGAAAAAAGCATTTCAGGCAAAGGGTAGCAGAATGCAAAGGGGCCTAAGGCAGGAGTGTGCTTAATTAAGGTGTGTACAAAAGAAGAGGAAGGCACTGTGTTTGGAGCAGAGGGAGACAGCAGGAGGGTGGTCACAAGTGAGATCAGGTTAATGAGGGGCAGATAATGTGGGGTCTCACAGGCCCTGGTAATACTCTGCACTTGTTTTAAGTGTGATGGGATTTTACTGAAGAGTTTGGAGCACAGAGAACTTGATAAGGATAATACTTATAAAAAACCAATGTGCTGCTGGGGAAAACAGTCTATAATGGGTTAGAGTAGAAACAGTGAGATAGAGTAGAATGTTATTTCTCTTTTCCAGATGAGAGAAGATGGTGGTTTGAACTAGGATCTTGGTGGTCAGGGGGTGAGAAGTGGTCCAATTTAAGAAATTGAGTAGAGTCAGAGCCTCCAGGAATTACTGCTGGACTGTGTGTAAAGTGTGGTAGATAGATATTAGTCAAGAGGGACCTATGAGTGTTTAGCCTGAAAATTTGGTTGGTACCATTTAATGGCCTGAGGAAGAGTAGCAGGAGCAAGAATGACTTTATTTCTAG
Organism: Cynocephalus volans; assembly: GCF_027409185.1. NCBI lineage: Eukaryota > Metazoa > Chordata > Mammalia > Dermoptera > Cynocephalidae > Cynocephalus > Cynocephalus volans. The sequence continues at coordinate 14,841,212 of NC_084461.1, forward strand.
ACAGGTTAACTTCGGGAAGCTTTTAAGACATCCAAATGGCAGCGTGGAGTAGGTAGTTGGATATATGAGTCTAGAACTCACAGGAGATGTAGAAGCTGGAAATGTAAAATTGGTTACTGGCAACATGTAGATGGCATTTGTCTTGTCCATTTGGGATTCTATGACAGAATACCATAGACTGGGTAGCTTACAAACAACAGAAATTTCTGTCTCACAGTACTGGAGGCTGGGAAGTCCAAGATCAGTGTGACAGCAGATTTAGTGTCTGGCAAGGGCACACTTCCTAATATATAGCCATCTTCTGTGTCCTCAAATGGCAGAAAGGGCAAGGGATCCCACTGGGGCCTCTTTTACAAAGGCACTAATCTCATTCATGAGGGCTCCACCCTCACGACCTAATCACCTTCTAAGGGCCCCACTTCCTAATACCATTGCATTGGGGATTAGGTTTCAACATATGAATTTTGGGGGATTATGGCACACACATTCAGTCAACGGCAGTATTTAAAGCCATGGACTAGATGAGATCATCTAAGATGGAGCGTCTCAAGATTTAATTGGTGAAGGACCACTTTTTTTTCTAATTTTCTCTTAACTGATACTCCATCAAATACAGTAAAAATGTTAAATGAAAAATGAAATTAAAGGAAAAGTGGAATTAATACAAAAGACAAATGCCACTTTTTTTTCCCTATTCGATTTAATAGGCATGGATTTTTTCTGTCAAATTTCAGGAAAAGTTTCTAAACATTTATTTGGCTTTCTGTAGTTATCTTGCCCTGGGATGATAAACATTTCACAGGCAGTGCTTGTTAATGGACCGTGATGGTAGTCACACAACCTGGGAATGAGTGTGGAGGAAGGAGCCTTGGGCCTCAACTTTAGCCTCCAGGAAAATGAGGAGAGGTGGGAAACCAGCAGACTGTGGTTCCTAGAGTCCAGATGAAGAAGATGTTTCAAGAAGAATGGGGCATTTATATAATATGTGCAAAATACATGCCCCAAGGCATCAACTATAGTTATGAAATGTCAGAGTGAATACAAAGATGTCATTTTGCTTTTATCTTTTCCTTCCCCGAGCTTCCATGAGGGTACAGTTTTACCAATCTTAAGTTTTGTTTATATATGCCCTGTCCTAAGATGGCTTGGGGACAAGCTTGAATGAAGAAGCCCACCCAGAAGAGCAACTTGGATAGTCAAGTTTAGAGCTGAATCTGTTTTAAACTGTTTCTTTCTTCCCAAAAGCTCAAGTCAAGTGGCCCAACTCTTAGATGGATAGCTGTGTAACCTGATCATTAAAGTCATTACCAAACCAATCATTTCTGTTTATTTGGGTTGCCCTTCTTTATTAATTATAAATAGTAAATATTATTTCAACCAACACAGTATCCAAATCAGGCCAACAGTGTAGTGATAGTCTTGATTTCTCAGCAAAGATTGTTTCTTCATGCAAAGGAAGAAAAAATATGGGCAATGGTTAGTTTATTCGAATGAACATGTGTGGATTTGACATACAATTACTGCCTGGTGTAGAAGTGAAAGGATATTGCACAATCTAGGTTTTCCATCTGTAACTTAGTCTCCCATTTCTAGATAGTGCCCCATATCTCTTGCTTAGCCTGGTGCTTTTTCCTGCTCATCCTTCCACCCTCTTACCACTCTCTGTTCCCAACTGGGGCAGCTGAACCTGAACTATTGCCCAGCTAGATGTTAGGGCTCAGGCCTATTCTCATACTTTGCAGGTAGTTCTTTTTCATTATCCATGAGTGTCTAAACATCATTTTTTATTGTAACATAGTTGATTGTACATATCTGTGGAGTACAGAGTTGAGTATCAATACCTGTGTGCAATATGTGATGCTCAAATCAGAATAATTAGTATATTCAGCATCATACAATGTCATCGTTTTTTGTGTCCCTTTACCAATTCCTCCCTTTAGGCTCTACCCCAATCCCAATCTGGCAGCTTTTCCTCTTCCAGTGATTCTCAATTGGGAATGATTCTGCTTCCCATGGAACCTGTAGAAAAATCTGGAGATATTTTGATAAGCACAAATGGGGGGTGAGATGCTACTGGCATCTCACGAGTGGAGATCAGGGATGCTGTTCAGCATCCTGCAATGCCCAGGACAGCTCCTGACAGCAAAGAATTATCTGGCCCTAACTGCCAACAGTGCCAAAGTAAAAGACCTATACCTCGCCATTAATTTCATTTGTTATTTTCCCCTCCATGCTGTTTCTCTCCATTTAAATATTTTAGATGCTTTCAGGTGACAATTATATAAATATATTAGATGCTCTCAATTGGTAATTATGTCATAACAAAAGAAAAGAAAGTAAATGATTATCCAAATGTCCAGAGTAGCATGTTGGCTAGTTAATGTCAATATGAAGAGTAAGGCTAACAGGTCTTTAAAACTTCAAGACTTCAAATTCAACCTGTGAGTTAAATTTGTAAGGATTATTGACAAAATTTGTAAAAGGTGTGTATCCTGCTATTGCACTGCATTGCTGATGCAGGAAGACCTCATAATGAAAATAATTGATGAGATGTCTGCATTGTGGAATGGTTTCAGTGAACTGTATTACATGCCTTCTGAGTGCCGCTGTGGCTTGACCTACACAGCCCCCCAAAATACCTCCCTGATGGAACTTGCCTTGACAGAGCCTAGGGGACTCTGTCCACCAGAAAGCTTCCCCAGTGAACAGATGAATAGCAAAAGGGCCTTTTCTGAGCTGTGCCCTTGCAGGCCAGAGCCAGGTTTTGGTGGGTGCACAGTGGTTGGATTCCAGCCTCACATTGCTGACTGGGCCAGCTGCTTTTGAGCAGGCCACAACCTGCACAGACATATGCCGTGGCCTTGCTTGAGTAATATCTTTGTGATGAGGATCCTTTTTGGTTTTTATTGACTGAACAAATATCTGTTAAGGGCCTACTATATGTCTATTTTAGGCACGTGAGTACACCAGGGAATAAAATAAGTGAATATCTCTGCCCTCAAGGAATTTATAATCTAGTAGGATTTATAATCTCGGGGAGCTTGTGTTTTTAAAGTTTATGATGTAAAGCTAATGATAAAAAATAATAAGTTATTGAATAATAAAAGTACAGATAGTAGTGGCCTGGTTTAAATTGTACCATTGCCTTGGACTGGGCTTTCTTCTTGCTGCAGAATGTTCCAGCTGACCGCATAGAGGTCTAGTGTGTGTTTCTGCCAGCAATACTTGCTATAACACTACTCTCTGACCTCAAGTCTTTGCTAGTAACATGGTTTAATAAAGAAGGAAGCATTTCATCTTCTGCATGTCTCTGAACACTTCCTGCAGCCCCACCTGCAGTTCCTAGCAAGTCTCTGAACATTTTAACTTAGAAGCTTCATTCTGAATTTATGAGACATTTCCTGCTTTTTTGTTTTGTTTTACTTTTTTGCTCTTGGGTACCCAAAGACTGTGTCATGGCCTATATTGGTCAAAAGATTTCTTGTACCTTTTCCTCTCTTTGGGGGTTTTTGGATTGCTATTGGGCCAAGGTCATGAGTAGTTGCCCTACTCCAATTCCTATATACCACCATCATCATCCTTTTAACTATAGCCCTGCAGCAAAGCATGTCAGAAAACCAATGAGAAGCTCTTTAAGCAAGTAGTCGTGAGAAACCCGTGCAAGTGGAATGAAACGCTGAAGTCCATTGACAGATCCTGATTTGAGCATCACATATTGCACAGAGGTATTGATATTCAATGAGGTACCCCACAGATATGTGCAATCAACTATGTTACAATTAAAAAAAATGAAGTGGCAGAAGTGTGAATCACCCTCAGGCTTTCTTTAATACCTGGAAAGAGACCATGTCCAAACCTATGTGACATAAATTACTGAGTCTTGTCATTCCTGTTCTAAAATGTGACAACTTCATACCTATTATTGAAAGAGAAAGGTGAATTTGTTTTAGAAATACCTAATTTAAATATCATCAAACACATTTCTGTTTGTATGTTTTATTCTGAGGTGTTACATTGTGTGCTTTCAGAGGGATATTTGTACGATGCTCAGTAAAGCTAGACTCCTATGTAGACTCCTATGTAATCGTACCATCATAATTGTTACATTATTGAAAACTTACCTTTACTCCCATTAGGTTCTGTCCTAATAGTAAAACTTTCTCTTTTCACTTTTTCTTTGATCAGTTGTCAGAAGATAACTGGAATTTGGGTTGCAAAAAGGGGACCCTTAGGAGACTGAAGGACATTATGTGATAGAGTTTGAAAGAAAGACTTATGTGAACACTGAGGTTTTGATTTGAATGCTGAGTGAGACTTCACGTTGCCCAAGGAAGTCATTCATAGATTCATATCTGTGAATGGTTTTGGCTCAGAAAACCCTTGGCTACATTTGTTTTGGAATCTAGTAGTGTTTTTTTTTTTTTTTAATGTTTTCTAGGTGAGTTTTGACTCATTCATAAGAATTGAAAATATTACAGACCACAGGACTTATACATAAATTGAAGGGAACCACATTCTTTTACTGTCATTTTGAAGAGTGAGCATTACTATCAATGAAAGTGGGTGAGACTGAAAGTAGATGAGAGTAGGTTCAGTGTCAGTTTTTAATAATATATATCAAAAAGAAGGATGCAATGAACATGATCTGAGATGATGGCTTATCTTAAAAATGCATCTATGTCTGGTGTTTAGAGTATTTGCTCTCATTATTTTTGCAATGAGTTTACATTTGAAGTCATATTTTTTTTTTCTCAAATTGGTATTTAAATAAGAATGTGTTCTGTGGGTAAATAGTGATTACCCAATAGCAGAAGACTGGGCAATGGATTAAAAATGGATAATCCACTGAGTGTGGAAAAGTAAGAAGGATACAATATCCCTCTGGGAATATCACAGAATTCAGAAAGAGATTAATTGTTTCGCTTCTTTAAGTACAAATTTTGTGGTGAAAGAGTAAGTTTTTCTTGCAGAAATTTGAATACCTTGAGTTTATTTCTTGTCAGTCTTCAGAATTTTAGTTTCTAGTGCACACAATTTGCATATCACTCCACATGGAGAATGCACCTAGGGAGTGAAAATAGAGTTAAAAAATCACAGGGAGGGGGTTAAAGGCTTTTGGAATAAAATCATGGGGAAAAAATGAAAGGAGAGATTGCTTAAGGTGTCCTCTCCAGAGGTTCATGTTCAAGGGTAGGAGCTGAGATGGATAAGAGGGACCTCTGGCCTGTGCTTTGTCATGAAACTTTTATGGGCCAAAAATGTCAGGTAGAGGAAACCCAGTTTGAGAAATAGTCAACAGAGCTGAGTTTCTCAGAGCATTTTATTTTATTTTATTTTAATCTCAAGTCATTGAGTTCCTGTGACCCACCTGAACCAAAGCAAGTGACAGGAGGTGAGAATTGAGGATTCTAAAAGCATTAAGCATTTGGGTTTAAAAAAAAAAAAAAAAGGAAGTCTGGAAAAATGTACATCTTAATGTGCAAAAAAGAATTTGCAAACTTCTCATTGAATGTGCATTGTTTCCTGTACCTTTTTATTGTTTCATTTTAGTAAATGTATGACTATTTATATAGACTGGTGTAAATTTACCCCAAACATCAGTCCCCCAACACTTCTTTTATAGGCACGTCTTAAATTCATAAACTGCAAGTTATCCTTCTAGAAAGTTCTTGGGGAACTGTCAGCTACTCCAAGGATGACTGTACTTTCACTACTGTCTGTCCTTCATTGTTATTTTGGAGTGATGTATTCAGGGATTTGTCCTTAGTTTAATGAATCTTTTTCTTCAGCAAAATGTTGACTTTAGGGCAATGTTGTTTCTGTTGCTGTTGTGATAAAACCTTGAAACTTTTTGTCGCTACAGTTCAAGTAGCACTTGGCTGTTCAGCAGCAGCCAGACTCTGAGGGCTGCAGTTCTGCTTGTGCAAAGGCCTGGAATCTGGGGAGCAGGTGTGGGCTGGACATTCTGCCAGACACACGCTCTCTAGGACACACTCTCTCTATCTTTTTTCCCCCTATAGTGCTTATGACTGATGAATTCAATAAGCATTGAGTATCTCCTACTTTGTTCTTTCAGCAGAACATTTGTTTCTTTGAGAGCTTATTTTGGCAAGTGAATAATCAGCTATCTGAATGAGCTCAAGGACGATCAAGGGAAATATTTAACCTCAACTTTGAAGGATGCACATTTTTAATGTTAGTATTTGTGACTTTGCAGAGCGATTGATCACAACTGGTTTTCTTTCTTCCCAGTCTGTAAACATACATCAAAAGCACTAAAATGTACACACAAAACAAGTTTTAAAAGGCCTCATTATTGTCAAAATTCTATGTGATTTTTTAAAATTTGCAGCTAAGGAGGCGTGGACTGGAGATTCTCATGGTCCTTTGTTCTAAAGATTAAATCCATAGATCTACATTGTATTGCGTTTTCTCCCTTCAGAACTTTAGTTAGTGCAAATTCATTAGTTGTCTTATTATTGAACACTATTAATCAAATATAGTTAAGTACTTTGATCTTCTTCTCCTTATAGGTATGCTTGTTGTTTCTTAAAAGATTTAGCTGTCTGCAGGGGGCAGTGAAAATAATGAGATCAAGAGCCTTCAGAGAAATAACTTTCAATTCTCATTACCTCCAACCCCCTCCAAAAATTTTGTATCTACTAACTTTTTTTACTAGCTAATACAGGAGTCAGCAAACTATGGCATGATGAGCAATAATGATATTATGAAATATGGAAAGTCTTGGACTGGACATTAGATGCAGTTCTAGTCTTGACTTTACCACCACCTAGATGTGAGGCCATGGATAACTTATTTAGCTTTCATGAATCTTGGCATTCTCATTTGCAAAATGGGTAGGTTGGATTAGATCAGTGGTTCTTAAACTTGAGTGTACCAGAATCATTGGGCTCCACCCCTAGATTCCACAGGGCTTGGGTGGGAGCCTGAGAATTTGCCTTTTTAACAAGGTCTTGGGTGATATTAATGCTGCTGGTCTAAGGACCTCAGTTTGAGAATCCCTGGATTGGAGGATTTCTCTGGTCACTTACAGTATTAACACTGGGTTACTGTCTTATGCTCAGTGGCTACAATAACCTATTGGAGCTTCTGAATGCAATGGCTGTGATAGGTACAATGGGGGAAATGCTACCAGTATATTTTAATAAGAGCAGAAATTTGTATCAGAGGAGTCATATGATTCTGTGATGGTTTAGGTATTAACAGCATCTCTAAACTTACAGTGAAAGATCCCAAAATCGTTGGTGTATTGGAGTTCAACAGCAGGCTGGAGGGAGCTGGGCATTTGGTTGGGCTGATGAGTTTAGTGTCAGTGATGTGACACGTTTGAACAGGTTTATGTACTACTGGATACAGAAAAAGAAAGAATTAGGTTGATTTCATAAGTTAGACACTGGGAAACCAATAAATGAGTGCCATTTGTATTACTGCCATTAATGTAACTTTTAAAATCAGTGAGAAAATTGTGCTATTCTAAAAATAAAATTAAGCAGGCTCTTGTTGTATGTGTATCTTCACTATCATCTAGGAGCAGTGAAGTAAATACATGAGCACAAACACACACAATATTAACTGAAAATACTGGTGGCTTTTTTCCTTGTTGTCTAGACTCTAACAGGCTCTATTTGGGAGTCTGAAAATCATTAAATCCTTGGTTTTATCAAACCTTGCCCACAACACTATCAAGCTGTTTTCCAGTATATTTCAGTTTCTGCTATTGGGACAACCCTTGCTCACTACAGTGACCAAAGTACATGGCTTCTCTATGCAGATGTGGAAGTAAGAGAGAGACTGATTTACACAATTTATAGCTGTGATTTTTCTTCTTGAGTGATCCGTGATGGGAAAATAAAGAATGGCTTGAGTTTATTTCTTAATGTTTAGGAAATTTATCTGCCTCTGTTGCTTAAAATTTCCAAATTATTGAAAGAGTTTTCAGTACCCCATAATGTCTCTCAAATTTTCATACCAGACTATTGCTGAAAAAATATTTGCAAGTATAAACTCTTTACATATTAGGAAAAGCCCAGCTTAAGAGAAATTTAATTTTGTAGGTTATTGAATAGTGTGATAATGTGTGCATTAACAACAACAAAAAAATGGAATTGAGGAATAACAATAGATCCTGTCCAAGACTATCTTATAGAAAGAAAGGAAGGAGGCATTAAAAGTATGAATGGGCAGGTATAAAAGATGGATTTCCAAGGGCCAGCTATCTCTGCTGTGTGTGTGTGTGTGTGTTTCTCTCTGTCATCCACAAATAACAACGATGTCATTCCACTTATCTTATGAAAAAGCAGTTTCTGCACACCATAAAGTCTCAGCAAATTGTTTGCTTGGGCATCAAGAGCCTAGTAATCTTCAGTTTATCATTTAACCAAAGACAATTTTGCAAAGTTTCATCTAGGAGAAATTTGCTTGGCCCCTTACCTTCCTTTTTCCGTGAGGTGAACTCTCCCCTTACATCTGGAAATAGCCAATAAACATCACCAGCTGGGATAAATTCTTAACCAATAAGAGCTGACCAGACATATTTTGTCAATCAGAATGCTGTAAAATGTAAAAAAAAATAGTTTATAGGTTGTCGTAAGGATAACTGCTGAAATAAACTGAGAAAGCCTGAGACGGAAGCATCCTGTTGCATTCCAATGCTGGCATGGAAAAAATTGTGTCTTGTATCAGCTGCATCTCGGTTCCCTGTAACAGCAGAGGGGAAGTGAACGAGAGAGAGAAGGCTTCCAGACTCCCCTACTGGCTGACTGCATTACAAGCATCCGCTTAATGAGAATTTATTTCATAATAAGTAAATTGGTATTTCCAGGTACACTGAGAATTTTCGCAGTTCCAAGATGAGGCCTGAAGCAATCCAGTATAATCACTGATTTGCATGTTCCTGAAATCTTAAAGAATTTTCTCAAGACCTAGCTGAGATTTTTTTCACTCATTCCAGATGATGTTTTCAAATATTTCACACAAATATATTCATTTTTAAAATGTAAACTTCATACACGATATTTAACAATTTCTTGTATTAAAAAGAAGCCAAAAAAGCAATCCTCGCTAAAGGTTTTTATTTTTTATGTTACTTACGATAGCATACCTATGCTTTTGAAGTCTTACTTCCCCTCTCCTTGTAAGCATGTCGGTGTTAGCGGAAAGTAAATTACTCTCTTTCCTTTCTTCGTTTTCATAATCTATTGCTATCCATTTGGAAACATTTGTTCTCATCAATAATAATGCTTCCAGGTGGCAAAACTGTCAACAGCAAAAGGTTAAAAATAATTAGAAGAATATCCTGATAGTTCTTCTCATGCCTGTTTGAACCAAATTATTCGCAGTCTACCCTCTCCCCAGAAAAGATGAGTTATAATATTCAGTCCTGATAGCTTTGTCTTGCTATTGCTTGTGCCAGGGATGTGCAGCATCCATCACAAGAAGAGCCTTGAAGTCACTATGTGTTAAGATGTATGGACCATTTCGAGGATATCAACGTTAGATGAAGATAGTTCAAAGCCATGTGACTCTACTTTTACTAGCTGTGCTATTTTTATCCAGGGAAAAGAAAGGCTTTGCCAGTTAAGACCACATGGCAATACAAAGGTCTTCACAAGTGTGAGTGGGTCACTTTTAATGAGTAGCCAATAGCCACTTGCAAAATGGATAATTGAAGTTAAGAGATTAGTTTACAGTCTGCTTTTTCCTCATTCTTAAATGTTTTAATGGACCCAGGTTAGTCTTGAGCATTGTCTAATACTAGAAATCACCTTTAGGACAAATTATAGGATAGAAAAAGGGAAATTTAAAAAAAGATTTACCAAATTCAAAGGAAAAAAATTGCCATCCTAATTTTTTATTATCTGTAAGGAATTGGAGCTAATACTTTGAGCAGAAAAGTAGATCTGAAGGTTTTCTAAGCATTTTTGCTGGGGAGAGGGTTGGAGGTGGGTGGTTCCTACAGAAAGTAGACTAATTGGTATTTCTGTGAACCTCGGGGATAAATCAGTGTGTGGATTCAGGAATCAGGGATAAATGAACAATAGCTGCCTTGTCATTTTAAATTCTGCGTCTCACTCCTACTTCCCAATCCTTTCCAAGAAGAGTGGTTTTTTTGTTGTTGTTTTCTTTTTTTTCCCCCTTTCAAGGCGAGTTCTGTGGTTAAGAAAAGTTATTGAAGTGACAGTGGAATAACTCAAAATCAGGGAAGCCTTTGCCTCAGTTCAAAGAGGCCATTAGGAGGAAATTGACTAAAGCTGTGCGGAGTCTGAGACCTGAGCACGTTCGTTCCTCTACATTTTTTGAAGAATGCTTCGAATTCTTGCCCTACTCCTAGGCAGCTCTCAGACTTCAGATACTAATCCCAAGGAGAGCCACAGAGTCCGGAAGACATCAATTCCCTGTGACAAACAGAAAGCTGAATTACGTTCCTGCTGAAGCCCTATGTAGATTTATTTTCTCAAAAAATGCTTCGTGACCGTATGCTTTAAGTTGTTATGACAGACATAAAGGTAACTTACAAAACAATCTAGGATTTTCTCTGCCTTCCAGGTCTGTCACTCAGTAGCTGCAGGATGACTGTGAGCTACTGAACTACTGTTCTCTCACTTGTAAGCCAAATGACTAGAATTTTCATGAGGGTTCTTTTGAAGATTTAAGTAGGTTACATATGTTAAAATGCTTTGTGCACGTGAGGTGCTGCACAAATCTGGAAGGGCTGAAGGATGGCACTAGATGAGAATGAGGCTTGATTCACGTCAACCTCAACCAATCTCAGTCAACCCCTTTATGTGACATATTCACCTTCTCCCCACAACTAACTGATTCCTATTTTCAAGTCATAGATAAGTCAAAATGGTTTCTTTTTTTTCCTGTTCTCCTATTACACTCTGTTTGGCTTGATTAGCACGTATTTCATAATCAAGTTAGGACAATTGTCTTAGTCCAGTTCTGTTGCTTATAAGAGAAATACCTGGAACTGGGTAATTTGTAAAGAAAACAACATTTATTGCTTACAGTTTCAGAGACTGGGAAGTTCAAAATCCAGAGAACACATCTGGTGAGGGCCTTCTTTGGTGATGACTTCAGCGATGCAGGTTATCACATGGTGAGAAAGGCAGAAGCAAGAGAGAGAGACAGAGAGAGTTTCTCGCACACACTTTCCTTTTCCACTCATCAGAACCACACCTGTGACCAGCATTAAACCACCAGTGGATCAATCCATTCATTCTGGTACAGTCCTCACAGTCTAATCACCTCTTCAAGGCCCCACCTTTCAATTACCATAATAGATTTCCCACCCTCTTAACACTGTCACAATGGGGATTAAGTTTCTAATATATGGATTTTGGGGGTCACAATTCAATCCACAACAACAATGGGAGAAATAGCAGGTTGACTCATGAAATCAAACAGCCAAATGAAGCTGATAGAAAGTAAAACACAGTGATCACCAAGTCCAGGGTCCAAGTCCCATTGTCCAAACAAAGATAAGGGCCTCCCTCTTTAACAACAAAATATTTTAAAAATTACCTCACACCTTACTCAAAAAGAAAATACATGTCAAATGCTTAAAATGTTTAAATTTTTAAAAATCAGAAAAAGAAAAATACCATAAGATATAGTTTACTATTTATATAATCTTTATGGGGGAAAGGACTTTATAAACATGATACCAAGGACAGAATGTATAAAAGCAACTGTGGATAGATATAACATTATAAAGCTTTTGTGTAAAAAAATAACTAAATGAAAATAAAGGTAGATGAGGAAAAAAGAATTTGTAACTAAGAGAGTCAGTGGCAATATCTTAATGCATAAAGAACTCTTAGAAAACCGAAGGCCAAAAAAATCCTGTAACAGGAAAGTACCAAAAAAGACTGTTCACCAAAGAACAAATACAAATGTCGCAAAAGTGTCTGTCTTCACCAATAGTGTAAAAATTTACGTTTTAAACAGCAATGAGATATTCTCAAATTGACATAGACTAAAAGGGAAAAAGCAGGGTACTAGTCAATGCTGGAGAGAGAGAAACAGAAGATCTCACTGTTGTACTGTTGTGCTGTGGGTGGGGAAATTGGCCTCATGTGTCTTCAAGAGTCCCCACTTGGCCACACACATTCAAACCCGTGATAGGCCACGCTCTTTGGTTTTGTTATTCTACTTCAGGGAAAATATTCAGTGGAAGTAGTCCGTTGTATATTTGTCAATGTCAGTGATTCCCAAGTAGGGATGATTTTGTCCTCCAGAGAGCATTAGGCAATGTCTGGAGAAATTTTTGGCCGTCCCACCTGGGAGGAAGGGTTGCTACCACACGCAGTGTTGAGGCCAGTGACGCTACTGAACGTCCTACAATGTGCAAGGCAGTCCCCCCAACACTAGGAATGACCCAGCCTAAAGTGTCAATAGCACTGAAATTGAAAAGTCCAGGTGTACGCAAATGTTTGCTAAAGTGCTCAGTATCCACCGGGTGCTTGGTATGTACATTGTGGTGCCTCTGTATAATGGACTATTTTGCAACAATTAACATTACAGAAATACATATATTTATACAGAAAGCTTTTCACAGCATGTTAATTTTAAAAGGCCAGTTATAAAGCTTTATGATCCCATTTTTAGTTAAAAACATAGACTTTATACCCAAGATGTATTTGGGTATGGGAGATACATACACAGTATATAAATGAGGAGGCAATCATCCTACGCTCAGTGGCAAAGACATAGCTTTTCGACTGTAATAGTCTGTCCTCCATCACCATCAACATTCACTGTGGCCCCCAGAAACTTATCTGGGTTGCCATGTATCAGGCTATATTCTGCACTGTGTCCACCAACGCTAACACACTCTGTAAATGTGCCATCCACCCCTAGGTCCCACAACTGTAGGAGCCAAGCAGCTAGGGGTTTGCCGGTTTCTGGCACACAACTGGTCATGCAAGGAGACATACAGGTTCTCCGAACTCACCCTCAGGGTCGTCATCATCCTCAGCTTCAGGAACAGGGGTGACCTATCACTGTATTTCATTCTCCAGCATGTCTGCCTTTGCCATGCTGCCTCATGGAGAGCCCAGTCCATACTGGCTCACAGTACAACAAACCACAACCAGCCCATCTGGCCAGCCATTCTCCAGGATTCCTCATCTCTCACCATGGAGCTCAATACCCTGAGCACTTCCTCTATGCTCTTGGGTGTCACGACCACTTGGTCCCATGTTTCCAGAGGAGCCCAAGTCCACAGGAACACTGCCACCAGGCACTACATGCTTGAGGGCAGCGACATCTTCCCCGCCAGAGGGGCTCAGGCTCCCTTATCTGCTCATCTTGCCAAAACTACACCAATTGTCGGTCGGGATCACAGACTCCTCTGCCCCATCCTATGCAGGTCCTGAGTCAGGTAGTTGAAAGAAAAAATGGGCAGCCACCAGCAAAGTGAACATGCTTTATTTTTAGACGTGAGCTCTGCCCACCAGCGGTTCAGAGCGGCTGCCTTCCATACCGAAAGAGTACACGAAAAACCAGCAAGCCAAGGGGTACACTGATGCACATGTGCACTAACTCTACTCTTATGTGACTTGTTTTCAACAGATGTGCTGAATCAAACCCAGCCAGATATGAGGAGAGAGGGCCTGACCAAACCAACTCCACTTTCCTCACATTTACTAACAAAATAGTTTTGCTTCGACATTATGCACTGTGAAATAGATTTTTTTTTTCTTCTTTCTGGACTCAGTAGTGTGCATTCTGGAAAGGAAATTGTTGTTTTGTTTTTTTTTCTTTTTTTGTCTTTTTCGTGACCGGCACTCAGCCAGTGAGTGCACCGGCCACTCCTATACAGGATCCGAACCCACGGTGGGAGCGTTGCTGCGCTCCCAGCACCACACTCTCCTGAGTGCGCCACGGGCTCGGCCCAGAAAATTGTTTTTTGAGGCACATAATCATTTGTTAAGTATTCACACTGTTATTCTCTGATAGGTACTGAAGACATTAATGTCAACAGATATTCATTCATATATTCATTCGTTTATTCAGAAAATATTCAGAAAATATTTATTTCCGTATTAGTACATGTTAGGCACAGGGAATAAGGCAATGAACAAAACAGACAAAGTCCCTGCAGTCATGGAGATTAAATTCCATTGCAGGCTGGTCTCTGGTCTCTGGTCATGAGGAGCTCATAGTCTAGCTGGGGAGGAAGCAGATATGCCGCAGCTTATTTCAGTAGGTTGTGGTCCCTCCTACGCTGAGGTTTGTGCAAGGTGTCAAAACAAAGCAATGAGAGACTTAACTCAACCTAAGACAAGAAAACCTGGGTGAAGACTGCCTGGTGGATATGATACCCAAGAGGAAAAGAGGGCATTTCCCATGGGAGGAAAGTGTGGGAACAGGGTGCTAAGGAGAGACTCAGCATCAGCAGTGGCCCTGTGTGCCCAAGGAAAAAATGGCCTTTCTCCTGGAAAATGGGATATGAGCAAAATAAGGCGTTTAATACTTTACTAGGTGATATCAATTAATGAGCCAATGACTGACTGCCTTAGAACCATGCCATTTCAGAACCAGAAGGTGGACTTGAGATCAGTTTATTTTTGAGATTATTTACCCCAATCCTTTGTTCTTTTAAGATGAAGAAATGAAGGCCCAGAAAGTCACAAAGCAGATTTGAGGCAGAGCTGGGAGGAGCCTCCAGTCTCCAGATGGGGCAGGAGTCAGCTGCTGTCTCTGAATTTTCTGGACAGTTTTACACTGAGTTACCCGCACTCATAAAGTACACATATACCATAGCTAATCATGCAGCAGTTATTCATATCATGGAAAAATGATTAACTGTAGTATTCCCTTATATGGGGTAGTGAAGACATATTTTACCTTATAACACATTTATTATATATTCATCTCATGCACACATTTATTGTATATGACAGAAAGTTCCTTTGAATTATCTGCAGTTCTGGAGAAGCAGAAAAATAGGTTGATGAGAGAGTCCCAGATGAAAATATTCAGGACCACCATGTTTCAGCTACATTTCTATTGTAGTTTTTCACAGGCTCATCACTGCCTGGGCTTCACCTGGAATATAAACTCTTTTTGACTTTTTGTTTGGGTTTCAAATAATAAATGGTGAAATATGAAAACTAAGTGACAAGGCACTTTGGACTCTGGAACTTAATCTTTGCAGTGTAAAGATGTCATCCCCATAGTCATGGGTTACGCCAGAAAGGCAGAGGCCAAAGTGTTATCCAGGAGTTCACTGCAAGAATTGTCTGTTGGTACAGAATGCTGGAGAGAATAGGATGGCAGAAGTGGCAGTAATGAGAATAACTCAACTTTGAAGTTATAGATTGTTTGGATCAATGCATTTGGCGAACAAAATAATTAACTTCCACTCCACAAAATGTCAGATAAGGAATATTTTAGAAACTTGAAATTAGCTAGAAATAGCTAGGAATAAGGCAGAAAAAATAAGCAATCATTTGTATTTCAAAGTGAACACAGATATTGGACAGTGACAAGAATATTGCATAAGCGGGACCGTGAAAGAGTGGTAAATGTGACAGTTATTCATCTTTCTTCTGGACAACCACCCTCTGATCCCGGCTGCTTTGTCTGTTGTCTTGGTCAGGTATGATGTGTGTGCATGTGAAGAGAGGAGTGTTTGAGAGGCAGCATTGCACTGACGTGGGAGGCAATCTGTTTTTTCCATTTCCTTTGCATGGCTTTCTGAGTAATCTACAAGATTAATTTTTTGAGTAGGTAACTTCCCTTTCCCTCTCCTTAAAAAAATCATTGTTTATGGCTCTCTCGGTGCCAAGAATATCACAGTCTGGTGTTCAGGAAGGAGAATGCCATGAACAGGGAATCCAGACTCCCAAAGATGCTCATGTGCTGTGTGTCTGGGCTTCCTGATCCTTCACAACCTTGAACTCAGTGAAGTTTCAAAACAAAAGATTTATTGCTTTCAGTCATTGAATCTCTTTACTTCCAGAATTGCACCTATATTTATTTGCTGCTTCTCCAAGAAATCATTTAAAAATGAGTCCATAGTCGGAAATTATTTTAGGTTGGAAAGGTGGAGTGGGAGGGATGTAAAGGGAGGAATTGGTAAAGGGCCATGAAAATCAATATATTGCATAATGAAGAATATACTAATTATCCTGATTTGACCATCACACGTCGCACACAGGTATTTATATTCAGTGCTATACCCCACAGATATGTGCAATCAACTATATTCTAATAATAAATAAATTTTTTTTAAAAAGATGTTTGAATTGCTTTTTTGAATCAAAGTGTTCCAACTTCCTTTGACAAATGTGGGTTTCCAATACTAAAATGTTACTGTATTAAGTATCAATTACAAAATAGCTCTGGAACTCAGAGCATAATACAACACATTTATTATCTCAGTTTCTGTGGGTCAGGAATCCAGGTGTGGCTTCGTTGGGTCCGTGGCTTCAGAGTCTCAAGGTGTTGGCTCCAGACACCTCAAGGCTTGACTGGGAAAAGATCTGCTTCTAAACTTACATCTTTCTTGGTCAATTTTCCACACGTTGTTGGCCTAAGAGCTTCAGTTACTCTCTGGCTGTTGGCCAAAGACCATCCTTGATTTTTTGTCATGAGACCTTTCCGACGTGGTGGCTGACTTTCGTGAGAACCAGCAAGAGAGAGAGTCTGCTAGCAAGATGGAAGCCAGTCTATTATAACCTAACCACAGAAGTGACATTGCTTCACCTTTGCCAGATTCTGTTGGTTAGAAGCACCTGGGGGGTGGGGGGCAGGAGAATACACAAGAGCATAACTAGCACGAGGTGTAGGAATCATTAAGAGCCATCTTAGAATTCTACATACCACACTCCCTTTCATAATGAGCAGTTCCAGTCTAGTATTTAATTTACTCAGAGTATATTTAGGGTTCTGGATTCATATCCCAGTAAGGCTACTAGCTCTGTGACTTGTGTGAATTATTTAAACTCCTTACACCTCACTTTTTTCGTCTGTACACAGAAATCTGTAAAGTAGGGTTAAAAGCAATGCCTCCCTCCTAGAGTTGTTTGGAAAGTTAAATGAAATAACAAAATAATTGCAAAACAATCAGCATACTGCTTAGAGAATAAAGTTGTATCAATTGCCTAGCCTAAACTTTTTAGAACGCTGAAAGGCTTATAAAAACGTTTCTAAATAATTTTTTATTTAACATTTAGTTGAAACATATCTAAAACACGTTCTATAGTGTCTTCCCAAACAGTTTATGCTAAACAGAATTGAGTCTTGAAAACGTGTGGCCCTCCTGTGAAATCCAGTAATTGCTTTGTGCTGATATACAGTGCTGTACTGAGTGGCTTCGGAGATGTTGGAAGCTATTTGCCTTCTTAAATGGCCCCAGATTGCTCTAATTTTCGAGTGCTTGTGTCCGTTTTTAATTTTTTTTCTCTCCTACTCTAATACTGCTATTAAGTACATTTTATTTTTATCACTGTGTAAGAGCTGCATGTAGCAGCCCTTCTGTCTTCCAGTCTTTTTGGTTTCTAATCTCCCGTGGACTTAAAATAGAGAAACAATGTGTGTAGTGCTAAGAGTGTTTGATAATTCTGAGTGTGAGCCCCAGCCCTTCCCACTTGCTACCTGTGGATAGTACTTAACTATACGTACTTAACCTCCTTGTGTCTTAGTGTATAACATCTGTACAATATGATACAACTGTTTTATTAACAGTAAATTAGATATGTATATACAATGTTTAGTCTATGATAAACATGTGATAAAGTCTGCTATTGTTATTTAACAATTTTTGTAAATAAATATGTTAGGATTTTATGAAACATTAAGAACACACAGCCTGCAAATTTGGCCATCTTTTTGGAACAAAGTACATTAGCATCTGTAAAATTTTGGATAAGTTCTAGGTCATTGATGTTTTGTTATGGGTTTACATCTAATGTAATTTGTATTTAGCCCTATGGGAATTTCTCGGATGAAAGGGGAACCACGGTAATCTTATCGTATCACTACATAGGTTACATGGAGTGATCTTCTTTTTCTACATCAAAGTATTATTTTATCTTGGCTTTATAGGTTTCTGTTCTAAGGAAATTATTTAAATTCCCTGTTGAGTTAACGATAAAACACATGATGTTCAGTTTAATCCTCATCAATAATAATTATAAACTGTTTTAGTCAGAGTTCTCCTTCTAGAGAGACAGAACTAATAGGATACACAGATATAGAGTTATAAAAAGAGATTTATTATGGGCATTGGCTCATGGGATTACAGAGGCTTAAATCCCATGATATCTGTCTGCAAGCCGGGGAACCAGGAACGCCGTGGTGTAATTCAGTCCGAGTGAAAGGCCTGAGAACCAGGGGAGCAGATGGCGTAACTCTCAGTCTGAGAACAGAGGCTTGAGAACCTGGGGGGGCTGCTGGTGTCAGAACCTGGAGTGCTGGGGTTGAATGGCAGGAGAAGATGGGTGTCCCAGCTCTGGAACAGAGAAAGCAAATTTGCCTTTCTTCTGCCTTTTTGTTTTACCTGAGCCCTCGATGGATTGGATGACACGCATCTACACTGGATGAGTGTGGATCTTCCTCATTGGGTCATTGATGCCACACTGTTCCAGAGTCACCCTCACAGACATAATGCTTTACCGGCTATTTGGGTATCCCTTAGCCCGGTCAAGTTGACACCTCAAATCAACCATCACAGAAATCAACAACTGATTATCAATATATTGGTGGAAAATGTTTAATAGATATGGAAAATAAAATCATATTTCACATTCCATAGATCAGAAGCATGACATCATGTTGTAGACGGAGAACATTCTTTCATTTTGAACACAAGATATTATTATTATTATTATGCATATCAATTAGAATAAGTTAAAGTATAAGTACAGAGAGATGTGTTCTCTCATCGTTTTCTCATACCTGAGATTGAGAGGACCTTTTGGCTAAGAGATAAGCATGGTGCAAGTGAACATTGCAAGCACGCATGAGGTGTGGAAGAAGTTAGAAAGGAAAAGGAAACAAGAGAAAGTACAGAGGCCTTTAGGAGCTGTAAAGGTCAGAGTGTGCCCGTGGGGAAAAGGGACAGGAGCAAGTACCTCAGGCTCACAGAGGGTGGAGTTGTGAACATGAATCTTCTAATCAGACCAGCTGGTTTCAGATCCCATCTTCCTCACTTATTAATGCATGGGCTTAGACAAGTTATTTCACATCTCTGCATTTCAGTTTCCTCTTCTGTAATGCGGATAACTATAGCAGTCACCCCACAAGGTTTTGTGAGCATTGAATGAGAAACTGGGAATATTAATTACTTTCAATGGGTACACAGTACATTTTCTGTATATTTTGCTGCCTTTCTATAACCCAGAGCAGGATTTGCAGACTTTTTCTCTAAATGGCCAGTTAGTAAATATTTTAGGCTTTGGAGGCCAAGAGGCATATTGAGAATATTATGTAGGTATTTACATATCAAGAGATAAGACAAATTTCTGCAAAATTTTTATTGATAAAATTCAAAATATAATAATGTAATTGAACACAATTTTTTGTAATACAGATCCTCTGAGAAGAAGAATGGAATTCTTTTTGTAGGGAGATGACATTTCCCTTAATTGGGGTTCAAAGTTACTATTCTGTATCATCAAGTTTTTAAAAAATGTTCATCTGTCAAAACCATTCTTAGCACATAGGTAAGCTGTACAAAAACAGGCAGTGGACCAGATTTGGCCTGTGAGCTATAATTTGCTGTCTCTAGAACAATGCTTCTCAACTTTTCTTTGAAGATCTCGCCACTGAGATATACATCAGTGAACATGGATGCTGATCACAGTGTAACAAACTTCCATGGTCATCACCAAGATTTACTCAATTTCCAGCGCGGTAGCTGCAACCACACACTTTTGTCTGACACAAATTTTTAAAAAAAGGAAACAAAAAAAATGAAAAAGAAAAAAACCTCATAAAGCAAAGACTTGTGTTATAATTAATATAGTAATAAATGCCCAGGATATACTTCACAACTGATCGTGACTAGCTATTGTGTTATAATGTGGTTCTCCAAATGTTTCCCCTATTTAAAACAGTTCTCCCAATTCACAACCTAAAGCCACATTTCACATCTGCAAGGACCTTCCAAAAGAAAGGAGGTTGTAATCTAGACAAAGGGAGATTCTTTTTTTCATGTGCTGGGGATGATAAAATAGAAAGCTGAGCTCTGGGGTCAGTTATACTGGGCTTCCTCTCACCCACAATCACACATAATTATGTACACCACATGGTGACTCTGAGTTTCAGACGTGTAAATGCACTCACCTGCTGGGCATCTCTGCTGGATCACCTGCAGGTATCCCAAACTGACACCATAATGTAGACTCATCATCACGCCCCACACCAATGATCTTAAATCTATCCCTTTCTCTTTATCCCTTCTATCATTTTCCTGGTCCAGCCCCTCTCACATCACCAGGCTTACAACATGCATTGGCTCATCCAATGCATGTTGTAAGTTCCCTGACATGGTCTTCATGCCTCACATATTGGGACCCAAACCAACCACTCCAACTTCATCCGTACTGTTCCTGCATCATCAAATTGCCTGACATTCTCTGTGAACACCATGTTATTTCTTACCTCCTTTTTTGCTCCTCTTTCCATATCAATGCTCCCGGTCCCCAGGCCTGGAAGACCTTACATCCTCCATCCCAAAGGGGGGTGCCCCCCCACCCACATCCTCCATCCCAAAGGCAAAGTTCAGTTCTGCTCCTCTATATTCCCAACAACGTCTTAGGCATAGAATTGCACCTGCTACAGTGAATTATAATAGTCTGTTGGCATGTCCGTCTTCCCCACTGCGCACTGAGATCCTTGAGGACTAGGACTGTTTCTTCGTTTTTAGACAAGGGTTTTTATGTAAAGAAGGCACTCAGTAAATGTTTACTAATTTAATTAGCTCAGCAGAACTGGCTAGCTGCCACTGTCCTTATCGTGGCTTCTTCACCACAAGGTGGAGGCAGTGAACATAAGTGGAAAGCCAGTGGCCTAATATTTAAAAGGCTGCTTTGGAGCTTTTATTTTCATTATCATGTACAAATCCACAATGGTTTTGAAATAAAATTCTTCCTATTTTAAACTTGGCTTTTATTACCTCTGACCTGTCCTTCCTTAAAGCACATTTGCTCTTCTCAAATAAATAAATTAGTAACTTTTTTATCAACTTATTTTGTCTCAGATTTGATTTTGATTTTTCTCTATCCTTATCAAACCAAATACATAGTAGGGAAGAGAACCGAAGTTTTCTAATTGTTAGACACCAGTGAGGAAACTCAGTGTACTGTAAACACCTCTACAGTCTGCCGTGACCGACAGAACAACCTGAGAAGAGGAAAGTTTTCCCCGAGCAGCCTTGGTTTTTCCTCTCACACCAATGATAGACTATTCTGTTTTTAAAATCTGTAATTTTCATTCACAAGACTGCCTTAAATGACTATGAAACAATTTAACACTGTTTTATTCTTAGGATAATATCTGTAGCACACCGCAGGACCAAAATTAAAAGTGGGCTCAGATTTGCTAATTTGGGGTGTGTGTCTGCCTCCAGGAAGCAAAGTCTTTCCGTTGTGGGGAAGACTACAGCTCCATGGAACTGCTTCCCTAAAACCCATAACCACAGTGGATATTTAGCATGTATTTCCCTGCATCTTGGTCATGAATGCAGAGGGCTACTATATGGATAAGGTAAAACAGAGACAATAAAACCCAGCAAGCTCATGTAGAAAGACAAGATGAAAATTGAGAGGAAGTTCATTATAGCTTTAAAAAATATAAGCAATTTCCTGGAGAAGTATTTTTATTCCTTACTGCTCACCTTTGCTAACCAATTTACTGTTATTGTCAACATTATTCTATTAGCTTTATATGTGTAAAAATGAGGTTCCATCATCATGCAGCAGGGAGGATAAATATTTGGTGACAAAAGAAAATGGCACTGCAAAAGCATACACTCAGATTATATTTAAATAAGGTATAAGATTTTTCATAAAATGGCTTGTTTTTTTTAAATCCAAAGAAGGAGTTATAAGGCCGTGCTCTAAGTGAACTAACCGGCCAGCCCCAAAGTAGTAATGGGTGTACATAGGGTGAGAAATTTTGCAACATTCATGTTTCTGCCATGTTTGCCTTAAGAAAAATTTACTCCTTTTGTCATGTTTTTACCTCTTCAGCTTTATAATAATAGTATTAAAAGATACAACATGTCCCATTGCTTTGGTTAACCAGTCCACAGTTTATCCAATGTAGAATCAGAAGTCTGTGGCTGTCTTTTGTCTTTATACTGATATGGAGAGAAATGAATTCCTTTGAGCTATGTTGTTCTTTTTTTTTTTTTTAATGTGTTTTGATTCCCTAATACTCTATAGGTAGTGTGAATTCTAAAAGCAGTATCTATCATTTTCCTAAAGCGTAATGTTGTCACAGATTTGCTAACGCCTAACCTCTAAAATAGAAACCTAGTGGAGAGCCACCAGTGGAAAGCAATGAAGGGCATCTCTGTTTAGGATTTTGAACTATGGTCAGCTGTCCTCTTCTGAGATTGTGCCGTGGGTCACAATCATACACACGCGGTGTTGCACGCTCGCAGTGTGTTTGTTGCATTTCCGCGTTAGGGTCGGGCCAGCCAGGGCCCCCTTCAGCTCTGCGTCCGCCTGTATCGTGGCTGCAGCAGTGCATGGGCATCAACTGAGCGCTGTTGGTGTGGACTAAACAGCAGAAATGTAAATCTACATCAAAGCCCAGAAATGTAGACATTTTGATTCATTTGACTTCCATTTCAGAGCAGGCAAGACTCAATTTATCAAAACGACAAACAGCGAAAGAGTCAATAAGATGTATCATTTAGGGAAATGCTCCCAGGTATTGATCCAGAATATTGGTGTAATATTTAAATCTTTTTGCCAACATCATAAATCACTCTAATTCCAAGAACAGGCAGGCAGCTGGGCGCAGAGGCACGGATGCTTCTCAGAGAACCCTTGTGGCATTCTCGTCGACTTGCCACATGGCCTTTGGCAGGTGACTGACTCTGACGCCAGCTGCCTCTTCACAGGGGACATGAGAAGCCTGCAATGCTGAGGACTGCCCAGCTTTGTGTACTGGAATTCTCTAATGAATCATATTCTATTAGTTTAGCTAATCATCACTATTCGAGCATATATCTTGAATGCATCCATCTGGAACCTTCAAAATCTACCCACTATGATATGATGAATGTATATGTCGCTGGCAGGAAAATGCTGCAAAGGAGGAATTCAGCATTATCAGAACAAGATGTAGAAATCCTTCATTAACCTCTGCTGTACTTATCTGTAGCTTCATCATCTATACTTTCTATTCTGAAGCGTACATTTATTCTTGATGTGTAAATGATTATTAAGCAAATCAACAATTTTATCCTCCAGGTACCATGTAGTTATGTAATTTTAAATTTTATATGGCACATTAAAAAGACTTCAAATCTGTTGTAACTATACCCAAACAGTGTAAATTTCTAGCTTTAAAAATATTCCACACCCAGTTTGGAGGAGGCTAAAGAGACATGACAAATAAATGCAGTGAGATCCTGGATTGGATCTTGGATAAGAAAAAGAACATTAGTGCACAGTTGATGAAATTTGAATATAGATTTGTAGATTCATTAGTAGTACCACATTGATGTTATTTTCCTGGTTTTGAGAATCGTACTATCATCATGTAATATTTTAACATTTGGAAAAGTAGGGTGAAGGGTATGAGACCCCATCGTGCTAATTTTGAACAACTCTTTTTTGTAAATCTGAAATTATCTCAAAGTGAAGAGATAAAAATATTCCACAGATCTGATATTTCACTGTCAGATTCATCTTCCAGTTGGTCTATTTAAAGAATTTTTACTATAGTATTGACTTCTGCTTGTAATTTAATGATCCATGTGGAATCACAGACTGTTAAACCTGGAGGGATTTATTCCATTTATTGGTGGAGAAAAGAAGAAAGAAAAAGCAATACCTAGCGATGAGTGATGAGGTGCCCGGCTGCAGCCAGCTCTGCTAGTTGCCTCCTGGCAGCCACCTGCCTGCTGTTTTTTGCCATGAAAACTTGATTGTCTTCAGGGCCACAGTGTACCCAGCCTAGGGACGGAATATCGTAGTCAATTCTGATTTCCTGCTTTTACTTACAACTGGGATGGTCCATGTGGGCCATTTCTGGCCAATAAGATAAAATGAGAGGATGCAGGAAGTGCTTCTAGGAGAACTTTTCTTTCCTGATACGAGGAACAAATGCTCTGGTACCTCCCCTCTCCTCCCCCATTTTTACCGACCTTGAATACATCTATAGTGCATGGAATTCTGGCAGCCAACTTGTGACCATGAAGCAGAGCCCAAGAAAACTGAGGTGATAAACCAACCAGTAGCTACCTTTTTGATATGGGAAGAATATAATAAACTCTTATTAGTTTAGTCCAGTGTTGTGTTTTTTTGTTACTTGAAGCTGAAAATGTTACCAATTTATTCAATAGTTTTACATGAACTATTTTATGTCATTCTTATAGGCATTATTATTATGGTCCCATTTTACAGATTGGGAAACTGAGGCTTATAGAAGTTAATTTACATCCACACAGTCATACAGAAATGAGTGAAACTGTAACGAATCTAGGCATAACTGGCTCTAAGCCTGTTTCTTTTCTACCTGCCTCTGCATGGTTCTTTGAGCCCACCATGTGGCAGGTGCAATGAGAGATTAGAAAACTTGTCCAGAGTTACCAAGTAGTTGGGTATGTATCAAACAACTAAGGGGGAGTGGGACATTTGTGCACTGAACACGGAAGGGTGTATGAGTCAACCTGAACCACTGGGTTTTTAACATGCATGGAGCAGTAAAGATAGGTAAAATGCGGTGATCAAATGGTCATTATTAATTGAATAGCACACAAATATTTAGAGCTGGGGTTTTTGTTTATAATTTGATGGAAAATACTACCTGTGGCATTTATTACATGTATTTTTCATGTTTTTCATTTTGACAGCTTTATCATGCTTCTGGAAGTTACTGTTTGCTTCCACCTCCACCACACACACACAGAGCATCCCCGCACACCTTGGGAAGGTGGTGGGGACTGTGCTGTTGTGCTATATCGTAAATTTCTCCCCACTCTCCCCCCCTGCCTCATCAAATACAAGCTATACTTTTATATCTGACCTTTTCTGTTATATTCGTTGTGTATTAGATCTTCATTCTTGCAAACCTCTGTTCTTTAGGGATGGGATGAAATGGGAATCAGGAAAGGATTTCAGGTACGTATGTCTGTGATTCACATTATTTGATAGGAAAAACTACAGATTTCAAGAAAAACCGGTGATTATGCATTTGTTTCAGCTAATTCAGAACTTTAGTAAAGCACGGGAATGGAATATGAGCCAGGAATGTCTGGAGCACATACTTTTTGATAATTAAAAACAATGATAGCAGTCTTTTTACATGTTGATAAGGCCAGGCAAGGAAACTTCATTGCAATTGTATTATCAAAACATCCTGATTGTTTTCCCACACTTTAATCATTGTAGATCTTTGCTTGGACACACCAAAGATTCTGGACATGCAGGTGCAACAACAATCTGATTACATAATTTTCCACTTGAAACTACTAGGTTTTTAACAAGTAAGGCTTAAAACAGATTTCAGTTTTTATTTCACAGGATTAAAAATTGATACCTGCAACATGTCAAGAGGTTTTTTAATGCAAAATATAAGCCAAAGTATTGTTCTTATGTTTAATAACAATGATGATAATGATGATGATGATGATGAAAGTGGGTAATAAATAAATGAATCTGAACCCAGAGCCCTTTGTTGAGTAAAACATGACAGAATGAAGTCAGGGTAGATGCCTGCCATCAATAAGTTGAGTGTGCTACTCTAGCCTGCAGAATTAGCATCATACAGACAAGTAGGGTAGCTTTTACCCTAATTGCTGTTACCCCCCGAAATTTCATTTTGCTCAGGGCACACCTCCATTTTATAGCTGGTTAATAAAGGCTATGGTCTAAAGTCCATGTTTCCATGGAAACAACCAATTACAAATACAATCTAAAGAGATGGAAGACAGCTGCCAAAACTCTCGGGGAAAAAAAATGATCCAGGTTGGCAATCTCCTAGAAACTGCCTGCTGGAGGCTTTTGCCAGCTTCCCTTAGCATTGGCTTGCAAGTTTATATCTGAACAAACATCTTGCACCTATTTGCCGAGCACTGCATCTGTAATACATTCTAAAAGGATAATTGTGTCTGGGGCTCAACATATGTGATGGTGTGGCAGGAAAAAATTCTCACTTTTTTGGTGTAATTTCTCTCATATGTTTCTTATAACTTCATGGCACCGACATCAGCACAAGAGAAAGAAAAGAACCTTTACTGGGCTAGCTCTTTTTGGAAGTATATTCTTAAGTTCTATTTTACATATTCCTATCTTCATTGTTTATACATAACAATATATGATGCTAATATTTGTGAAGATAATAATTATACACTTAAGTAAAATATGTAAGCCATTGTTTTGGGGTTTTGAGGTTTAACCCACATGTACCCGTGGAACTCTGATTACATACTATCTTAATATTTTCCTAATCCCTCTGTATACTATTATGCTTTGTTTTCTGGAAGCTCAATATGCAAACATAACGATTTCCAAAATGGATGAATTAAATTGAAGATAACTCATGTTAAAATATATTTTATGTAAAATATATTTTACATATTCCATTCATCATATTAACAATGTAGTGAGGGAGGATATTTACATTTCAATTTTGCATATAAAGAAGCTGAGGAATAAAAGATTAGGGACTTGCTGAAAGTCCCACTTTGTAGTTAGTTGTGGAATTAGGGGCAAACCCTAACCTGTGCTGCGAGACATAGGACTGTTTTCACTGTACAATATGACTTCTACACTAGCTTAAAATTAAATGCACCTGGATATCAACCTTAATTATATCAAATAATGCAGCTCTTGAATCTTAACTTCAAAAGGTGTTCATGCTTGAGACTCATTAATTGGTAATACATGGATGACATGTTCCCTTTGGCTACCTGTGTCTTTCTCTTATTTGTAGTTTAATGATTGGAAGGCAAAGAGTAAAACTGATAGTGATAGAAATCACATCCAATTAGCATGAATTGGTACACAGCTGCTGTGTTCAAATCTTAAGAGATTGTCAGACTTACGAAATTACTATACACATGGCACAGTTTTGAAAAATGAAAGAGAAATTGAATCAAAATTTAAAAACTTGGTACGTAGAACTTCTGGGTCCTAGAAGACACACAGGAATTTCCCTTTTAAGGAAATTGGCTATATATAGTTCGAAAATCCCTATTTTAGTAATTAAAAAAAAGGAAATTTCAATTCCAAGGTTGAGTAACTTTTTTCTCAGATTGGAATGATACTCATTTGCACAAGAAGCACTACTACTGCATTTAACATAGAACAACACTAATTTATCTTCTCTATGGCCATTTAGGAGGAAAGTGGGAAATAAATCACATAGTCCAGCAGGTCTCCTTCATGAACACCAATAATCAACCAATCTAAATAAACCCACATAAGAATATTTGTATATTCCCAAATTTGAATATTTCCCATATTTTGAAAAAAGATATGTATTTTGGTAACAGTTTTATTCAAAATTAACCAAAATGCACAAGTGCATTCAACAAATAACTTAAATACATTTCCTCTATTCTATACCTAATTAATATGAACACATTATGATGTAAAGTAAGTTCATGAGTATCTAAGATGCTTAGAAAATTTAGTTATCTTTTCTCTACAATAAGGGGTCTTCAAAGGATATTTCTCATTAAAACCCTGTTGCATTTTTAACTCCCACTTTAAAATACTCTCTGCTCTCTTTAAACCCCCAACCCTGTTCTTATCTAAAGATGAGACTTCATCCCTTACTTTACTGAGACAATGGACCCTACCCTTTTGGTCTCAAATTCTCTGTTTCTTCACATCTCTATTTTTCATCCTTCCTTCTCTTTATTTTTTTAGTAGTTCTCAACCCTGGGTGCACATTAAAATCAAAACCTGAGAGCTTTGAAAAATTTCTACTGTCGGGACCTACTCTAGACTGATTAGTTAAAGGTTCGGGGTTGAGAAACACTGACCTAATTTTTTCTCTTGAGAAGAAATGTCCCTTCCCCCGTCAAATCCAGATCTTCATCTGTAGTCAAGGTCATATGTCCTGCCTTCTCAGGGGCACTGATTCCTGAATCACCTCTCTTTCTCATCTTCATCATTCTTTTTTTTCCAATTTTCCTCATCCTGCTTATCAGCTCAGTTCTTTACATCCTCAAAGATTAGTCCAAGAAGGGTCTTTAATGGAAGAGAGAATCCCCCTCCATGGAACATGCAGGTAGCTGCAGCTCTCTGGTCAGCTTTCTAACACAGTTGAAGTGGCCTATGAAGGTCATACCTCCAGAAGCCAAAGAAACCAGAAGAGACTTTAACCAGAAATAAAAATTAATCACGTCTAAAGGTACAAATGATGGGATGATCTCCCCGGGGGCAACATGTTAACGATTACAGAGTCTCTCTTCTCAAGACCACAAGCGTGTTGTTTCCTACTAAATTTTTGTGATATAAAATTCATTGTAAGAGATTACTTTCAATTGACTTTTTTGCTTTTCTCTTAGCTAGTGGGTAAAATTCTTATTTAATGACAATTGTCAGGGCTGTCAATGACATGTGCACTTATGATGGGTCTTGTTACTGTGTCTTGAGCAGAGTGGACAAGTCTTGTCACCTGAAATGGAAAAGAGCAGATTAGGAGCAGTTATTCTCTTCTCTGTGACAGGGAGTGAATTCCTTTTTAGAGATGTGGTTTCCAATTGTTCGTTTCCTTGTCATTCTGAGTTCTAAGGAAAAGTGTCTGTGGCCCATTTAAAAAAAAAAAGGTGGGGGCTTTATGTCACTTAGGTAAAATTTTACATGGATTAAAATAATTTTGAGTGTATTTTTGAGCATTTTAAAATCTTTTGGATACAGTCAGCCAATTAATGGCAAAATAGTATGT
Source organism: Cynocephalus volans (assembly GCF_027409185.1). Lineage (NCBI taxonomy): Eukaryota > Metazoa > Chordata > Mammalia > Dermoptera > Cynocephalidae > Cynocephalus > Cynocephalus volans. The sequence goes on from NC_084461.1 coordinate 14,870,327, forward strand.
TTAAACAATAGACATCTGCATGGTCTTCTCCAAAAGTGCTTTAGCCTTTGGTTTAGCTTTTGCTGAAGAATCATTACGGAAAATCTATTTATTCTGTAGCAGAACTCTAGAAGAATTTTCTTATTTCAAAAAGAAACTTCATTTTAAAGAGAGAACCGCTTACTCTTGGAGCACTTGTTTCTTCAGTAAAGATTTCTAAAATTTCCATTTATTACTACTCCCTCCCCAAACCTAATCACCCCTACCTCATTCCAGATGTCCTACTTGTGTTTGTCAAAAATGGATTTGAAGGGATGGCTCGTGGCTCACTTGGGAGAGTGTGGTGCTGATAACACCAAGGCCACGGGTTTGGATCCCTATATAGGGATAGCTGGTTAGCTCGTTTGGGAGAGCGTGGTGCTGACAACACCAAGTAAAGGTTTAAGATCCCCTTCCGAGTCATCTTTAAAAAAAATGGATTTGCAAACTAATTGCCTTATCATGTGGGGACTGAATAAATGAAATGATTTCTCTTTGGCTAGTCATGTTTTGAAACATGAAGAGGCCAGGTAACTCTGGATGTGTAGAGGCTGAGGTGGGAGGAATAACTGGGTTACACTTTCCGTTGCTGTGCCAACATTTGTTTGTTGAAAATAAAGCACATGCTGTTTGGTTTCACTAAATAAAGAGCAAAATTAGTGGTGAATATTTAGTATGTAATCACTCATTCGAAATAAAAAGCTAAAATTTGGCCAGGGTAACATTTACATTTGCTGAACTGAAAGAAGCTGTATTTATGTTACTGGAAAGAATCTCAGGTGGCATCCAAAAAAAAAAAAAAAATCACATCATGTATATATTTTTACATTGCAAGTCATTCAAACTCCAGTAATTCAGAATATATCATAATTTGAATTGGAATTGCCCAAAGATTACCTACTTTATTTTCTAGGGAAAAACCCAATTTGTTAAGTACATTTATTACCCCATAAACCAATTGCAAGGTTATTAAAAATTAGGAATGGGTTTTACAGGCTTGACACAGCCATATTGTTTTGTCAATTGGCACCTCTAAGATATGAGGGCAGTGAGTTCTTTGTGTTATCAAAGCAAGTAGAATAGAGATTCTGTGACTTGTTGTTGGAATTACTGTACAAAAAATTAAAATGATTTTTCTATTCACACTTTCCACAATACATTGCCATTTAATTATTCTAAATTAATACATTTTTAATATTTTGAACAATTTAGTATAAAAATGAGTGACCTGGGATTTAGCATATAAATGAATGAATCAGAGCAGTCATTCAGTCAGATATCCGACCACCACCAGAAGCTGGTTATGCCGCTGCCATGTCAAACCAGAAAGTCAGGAAAATTCTCTCCTTCTGGTGCAGAAGCTTCTTTCAGCTGTAAAGAAGAGAAGCACTCATGATTTCATTTATATTGAAACTGTTGCTATGCTTTTAAATAGTTCATAATCTCATTATCACTGCCTTAAACTTCTCAGCCAGGCCCTATTTCTAAGATATGCCACATACGCGGCTATAGCAGTGACTCCCGAGACTCTCTGTTGTTCTCTCTCTCCCCTGTGTCCCTGGGGTCCAGTTTAAGTAAGAAGATAGAGAACTCTTGGAGGGATTTGTCCCATAGGAATTGGAACTGATAGTTTACCTGCTATGTTTGATTGTATTGAGAAGTTCTACGGCTGTAGTGCAATCTGAATTTGTAATAAATAGAAAACTAATCAGAAAATTGAAAAATTGATAATTACAGAAATGTTAAAAAGTTAAAAAGTAAAATGGAGTCATAGTACAGCACAATTCTATTTATGAATAGAATATCCATAAAGTTCAATACTGGTTTAACCAAAAAACATGATATACTTTCATTGGGGGGGTGGGGAGAAGAGCAATGTGTGTGTATGTCTAGGGGTGTTATATAAAAGAGTAAAATGGCATATTTATTACTAAGATGCCAGTGTAAGTGTCTAATGTGGAGAAAGAGAGAAGTACTGTGTGAGCTCATTCTTTAGAGGTAAATCACAAGCGTTTTAGTTAAAAAAGAGTTTCAAGTGTCTGCCTCTGGGGAGACAGCTGTCGACCTTCTAAAATATATAAGTATCTTACTTTGATTTTTTTTTAAAATAAAATGTTTTACATGTAAATGAAAAACTGGCAAGTGGAGGCAGGGTGCGTGGACATCTCTTGGCAAGTTTTGCTGTAAAGAAGAGTACAAAAATGGGGCAGGTGCAGAAAGAGCTGAGGAGTGAAGGGAAGACCTTTTCTTTAAGTGGAGAGACTGCAGGAGAAACAGAGAAAGAACAAAAGAGAAAAATTCTTGAGAAAGTCAGGGAGGATGAGATCCACAACCCAGGTGAAGGCATTTTCCCATAAAAGGTTAAGGAATATTTCCTCCATTCTAAGAGCAGAGGTTGGAGTTGGAGAGGTAACCAAGCGGTGGGAGAAGTTTGAGGAGGAAGGATACATAATGTGGAAAAGTGAATTTGGGAAGGAAATGTAGCAGGGTTGCCAGGCAGTATTGACATTTTCTTTGACATTTGCAATAATAAGTTGAAAGTGAAACCAAAGAGCTGTATGATTTTCTCCTGCAACACGAATTGGCTAATGTGCAGGAAGAAATGGGAGAAAGTTGGAACAATGAGATTTGGGGTTTTGACAGGTGAACGAATGCACAGCAGTAAAGAGAAGCAAGCAAGTTGAAGGTTATTGCATGAAAGTGACTGTGGCTGTGGCCATAGAGTTTAGCCTGAACAAAGAGGAAGTAAAAACAGAAGGTGGCTGAGGAATATGTGAAAAAGTGGTGAGACTAGTACATGAGAGTGTCCCTAAAGATGAAGAACTGGAATCATGGAACTGACATCATTCCCAGGGAGGGAGGTGGAAGCTTATGAAGGGTAGTAGAGACTGAGGTGGTGCAGTTTCTGGATATGAGAAGGTCCTGGGTGTAATGTTGAGGAGTAGAATGGAGGATAAGGCCATTGGAGGTAAGGACAAGGGACTGAAAGACCAGGACACTGGATGGGTGAGTTGTCCAAGAATGACTACTATAAGTCATCCAGGAATGCGACACCCAACAGTACAGCAGTGAGGAGGAGAGAGTGCGGTGTAACTGGTCAGAGCCTTGGAAGTGCAGAGCATTGCAAGAGCAAGAGAGATGAGAGGTCAGAGGTATAGCAAGGAGATAAGGGAGGGATCCCATCCCAGCTCCAAGCCCTGAAGTTCAGGGGATCATTCACTGGAGAGGGCTGTGGAGGAAGGTGTGTGCTCAGAGGACAGTCTCAGTTAAGGAGTAGAGGTGAAGGATGCATTCAGAGAAGTAGGTAAAGAGGTTAAGGGTGTGGCTAGCTTATTGATGGAGAGCACTGGGAAGCATAATGGGAAGGCTTAGCAGGGAAAGGGAGAGTGAAGTTTGGGGTCATGAGACAGGATATGTGGGAAGGGGAATGAGGGTTAGCATAGATTTCACAGGAAAGTTGAACTTTGGCAATGGCCAAGGTAAACAGGGCTGTGGGGTATGATGAATGACTTCTGAGAGTTTCTTATCAGCAGGTGGCACTGAGTTCTGGCATTGTGACCCCAAACAGTTAGTTGGATAATATGGCAGCAACTGTTCCCTCAGGAGCTCACGTTGTTGTGGCAGTTCTCGACGGTCACATTCTGCACCTGCCACAATAATCACTGTCATTGCTTTAGTGAACTTTACCTTAAAGAATGTAACCGTGTGGTACTGCGTGGACAGAAGAGAAAGAGGTGAGGGCAGCAGGTGTGACTCTGTCACCACTCTCGCTAGTGACCTGGGGCAAGTCTGGCAACTTCTGTGAGTCTCAGATTCCCCATTAGGGAAGAAAATTAGATAGCTCTGTAGGTCCTCCTTGGGTTTGAATTTTTGTTATTATAACATTAAATTTATGATGGTATGTTTGTAGCATTTTATAGTGAAGGATTTTGGGCTGTATTATCAAATGGAGATGCTCAAGGATATTGGATTTATAAAGAAGCACATTTGATGGGCTTCCTTTTTTGGCGTATGTATTGTGCTGCCATTTGTAATTGAGAGACTATGTAAGAATATACACATGTGGGTATGTATACATATATGGCACTGCCATCATTTTTTGAAATAAGCCTTTTCTTTTGTTCCATTAATCTGAGGGTTGGGTGTACTTAATTCCATGAATCAAGTCCATACCACAGCCGTGGGCATGATGCATGATGAACCAAGCTCCTATCTCAATAGCACAAGGTTCTAAGTGATTACAAGCGTTTCAGAAAAACAGCTTATGATTACAAGGTAAACATGAATCACTGCTTGGCCTTTATAATCTCCCATCACCACATGTATACAGATATTGGGGTGTTCAACACTCCTCTGGCCAAACGGCTCAGAGAGTAACCCAGGAAGAAAGAGAAACTGTAGGTGATCTGCAGCAGGTCTTCAGAGATTTCTCTTGCAAGTTTTTGGAGCACTGGGTGAATCCCACCACGATACATATTACATGTGCAAGCCTACACACACATGCACACGTGCATGCACACACACTGAAATGTCCACTGTGGACATCTCAGCATATAGGACAGGCTTCCAGCAACAACTAGCTGACCTTTGCATCCAGCTAGTTATAAACTCAGACAAGCTACTTGGAAGTGTTTTATACACAGAAGACAAGAAGCAGTAGAAGGAGAAAGGTGCCTTCATCCTTGCTGTGCTGCCACGCGTGCAAACCAATCACCACTCCTGCATTCCCAGTTAAAGGAAAGAGGTGAGCCCCCTACACAGGCTCTTGAATTCTCCTAATATTGAAAGTCACATGCTTGATGGAAAGATGAAAAGCAACTTGGATTACCACGTTGGAAACGGAGATGAACTGGCAGCTGGTTGTATTACCATATCAAAGAGCCTACTGTCCCCGTGATAATTCTTGGGCGAAGCAGATTCAGGACATCTTCAATAAAATCCTTTTAAGCCACATCACAGTTCAGCTGCATCTGGTATATATTGTGCGGTTCGTTGTCTGCTCTCACTTTGCAGCAGTGTGAAATCCCCAGCTCTGGCTGAAGCGGCATGTGGCTCTGGGTGGCATCTGTAAAGCAATGACACTTCCTAATTTTCATAATAAACAGAAAATACTTTATAAAAACAATATTCAGTATTGGAATGACTCCATTTATCTGACTAATTAGGCTAGATTGTCATCATGAAGCGAGTCCTTGGGCAGGAAAAAGCAACACACAAAAATAGCTTCTGCTTGTGACCTATTTTTTAAAACTTGTCTTCGCTCAGTGAAAAGTGTTATTAAATTGAGTTGTCACAAGTTCTACCCTCTGTGATGGGTGTTTCCACAGGTGAATTCTCAATAATCATTGCAGTGGAATTAGAAGTAGGTGGTTTTAGGGAGTTTTGGAGGGGAGGTGTTTCCTTCCTTTCTTTTTTCTCCTCCCTAGAATAAAATAAAAGTGCGGTATTACAGAATTTGCTGAGATTTGGTAACCGATAAGTAGAACTGAAATTCAAGGTAGGTCTATCACTGCATAGACTTCATACAAAAAGATTTTGAGTATCTTTGTTGGTTATACATTTTTTATTGTATTTTTTGATGTTTTCTATTTTTTTTTAACTGCTCTTCTGTTTCCTATTGGATTATTATATTCTTTGAATGTCATTACAGTATTCAAGACTGTCAGCCCTTAACATACTTACAGGACCAACTATTTCTCCTGTACTGGGAGTAGCATTCAATGTCTAATAAAGTTAATTGGCAGAAGAGTACACGAGGATGGGACCTGTGGTTTAGCATGAGTTTGATATGGTTAGTAAAAAGTGAATTAGAGTAGTTTGTAAATACTCTTTAACTTGTGCCAAGAAGTTTTATTTGATTTAATTTAATAAAAAATAATTATCAAATACACGTAATGAATAAGGGACTTATAGGTACATGTGGCTGCAAAGATAACTATAGTGAGCTAAATAGTGTCCCCTCCCACTGAAGAATCATATTCTAACCACCAGAACCCGCAAATGTAATCTCATTTGGATAAAAGGTCTTTGCAGATGAAATTATGGATCTCAAAATGAGGTCATCCTGGATTATCTAGGTGGACCCTAGGTCTAGTGACATGTGTCTTGATAAGACATGCACAGAGGAGAAACCCACAGAGAAGACCATATGAAGAAGGAGGCAGAGATTGGAGTGATGTAGCCACAAGCCAGGAAGCACCTAGGGCCACCAGAAGCTGGAAGAGGCCAGGAAGGATCCTCCCCTAGAGCCTTCAAAGGGAGTACAGCTCTGCCAACACCCTGATTTCAGACTTCTGGCCTCCAGGACCTGTAAGAGGGTATATTTCTGTTGTTTTAAGGCATGAAGTTTGATGTAATTTGTAATGGCAGCCCTAGAAAACTAATAATATAAATAAAAACCAATCCCTATTGAACAATGTATAATATATAATATATGACAAATTGTGCATGTGCTAAAGTAAAGGTGTTAAAAATATAGGGGTAAAGGGAAATTATTTCAAATAGAGCTAGCTGGAAAGGCCTTTTGAAGGAGGTTTCCCTTGGCTAGGAGTTTAAAGATGAGCTGAGGCTGTGCAGAGATGGGACAGAAGATTTCAGGGACATAAGCAGAGCTAAGACAGAGAGGGACTCAGGGATAGGAACTATTTGACTCTGTCTAGCCTGAGGAAGGGAGTGATGCTATCAGAACAATGTCTCATACCAGGAGAAGTTTAGTTGTGTTCAGAAATGTAGGAAGCCCGAACTCAGTGAAATAGAGAGATACTCTGTTGTTAGCCTTAGATTATGTAGAAACCTACATTTCCCATCTTCTTCCATCTAAAATTAAGTTTACTTTAAGAAACAGATTCCCGAAGAACCACTAGTAAGCAAAGAAATTAAATTTGGAGAGGAAAGAAATAATTTCAGGGATGTTCTACAAAGCACTACAATGCCTTGGACAGGCACGTATTATACAATTTAACACGCAGTAATTTCTATTTATGTGACTGTCTCCATCACTCATAGTGGCCTACCCGAGCAAGGAAATATGTTCTGTATTAGTTTCCTAGGGTTGCCACAGCCTCTTACCACAAACTGGGTGGTTTACAATAACAGAAATCTATTTCTCATAGTTCTGGAGGTTAGAAGTCTGAAATTAAAATGTCAGCAGGGCCATGCGCCCTCCAAAGCCTCTAGGGAAGAAGCTTGCCTCTTCCTGGCATCTATCTGGTGGCTCCGGGCAATCGTGGCATTCCTTGACTTGTAGACCCAGTCCTCCAATCTCTACCTGTCTTCACATGGCCTTCTCTGTGTGTCTGTGTCATCTCCTCTTCTTATAGGGACATCAGTTATTAGATTGTGGGCCCAACCTAATCTATCATGACCTCATCAGAACTAATTATATCTGCAAAGACCCTATGTCCGAAAAGGGTCAGATCCTGAAGTTCTATGTAGACATGAATTTTGGGGAACACTATTCAACCCACTACACATTCTATGTATGTTTTAATCCGTACAGCCTCGCCCAATATTTATCATAAAATTGGTAACCACTACATTTTTGCAGAATAAGGAAGCAGATCTGTAATGCTCCTGAATCATGTGGCATTGCTAACAAGAAATAGATCATGTTAGGAAAACAAGAGAAGAGAAGGCGAGTTGGAAGAGAGAATAAAAACTTCTCAAATGTTCCTTGGAGGTATAAATCCAAAATCTGTAATGGGGCTTACAAGGGCTTGTACTGTTTGGCCCCAGCCTGCCTCGTCCTTGGACCCCGCCTTCTTCCAGCGTCTGTGGGTCCTGTTCCTATCACCTGAAACATCCTTCTTGCTCTCCACCTAACTCCCTCCATATTCTTCAGCTCTTTAGCTTCAACAGCAGGTCTTCCAAAAGGTAGCATCTCTCCAAATGCTCTACCATACCTAATATATTCCCTTGATCAGCAGCCCTCTAGTTTAGAACAATATTTCTAATAATATGATCATTTTTTAATATCTGACTTCCACCAGACCAGGAGCTACAAGGAGATGTGCTCACCAAAGTATCCTTAGTACCTAGTGTGTTTTATAGATCCTTCCATAAGACAGCCTTTCAGATAGTTTAAGACTATTATCATGCCCAGCCTACGGCTTCTTCTGCCTGAACAACCCTCCTGCCCTTTAAGCCAATCCAGTCCTCTCCTCTGCCCCATATCTGCTAAGCATAAAGGTGAAGTACGAGCATGGCAGGATGTGCGAGGCAGTCACCTGCGACCACCCTGGCTGGTTTTCAGGCTGTCTGTGCTCTGATTCCATCACTAACGAGCTCTTCACTCTGCTTTGAGGTCACAAGATTGTGCCCTGCTGTGACTTCCACAGACAAATGCTGGCTTGTGCTTTCCCCGTTGCGTGGGTCTCTCCAGTCCTCTGCAGATCCCGGTGTCACCCACTCCTTTGGCTCCCAGCCTCTTGTCTTCACTTCAGTTGGAAGCCAGCTCCCTGGCTCAGGTCCCCTGGCTTGTGACCAACCCTGGGGCAGATAGAGTGGGAGGTAGGGTGGCCCTGGGGTGCTGCAGGAAGATCATCAGATGAGGCTGAGAATCGCTTCCCTGTGCTGATCATTTACCTCTCAGCAAAGACCTTCTACAGCATGAGGCTTAAATAAAAAGCCTGTGGCATGCCTGAGAGAATGATCTCGGGGCTGCCCGCCCAGATGCTGCATGAGACCCCATGGTCAGCCTTCTAACACCGTGTGTTCCTACTTAGATCACCTTTAACTGAAATCTGCATATCACTTCCACCCTGTGCTAATTATCATTCTCCCCAAATTCAGGAAACCGGATTTTTAAGATATAAGACCTGATTTTAAAATTTAACCCTACCACGTTTTATGTTTTAGAGTCAATCTATCCTTGTGGTGAGTTGAGATCACTGTACATGATTTTTAAAAATCAGAATCAACCTAGTTCATTAAAGAAGGATGTTTGTCTACATAGATGGAATCTTTCCTCTGAGTGTAGAATCTGAAGTCTGACTATCTAGAGCTCAATGATGTTTCTTCCACTTTAGCTGTCTGATGTTGGTAACTTGTTCGATCTCTTTGTGCCTCAGTTTCTCAACTGTAAAATTAGGAATTAGAGTTGCTGTGAGCTTTTAAATGAGGTAACCTGTGTAAGGAGCTTAGTGTAGTGTCTGGAGCATTCTTTGTGCTAAGTAAATGTGAGCTAACATTCCTGCCACTGTTTATTTAATTAAAGTCACCCATACCAGCATTTCTTTTAGTGCATTGTTTTGTCAAATGACCACTAGCGTCGTCACTGGCCAGATCATTAGGTATTAAAGAAAACTTCCTGTTACAAAAATTCCTCTTTCCTTTTCCTTATCATCATCAAATTATGACACGCTTTGAAAATCTCACAAATATTGTACATCCTTTTGAAAACAACGTAGTGGTTGAGAATCTCCAGTGCACCTGATGTTTTAGAGCAGCCTTTCTGATGTTAATTCACTGATCCCAGGCAGAATGACGGGCATCGGGCATCGGATTTGGCTCACAGACAGAAGTCAAGAAGTGGAGTCGCAGAAGTAAGACACTGCATTTCCACACCGCGATGCATGGACACAAGATGTTAACGAGCTTTCCATGAGAATGGGTCTGCAAGGACATCTGTTTGGCAGATTAGATTAAGTGGAATTAAACAAGTTTTTTTCTAAGGCTGTAACCTTTCTAAAGCCCTCTTAATCATGGGGAGTATCCCAGGTCCCTCCAGAAAGGGTGGTCTGGTGGAGTAGACAGAGGGTGGGTGGCATAGCCAGGTGCACCTGTTGGTAGACTCCTTGCTAGGTCACAGCTAGATGTGTAAGTGGGGGTGGGTTATTACATTTATTCAAGTCTCACTTTCCTCAACCCTAAAATGGGCATAAGGCCTGCCTTATGGATTAAAGACGACTTATGTTAAGATGCTGAGCATTTTACTGTGTCAGGCTCTTAGCAGGTGCTCAGTATGTGATAGCTACACAATATAAATTACAGTCAGGATCTAAAATAAACTTACGATTGTATCTAACAAGTTTTGTTCTGCGGTTGTTCGTTTCAGATTTTCTTTTGTCTTTATGCATTGTCTTCTCTCCATGAAGAACTTAGTTTTCATAACTGATATAAAAACTATTTCATTTCCAATGTAAGGCACTACATGGAATATATACCTGATCATGCATCTAAATAGTAAATATTACATGTTTTACTAAAGCATACTTCATGCCTTGGGTGCCACCTAGGGTTCAGAAATGACGTGCACGTGTGGAAGATTCACACAGGGTCATTGGAAAGAGTTTACTAGAGAGACTTTCACGAAGTTGAGGGCAGGGTGAAGAGGGACACTGAAAGACATGGAAAGTGCCTGAGTAACTGCTGGGACTGACAGGGCAAGGGGAGAGATGATCCCAGAGCACTCGCCAGAACTGGGAGAGAGCTGTAGCTAAGTCTAAAGGAAAAGAAGCTTTTGTTTGGTAGAGGAGAGGACATCCTGGGAGAATGCTGGATGATAAACAACGTGACCTCTCCTTCTCCTGCCAGTCTATTTCTGTTAGGCTGGCCAAGGCTCAATTCCAGTTAGGAGCCAGAGAACAAAGGAGGCTTGTTGCTTAGACATAGCCCTTAGAGTTCTGTTTCCTGGCCATAGAATAGGGTACAGAAGTTTGCAAAGTGAATCTGCTGGAGCAAATGCAGAACATGACAACAAAGACTGCCCCAGGAAAAAAATCCAGTTAGTACCCACTTTGCAAGCACAACAGGTTATTTTGGCTAATACTTTAGGAGTGAATTATTTTATCCACTAGAGCTTTACTAATAACTAACCATTAGGATATTATAATGATAAATGGCAAGAGCCCACTTGATTTTATATATTCATAAAGGTAGGGACGAATAACAGAGAAAGGAAACTATAATGCACATGCTGTCTTAGCTTCAAGCATTGTGTGTGAAAGCAGACTGTCCTTGATCTCATGTATAAATTGCCTCTAAATAACTTCCAGGGGACTTGAGAGGAAGCATTTATTTAGGGCATTTTTACTCTACTGTTTCTTTCCATTTGATTCAGCATGTATTCATTAACAGCAAGTTAGTTGTGTGCTGGTGGATGACCCAGCAAGGTATATTCCCCCTCATTCTAGTCCATTCTTTAAAAAGGTAAGATTGTGCACACTGACTGATGTCCATAACACATCCTGGAAAATGGTTGAAAGTTGAATGTGGGAAACTCAAGCTATAGACTTCATGTTATTTCTTGTGGTTTGTGGGGAGGAAGTACTTTCTTTCCTAGACACCTAAACAGTATAATAAAATCCCTAATGACAGTGCTGTAGGAGTCACCTTTCTGGAAGGCAAAGACTTTGGCAGGGCTCAAATCAGACCTGGATGGAGGCTCCAGATTTCTCCAGGGATCTGGGGAGCTGATCCCGGGACCTTGCTTTTTCCACGATTTGCAACACCTCCTTCCTATCGTCAACTCAGATACAGGCCCCCTGGTGGATGGATGCATTGGACAGTGTCTTGATGCATGTGGAGAAGCAGTGGAAGATGAGGGGCCTCCTTTCCTGCCACCATGGCATAGACCGAGCTGATGCCCACCCTGATGCCCACACCAGGAAAGTGTCCAACGCTGTAGTTCATTGTATTAGTTTGTTTCTATTGCCTATAACAAAATATCGAGAACTGGGTAATCTGTAAGAAAACAAAATTTGCTGCTTATGGTTTTGGAGGCTGGAAAGTCTGAAGTCCAGGGAGCACATCTGATGAGGGTCTTCTTTGGTGGTGACTTCAGTGATGTGGGTTATCACATTGCGAGAATGTCAGAAGCAAGAGAGAGAGAGAGAGAGAGATGCATTCTCCTTTTAAAGCCATCAAAGCCACACCCATAGCCACCCTTAAATCATCAAGTGGACTAATCCATTCACTACGGCATTGTCCTACAATCTAATCACCTCTTCAAGTTCTCACCCTTCAATTACCATAATAGGATTTCCCACCCTCTTAACATTGTCATAGTGGGGGTCAAGTTTCTAACACATGGACTTTGGGGGACACAATTTGATCCACAGCATTCATTTTCTCCAACACCCTATAGTCTGGTTGGGTGGAAAGAGGGGAAAAGGGAGTAAATGAGGGAGGGGAGAGACCAGGAACTGGGGGGTAGGGAGGTGGGGAAGGGAAGTTCAGGCAAGAGAGAGTCTACCCCCCGGCCAGCACCTCCTGTGTGAGCAGGCTGCATGCCTCTGGGGGTGGCAAAGAGGTGAAGGGAGCTGCAGTGCCCTCTGAAGAACCCTTCCCCAGGGCAGTATTAGCAGGTAGTGCCACACTGTCATAGCTGAAGGTCACAGATTGCCAAGTGAAGTAGAGTATCGGTTTCCTAGGGCTGCTGTAATAAATTACTACAAACTTGGGGGTTTAAAACAACAGAAATTTATTCTCTCACAGTTCTGGAGGTTAGAGTCCTGAAAGCCAGGAGTCAGCAGGGCTACACTCCCTTGTGAGACTCTAGGCATAACCCTTCGTTGCATCTCCCAGAGTCTGGAGGCTGCAAGAGTTCCCCAGCTTGATGCTTCATGTCTCCAATCTCTGCCTTCATCCTCATATGCCTTTTCTGTGTCTCTTTTCTGGGTTTCTCTTACTAGGACACTTGTCGTTGGATGTGGGGCCCACCTGGATAACCCAGTTGATCTTATCCAAATATCCTTAACTTAATTACATCTGCAAAGACCTTTTTTCCAAATAAAGTCACATTCACAGGTTCAAGGGATTAGAGCATGGACATATCATTTTGGGGGCCACCATTCAACCCACTATAGATAGGAATACAAAAATTGAGGCATAGAGGTATTTTAGGAGTTCATTGTACCACATAGTAACTTTTCTAAGTACGGAGCTGCATAGGTTTATTTCTTATGAAAATTTTGTGATTTCATCCATGTGTTCCCTTATTCAACAAATATGTGAGTGCCTCTCTTAAGCCTGGTTCTAACAGACACTGGGTATAAAAAGTGAATACCATGAACTTGATCTTTGCCCTTAATGTGCTTGTGTTAGAATTTCTGCAAACTGTATAGGTATTGTCTTAAGTGAAAACACAGCAACAACACAACTACAGCAGGAATCCCTAGCAACTTTAAATCCATAGCCATGCTGAGCCTATCCTTTTATGTCTGCCCCCACCATACGCACATTTGATCCTGTTCTCACTTCGGCAGCAATGCATTTTTGGAAGTAAAGCTCTCTCATGCTTGTGTCCACCAAAACCTTGACTCACCCAGATGAATCCATCACCAAGTTTATGACTCCGTCTCACTCAAGAATATTTGCATTTTAGCAGAGTAAGGAAAGAGGGAATAAATTCTTTTATCATCTGGAGCATAACACAAATGTTGTCTCTATTAGCAAAAAGCAGAATTGGGTAGACAGAGTCTGCTAGTACTTGAGAATGCCTTTCTATACATTAGTAACAGTTCTGTAGAAAGTATTGAACATTCAGACTGTTTTCAGAGTATTTCAAAATGCTCTGTTAATCATTTAATCCAGCTACAGTGACATCTCCTGGCTGAGATGAGAGATCACTGGTAGACATCTAAGAATACAGAAAATAACAGAAGATCTGAAAGAAAAGGTTTGTCAAATGTTTTGTTTTAAGGTCATCAGCACTTATTGGCTCATATTCTAATTACTCCCAGGATAAGAACAATGAATGACAAACTTTAAAAGGTCAGAACTAATAATATCTCCCTAAATTAAAGACGTGTAAAGCAAGACAAAGGGTTTTAAAATTGGAGAGTCCTTGTGGGAAATATTGCCCGAGCCTTCTAAATGAGTTAGTGAGGTTTCTTTGCTTCTAGATTCCCCGGCCTTCCTGTATCTTTGGGTATAAGTTGGGTGACTGGCTTTGTGAATACTCTTATCTTTTATTTTTTTCTTAACTTTGGGATACAAGGCTAACCAGTGATCACACAATTGTGTGCTGACCTTAGACTCCTTTATTCCTGTCGTATAACAAAAAAGCTATTGTTTGTAAATCTAATAATAATGCAAGAGGGGAGAGGGGAAAAAAAAACACAGGCACACACACAAAAGGTCTTTCCTCTATAGATAGAAATTTGGCTTCACTACAAGCAAGCCAGAGAGAGCAAGCAGGGTGCATTTCCTATGCAAAATACTTCTTAACTTTTTTTTTAGCTTTATTTTTTACTGTGATGCTTTAGCATGAATTGCTCAAGAATCTTTTAAAGACATGTTAAGATTTGGGCTGGTGGACCAACTTTGCCAGAGGAATCTTGTGTGTAATCCTGTGGCTCCTCTGCGCTGGTTACACCCCATGCCCAGTCTGGTTTTTGTTTGTGTGTTTTGTTTTTCTACAGCCTTCTCTTCCTCCAGGGATCCTTCAAGAGCAACTCTGGGAGGGGAGAATCCATGGCTCTTACATGAGTGAAGAAAAGACCCCTGAGAAAGGACGGGGGGGAGTTGTGAAATAAAGAGGTAGTAACACTCACAGAACTAGAAAGACTTGCTTCTTATGTCATAATGTGACCAGCATTTTTCTAAACATGTGATTGTTTGCAGTTCAGAGGAATATAGTGAAAACGTGATTCATTTTTTTCACACCAGGTTTTTAAATATCTATCAATATTAGAAGCCAGCATAATTATCAGGAGCAGATGCAGTCTGTAGGCCTTAAAGTCTAAGGAATCCTAATGAAGATATGCCAAAGAGCCAGATACTACAGTTGTCATCTATGTACCTTTTTTTGATGTAAATAAATTCGAAAATGTACGTCCTGTAAGCATTACTAACTCAACAACAGCAACAACAACAAAAACTCATTCCTTAAGGACTCAGTCACAGAGTTATCTACAAACAAATAGTGTGTTTCACCATTAACATCAGCTCAAGGTTTTGCCTCATGGGCTTTCTTCAAGAGGCAAATATGGATAAGCGCATTGTTCTTTAAATGGGAAGTGAGATATGATAGGGGAGAAGATAAATTTTTATTTTAAGTTAGGAAGAATCAACTATCCATCTTTAATATTTTTGCATATTTGGAAATCCAAGTGGACCTGAGCATCTCATTGATTTCAAAGGCACATTCATCAAATTGCCACTGTAAAGATAAAAAAGATCAAGGAAAAAGGAAGCTATATCTTAAATTGGAATAACAGTGGGCCCCAAACTATCAAATATCATATTCTCAAATGTTTTCATGATAATCTATAATCTATTTTTTTCTAGTTTATGATCCGATGGTGTATTATTTCTTTTAGGCAAGTTACTTGATGGGCACGTTTTCTTGTTGAAGCAGTATGCCAATTGAAATCAAGCCTCTGTATTGATCCATAATGTTTCAGTGCTGTACTTTCTCTCATGAATAGATTACCTGCAGAATAAATTGTTAAATTATGAATAAATCTTGAGGTGAAATAGGATTCTCAAAATCAACTCGGAAAATCTCTGAATGGTTTTCTGCCATAGAAACCAGGAATGCGTTGTTAGCTAAGGAATGATAAACTGGGGATTTTGCTAGGAATCATAATAAGGACACATTTCCCAATAAATAGTCAATGGGGAAGACCAGGAGCCAGGTGAATCTTCTGACTGAAGGAGTTAACGAACTACGGCCCACAGGCCAAATCTGACCTGCCACCTGCCTTTGTAAATAACATTTTATTGGAACACAGCCATGCTCATTGTTTATGCATTGTCTGTGGCTGCTTTTGCACTGAGACAGCAGAGTTGAGTAGTTGCGACAGAGACTGGCCTGCAAAGCCTAAAATATTTACCACCCATCCCTTTACAGAAAAGGTTTACAACCCTTACTGTACTATCTTGTCCAGTTAGAATCTATGCCGGTTCCTGACCCAAACTACCAAAATGAAAACAAGGAGTCCTAGGTATAGACAGAGGTAAGAGAAGAGCATCAAAGCAGTTCATACCCTGCCGTGTCATCCATTTCTTACAGTTTACAAATGAGGGAAGCATCCAGAGCTTACAGCCCCTCGGCAATAAATATTTTCCCTCCCACTGGCACAGGATCGCTGGGATTC
Organism: Cynocephalus volans; assembly: GCF_027409185.1. Lineage (NCBI taxonomy): Eukaryota > Metazoa > Chordata > Mammalia > Dermoptera > Cynocephalidae > Cynocephalus > Cynocephalus volans. The sequence goes on from NC_084461.1 coordinate 14,886,388, forward strand.
ATTGTGCCAGTAAGGATTAGGGAATTCCTTTGGCTACCTGCAGTGTTGATCAGGCTGGCCAAGTCAATGCCCAAATTAGGCACAGCCTAGGAGGCAGAGAACGTATTTTAGGATGTGTATAATGAGATCCAGAACTACTCAATGGGAGATTTTGGGAAGCACTACAGGATGGTTCTTTTATTCTCACTGACTTTGTATTTTCATACGTACAAGTGGTAATCAAAGGGAAAAGCACGATCATCACAATTATCATGAAACAGTACACTTTTTTGCTGGCTTAAAAAAGTACCAATTATCTGTGGATAGCCTGAGCTACAAAATGGATTTTTTAAAAAAAAAAATGCAACAAAGCTAAGTGATCGTCTTGGCTTTTGTCATGTGTGTAGCTTTGAAAAGTGTTCAATTTTGCCCTGTGGGTTAATCTCCTTGCTATGAAAACAGAGGTTGGGCAGGGCATCCAAACTAGGGTATCCAATATAATAGGTCATCCAGTTCCAATCGCTTGTAAGAGTGAAAGTGGAATTAATAATAATTGAACCAGGTCAACAGGTATAAGGTAGGACTATCCAGGATGAGTTTGGTGTATGGTCTCCCTATATAAACATGATCGTTGATGGCACCTGTTGCTGTCAATGATTTGAAAGTGCTTGACTTCAGGATGGAACTAGAACACACTTCTATGAGAAGTAATTCTCACTTCTGTGAGAATTATAAGAAGGCACTGCTTTCTGTGGACTGGTAGCAATAGGGTCCTCCTTCCTCTGGGCTGCTGCAGCTCTGCTCCATAGGACATAGCTCATTGAGGGGCAGACTGAATCTCAGCCCCTGAGCTGAGACCCCTGGCCAAATATCTGGCAGGGCACAACCACATGGGGCTCTTCAGCTTGGCACCAGTCAGTGGTAATGGTAGTAAAAATAGGTTTGTGCAGACATATCTTGCTCAATATATGTAGCATTTCAGCCTTGATCTAAAATCAGTATTAGTTGAACCACTACATTTTGAATAGTTAGAAAAGACTAGATTTTAATAAAAACAAAGACAGGTCTTAATAATAGCCTACAATTTAGAGAAGAAATGTTTGATTTCTGTGCTTTTAAAAATGTAACTTTATGCTCCTGAAAGAAATGATACCTTCTAAAAACTTGAAGTTATCTCAGTCTTAGGAAATATTGGCTTTTAGATTTCCTTGGACCTTTCAGAGGAAAGTAATTTGGATTTTTTTTTCCACTTAATTTTCCAGATAATTGCTGTGGTTCCTCCCCATTTCTCCATTAATATAGCCCAGATGACAGAAGAGAGGTAGCAGAGAAAAATGTGAACTTTGAGATGCAGGAATAAAACAAGATGGCCATCGTATTAAGAGCATCGGTGCCATTTCATGTAATTCTTCTGACCACAAGCTGTAGCAAACCATTCAGGCAGCTGTTGTTCTTCATGTTCCTGGCAGATCTTGAGGTTTTTATTTGGAAAAACTCATGAGCAAACATGTCTGTCTTGAAGGGCACAGACACTCCCAGGCTTGCCGAGCTCCCCATCACTCTGCTGAACTGAGATTGTCTCCTCTTCCCTTGCTCAAGAATGTTGGAGAAGCAAATAAAATCCACTTACGCATTTCACTTATGCTTCTCTTTTCCTCCAGTTTCCCTTTTTCTCTGGGTTAATTTCTTCCGTTTATGAATCTGACAGTTTCTCCACATTGTTCTGAACTTCCTTCAGTGCTGATTAATTAACATTTATAATTAAGTAACATGTTGCAAAGAAGGAGGAATAATAATTTATATTCATATTTGTGTATACAAAAAAGTTCGTAGGATAAACTAAACTAATAACAGAAGTGAAATTGAAAGAAGTTTGCTGAGCAGACAAAGGATGGAGTTAGATGAGTTTTCACTGTGTATCTTGTTTTTTCACTTATAATCTATGTGAATATGTTACCTATTCAAAAAAAATAAGTTAAAACATTTAAAAAATCAAAGCAAAAGCAAAAGACAGCAGTGAATAAATGCTTGAATAAATGCTTCATCGGTGCTCTCTCCCACAGGAGAATCTTGAAGATCTAGCAGATATCTACTTTTCTGAGAGAATGTGATTGGCATGGTTATGTCAAAAACTCTAAATATATTTTTAGTCTGTCTCATTGACCTTCAGGTAGATGAAATTCTCTGTCTGTAAATGAGGATTCTGACTTAAACTAAAAATTCAATACAATGATATACAGGCAGTTCTGGAGCAACATGATACACCAATACGTCCCTTTTGCCAGAGTTTATTGCAGATAATCACACACTTTCCTATGTAGTGATAATCGAGTGTACTTGAGAACTCATTCATAAACTAGGATGTGAATGGGTGACCTGTGCTCAGCACTGGCCAGGCAACTGAACACAAGAGTGAACAAGGTCTTCATTCTGCCACATGGAGCTCTCAGTGTAATTAAAGAGGTAGCACGTAAATATGCAATGTCATAGTGCACTGTCACAGGTGAAATGCATGGTACAAGACAAAAGACAGCCAACTAGAGAGTTCTGTGAACAGGAGTAGGAGCAACTGATCTCGCCTGAGAACAATCAAGGAAGAATGTGTGCCCACATCTCAGTCCCATTGAAACTGCTGTGAAGGTCTTTTAGGTGCCTCCCCCAACACTCTTACAAGAAAAAAATGTCATAGTACTGAAGGTGTCTCTGATTCAAAGACATGAGGGAAAAAGCATTCAGTGCAATCTTAGAGCACCACTGATTAATATCAAGTCCTCAGAATGTCATTTCCATTGTCCTGGCAAAACACATGCTCATGGGGTTTCACTGGTAGATCATGAGAAAGTTGACCAGCTCCAACTGGGGCAAAATATTTCTTCCTAAATATAACTGTCAGCCATTGAAAACATGTACCGTCATAAGGTTCTTTGGTTTTTTGTTTCATTGTTGTGTGTAATTACTAAAGCCATGGTTCAACAATCTTTGGGCAAGCTTTTAGTAAGAAACAGTTGGGAAACAAATATTTGGTGAAGGGTTCTGCTTGGCAATGAGGAAAAAAAGGAAACATTTTAATAACAATACCTTATCCATTTTTGTGGGTTCATTAAAATAGGAAGAGGAACACACGATAAAACAGAGACTATCAGTTGTGAAGTAGGTGCTGTCACAATGAATATCAAGAGCAAAAAAGATGGATTTTGTTCACTGCAGAACAAGTGATGTGAAAGTGGGCGGCTGGTGGCAACCAGGGATCCACACCTTTCTGCAGTAGCCTTCACATCCTATGGCTTGTCTTGCCTTCTCAGTTACATGTAGAAGGGTGATAATTCCAAAGACACAGGGATAATGAGCACAGCATTTCTGAGGGTAAAGCTACTCGTACTGTAGGTGCTGTACTCATGGACTGGAAATAAAAGAACAGAAAATAACAAATTTCTATTAAATGAATGACAGACAAGCCTAGGCTCAGAGAATTCATGAAAGAAGCAAACCAACTCTAAAAAAAAGTTGAGTAGGAAGGAAGCGGTCACTAATACTGACTGAGCTCCTGCAAGCCAGGCACTTGGCATAAGTAATTTCATTTAATCTTCACAACAACCTGAAGAGGCAGGTATTTTGTCCTTAGTTTGTTGATGAGAAAACAACTCAACAAGGTGGAGAACATTGCCAATAGGTAGTGAGTACTGAAAGTAGACAGGTAAGGCCATGTCTAAACATGCTCAGGTGTCTGTGGACCACCATGTTTGATGGAGCCGTGTGCTGGGTATTAGCACAGAACTCAATGAAGTCCATGAGACCAGTTACTTCAGCAGTCCCTGCACCTGAATCTGAACGTACACTTTGCTCCGACAGGTGTTACCAGAAGGTGTACATACAAGCAACTGTTTAGAGGAATGTTCCAGGGTTCTCCAGAGAAACAGAAATAACAAGATTCTGTTTATATCACACACATAACCAATAGGGTTTTTGTCGAGGTTGGCAAGTCCAAAATCCATAGGGCAAGCCAGCAGGCTGCAGATTCAGGCAGAAGTTGATGCTGGAGTCTGGAAGGCAGAATTTCTTTTTTTCTGGGAAACCAGTTTTTGCACTTGTGACCTTCAACTGTTTGGAGGAGACCCACCTACATTACCAAGGGTAATCTACTTAAAGTAAATGATCATATATCTTTTCCACACCTACAAAATACCTTTGCAGGAATACTTAGATAAGGATTTGATTAATAACTGGGTACATAGTTCACAAGGAATTTGAGGCATTGACGCTTAATAGAACAAAGGATGACAATAACTTTCAGGTCAAGGCCATAGGACTACTATTTTAAAAGGATTACAAAACAAACCACAAATATGGAGAACTTTTAATGGAAATCTAATTGTAAATGGTATAATAAAGAACATTATTGGGTCAGAAGTGTAACTTTCATTTTGACAAGAAAAGATAAGACATGCCATTCCTAGAGCAGTGTAAGGTATTTTCTTCGTGTGGTTTTTGTTTATCACCTGATGCAGAATTCTCCAGCTTGGTATCTAGTGAAATGAGAAAGCCAAAGTTTTGAAATATTCTTTGTGGGCATTTTAAATATTCACTGAGAGAGGGGTCAGGGTGTGTGTGGAACAAAGTGGGAAAAGATGTTCTATTTTTTACTGTCTTCTCTGAAAGTGTCTCTTAGTGTATCTACTTAACAGTGCAGAAGATTCTGAGCCCAGGTGGTGAACATCATAATTTCATTCCATATTTCTGTGGGGATTTAGTTTGACAGTGCGGCTACTAACACTTTATTGTATTTGATGAACTTTTTGAGAGGTGTTTGTTTATCTCCATTTTATGGATGAAATTCAGAGATGTTGGGGACTTCAAGTGAACAAGGCTTAGTCTGATGGGATATTTAAGGTGAGAGAAAGCTACACACGTAGTTAAGTTTTCCCAATTCTCATCTTTCCCTCACACCTCCCATCCAATTTATCAACAAGTCCACTTGGCCGTACATCCAAAATCTATCATGAATCTGAATATTTCTCCCCATCTCCTCTGTGACAACCCACTCCAAGGGGCCATCATCTCACCCCTTCTTCGGCTCTCTCTCCCTCTTTTCTTACTCTAAACAGTCTCTTTTCCACCCAGCAGCCAGAATGATTGAAGCATGAGCCAGATCATGTCAGGTCCAATCCAGTTAAGGTAAACTCCACGCTTCTCTGCATGGCTACACGATCTCGCCCACCTCTCTGAGTCCAGATGTTTACACGTATGTCTGTCTGTCCCCTTATTCACTGCTGTCCAGCCATCCATCTCTCTACTCCGCTCATGCTAGCTTAGGCTGGCTCAGGACATTTGCAGTGGCTCCTCTTTTTTCTTGAATACTTTCCCCACTGTGTTTTACTCAGCCGACTCCTTCCAGTCTCAGCTTAAATGTCATCTCTTTAGAGTGGCTTCCTCAGGCCTCCTTGGTAAAGGAGCACGGCTCGCTCTCTCTCTCAGCACCACCACGTCATTCTTCATGATGCTGTCTTCTTCATCTGTTGATGGGTTTCATGTCCGTTTGTCACTCCTCGGGAGAAAGTGAGACACGTGAAGACACAGATAGCATCTAGCTCTTTGCCGTCCTCTCAGTGCCTTGACCTATATATAACCCACAGTGACATTCGATGAATATCTGTGAACCAGCCGGTTTCTAGCAGTTTTATGCACAGACTTTGGAAACCAGCCACAAAAATATTTGACCACCATTTTGTTCCTAAATATACTACATGTAGCCTTGTCTCCCTGATCTCACAGATACTTATCTAGGTGACAATGGGTTTGAGTCATTGTTTACTATTACCCATAATCACTTTGTCCTCTTCTTGAATATGACATTGTCTTCTGCATTCATTAAAAGAAAAAAAAAAGAGAGAGAAAAGCTTTAGCAAGCTTTTCTAAAGGAACTCAAAATCAATTTGTGTGAATCCAAGCATGGTCCTCTTGCTATAGATTCCATATTGAATTTGGGAATTGAAATTACATATTTTGCTGAATTAAATATTCTTTGCTTTGCACATTTTCCTCTCTCTTTCCCTCTCCCTCTTCCTTCCTTCCTCCTATCCTCTCTCTGTCTCTCTGTGTACCTCCTCCCAACAATGTTTCAAAATTCAGGATGTGTCACATTTCACACAACCCCAGATGGGGAAATTCATTAAATGGCTTACCTCGCCCTTTCTCCAAAGGCTTGATTATTTCCCTTAGAAATAAGTAAGGAGGATGAATTTTAATACCATCAGTTTCCCCTGCTTCTGTATTTGTTTGCCCCGTGCATTCACAAACGTGTGCCTTTACCAGTGCGAGGACACTGTGTGAGTGAGGAAGTCAGCGCTCCAGAAGATGTGTAGGGGGTCACGCAAATGGGAACCACCTGCTTGAGGGACAGGCCTTGGGCAATCCACAGAAGCCCATGACAACACTCCACAAGGTCCAGGTGATAGCTCTTCTTTCTGAAACAGACATCAGGACATTCTTACCATCGCTTGTTGTTTTTTGTGACTGTCCCTTCCAACCCAAGTATTAAAATAATTTATTTTACACTGTAATATTATTTGCTAGTGCCAACATATTTTATATTTTTCAAATTTATTTTTCACTAGACCATTCTTATTCTACTTCTTCACATTTAAAATAAAATTTTAGAAGTCAACCATTGTATTAGTTTGATAGGCTGCCATAACAAAGTACCGTAGGCTGGGTGGCTTAAACAACAGAAATATATTTTCTTACAGTTCTGGACGAAGTTGTTTTCAGGGTTGGTCTGCTCTGAGAACCATCTCCTTGGTTTGTGGATGGCCGTGTTCCTGCTGTGCCTTCACCTCCTCTGACCTCTGTGTGTCTGTGTCTCAATCTTCTCTTCTTATGAAGACACTAGTCATACTAGATTAGGGCCTATTCCAATTACTGCATTTAACCTTGATCATGTTTTTCAAGACTTTATCTCTGAATACAGTCACATTCTGAGGTACTGGGAGTTAGGACTCCAGGACATGAATTTGGGCGAGACACAGTTCAGCCCATAACATCTATACAGAGACTAGAATATTGTGCTGAGTTTCACAGCGTGACTTACCGTCTGAAGGCCAGTCAGGAGGGATGTCACCTCTTTTATATCCTGAAATTTTACTCGTCCCAAATAGAAATTCAAACTCTTTAAACTGGGTAACTACCAATACTCCACTCTGAAGTTGTAGTAAGAGATCATATTAAAACATAACATTTATAAATTTTTTTGGATTTTTAATTTTTTTTATGGATTTAACCTTCGATCTACCTAAGGACTAAGTAGTCACTATGGATTCATATTATGATATCTAATTACAAAGTGTTTGAGAAAATATATCAATATAGACCTTAAGAAGTCTTAAAACTTTCTTTTATAAATAGCTGGGTCCCAAAGGCCCTATTTGAACCCTAAGGTTACTGAATAGCAACCGTAATAAATCCTGGGAGAAAAACATTCCAGCAGAAAAAAAATTCTTTAGGAGAAAAAAAGGTATATTTCATCATAGAATTTTAAAAAGAAAGCTAAGTTCTTTATGATACGTAGTTGATAGGATGTACTTAAGAATGTTTACAACAATAATTCAACTTTCACAGATACTTTTATTAATTTATTTTGAATTGAAAAATTCTTTGGACATTGAAGAAATTAGAAGGTTCACTTTTTTTTATCTGTTTTAGGCTATGCGTAAAGAAGAGGAGAAAAGTGAAGCTTGATTTTTATTGCTCAGCCCTTTGCATTTCTCAAGTTGACCTGCTTAAAAATCTTCATAATCGCAGAAACAAATTTTACAAGTGATAGGGTTCTTTGAGATCATTTGATCCAACCCCATAATTTATAGAAGTTGTAAGTGAGACCTAAAAAAGCAAAACAGCTTAAAGTACACGTTGAATAATTTAACAGAAATATTTAAGACCTAAAAATAAATTTGCTTCATTTGCTACAATCATTCTTCAGTTTCCTGTTTTATAGTCTACACAAGCTAGTTGTTTTTATTCTTTTAGATAATGAAAAGTTCGTCATCTAGGGGCTCCTTGTTTCTTTAGTCAAAGCAGAAAAAGTAACTCCCCAAACACTCACACTTGATGTGATTTGTAGATGATTCATCTCAAAACAACCTTCCTGTGTATGTGTTCTAATGAGCTTTGGCACATGTAAAAACAAAAACAAAAATACATCTCTGGCATAACCTGAAAAAAAAAGTATCAATAACCTAAAAAGAAACTATTGTTTTAAAATGGTTTGCAAAGTTAGGCAGACAGCAGTGTATGGGAAGTCATTTAAAAGATTTTGAGCAGAGACATGACATTAAGACAACAACATGGATTTATCTTCCACACTGGGGCACATTTGAGAATACGTTTGTTCTGATAATTATCAGGTTGGGATAGCAGGAACAAAACAGGGCTTTTCCCATCAAACTTGGACATGTGGCCACCCTATTCTTTAGGAAGATTAACTCAGCAGAGTTCTATGGGACAGACTGGACCAATCCTGGATTGATGGATACACCAGCTGAAGAGAGTGGGACCCATGTATGGCCAGAAGCAGTCCTTCCCTTGGGAAAGTGGCAGAAGCAGCCCAGAGCTAGGTGGATGGCTGAGCTCCAGCTTCTCCTCCTGCTCTGTGACTGGCAATGTGGCCTCCCCAGGCCACCAGCTTGGACCAAAGCTGCCCTTCTGTCAAATGTACACTGCCCCATGAGGCTTCTTCCATTTCTATAGTCTATGGTATGACTGCATTTATAAACAGTAGTGTATATTATAATGAGAAACAGAAAGTAAACATTATGGTGTGGTGACACACACCGCCAACCCATCGTCCTGTGTGTGCCAGGAAGGAAAGGACCATAGAGGGGGAAGAACTGTGTTCCTAGAAGTCCCAGAGAGCTCACCAGGAGGTGCCAGAAGTAGTTCCTACTGGCTAGAGAGGTCACCAGTGGGCAAAGTCCAGCACATACTGACCATATGTCAGTCATAGTGTTCTAAATTTGAGTTTTCTGGCAATACTAAATAGTCAGTATTCCTGATTAGAAAGTTAAATTGCAAAGTGGTTCTAATAAAATTTTCTCTAACTACAAGTACGTTTGCCCCACTTGTTTTTCTTTTACATTTCTGAAGCAAGTATCATCAATTGAACTTCCAAATTCTCAAATGTCATTTCCAGAAATAGCTCCCACTTACTCCTTGTAATCACAAAACATACAGATTTCTAGCAGCAAGGCACCCCAGAAGCAGCTCAGGGTAGTATTTTTGCCAGTGGTTGGAAGTAACACTCGAGTCTGACTGAGCAAATAAACTGTAAATTCATGGGCTGGCCCGAGCTGAGACGGTCAAAGCAAAGACTGAGCTATTAGTGGACAGAGCTCTGACTATCCATTGCGTCTTTCCCTATATCCACAGCCTGGGCTTTGGCAGTTGAGACAATATGGCCTTTCCAGATCTGTCATCAGCAGGGGGCACATCTGTGCTGGAAATTACTCATACGCTCCTGAGGACCAGATAATTTATTATTTTCCTTTTCTTCCAAATAAGCTGAAATATGTGTGTGGAAGTGATCTAACCCCTTGCCTGCTTCCAGCTGAGTCTGCAATGGGCATCTTTCTTTAGATTTCCCTCACTGTCTTTCTCAGTGTAGTATCAGATTCTGGAGATTTCTTCTAGGCCAAGTAGCTTCATATTTAAATGGAATAGGAAGAACTCCTGAATATTTAAAAAAATGTTTTCAATTATAAATCCTTCTGTATCTGGCCATAGACATCTAATGGTCCATGATGGCTTTTCCCCGAGCCCCATTCCTTGCACTCAGCCTGGATTTGCCCCTCCCTCATCCTCAGCTGACACCATGACCGTGACTTTGTACTTCCCACTGCACATCCTGGTATCACGGAGTCAGTCCTTCAGCACTCATTAGAGTAAAAGGTGGTGGCTCAGCCCTGAGAACATTGACAGAACAGGCAAGATGGTGGTTCAGCCTCCGTCTCTTCTCCTAGCCAGACCCCAGCACACAAACAACTATAGCTTCATAAATCGTGATGTAAAGAGACATTTGTCCCAAGTGGCCAGTTCCCAGCTGTGATCCCCTTCACCTAAGTTTCCCTTTTAAGGGAAAGTTGGCTGCAAAGGAGCAAGGACTTGAACTCTGTGGTACCCCCAGTGCTTGGGCAGTTCCTGGCACATAGCAGGGACTCCATGTGTGGAGTCTAATTACAGCCCAACTTACGAGCTTGGGTAAGTGTGTTCTTTTTTTATAAACAACAGTCCTTCAGACTTGAAAAGTCTGCTTCCATTAAATATATCATTTTGCCCATCCTGGATTTCTGAAAACAACTGGCTATTACTTTCACCCAGTAAAACATCCAAACACCAACCATTTTCCTTAAGCAGAACTAGCAAAAGGAATTGCTCTACCTTGATATTAAACCACCATGGCTTTTCTAACTATGCAGAAGTATTTTCTTGCTAGAGATCTCCCCTAATTGTCATCATGTAAAGTTGCTAAACTTGACGAAAAGATTGTGCACCAAAGTCTCCATACTACAAACATCTATGTGATTGCATATTCATTCTAAAGCTGGATGGTATGTGCCTATTTTTTGAGTAGCTTATGCAGATAGTTATTGGAATATTAAACTCTAGGATTGCCTTTGGCCAATCCTCATTCCTCAGACTACCCCATGGACCGTACTTTCACTTACTTAATCAGGCAATGGTCATGGTCGTTAAAAGAATGCAGGATCTTGGACCCATCAGACCTGGACTGAAATCCTAATTGCTACCCTTCCTGAAATTCATTTTCTCCTACCAAAAAAAAAGAAAAAAAAAATAGGGGACCAGTAATAGAATTAACTTCATAGGGTTGTTAGGTGGATCAAATTTAATAGGATATATAAAGATTTTAGCACAGAGCCTAATAGAGTGAACACTTAATAATTATTATTATCATTAGAGTCTCAAAATCTGTTATTAAAATAATCATTTATGTATATAAATGCTTTATACTCTTAGAAACACAAATCACTTTAAAGGAAAAAATAGCTTTAAATATTTTAATAAATGAGCAGTAGCCAGACTACAACAAAAGAGAGAATAGGATTATTCAGTTAGCCAGTGAAAAGATCTGAGGTGTTAAGCTAAAGCAGAAGGGCAAAAGATGAGAAAAGATGATTTGAAAATTCCTTTAATTTTGCATAAATGATGAAATGTTAACATGTTCACTTGAAATACAGTGTATGATTTATATATTTTATGAGCCAAAGTTGCAAATCCTGACTTTTTTCTAGTGTCATGAATGACAAAGGTCATTTACACGTGAATCTGGATCCCCAGAATTTCTTTGGAAATACCAAACAAAAATATTTTGTTGAATACTTTAGCAAATAATAGAACTCTAGCCTATTTTGTTGTAGTATTTATTTCATTAAAGTTCAAATACTTATCAATAATGAAATCAGACAATAATGACTCATTTTTTAATTTTATGTGAAAAATAATAGAGGGAAATATTGAAAATTAAAGTGTGTTTTTTATTTCTTAATTTTTCTAAATCTTTCTCACCACAAATAATATTAAGAAGGTGAAGAAACATGTACTATTGAATAATAATTATTAATAAACTTTATTTAACAATTAAAAAGTATCATACATAGAAAACAGATTTGAACATATTAATATGAATACTATGATTGCAAATTTTATTTGCATCATTATTCTATGTACGTTGAATTTGTTCAGTAAAAATTGTTACATTGTTATAGTTCAGCTCTCTCTATATTTTTCTTATAGAACAGCAAAACTGAAATGAAATAATAAGTGGTGACAGAATTTTTTAATACCTTTCCCTGTCTTCCCAACTCTAAAATCCAAGGAACAGTTCTTCCTTGTTTATTTTGTATTTCCCTTATTTAGCACAGTTCTTGTTTCAAATAAATAATTAAACACAATGTAGATATGGAAACATTACATCTGCATTTTTGTCCTTTCTATCTCTCCTAACAAAAGAAAAGCACAAATTGATGCTTGAGCAAAATTAAAAGAATTTTCAGAAGTATCTCTAAATTTACAATTCACAAGCCTATACAGAATTATGATACAGTTATTAACCATGTTACTGGTAGCAGTAGCTCCTATGGTCAGATGCAAAGGTAAGATATGCCATGGGCTTTGTGTCCTTCTCTGCACACTTCCCTATAATTATAGGGACTTTTTGCTTTAAGATAGTGTCTTAGTTTGTTTTGTGCTGTTATTATAGAATACCACAGACTGGGTAATTTATAAAGAAAGGAAATTTGTTTCTCACAGTTTTGGAGGCTGGGAAATCCAATATGATGGTGCTGGTATCTAATGAGGACCTTCTTGCTGTATCATCCCATGGGAAGGCAGGAGGACAAAAGAGCGCAAGAGAACAAGAGGGGGCTGAACTCGCTTTTATAACAAGCCCACATTCACAACAACTAACCCATGACCTAATCACATCAGAAAGGTCCCACCTTTCAGAACTGTTGTATTGGACATTAAGTTTTCAACACGTCAACTTTGGGGTATGCATTCAAACCATAGCTGATAGTATTCCACTCTGATGAATCTTTACAGTGTGCATATCAGTCTGCTTGGACTGCCATAACAATGTACCACAGACTGGGTGGTTTAAATAATGGAAATATATTTTCCCACAGTTCTGGAGGCTAGATGTCCAAGATCGAGGTGTCAGCGGTGTTTGGGTTTTTCTGAGGCTTCTCTCCTTGGCTTGTAGATAGTCCTCTTCTCCCTGTGTCTTCACATGGACTTCCCTCTATGTATGTCTGTGTCCTAATCTCCTCTTCTTGTGAGAACACCAGTCATACTGGATTAGGGCTCACCTTATGACCTCATTTTAACTTAATTACCTCTGTAAAGACCTTTCCTCTAAACACAGTCACATTCTGAGGAGCTGAGGGTTATGAAATCAACACAGAAATTCTGTCAAAATGACACAATTCAGGCTGTAACAAGTGTTTCATGGAAATCTTCCATGACCAGATTGGTTGGAGAAATGCTTGGTGAGAAACCAAATTTAACAGATTCCTTTAATAGGCTACTGTGCATTAGGAATCTCTAAGAGAAGTCTACAAGATTCTGGATTTGCCAAAAAAAAATAAAAATAAAAATAAAAAGCCCTCGCCTAACCCCAGTAATATACATCGTTCCCATCCCAGCGTATTTTTCTTGGAGCACCTGCTGGATCAATCACGGCAGTGGCCCTTCACTGCACGAGCAGCACTGCAAGCTGTGTGAGGACCGCTGACTGGCCTCTGCCTGTTCCTCAGCAGGCCCACTGGTGAGTCCCGTCTCTGATGAGCAGTCATGTCCGGCTCCATACCATCTCTAAAACGCACTCTTAATTTGATGCAGGACTTTTCGCAGGTGTTTAATAATTATTTATTAAGTTATGACTTTGCCTTTTTGCATCTTTGTACCAAAACAGTTGGTACCAGTTTTTCCACCAATTTCCTCACTCCAGTTTTGGAGGTGCTATTGGATTCTTTCTCTGTACCCAGCGGCATTTGATAACATTTTTTGTAGCTGATTATCTCATTGTGTGACAGGAATGAAAAAAAGAAGGGATGCGATGAGATGCTTCTTAGGGTCAGGGAAACATAACTTACAACTTTGAATAGGGTTTTGATGCAAAATAGCTGTCCATCCTCCATGGAAACAGAATTCTTTACAGACTCATTATACGGGCAAACTTGCTAAGCTCTTTAGGACATTAGTGCTCTTAATAATGATGTTAGCAACTTTCCCTGAACTATTGCATATTTACACTGGGTCTTTAGCAAAGTGGGGACCTTTTGAATTAATCCCTATTTAATGAGAAATATTTGAAGGCGATGAGAGTTTTCTGCTGCTGATGGGAAAACTCTGCCTTGATAGATTATTTTTGGAAACTTAAAGTCGACTCCATCAAGATACTTGACTATTTAGGAAAGGACAATTTTGTGAGAGATTGAAATAAAATACGGGATTTATACTCAATTATTTTCATCACCTATAAAATATCCTGTATTTGCTTTAAGGGTTTAAAATTTTTACACTTTCTTGCTTTCATCAAACCTCAGTAGTCTGCACTAAATCAAATGGCTAGATATTGAGTTTTGGCTGAAGGGTGTTCTCAGTAAGGTGACAGCTAATGACTGCATTTGAGAAAATGTAATTTATTTTAGATTAATTTGTAATATATGTTTCATTTCTAACTGTCTGGAGAGAGCTAAGAAAATATGTTTATATTTGCAAAGTGCTGTTGGATTCTCACCAACATGATGCAGATTTTTCCAGGTCTACCTCATGACTTAGATATAATTAAAATATGTTTAGGTATTTGAAATGTTTGGATGCTGAAGAATAAATTATTTTAATAAAAACTATTATCATTTCCTTATGCTGCATTTCATCACTCTGTTAGAAACTACACAGAAATTAAATGATGGAAACAAATGATCAAAATAACTTGTTTTCCTCTGAAATCACCTACTACTCTGTTCTGTTCTTAGGAATATAAATAAAAAATATTTAACCACTTAGTTACCTTTATTTAAACTGGAAATTTGAAAATGGTACGAGTGTGGGAGAGTGAGTGAATGAGGTAAAATTCATCAATAGAAGGATTTTTTTTTTTTTCTTTTTTGGGCACCGATGGCTTTTCGCATTCTGTGAAATGTCTTGGACTCTGTGCACCTGTAAGGACCTTGCCTTTTTCAGTTTAGTGAACACGCAGTTAATTTGATAGCCAAATTCTGATGTAAACGTGGCAGTGAAGCAGGATGATTTAATGATAAAACAATTGGATCTGATATTAACTGGCTATGAGGAAAGTCCCAATCCTTTTTCTGGCCACGTTTTTCTCATCTATGAAATGAGGAGTCATCCAGGGCCTTGCCTTGGCTCTGTCCTCAGCTTCTTTACTGGTTTGCATTGGTATCCACATCTAAATTTTTTTTTTAATGTATTTGTTCACACTATTGCACCACAGATATTTGACATGTCTTAGACTCAAAGTAAATTTAAAGATTTTGCATTGAAGCTGTTTGCGTTTTTTTTTTATGGTGAAAACAACAAATTTGATCATCTATTCAAAATTTCACAGTAAGACAACCATGTTAATGATTTTGTCAGATAGTAAATATAATTTCTTAACAAATCAGCCTTTGTCAAAGCCAAAGTTTGAAAGAACAAGCAAACCTCTCCTAATTTCTGGGCAGGTTGTTTTTGAGAAGTATGTGGTTGAACGGGAGGTAGTGGTAAGTTTGTTGGACTTAGAGCCCTAAGACCTGATGGGGATCCAGACCCAATTCTGCAGTCAACTTTGGCCAAGTCATTTACTCTGACTGAACTCCAGTTATTCTCACCCGTAAAATGGGACTGGCATCCCTTACAACTTTACAAAAGTGGTGGGAGGAACTGTCTGGGGCTTTTCCAATGACAGATGTGTGTGTCTCAAGGAACAGACAGATATTCTTTTAAAAGACAGGTGATGTGGTGAGACCTTCTTTCCTAAATGCGTGACTCTTGCTAACTTTAGCAAAAGAAAGATGTTTGCACTTTTGTCTGTATCATAATCTCTGACCAGCTGGTAAAATTTTCTAGCTTAGTATTGGATAAAGAGAACTGAGAGTTAGCGTGTAAGAGTGAGGGTGAAGTAGGTAAGAAATTTTAGAGATTGGAATTTAGAGACCAGGGAATACTCGCAGAGTCACCTTGAGAAATAAAGTCAGAAGAAGGAGTTCTCTGTGATCAAGCTCCAGGTGTCTGAGCTTCCTTTAAAGCAATCAAACAACACGGAGTCCCCTAGCACCCCGGAGACGATCTGTCTGTGGGATGAGAGCCCAGGCATGGCCCGTATTGCTGAAAAGCTTCACCTCCAGTAGAAGATATATATTTGACTATCAAATGTTAGTATTATGCTAATCCAGGAAATAGTGTGTGGGGACACATGTGTGCATGTATGTGTGTGTGTGTATGTGTACGTGTGTGTGTGCATGTGTGCACATGTGAGTGTGTGCATGTGTGCATATTCATGCGCAGTATTCATGGAGAGGTAAAATCTGATGAAGTACTTTCTTGACTAGGAGAGATTCCCAGGGAATGTTCCAATGAGAACACAAGAATCTGTAGACAACAGATACACTGTGACTTTTTCCTCCTGTTTTTCAAACCAGTGAAAAAGAAAGGATCACTTTAAACTTATTTTTTCATATTTTTTCTTAATTTTTCAAATTAAAATAGAAGGGAAAACGCTGTTATCTCTTCTTACTTGATTCATCTTTCTGGGGAAGCCCATTTCTAAGCTTATGGGAGAATATTTGTTGATTCAGATTTATTATGAATTGTAAGTACTAAGACAGCCAAATTAGTTCTTTTTAAAAAAAAATCATCAAATAATAGGTTTAAAAAGGGAAATTTTTAAAACTTTAAGTTTTAAATGATAGAGAAAAAGTAGTAAAATAATGTATCATTTAAAAATATTTTCCTTATTTTTTGCTTCCTTTATCTAAAATGTCAATTTAAGTTTAACATTGGTTATTAAATCTGTGTATTAGTAGTAATTATTACACAACAAAAATTTATGGGACTTAAATTTTTATATTGAATAAAATTTGAATGTTCCATCATTTCTTGTAGTACTATATATATATATACACACACACACACACACACACACACACACACACACATACATATATATATATTTAAAATTCCTGTAGGATAAATTTTAAAAATGTAAATTGTGAAGGATGTATTAGTCATTAATTTACCTGTGCTATGAAATTAGCCATTTTCCTCACTGAATATATAATGATTTGCAAGATGAAGAACAGTTAACCCAATGGCCTCCCCAAAAATAAACCCTGTTAAGCTCACCTCTGAGCAGTGGCCACGTTCATTAGTACATTCTCTCAAATTATTTATCATTAATGTCCATAGAAGGTATACTGATTTACTGTAATTTCTGGAAGACAATCATAGGGAAGCCAACTAGCTAAAGAAAGGAGATGACCTACATAAAGGACTGGCCAACTTCTTCTGCAAAGAGCCAAGTCATAAATGTTTTCTGCATTGCAGGCCTTAGGGTCTCTGTCGCAGCTACTCTGCCTTGTAGCATGAAAGCAGCCAGAGACAATAGATAAAGAAATGGCCAGGGCTTGATTTGGCCTGCAAGCCTTAGTTTGCTCATAGGGGTCCAACATGATAGAAGAATATTGATTTCTAATTATACTGTTGCAACTAAAAGAGTTGTGGCTCCATAAAGTCCTGTAGCTGTATGAAAACTGAAAAAATGTAATCAGTCATCTGGATACTGTCAGCAAAAGCCAAACATCTGGATGTTTGCAAGTCTAAACTAAAATGTAAAAAACACCTATTACGTTATCATTATGATTACTGCTAAGCATTTGTGTACTTCATTCCAAGAGTGATCTCAACATATTTAAAAGGCTGGAGACAAAGTAAAATAGTACCTTTTTTTCTTCTCACGTTGAATCTGATATTGTAAAACAAAGACTAATGGAGGAAAAAAAATGTTTCTAATAAAAGACGATAAATTTCTTAATATCAGAAACTTTCTTGAAACCATCATAATGAAAGCCACAATAGCCCTGAGTTCTTTGATCTCAACCAGTTTGCAAATTAAAGATTTTTTGTGAGGAGATCTGACCAGCCCCAAGAGAACACACCTGCAGCGTGAGCCCTATCCAAATTCTAATGCTGGGAAGAAAGCCTTCAGAAAGAAAAGCTACTACTTCTGAAAGAGGGTTGATGGAGAGCCACACCCTCCCAGTTTGGGTTATGGTTGTTAATCTTGAGGAATAGAAGGTGGAAACTGCGTCCTCTGCCAAGCTCCTTCTGAGAGTTCTCCCCCCCTTTTCAAAACAGTATTGGGAGGCGAGGCCAGCCCCATATTGAGTTCTAGAATGAAAATAGACCAGTCTGTTATTCAGGGTCCAGTGAAAATAAATATAAGGATTGTTTTGTATTTCTTGCAAATACAAGAACACAGAGTCTTTATTTGTTTGTTCGTTTGTGGAATGAACTCCAGCCTAGACTTGGAAGGCCCTCACGTTAGCATTAGAAGTGCCTTTATCATTATTTGGCAGTAAAGGAAAGACTGCTGACCACCCAGGTCCCTTGCTGGTACCTGCCTCATATGCGTGTGGCAGCTCACACCCTCACTCTGCCCCTGCTCTGGCTCTGTCCATGTCTGCACTCACTTCCTCTCAAGGACTCTCACCGGGACACCTTTTACCTGAGAAAGCTCCTCCTAGCACCATATTCTGGATCCCATCCCTTCCTCTCTCCTAGAGCGCTCCAGTGTTTAGCCCCCATCCAGTATTCACTTTACCTTGTCTTCCCTCTTTTCTTTATTGAAACATAGTTGATTGTATATATCTGGGGGGTACAGAGTTGAATATCCATACCTGTGTGCAATATGTGATGCTCAAATCAGGATAATTAGTATATTCAGTATTATACAATGTAATCATTTTTCGTGACCCTTTACCAATTCCTCCTTTAACCCCCATCCCCCTCACCCTCTCCCACCTCTGGTAACCTCAGTTCTGTTCTCCCCTTTTGAAAGTTTAACCTATTATTGTGATTGTTGTATCTTTCTATTGGTTTGTTTATTTTTTTAGTTCCCACTTATGAGTAAGAACATATGGTATTTCTCTTTCTGTGCCTGGCTTATTTCACTTAACCCGATTTTCTCTAAGTTCATCCATGCTGCTGGGAATGGCAGAATTTCATTCTTCTGTATGGCTGAATAGTATTCCATTGTGTTTATATACCACAGATTTTTATCCACTCATCTGTCAATGGACATTTAGGTTGATTGTGTATCTTGGCTATTGTAAATAGAGCTGCAATAAAAATGGGAGTGCAGGTATTGCTTCAACATGATGATTTCCATTCCGGCAGTGGGGTTGTCAGATCGTATGGCAGTTCTATCTGTAGTTGTTTTAGGAACCACCATAGTGTTTTCCATAGTGGCTGCACTGATTTACGATCCCACCAACCGTGTAGGAGGGTTCGCCTTTCTCCACATCCTCACCAGCATTTGTTATTCTCTGTCTTTTCGATAATAGCCAGTCTAACTGTCTTTCCCTCTTTTTTATTTAATCATGAATATTTAGTTAAACCTCTTCCATCCTCAACTCTCTCCCCTTCCACCCCTCTCTCCCTCCGCTTTGTCTCCTACAGTTCACATGCTCTCTCCCCCTCCTTCCCTTCCAGGTCAGCCCAGTACATGAAACCTCTCCCAGATTTCGCTCCTCCTAGTCTCCTGGATGTAGGTTTCCACCACAGCATCCAATTTCAATTTTCCCATTTCCTATCAACTGAATTCTCTCTTTTAGATTTTATGCTTTTCTTTTTGAAGACTTGGCTGCACCCCAAGATCCAGTGCTGGTTCTGGATTTTTCCCCATCATGAAAAGTGATTGGTCAGGAAAGGGGACATCTGGCCCCCCAAAAGCCAGTGGAGAAAGAATAAATCCCAGGACACGAATGGGGTCCAGGAAAAAGCCAGTGTTCCCCTATCATGGTTGTCCATCCTGGCTACATCTTAGTGTCATCTAAAATCTAAGGAGCTTTTAAGGACTAATGCCCCCATACCCCCTGCTGCTGCCCTCCTGAAATCCCTATGCAATTCCTGTGGGATAGTGAGTGCCGTAGTGGAGGACAGCTGTTGTCCTACTGGATGCCAGGTACTTCATATTCCACTCTACTTCCCCGTCCTTCTGAATAGGGTCTGACCCATGGTAGGTCCTCAATAAATGGTTTCTTGATTGGATGGCTTCATTGGGAATTAATTTCCAAAGGTAAAAAATCATCATCAATTTTATTGATAAGAATCATAATTTACTTTTATGACCAACTAGAAATATCTTTTCTTAAAATGGTTTTAGATTATTAACATTAATCTTCCCATTGTGACAATTTCTTTTTAATTTTACATTTGTGTATGAATTACATCTCGTGCGATTCCTGAGACAGCCCAATCTCAATTTGCTATGACACAACAGCTCTCAAGAAAGCATTGCACAGGGAGGAGAGCATTCGTTCTAGAGTCAGAGCTGCTGGTCTTGGAATTCCACCCCTGCCTCTTACTGGCTGTGGAATGTTGGGTGATTTACTTAACCTCACAGAGCATCATGTGACTTAGCTATGAAAATTAATAAATCAGCAATGGTGACAGCATATCAGGCACTTGGTAGGTGGTTGCCATTTTATTCTTTTCTCTGAGGCTCACAGCTTTATGAAGCAAGCAACATCATAGTCATCATCCCTGTTTTATACATTTGGAAATTTAAGATTAAAGACTTTCTAGACGTTACAGGATTAAAGAAATTCCAGAGCCCTCTTTCATAACCACCAAACTCTACTGCCTCTCAAAGGAGAAAGCAGGACTGACTTTTCTGAGTTATCAGGAGGATGAGCTGGGGATACTCAAGGACATCCCCGTTTCTCCCTTACCCTTTACAGAGCCAGAATTAGCTCAGCTCTAATTCCTCAGTTACGGAGAACTGCAGAGCTCCAGTGCACTCCCATTTGTGGGGTGGACATGAGGGTCTGACATTTTAGAGTCAGCTCCTTTTCCTGTCTCAGTAAAAACCGACCTATGTGGGGTTTGGGGTGAACCAGCCTTCAATCAAATGGTGTCCTTCAGAAAGCGTGCTAAGGCAGAGTGTGTAGACCAGACAATGAGGGCTGCAAGGCTGCTTTCTGAGGACAGCCTGGCTGGCCTTTCCTCCCCAGCAATTCCTGTAAGCCCTGGTTTAAAAAGCCCTGGTTTGTTTCTCCAATGGGTTTCATTTTTTAGTTAATGCACTTAGCAAAAGAACAGTTTTCCCCACTTTTCTATTTCTAAATAGCATAAACATTCCAGTGGATGTTACTCTTTTATTTTTCTTATAGGTTATTAAAATTTGTGTCATAATATTAGACCACACTTACATATTGCATAGTCTGCACCACACACTGTTCTAGTCACTGTAGGTGTACATTAACCCATTTCTCACAATAACCCTGTTTGTCCCCATTTGATAGGTGAGGAAACTGAGGCACATAGAAATAGAGCAGGGGTTCTCATATGTCAGTATGCATTAGAAGTCACTTAGGGGGCTCTTTGAAATAGACTGCGAGATTCTACCACCAGAGCTTCTGATTCCGGAGGGCTGGGGTGGGGCCTGAGAATTTGCAGTTCTGTTGTTCCGGGGACCACTTGGGAGCCACTGAGATAGAGTTAGTTTCCCAGGGCCACACAGCTAGTAAATGATAGATACTGGATTGGAACTCGGGGAATCAAGCCTCAGGAGCCTTTGTATTACCTCGTGTGATAACTAGACAGGTCTGATATGCCTTAACAAGAAGACTGCCTGTTTCCATAAAAGCCATTTCCTACCATTCTGCCTATAAATGTGCATGTCTGTGTGGGTGTCTGTGTACATGTGTGATGAATAGACCATGCATATAATAACCAGACACTTCACTGAGTCAATATGTGTCAACAGGGAATTACCATTAACAAATGTTTCAATCATTTGTATACTCATTTTAACCATTATCTCAGCGCTCATCACAGTTGTTATAACCTGTCATTTGGAAATAATGGGCTTATGTTTCAAAAGCACATGTAATCTCATACTTATTTCCTAGAAGGAAATTAGAATCACTACAAATTGACGTAATGACATGTGTAATTAATGATTAGAGTGATAGATTCATAAATCTCTGGGATCAGTGAATGAAGTTCAGGTAGCCATTGTTTAGAAGCTTCCCAAGTCATTTGACTTATTTGTGGGTGGCTCTCCTGGCTTAAAAACCCTTTCCTACACTTACCTAAAATCTGCACTCTATGAGTTCCATTTGTCCTAAACCTGTGCCCTCCAGTGTCACAGAAGCCTTTTCCATGTCTCACGTGAGACCCTCACAAGTGTACAGATGACACCCCAAGGATTCTCCTAGTCTTCAAATTACAACTACTCTCTGTCTTCAATAATTCCTCATAGACTGAATCCCGCCTTCCTGCCTCCTGCTCCACCTGCCCTGAGCATGCTCCAACCTGGCGCTGTCCCCTCTTTCAAATATAGTATCCCAAAGTGAATGAAGTGTTCCAGAAAATACCCAGGAGTGCGAATCATAGCTCTTGATTTAGAAATGGATGCTGAAATTAAATGGAAACCATTTTCATTGGCAGTTTCCCAAATGCATTTTGCAAACCTGTTGTTCCCACCTGGCCGTGGCTCATCCTCTCAGATGCACTCCTCAGGACTTCCTGCTCCTGGCTCTGAGGCCAAGGTTTTTCTTCCTTTGTTTTGCTTGTGATTGTGGCACCCTCTGCTGTTCTTCAGAGTTCTTGACATGTGCATTTTCCAAGAAAATTCGAGATTGAGAACTTTATTTGAAAAAAAAAAGAGGTTAAAAATTTGCTATGGCAGGAATCACTTATTAAAAAGCCAAGTGCCAAAGTTACAGTTAGATAGGAGTAATAAGATCTGGTGTTCAGTTGCACAGTAGAGTGACTATAGTTAATAATAAGGTATTGTAGATTTGAAAATAGCTGGAAGGGAGGATTTTAAATGTTCTCACCACAGAGAAACAATGTTTGAGGTGATGAATATGCTAATACCCTGATTTGATCATTACAAAATGTACACATGCACAGAAAGATCACATTGCAGGCCATAGACACATACAATTAGTATTTGTTAATTGAAAATAAAATAAAACTGATTTAAAACAATAGTAATTTTCTTCCTTATGGCAGATAAACACTGTTAGCCCCCTTTGCCAGTGTTGCATGGTCTAAATAACCCAGGCTCACCCACTAACTGATGTTGGAAAATATAGGACATTTGCTACATTAGGTCTTTGGAATCGATCTAACAGAATAGTTTCAGGGTTCTCTCAGTAGTTTTCAAAAGCTATTTCCTGAATCATAAACTTTCATAGCTTGAAGACACTTCTAAAATTGCCAGGCCAGTCTTTTTTACAAATCTAAATCCAAGGTTCTGAGAAGTTAGAAGAGTTTCCAAAATACATAAGCAGCGTCAAAGCCAGACTGTGCGTTTCAGATGTGAACCTAATTCATTGTGATATGTTTTTATTTTAGTAAATCAAATATATTAATTTTGGAACATAAGATAGTATAAACTTTCTGGGTTTTTATTTTAAGCCAAAATAAATAATAAACATTTAGTTAAAATTTTGCAGTAATTTAATTATTTTGGCATTTATTTAATAAAATCCATAAGCTATGACGGATGCCTTAAAAGTCCAATTTTCAGTGTTTATTTTTTTATGTTTTCTTGTTATGCTTGCTAATGTGGCTTCTGACAGAAGTAAATTTATTAATAGAACTATGATGTAGTCATTCTTATTCCTATGTGATTACTGGAAGTCAAAGAAAGTTTGGAATTTGTCCATAAATATTAAAATTATCTGAATTTGGTCCAGTAAAATCATCTTTATTTAGTTAAAAAAAAAAAGAAGAATACTTTATATGGAATATAAGCTATCCATTAAAAAATACCAAATATATTGTAAAATACCAAATAGATCTTACAACTCATAACTAGAGCAACGTTGCTATTTACTCATTTAGAATTGTTTGAGGTTTTCACTGACTTCTAGCTGGCAGAAAGAACACATGTGCATTTGAATAAAGTAGACCTGTCATATTTGTATCAGAAGTAAAAATTATTCCAATTCTATTATAAAATATAAAGCTGTGGACATTTTATTTTAATTATTTCTTCATTTCTGAATTCATATGCATTTGGGTCAGTGAGAGGCATTATCATCTATTCTCTGGATACTCTTCCAGGTCATGTGCAATTTTTCTAGATTATTAAAAATTTGAAATGCAAATAGATAAAAGTAATTCCATCTAACAGCTTAAGCTATGGAATTAGAATTCTTTAGAGAAATTGGCAACTTCAACCGTCTCTTTGTAGAGATGAAGAAAAAGAGAAACTAGTGGTTTGATTATTTGCCCAACTAAGAAAGAAAACCCAGAGCACACTCAGGTTCCATTAATTCCTGGGCTTGTGCTCACTGGACTGTTGATGAAGTTCATCATCTAAACCTCTTTATGGGGCATTTGGTGAACCCCAAATTACCAGAGACAAAGAGGAAGCTTGAGGGGACAGACCACATTCCTTCTCTGGTTAACAGGCGCCAGGCCTAGAATAAAACTTCTCCTGAGGAAATGTACTGAAGCCAACGCTTTTGTGATAGTTTGGGGATGTCTGACCAACATCAGCACCAGTTTTTTGCGAAGTCTTTATTTTCCCCCCTTAGCTACAGCCTTAACATCGTTAAAAATACTTAACAGAGTTCACATTTCAAAATATTTTAAAGGCTTGTCATTTAATATTGAATCTCTAAAGTTGAGAAACTCTTAGAAAAGATATTATTAGCTTTTGAAACTTTAGTACTTAGAGAAAATTGTGGCTACAGAGTGTAGATTTCAAAGTCCTTTACTTAAAAGTCTTTTACAGGGTGAGGAAAGGTAGCACCGGCCTTTTCAGGGACCCTCTCTGTGCTCCAGCCAGCGTGCACTGAGACCTAATTGTGCACCGAGACTATTTCAGCATCAAGAAAAGTAATGTCAAAATGAGGAGAGTCCTGAAATAACAGAGTAGAACTGTGTTTCTTCTAGTAGTCTCCTGACATTGAAGAGAACCAGACATTCTCTCTGGGATGTCCCTTTGGCTTTATTTTCTTTTACCGGGAACATGCTCAGGGATGATGGGCTCAAGTGTCTACTGAGGATGAGAGACGAGGTTCTCTCTGTTTCGTTCTGACCACGTCACCTGCAATGCCCTTCCCAGTCCCCTGCCCAGTGAACACATCCTCGTGCTTTACGGTATCATTCAGTCATCATCTCCTCTGCGAAGACTTTCCTATTGTCCCCTGATCTTGAGATGGATATCCCTGCTCTGCTCTGCATTCATGTAGATAATTTGTCTCCACCCTAACGTGCATTATATTACATCTAAATTATCTCTTTCTGTGTCTTTTCCTATCTCTGTATTATGTATCTTTGGATTTCCTAGATCTGATACATGGGAGGTACATAATAAATGGAATTAAGTTAAGACAGAAATCTTCATTTGGCAGTTGTTGGTCCTCATTTAAATAACTTATATCAAACAAAAGCAGGTCAAATTCATTCAGCTACTGTTGCAGTCCAGTCTGTGCTTCTACAAGAGAGTACCTGAGACTGAGTAATTTTTAATGAACAGAAATGTATTGGCTCACATTTCTGGAGGCAGGGAAGTTCAATATCAAGGCATTGGCATCTGATGAGAGCCTTCGGTGTGTCATCTCATGACGGAAGGCAAGAGTGTGTAGGAGAGAGAGAAAGCACACAAAAGGGGGATGAACTTGCCCTTTTATAACAAATTCAGTCCACCGTAACAACAATTATTGAGCCCTCCTTGTCCAATCAAAGGTCCTACTTCCTAATATTGCCACACTGGCAATCAGATTTCAACCTGAGTTTTCGGGGCACCAAACGTTTAAACCATAGCAGCTACTAAGAAGCATGCATTGTAGCCAATTTATCTTGGAAGGTGCACCCAGAATTTAATTGCTTAAAATTCAATATTCTATCAGGGAAATTGGTAACACCTGCTGTGAATATTTTCCAGACTAAAATTATAAAACAACACTCCATGCCAAAGATTGTTAAGGGCCTTGATCAAGCATTTTTTCTTACATTTAAGCAGCTCAGAACTGTTTTCTGTGGAAACCTTGGCCCTACCCACGTCCGCAAGAGAGGTAGCCATCCAGGCTTTAGGCAACCAGGTTTAAGATACTTAATTTCCTGAGACAATGTTTACTTTATTCCTCTGTGCTTCCATTTCACACCTGAAAAATGGGGTAATACCTACCCCGCGAGGTTACTGCAAAAGTTGAAAACACATAAAACATTTATGTGCCTGGTGTAGTCAATGCTGTGAAGGTGTTGTCACTGGCTATTATTAGTATAAAATTAAGTTAGATTTGCCAGATTTAGCAAATAAAAATATGGGACACCCAGTTAAATTTGATATTCAGGAAAACACATAGTTTGTTTCATATAAATATGTCCCATGCAATATTCGGTACTGAAAAATAATTCATTATATGAAATTCCAGTCTAACTGGGTGTCCTACATTTCATCTGGCAACCTTACGTTGAATGAATGAGTCAACCTCAGTTGAGGTTTAAAAATGTAGCCCTAAAGTGTTGTTTTCATCAACTAAATAGAATGTGTAAATCCCCTCCAGCAGGGAGCCTTCCCTAATTAATTGAACACCTTTTGAGATGGCTTCTGACCTATTGCACTGTAGATTCAGGTAAAGAGGTAGGAGGCACCTAAAAATGAACCATGAACTCCAAGTGACCCAAAGATGCAAAGTTCTAGGGAACAGGTAGGCCTCCAGTGCCAAGGATGGGCTTTTAGATTTAGTCTGTCCCTGTTTCACCATGGTATGTTGGAAAGGCTAGACAGGATTTGTGGCAGAAATCGTAGATACGGTTGATATCCAGAATATGGCCCATCTAGGTATAATGGGTACATAATGCTCACCAAATCATTTGTCAACCTACTAGGAAACAACATTAGTAGACCTGAGAAGGAGATTGAAGACATGCAACAGTGAATAGCTACCTGATCATGTAAGCATTTTCTACCTAGCTTAAGACTTTCTGCTTTCTGAAAAGGTATCTGGGCCTTGAAGGATGGGAAAAGATCAGTGTTAGTTATGTACCCTTAATTTGAATGGGGAAAGATGAATGACCTCCAGAAGCCCAAGCCTTTGATTATTAGGTTTTTAAATTGCATTAACCAGCTATTAAGAAACAGTGAATTTTCATATCCTTATTTAATAGTGACCCTAAATTAACCCTTCAAACATGAATCATCTTAAGCCTTCCTTTTTATCCTTGTCATCTATACTAATTGTTGCTGATTTTTTTTAATGCAGCAACAATTTCTTGTTTGTTTGTGTACTAAATTATTAGCCCCCTGGAAATTTATAACTGCAAAAATTACTAAATGTTATAGGATTTTTAAAGAAGGTTTTAGAAATAATTTGGAAAGATGCAGCTGCTGTTCATGTGCATTTAAGAACAATATTCCAATGCCATCTCAAAAAATAAGTGGTTAAAAATGAAACACGGATTTTTTTTTTCCATTCCTACATTTTTTTCTAATGTTGAGAGTCACCCAAGTAACATATGGTAATGATTTAAAATTCAAAATCATATACAGTTATTTTCATCTTAATAGCATTGGCTCTCTTTGCTTTAAAATTCACCAATTGGTGTATAAGTTTGCCAGTCGTCACTTAGTCTGCATTTTCCTAGAAGTGCTCCTGAAAGTAAGAATATTAATTCTTATTCTGCAGTGGGACTATAACTTTGCAAAGTTGAATATCAAGATTTGCTTTTGATGAATCACCCTTTTATTAGCAAAATATGTGTCACTTGGATATTTCCCTCGTAAAGATCCTAAAACGTGATTGCCCTCAGGTTTTCTGTCTTCTGTTAGTATCTTATGAGTATTTTGGTAATTTAAAATAAAACTGAAATCTGAATCATTTACATCCTAAGACATACCCAGAGGATTACATGTGGCGATGGCAAATGGACAGAAGTACAATTGATAAGCACACTCCTTGGCCACATCACCCCCTTTGTAAAACCCTCCCCAGCAAAGCTGGATTTATCCTGAAGCCAGTGAGAATTACACTTCAGGCCCCCACTAGCCTGGGTCCTTCCAAGGTCCTGGGAGAGACCTAGAAATGTATCCACATAGGTTTTTGAAATGTTTGCAAAAGGAAGATATTTCACCACAATCAGGGAAGACTGCAATCACTTTCCCGTCCAGCTTTAAAGAGGACCCCCAAATTGTATAAACCTCAGGTCCCACCAAATGGGATCCAATGCTGCTTCCAAAGTACAGCTGATTGTTTTAATTACAAGTTTAAATACAAATTAGTGAGGGTGAAACTTTCTAAATTCTGTTTATTAGTCACATATTGGCCTTGGACCCATTTTTGGTCCCTATCAACTTTGCCCCAAGGGAGAGTGGGGATGTGAGGGAGCCTCAGGTTCAACTCCCAGCCGCTCCCTGGAGCCGCCCACCACCCACCCACCCACCGCAGGACAGGTTCCTCCCGCCTGTCCCCTCTTTTTCTTTTTACTCTTAGGTCTACTTTCCTCCAGTTGTTACACCTGAAAAGACTCGAGCAGGGAGGTCTCAGTCCTGGAGTCTAGTTATTTCTCAGACTCTGAGAACAAAGCATGAAACCCCATGGCAACCTTATCATATATATATACCGTCAGTGAAAATGCTATAATTACAGTGTTAATGAAATCGATCATGAGCTGCTGGTAGTGTCATTGCACCCCAGGCTTGTGATAGTCTTCTCGAACTGTCTGCAACTTCACCCCTTGCCTGATGAAATAACTGGTGAAGGGGAATTTGCAGTTGTTCTGTTCTCAGCAGTAGGTATATAAGAAAAAGCTGGAAAAGGAAGACTGTTCCTGCACATTATACTTCTAACAATACTAAGTGGTATTCTTCCTATTTTGGAAAAACTTAGACCCAGGACAAACCCAGGACACACTGACTCCACAGCCAGTGTGCTGGCCCAGTGGTCCCCAGAGTATGATTCAAGCAACAACTAGCCTTACAGGATGTCAATGTGATTCCCAGGAAAGAGAGGTCTGTTTTAATGGGTTTCTATGGTCAAACACTGTGGGGAAACACAAGACATGCTTCTGTCAAACTCGGAACTCTTATAAAAGCTTTAATAGGGTGAGTCTAGAAGTCTGTTTTTCACAGACCCTGTTCTATGGAAACATTGTTGTAACCACTACACCAGGCTCTCTCACGGGGGGCAGAGAGAAAACTCCCCCGTTTAGAAAGTGATATGAATCCCAGGGTGATTGCAGTGGTGGCTGGGGAATGATGCGATATGGGTGGGAGAGACATGCATAAAGTCTTTTTTCACTAGAAATGAGGATAATGGACATCTGTCTGTACTCATGGCTGCCCCAAGTTGTGACTCACTCTTTGTACAACTCTGCCACCCACTGCTGGTGCCCCCGGCCCTCGTTCTGTCCACGAGCCTTCCAAGCCTGCTGCTATCCTTTAAAGCACAATCCCGGGCCTTCAATGTAAGAAAGCACATATTAGTCTCAACTGGCCCTCCCCCAACTCTAGGATTTATGGCATAAACTCTACTCCAAATACTCCAGCCTCTGGTTATTGGAACCTACATATCTTTTTCTTTCTGGAAAGTTGCAGGCCTTTCTTATGAATTTAAACTAACCTGGCTTTAAAGACTGTTATCTCTGCTGTGAATTTGGAGAGCCTGTTTTGAAGCTCTTTTTGTATTGCTCTTTCCCTGAGGGCAGTACACAGATGAAACTGTCTGTGCTGCGTCAACAGTGGAGAAAAAGCTAATAGAAGCAAGTAATCTCCAAGAATAGAGCCTCATAATACCATGAAATATTATTTTGTTACAACCATTTAAATCTTGTTTTTACAAATCCTAAAAATCACACTTACTGGGGAATAAATCAAGCAATAAAATCGTTTATTCCTTAATAAATATCAGTTTTTTTATATCTCCATGTGAAGTTATATACTCAAAAGTAATGGAATTTTGAATAATCTTGGAAGTGTGACTAAAAATCCTTGATTCCATGTTAGGTCAACTGAACATTCTTAACACAGGGCATTTGAATTAGTCATCTTGGAAACAGATCGTTTATTTTATTTATTTTTTTAAAGATAATTTAAAAAATTAAAATGCAGAAAACAGCTAGTTTAATTAAGAGAGATTTTGCAAGTGGATATCAGTAGAACAAGGAAAGCAAATACAGACACTTAGGTGACACCCGATACTGTGAGTTTGTACAACCGTTCTTTATCCAAATGCAGACAGGAACCAAGGCAGTCAGAGATCTCAAAAGCCTTCATCCCATACCTTGGGATGATTGAAACAGAAATTCAAAGAGAGCCCTGTCTTAGTCTGTTCAGGCTGCTGTAACAAAGTACCATCAATTGGGTGGTTTATAAACACCAAAAATTTATTTCTTATAATTCTAGAAGCTAGTAAGTTCAAGATCAAGGTGTCTGACGAGGGCTCACTCTGATTCATCCATAGATGGCACCTTCTCACTGTGTTCTCATATGCTGGAAGGGACGAGCTTATTGTCCTGGGTGTCTTTTTATAAGGGCACTAACCCCATTCCTGAGGGCAGAACCCTCATGACCTAAGCACCTCCCAAAGTTCTCACCTCCTTATACCATCACCTTGGGGTTTAGGTTTTAACAGACAAATTTGGGGGGGCACATGAACATTCAGGCCATAGCAGTCCCTGAATGGTTTATCCATTCTGCTTTGCTGTGCTAGACCTGCTCCAGTGTCTTCTTTCTTAATTTAATTTCAGCAATCACAAGCAAGTCTTTCCAGTGTTACCCTTGGCCTTGTTACGAGCATTGGTCCAGTCTTTGTCATTTGCCTCTGTGATGCACAGAGACCCATATTCAAGCTAAGGGAGATTGTAACAGTGGAAGGGGATTTGCTTATCTTTCCATCCAGGCCAGGAATGGCACCTTCCATCCATCACTTTTCCTCCCTCGCATAGTCTTTTCAGTGCTATTTGAGAGGAAGTGCATGGACCCTCTAAGATTTTCATGATGATATTGACAACATTGACAAAAATAACCATTTTAATTTGAAATACACATTTAAGTGACACACTTTATAAGATCTGATTTCTACTCTTAGAATATAATAGTCATGCTCTTTTGCATCAGAAATATCCAGGTGCACAAAGTCAAGGGTTCAGATTCCCATACCGGCCAGCCACCAAAAAAAAAAAAAAAAAAATCCAGGTGCCATTTTCACCTTCTAGGCAATTCTGTAAATTACAAAGTGGTAAACTGTAGAGGCTTCTGTCGATAAAACATAAGTATCTTCATTGTACTTGTTAGTTTATGGTCACTTCCCAGGAAGGTACTTACAAGGAGTTAAGAAATATTACCCAAAACTTGGAAATAAAGGAAAGAGAGGGTAGTATGTCATTTCAGTGTCATTTAGGAGCATGGGTTAACAAGTCCACCCAAGGATTACATACTTATTTAGTGAATGTAACTATGCTTGACATACTAAGTAATATTGACTAAATGCCTAGGTTCTATGATATTACATGTTAAAATGTAGATTTTTATGCAGTAGAGTTTAAATGATTTTGCACACACACACACTCTCTCTCTCTCTCTCTCTCTCTCTCTCTCTCTCTTCCCTATATGACATTGCCCAGTTTTGCATCTGACCCAGAAGCCTTTTTCCAAACTTCATTCTTCACTGCCGGAATATTCTTCTCGTGCACTTATAAATCAGCATATCCATCTTGCTGAATTTATGCTTGGTCATTCTATATTTATATGAAAGTCATTTTTAAATTTTTGGAAATTATATTTTGGTATAGATAATTTATAGGTTCTTTTTTTCAATAAGACCTTTATCTTCTGTAAAGGATATATATATAAAACAAATAAAAGTATTGCTGCTGTGAATCTGATGGAGGAAAAGCACACTGGACAACCTTCAATGAACATCTGTCTGATTATAAATCTTGTGACTCAACTGGCAGCTCGGCCACTCAGAAGCTGTGTGATTGTGACAAAGTTCTCAATCCTTCAGTGCTCTCATTTCCTCTTCTTACAATACACATGTTTTATTTCCTTG
Source organism: Cynocephalus volans (assembly GCF_027409185.1). Lineage (NCBI taxonomy): Eukaryota > Metazoa > Chordata > Mammalia > Dermoptera > Cynocephalidae > Cynocephalus > Cynocephalus volans. The sequence continues at coordinate 14,918,175 of NC_084461.1, forward strand.
ACATTGAATACCTGGACTTCTGGGAGTATGCAGATTACAGATGAGCTCCTTTCTTAGTAAGATTTACATCATGGTATTATTGAAGTCCTTATGTAAGCAACAGAAAAATTAGCAAATCCATTGGTTACTAATTTGCTTATTCTTTAATTCCAGAAGGTAAATGTTAATCCCATTTCAATAAAAAATACTTCCAAGTAATTGAGCTTGGCTGCTCATTGTAAACAACAGAGATTCATCTTTTAATGGTCATTTTTACTTAGTAATCAAGTCATGACTTATCAGGGATATACACCATTAGCTTCTTTCAAATGTAAATAGTGGGTGATTTATGAGTTATTGCTCTGCCCTTTTAGTCAATATTCTGATGAATGCTATAATTTTTAAGGAACTCAGTATTAATAACCACTCATGGCTATCACCATCTAGATTTGCACTGAGAAAAGAAAAGAACTGGCCTGTGTTTTAATTTCATTTCTTGTGGCATTTTCTACTGTACAGCGCTAGTATAAAGTGCAAGAAGAAACTAAAGAAAGAAAGAGGTCTAGTAGTTAGAATTATTAGAATTGATATCAGAATAGAACTATTAGTATCATATATAAAACAGACATAGACGGCATAGTGGTGTTTTTTGGAATGTCTACAAATCATTTTACTCAACACATCCTTTTTAGCTTTATAACAACCTGGAAGGATGGGTATTATTTTAAAATATGAGAAATAGGGGCCCAGTGAAAGTAAGTGACTTTCTGAGAGTCACACAGCTTAGGACATGATGTGGAGAGCATTTGATGCAGGTCTGACTCCAAAGCCTGGGATTTCCAATCACAACACAAGGAAATAGCACTGAACAGAGAAGTTTCATACTGCAGTGGAATACTGTACTTTCTGACACGACACATCATCTTTATATACTTTCTCTTTGCTTAAGATATGCAGTTACCTTTCTCAGGGTCTTCTTTTTAAGTTGTAGTCCTTTGGAGTTCTCGAGTAACAAAGAACAATAATCTTTCTTGCACACTCTGGGTGATTTTATGACTTGCATGTAGCTAAAGAACTCTGGGCAAGATTTTGGACCAAAAGAACCTCCAGCTTGGTCAAGATAATTTATTTTTCACTAAAACTTATATAGATTATAAGAACCCTCCCCACTTCCCAATAACATTCATTCAGTGTTTTACTCATTCAACAAAAGGCATGCTGGGCACTGTCCTAGGTGCTGAGGTTATCATAGTCAACAAGATCCAGATGGTCTCTGCCTTTCTTGGTCCTTATCTTATCATTGTGTGATATTCTACCAAGTTCATTCATTCATTCATTAAATATTTATTGCACACTTGCTATGTGCCAGGAATTCTTTTCAGAGCTTTGAGATATATGTAAACAAAATAAAAACTCCTGCTCTTCTGGAGCATGCATTCTAGCCAAGGAAGGCAGATAATAAGAAATAAATAGGAAAAAGGAGAAAAATTATATAGTACTTTGGAAGGTGATAAGCACTACGCAGAACAAAAAGAAAAAGAAAAACTAGATTATGTAAAGAGAGGTTGTTAAAATCAAGGTGGCAGGGAAACCGGTTGCAATTTGAAATACAATGCTCATATTAGTCTGTTTCAGTTACTTATGAAAGTACCTGAAACTGGGTAATGTATAAAGAAATAAAATTTATTTCTTACAATTTTGGAGGCTAGGAAGTTCATGCTCCAGGGAACACATCTGGTGAGGGCCATCTTCTGGGTGTGAACTCTCTACAGGGTCCCATGGCGACCAAGGTATCACATGGTGAGAATGGTAAGAGCTTTCTTATGTGCTCCTTACAAAGCCATGAGTCCACACTCCTGATAGCTCATTATTTCCTTGCACAGTGGATGATCCAATCACCTCCCAAAGGCCCCACCTTTCAAATATCATAAATGGATTTCCCACCCTCTTAACATTGTTACAGCAGGGATTAAGTTTCCAGCACATGAAATTTGGGGGACATGTTTGACCCATAGCATTCCACCCCAACCCCCAAAGTTCATGTCCTTCTACATTCACTCCATTCACAAAGTCTTAACTTGTTTCAGCTCAAAAGTCCAAAGTCTCACCTGTGAAATCAAACAAGTTATCTACTTCCAAGATACAGTGGTGAGACAAGCATAGGGTACATGTTTCCATCCAAAAAGGGAGAAATAGGTCAAAAGAAAGGGGTAATTGGTCCTAAGCATGTCCAAAACCCAGCAGGGCAGGCATTAAATCTTAAAGTTGTATAATAATCTCCCGACTCCATGTCCAGCATCCTCTGCGCTGGTGCAAGAGTTGGGCCCTCAGGTCTTCAGGCAGCCCTGCTCCTTTGGTTTTCCTGGGTTTAGCCCATGCTTCAGCTCTCCCAAGATAGCATTCCATGCTGGTAGCTCTACAATTCTGGGATCTCCATGGCAGTCCCACTCTCACTCTTCATTAGGCGTGGCCCAGGTGGGGATTCTCTGCTGCAACTTGGACCCCAGCAATACTGATCTTCCACTCAGTATTGCTCTAGTGGAAGCTCTCTGTGGTGATTCTGCCCCTGTGACAGATCTCTTTCTGGATAACCAGACTTTTCCATACATCCTTTGAAATTGGGGAGGGGGCTGCCATGCTGCTACAGCTCTGGTGTTCTGTGAGCCTGTAGACTTAACACCACAGGAATGCCACCAAGGCTTCTGGCTTGTATTTTCCAAAGCTGTGGGTCCAGCTACACCTTGGGCCAATTTAGCCATGGCTGGAGCAGCCTGAGCAGCTGGGGTGCAGGGAGCAGCATCTAAAGGTAGACCTGGGCAGCAAGCCCATGGGAGGCACCCCAATGTTCCCTGAAACCATTCTGTCTCCCTAGGCCTCTGGGCCTGTGATGAGAGGGACAAGCTTGAAGATCTCTGAAATGCCTTCAGGGTCTTTTGTCCATTGTCTTGATGATCCCTCCCCTTTGTCCTGGTCTCTTTAGCAGACGGTCACTGGGCTACACCCTTTGTTTTCTCTTATGAACATACCTTTTTATATGGTCGGGCTGAAATTTTTTTTTTATTTATTGCCGTCTGCTTCCATTTAAATGATAAATTCTGCCTTCATGTCATATCTTTGCTGCCATAACTTAGCATAGGCTGTTAGAAGTAGCCACACAGATACCTGAATGCTTTGCTGCTTAGAAATTTCTTCTATCAAATACCTGGTTCATCACTTTTAAGTTCCACATTCCACAGTCCTTGGGCATAAACATAATGCAACCAAGTTCTTTGCAGCTCTATAACAAGGGTGACTTTTGCTCCAGTTTCCAATAAGCTTCTCCTCTATTTTATCTGAGACCTCAGAATGGCCTTTATTGTCCATATTTCTATCATCATTCTGGTCACCACCACTTAACCACTCTAAGAGGTTCCGAACTTTCCCAGGTTTTCTTGTCTTCTAAGCCCTCATTAGAATATAGGCTTTTTCCAGCCTACTCCTCCAAATTCCTCCAGCCTCTGCTCATTAACAAGTTCCAAAGCCACTTCCACATCATCAGGTATCCATTATTAACAACACTCCACTCTTGGTACCAATTTTCTGTACTGGTTTGTTTTCTGTTGCATGGAACAGAATACCTGAAACTGGGTAACTTATAAAAAAATAAAATTGATTTCTTATAATTTTGGAGGCTGGGAAGTCCGCAGTCTGGGGAGTACATCTGGTGAGGGCCCTCTTCTGAGTGGGAACTCTCTACAGGGTCCCATGGCTACCAGGGTATCACATGGTGAGAGTGGAAAGAGCTTTCTCAAGTGAGAAAGGCACCAGTCCATGCCCATGATAGATTAATCCATTATCGAGGGCACAGTCCTCATGATCCAATCACCTCTCGAAGTCTCCACCTTTAAAGTATTATAGTCAGATTTCCCACCCTCTTAACACCTTAGTGTGGGGATCGAGTTTCCAACACATGAACTTTTGGGGAACACATCTGATCCATAGCAGTGCCCTAGGTAAGCTTCATCAAGAAGGTGCCATTTCATCAAAGGTTTGCATAAGGTGAGGGAGTGAGCCATGTAGCTATCTGGGATAAGAACATTCCAGACAAAGGGAACAGCTACTGGCAAGCTTCTTAGTGGGGGTGTGCCTGGTCTGTTTGAGGAACAGTGAGAAGAAGTTCACAGGAACTAACTGGAGAAAAAAGAGTACCATGAACAGGGTCCCAGAGGCAGTTCTGAGAGCTTAGAGTTACCAGAATTAAATAAAGTGGCCAGATTGTGTAATACATACATGCCCCTTAGTCTGGGAAGCATTGTAAGATTAGGAGCAGAGGGCCTGTGCCTGGTTTTAGCCTCTTGTCAATCAAATGCCATGGCCATGGACATCATATATTATGATGGAAACTTAGGGGGAAACCTAATCAGAAGAAGGGGGATATATTAGCTGTTGACTATATCTTCACCCTTTGTTCAGGCAACACCCCACTCATGATCTTCTGGCATCTTCTTCCACTTCACTTATAAGAAAGCACTGAAGCATCCAGACTTTGTGGGTTTAGATCCCTTTCTTGTGTCCAGCAGACAAATACATAGGATGAGGTAGAATTACATAGTGTATTATTCAAACATTATGTCACTCATCAGTCTGTGATAACAAGATTCCTGACGCTTTAGTGACAAGTCTAGTGCACTTGCCCATTTAGACTGAAGCCATTATAACATTCAAATATAAGAATTCAACATAAATTAAACCATAAATCATATTCTCTTATGAAGTTAGATAGGTGCTTCATATTAGAAACTTATAGTGAACTCTAATCCTTTTATGTAGCAAGTAAACACTTTTAATTTATCTTTAATTGCATATGTTGGATAAAATCAAGTATGACACCTGTTCTTTCAATATTCACAGGAGAAATTCTAAGGCATTTTAAGGGATCTGAGATATATAGTTTCGCCCCATACATAACTGACATACCATCAAGGGGAAAAGTAACCATAAATATGCTCCATTTAAGTTCCAAACAGCTAATTAGAGACTACAGTTAAGTTTAGTGAAGATAAACTTGTTTTAATGAGACATTTATGTTTGGTTACAATTGACATTTAAGACAAGCACACTTAGATTGAATCCAGCACAGGGAAATGGAGCCAGAGTCTGGATAGAGCTAATGTAGACCACCCTCTACAGATAATCTACTATCTAATCACTTCTTATTTTAGTTATTATTATTATTAGTGTTAAAACATTATGAGACAAGAATGGCTAGAAGTCAAGTTAGTCACAGACCAAGAACACAATGCATCTTCCTGAAACTAACTTGGTAGGGAGTCAGGAATCCAAAGACTTCATCTGGCATATTCAGTTCTCAGGGCTATGGAATCACGGATGCAGACTCTGTTCTCAGTCTATTTATATTTCTCTCAGATCTGCAGTAGCATTTTTTTTTTTTTTGAGACAGTTTTGAAACTTAATTACTCTGCACAAAGCAAAAGGAGAAATAAGTTATGTTCAGGAGAAATAAGTTTTGTTCAGGAGCAAAAGAGATATACTTATGGATAAATAAGGTTTGTTCAGGAGCAGAAGAGGTATACTCATTTCTCTTGACATTTCCAAGCTGCTTATAGGGAATTCTCTAGTCAGACCAGGGAGAGAGAAGACTGTTGTCTGTTGTGTTGTCATGCTGCAGGACTGTTGTCATACTATAGGACTATTGTCATGCTGTAGTCTGGTATGTTGGAGTCCAAGGGGTAGATGTGGAGGGAAAGGCTCCAGATTGACCGAGCCAGCTTAGTCCTGTGTCTTAGTTTATTCGGGCTGCTATAACAAATTATCATTATATTTATTTCTCACACTTCTGGAGGCTGGGAAATCATAAATCAAAGCACTGGCAGATTCCATGTCTAGTGACTTCCCATTTCTCATAGATGGACATCTTCTTGCTGTGTCCTTACATAGTGAAAGGGGTGAGGGAACTCCCCGGGGTCTCTGTTTTAAGGGCACTAATTCCATTCATGACAGCTCCACTCTCATGACATCCCAGTGTTCACAGAAGAAATACTGTTATTTAATAATATGTCTTCAAGTAACATCTTGTAATATTTTCCATATGGGTCCTACTAGGCATTTAGTAGTTTTTGTTATTGTGTGGTTAATTTTTTTAAATCGCATTTCTAATCAGTAAAGGCATATGGTAATGTTCCTGGGTTTTGTGTGACTTGTATCCAGCAACATTGGAGAACTTTCATGTCAATTTCAAAAGCTTGAAATTGACAACATCTAGATGTTCCCTGATATTTTTTTTACATAGAATAATGACATTTTCCAATTGTTATAACTTTTCTCTTCTTTCAAAATCCTTACACCATTAATTCCTTTTTTCTTGTTTCTGTTTGTTTTGTTGGCTCGTTAGTTGGTTGGTTTTGCAGCGGCTAGAACTTCTAGTACAATGTTCAATAGTAGGGATAATAATGTGACTTCTTTTCTTGTTCCTGATTAATAGAAATGCTAAAGTTTCACCACTAAATTTGACCTTTGCTCTAAGTGGGAATAAATCTCTGGTTAGAAAATGTCCTCCTATTTATAGTTTGCTAAGAGTTTCTATTATGAATGAGTGCTGAATTTAGTTGAATGCTTCATCAGCACCTAGAATGATGTTTACAGCTTTTTCTTCTTTAACCTGATAACCTGGTAGATCACAACTGTAGATTTCCCAATGTTGAAACACCTTGCATTCCTGGAATGTGTCCTTACATTGTCATGACATATTAAAGTTTTTATCTATTGCTTGAACTAGTTTGCATTTTACCCTCCAGAACTACAATTTTCTTGTAGTGTGTATCCACATCATATTGTATTATTAGTTTATATATATATATTTTGAAGGTTTTTTATTGAAACATAATTGTATAAATTTGTGGGGTACAGAATTGAATATCATTGCATGTGTACAATATGTGGTAATCAAGTCAGGATAATTAGTGTACTCATGTTTACAAAACTTAATCAATCTTTATAATGCTTAACTAATTTCTTGCTAACTCTCCTCCCCATTTCCCAGCTATAATAACCACAGTTCTGTTCTCTTTTTTTTTTTTTTTGTAAAGTTCAATGTATTATTGTGATTCTCTCTTTCTTTCTTTATTTTAGCTACCACTTATGACTGACCACATGCAGCATTTCTCTTTCTGTGCCTGGCTTATTTCACTTAATGTAATTTTGTCTATGTTCATCCATGTTGCTGCGAATGGCAGAATTTCATTCTTTTTTATGGCAGAGTAGTTATTCCATTGAGTATATATATCCGTTTTTTACTTATGCAATTTCTTCTTCTAGGAATACATTCTCCCTCTCCCACCTCCACTTTCTGCTACATTGGTTCACATCTACTGACTCCAACTGGGAGAACTAAGTATTCTTTCTTTTATTTTTACTGCACCACACACACAAATATACATACAAACACACATGTGCATCAATCTATACTGTCTCCAAACAAAAACTATGTTACTTATTTTTTCAAATTTCATGGGATACAGAAATGCTTACAAAGTTGTGTGTATATGTGTGTAGGCATGCTTGTTCATGTGTCTGTATGTGAGTGTATAAACAGGGGGAATATTGAAAGATATCTAGGGGGCAAAGATGATTCTGTGTACTTTATTTTCTAGTGAGCTTACAGATAGACTTGGAGGAGATGCCTTAGAATAAGTACAAAACATTTGAAGGCCCTCTTGATCAAAAATAAAAATTTTTTTAAAATATCCCTAAGTAGAGATTTGGGGGGATAATTCTCTTTTGTGGTAGGTACAAAACCCAAAAGAATCAAGTGTGTTAAAAAACCTTTTATGGGACTTATGTTAATCCATAGTTTCTCAAAATATTTTTTTTAATTTATCAATATACAATATAGTTGATTTTTGTGTCCCTTTATCAATTCCTCCTTTTCCTCCCTCCTTCTCCCCTCTCCCCCATCAACATCATATCTGTTCACATCTTAACAAAATCAAGGAGTTGTTGTGATTGTTTTGTCTTCTTCCCTCCTCTACCCCGTTAATTTATTTACGTTTTATTTTTATTAGCTCCCTTCAAAAACATGCTTCCAATATGGCTCTGTGTTTATATAATTTTGAAAAATCATGCACATGTGTCATCTCCATGGCGATCCATGAGGTACATTGGCATATGAAGGCTATGAGAGATCGTGCAGTAAGAAGTTCTGTCCCAAGCCTAATATGGTACAGATCCTCTTCTCAATGAAGTTTATTATTATCATCTCAAGGAATTAGAAAGTCCCATGCAGCCCTGCTTAAATCAACAGAATTTGATAAATGGAGGTTTAGGTGGGATGTGGACGAAGGGAGGTTACTTCTAGAGTGGAAGAGCCCATGCAGGCTGGGTAGTAGCTTCAGGAAGCCGGTGAGAATGGCTTGAGTTTCTATGACTCTGTTAAATGATATGGTGAACACACTGTGTGTTCATGATTTAATTGTGATAAAGAAAAATGCATTTTCTGAACGGGTGCTTTTCATTGAAACAAGTAAGAAAAAAAAACTATTAACTTTAAAGAAGTTAAAGCTGTACATATTTTACTACCTATGATTAGCAAAATTTTAATATAAGGTTATATAGAAATATACACAATTACACAAATATAAGGTTATATACAGATATATAAACATAAGGTTATATTTTGAAACATCTGTATATCAACCTCATTTTTGTAGGTGACTCTTTATATAATTTTCAGGAAATGTTTCTCTTGCCTACTTCAAATTTCTTAGGTATGTACCAGTGTTAAGAAATTTGTATATTCTGATGTAAAATAATGATTCATCTAAGCTTTTGCTTCCATTAAAAATATACTCTCTTCTAACATATACTGTATGAAATAAACTCCATCATTTTTCTCTGTTCTTACCCTCTTTTTTCTTCGTAACTCTTTTCACCACAGCATATGTACATTTACTCATCAATGGGCTATTTGTCTTTCCTTTCTAGAATGAAAGCTCGATAAGGTTAAAGACTTTGCCCTTTTTTCTTTCATGCTGTATCCTCACCAAATAGTAGGAATTTAGTACATATTTGAGTGAATAAAATGATACAAATCCTTCCTTCCCTGTAGTCAATTGATCATAGAATTAAAACCATGCATGAAGTCCCATATTGTAAGAAAGCGAAGAACAGTAGTGCTCAGAAGACAGGCGAATGAATGTCCCATAACTGTCCTCAAGTTGCTGTGTCTGATGAACAATTTCAAAGATTGTAAAATCTCTAAAATTTCTAAGAATTCAAGAAGCATTGAAAATTGTTGAATATTTTATGTGATTTTATTGTCATTTTTTGTCTAAATTTTAAGATACTAGATCTGAAGAAGGTGTCTGTATAAGTCCATTTCTCTTGCTTATAACATAAGTACCCGAAACTGGATAATTTATAAACAATTTTATTGCTTACAGTTTCTGAGGCTGTGAAGTCCACAGTCCAGGGAACACATCTGATGAGGATCTTCTTTGGTGGTGTCTTTACAGCAATTCTGGGGTCTCACACGGTAGAAAATGGCAGAGCAGAGAGAGAGAGAGAGAGAGACTCTCGTGTGCTCTCCTTTTAAAGCCCTCAGAACCACACTCCTGACCACTGTTATTAATGCATTCATACGGCATGATCCTACAATCTGATCATCTCTTCAAGGCCCCACCTTTCAATGACTGTAATAGGATTAAGTTTCTAATGTATGAACTTTGAGGGACACAATTCAATCAATCCACAGCAGTGTCAGATAAGTCATCTTTAATGAAGAATCTATGCCCAAGAGCAGCAGATATATAATATATTTTCCAAAGGTTAGGATAAAGCAGTAACTGTATGAAGACACTACTTCCAACTGTGACAATTTAGCACTGGAAGGGGACTGGCTAAGAAGGTTGAAAAATTGGATCTCCACGGTTTTAAAAGGAGAAAAAAAGCAATTGCCAGTCGAAGCTTTTAATTGCATACAGATTGGCCCTTCATTTTGCTTCAATCCTTTCCGTTCAAGTGCCAGGAGAGGGGAAGTATTACCTCCACTGCTTACACCAGAGGTCTGTTTCCACTTAGCTGCTGAAGCAAATCTCACCTTCTTCCCAGAGCTGCCACCCCTGAAAATCCACTGTGTGAGGAGCTGGGTTTAAGTGGCTCCAGACACACAGCAGTAACATTCTCAGGTCTGCCCTGTTCCAAAGCCTGCACGGCAGTTCCTGGCACTACTGGGCAGTTTCCCAGGCTTCTTTCCAATCCTCCACGTGGAGCAGAGAAAGAAAACCAGGTGGGGCTGCCAGGCTACTTCTCATTAATGCTGGAGCAGAGCTGGGAGCAGAGAATGCAGTATGATTGAGCTAAATGAAGATCAGTGGTCAGAGCTCAGGAAGGAATATGGAGACCACAGTCCCCGCAGGGTCTCCACCCCTCTGGACAGCATAACTCAGACCCAAGGGGAGGATGCAAGGGATGGGTGAGAGCAAACCCAATACTATGAGGGGGGTGTCTACATTTGGGCACGTGATAGGACCTCAGGGGGAAGAAGACCAAACAAGTGGGTTGGAGAGGGGACCAAAGTTTCGGCAGAGACAAATGGCAATATTTCTGCACAAGGGATAAATCTCAGTCACTCACAGACTCCTCCCACCCCCTACCCAAAATACTTCAGAAATAACCAAGAGTCATGAATATAAGAAAGCTCAAATGGCTTTTCCGCAAGCCCCCTTAGCCTTGGAGTCCATCCTTCCTTTGCAAAGGATATTCCTGAGCCTTGGCTGAGCCATCAGCCCCCTGTGATGGGGTCCCAGATGCGAAGCCATCCTGCAGGCTGGGACCGCCTCCTGCTTTCTCTTCTGCCTTGCACAACTTGGTACCCAATTGTGCTGATCCATCTGATTTAACTACCATTTGAAAATCATTTCTTTAGAGAAATGGTTTCTTTTAACTTGAAAGGAAACATATTTGGATGATTCCACTTTTGCTATTAGATATTTCTGTGTGCTCTTCAGAAAGTGATGTGACTGAGTTCTTCTGGTTAGTCCTTATGCACATACCTGTACAATACAACTCAGATTTGAAAGAATGCAGTAAGTTATCATGTGGAATGGATATTCTGATAGGATTTCAAGCATCTGGGTTACAGTTCTACTTTCTCTACTAACCAGCCATCTGACCACTACCCAAGTAACAGATTCACTGAGTCCAGGTATCTCCTTTTGCAAGGTGGGAAAATTAGGACTAACCCACCCAGTGTGAAGAATTGGAAGGAGCTCATATTGCTAAATGAGTATCCCGCAAATATACAATATGATTTAATATTCAGATAACTAAGATACAGTAAAATACAACATTTTATATTAAAAGTTGAGTTTACATAATGATTAAACATCATTATATGATACTTATCTTCTTTTAATTATAAAATCGAAAATTTCTTATTACAAAATTAAATAAAAGAACACAGAAATAAATAAAGGAAAAAGCCAAAGCCCACTGCCTAATCCAATTTCTTCAAATGTATCTACTATGGTGTATGGATATATCTTGGTATGTGTCATCCTAGGTGTTTTTATAGAAACTTTTTATCAAACATGTGACCACAATTATAGATCTTATTCTATAACTTGCTTTTCTACTAATTGTAATATTGAGGTCTTCTCTCCATATCCACATCTTAAAAATCCACTTCATTTTCTCATGTTTGAAGCATATGCCATCATGTAGAAATATGTCAATTTATTCAGCAAGTTGATGGGCATTTAAATTGCTTTTGATTTTCTGCTATTATACATTTGTTTTTAAAATCTCTTCATGGCCAAAAAGGGTGAAAAATATAAATCACAAGTCTCTTAAAAAGGAAAACTGAGACACAATAAAGTTTTAAAGAGTTTGAGGAAACAACAATTTATGAATCAGGCAACTCCAAAGCAGAAGTGGCTCAGATCAACCGAGGGAACGCAAGGGGGAGGCTTTTATAGGATGAACATGGAAGAAAAGCAAAGAAAATATTCGATTGGATACAGTTATACAGTTGCCTTGTTTGGTCTATCCCGTTGGAACGTTCCCAGTTATATAATTGTGTTTGTTGGCTGCTTCTGATTGGTTGAGCTTAAGTTCTGTTTTTCTTTAATATGGGCATTTACGAGAAATAGCTCAAGTTAGGTTTTGCTTATGTTTGCAAATTAAACAAGGTTAAGGTCACTTATGAGCCGTCACTAGCTTTGTCTGCTCAGAGATTTGTCAAGCCTAGTCTCCATTTTAATTTACTTTAACACTTCAAAGGCAAAAAAGTAAAAGAAAAAGAGAACAGTTGCAACATTCTCATAAAAATAGCTTTTATAGTAAATATAAAAAATAATCCAATTTTAAAAGAAAGCAAAGGCTATAAATAGATAATTCACAGGAGATATGTAAACACATGAAATTATGCTCAATCTCCTTTTCAAAGAAATGGAAATGAAAACTACATAAAATCTTTCCCCCCATCAGATTGGAAAAAATAAATAAATAAAAGACTGATAATTAAAGAGTGATGAAATGTGGGAAAACAGCACATTCATGCACTCAGTGGGTTTGTAAATATCCCACCATGTTTGGAGGACAATTTGGCAGACTGATCACACATTTTAAAGTAAACACTCTTTAACCCAGTGTGATGGGCAAAATTTTATGATGGTCCCCAAGATCTCTGTCCTCTGAGTAAATCCCCTGTGTGTTGCTACACACTACACCAATTGTTGGGTTACAGCAATAGCTACACTAATTGTCTGGTTGGAGTTATTGTCCAAATCCTGCCCTCAAGCTAATTGTAAAGCTAAGTTATTCATAACTAAAGCCAAAATGTTTCATTATTTTAGTTACACTAAGTTTTCCATTTGTATTGCTAGGGCTAGGGATTAGGGCTATTGGACCCACAGACCCTTCAAACCCATTGTACAGACTGGGTCACCAGACCCCTCACATGCCAGCCTGGGTCACTAGACCCCTCACACACAGGTCCACTAGCTAGGTAACTGGGAAATATCCCAGGAGCTGTTGGCAGACGACATGAGCTCAGTCCTCAGTTTCTTCAGCAGCAGCAGCAGAAGCAGCAGCAGCAATAGTGGTGGCAGCTTACAGCAGATCCAGCAGCAGCGGCTGCAGCCTCCCCTGAGTCCCCTCCGGGGGCATCCCGGGGGTGGGGGGGCCCATAGATCAGACCCACTCGTCCTTTATACTTAAGTCCATAGCCCAGGACACCTGGGTGCACATGCACAATTATATTACACAATAACCAAGGAACACCTGGGCACACGTGCCTATTTACATCAAATGCTCAGCAAGATTCTGAACATCTGAGGAGCCCTGACCATTTTCCTATATTTTCCCTACACCCCTGTATAATTCCCTCCTTTAGTGTGAGCAACACCTATGAATATGATGGGATTTCACTCCGTTAGGTTTCCTTATATAGCAAAGGTGAAGGAATCTTGCAAATGAAATTAAGCTCCCAAATCCGTTGATTTCGATTTAATCAAAAAGGGAGATTGTCACAGGTGGGCCTGACCTAATCAGGTGAAATCCCTCAGAAGGGAGATTGGAGCCTTTCTAAAGAGACAGATTCTCCTGCTGGCTGGCAAGGACTAAACTGTCACCTTGTGGGAGGACCTGTGAGAGGGCCATGTGCCAACACCCACAGAGACCTCTAGGAGTGGACAGCAGCACCCAGTAGGCAGCCAGCAGGAAAACAGAAAACTTAGTTCCACTGCCACAAGGAACTGAATTCTTTTAACAACAATGTAAGTTTGGAAGGGGCCTCTGGGCTCTAGAAAGGAGCACTGGCCCGCCAACAGCTTGACTGTACTGTGAGACACTGAGCTGAGGACCTAGCAAGACTCCTGACCCACAAAAACTGGGAGATAATCAATGGCGTTATTCAAAGCCAGTAAGTTTGTGATCATTTGTTACATGGCAACAGATGACTAACGCATTCGAGAACTATACTTCTAGAAATATATTAGACAAAAATAGTCTGACAAGTACACAGTGTCGCATGTACAATTATGTTCCTTGAAGCCTTATTAGTAGTAATCTGATCTTTCCATGATAATTTGGAAGGGTTTTCTGGCTCTTTCCTTATGTCATCAAGGCCACCCCAAATAGTTAATTCTTCCTCTCTTAAAGGAAACTCAATATGGCAAGCACAACACCTGAAACTAAGATTGTTGTGTGTGTGTGCATGTTTTAATAGAATCATTTCAGAGAGAATTTTAACTTAAAACGTAAAGCTTTCTAATGCAACTAAAGTAACTGTGGGATTTTGTTGTGGCTGACAGCCCAAAATTTGTTTCACGAAAAAGGAGGAGTCTCTGTTCCTTCTGCAGAAACTGTAGGGGCTTCATTATTATTTCAAACAGTTTTTTTCAAGAGCACTGAATCCTTGGTGGTTTAACAAGAAAGCCAGGGGTTAATGTTTTCAAATGCTATTGCCTGGAATTATTCTCTCTTCTAGAAAAGTAAATCCAAGATGGCAGCTGCCGAAATTGAATATGTTTGGGAGGTATACTTAATAAATTATTGTTCTAGTAATGTGCAGTTTAGTGAACACCACTGATGGATGATTTATGCAAGTTATTCTTCTATGCATTAAAAACTCTTAATAGCCTTCCTCTACTCCTAAATTTTATTCTTTGGTTTGTGATTTAAATGTTTTCAAATTTAAAGCCAAATTTAATTAAAACTAATTTTGTAATGAATTTAGTGGGTGATTCCTCTCTGGATCTGCCTATTAAAATTTATTATCAGTATTTCTTCTTTCTATTCTATCTTAAAGGAATCTTCTAGTAGAAGCTAATAAACATTTGGTGAATGAATGAATAGATGAATCAATGAATTAAAAACAAATCACTGCGAATTCAAAATGGAAACATTTTTCAGGTTAATTTTGTTTGTAATCTCTTGAAACGAAACTATCACAATCGTAGTATACTTTTATGACCGTTTACCTAAATCCATTTTATCTGTAAAAATGTGAAGTTTCTTAAATCTTTCTGCTTCTGCCTCGCCTGTTTTCACAACTTTAAAGGTTCTAATAACTCATATGGTTCCCATGTGAGTAAACTACTCACATTATTTCCATCACACAGATGAGAAAACTAAGGTACAGAGTGATTAACCAGCTTGCCTGACATGCCAGCTGGGTAGAGGTGGCGGTAGGATTTGAACCCAGGCAATCTGGTTCCAGAATCTGCTTTCTTAAGCACCAACAATTTTGTCTGAATTGTTAGAGTTTAGATATCTTAGATATTTATACACCATAAGTACATGGAAAAGTATCATCACCAACTAAAGCTGGTAAAAGATTTTAAATTAAATTAGTAATTACTACTTTTTAATGTAAAAAACCTTTATATAAATGTTGAGGTGAGAAAGGTTGTGGAAAGAGGTTACAGCAAAATGAGCCCCAATAGAGAAGTATTTAGTTGTGAAGCTTTGAACTGAAATTCAAGGGAGAATTACAAGTGTGATTCCAAGTTGAAAAGCAATAATTTTGTAAAACAAACGTACGATATTCTTCCCCAGTGGGGCAACTAAGAGCTAAGCTCCTGTTCTAG
This sequence comes from Cynocephalus volans, assembly GCF_027409185.1. Lineage (NCBI taxonomy): Eukaryota > Metazoa > Chordata > Mammalia > Dermoptera > Cynocephalidae > Cynocephalus > Cynocephalus volans. The sequence goes on from NC_084461.1 coordinate 14,933,741, forward strand.
GTTCTCTTGTTTCCTCCTTTGCAAAGTAGCTTCTCTCTTATGGTCCCTCTGACCAGCTTCTGTAGAGATGGATGGTGTCTCCAGGCAAATATTCCCTGGGTCTTTGTGGGTCACAGCCACAGAAACTGTGACATCTCCTTGTCGTGTCCGGTGTGATGGAGGTGGTTGGGCCTCTTAACATTTAGTCATTTGTTATAACTATTAGTATTATCGTTAGGAATTATAACATTCTCACAGGACTTATTGCAAAGCATTGTAGCCAGTGTTTTCAAGCATTATTTCATGTGATTCTCACAGCCTTGCTTCCCCAGTTGACTGAGGTAGCAGCCAACTAATTTTCCAGCACTGTCAGGAGATGTTGGAACTCAGATATGCTAGTTGTGACTTAAAATCTAAACGTCACCATTTGTTCCAGCGATCTCATCTTCAGAGTGGAAAAAATGAGCTGGACTTCTCACATACTAGTCTATGCTTTTGATTTTTTGTTTTTCTGAGTCCTTTTTTAATAAGTCCTGTAGTAGTAAGTCAACACTGGATTTGCCTTTTGAATATGTGCTGTGTGCCCTGCTCGTCTTTTCCTGCTAGGTGATTTGACTGTCACCAGCCACAGGAATTCCTACTCCCCTTTTTTCAAGCTGCTTAACCTCTTTTCAGAAGGGCTCAGTTAGAGTGCTGTTCTTTTTTTTCCCCCTTTTGAAAACACAGTTCTGAAATGCAGCCTTTCTCGATACAGAACATTGCTTGTGGAGCTATTATATGTGTAATCAGCAAGGATACACACACCCGGCCGTTTCCTGAAGAACACGCTGCCAGGGCAGTTCACAATCACTCCTTTTATTTGGCATCCACTTGTCTGTTTGGAGAGTTTTACCACTGTTCAGAGAATTTTTCATCCGTCAAGTACTTTCCGTTTCAAAATGATGCATAAATGGCCTCTTTTCCTGTTTTAGCCTGTACACAAAATGAAGTCCAAGTTGAAAGCAGCGGTTTTCTTCATCAGAATCACTAATACAATAGCATCTGCTTCAGGTCCTGACAGCACCCAACCATAGGAACACAGCCTGTTAAAACCTTGCTCTTGTGCAGTTTATGCATGTATTGAAAAAACACGCAGTACCCCAAAAATATGGACAAGTAAATTTTTTTTTTTAAAGCTTGTAGCTTGTTCTTCTTTCCCTGTTCTCCAACAAGCTAGAACTCATTTTACGAGCAACAGAAGTCTACTTAACCAGTGAAATACCGGGTCACTCTGATTCTACGCTCTGCAGCATAAGGACACTTTTACCCTGTCACTGTGCCTGTGAGAGTTGTAATCTCCACGTGTCTCATAGTGAACAGTAGTTCTCAAGGCTAAATCCATATGAATTGAATAAATATTATTTGCCATGTCTCTCGCCTTATAGTTTCAATTTCTTCATAATAGTTTCTAAAAGAATCAGGTAATATAGTTTTGGGGGGCTAAAAGATATCTAAGGATAAATGTAAGGCTGTATTGTTATATTCATGGAAATAAATAGCAAAATAGACAAATGAGTCTACAGACTACTATATATGTATAAACAATGTGAGAAACTAGCTATTCTCTTTTCCTATGTGCAACTACCCAGTGGTCTCCCACAAGACAGGGTCTTGATTCATGAAAAGACATATAACCACTTCACCTTTTACTAGTGAAGGATGTCTAAAATATATTAAACAGATCTAGAACACAAACCACTAAGCAAAAACAACCCATCCTCTCTCCTTTGCATGCCCTGTCAATTTCATCAAGGTCAAAGCTGGCAAGGTCTTTGAGTGTGCAGAGAGCTGACGTCATGGTGAAAAGTCCGTCAGGCCATGATAGATTGTAACTCACTTAGCACAGTCCTCGGGGCCTTGGAATATCTGTCTAGTATTGGATTGGTCAACAGCAGAAACAGAAAGATTCTGATCAGACAAAATAAAGATTTCCATTGTAAGCTCAGCTATTGGATATGTCATCTTTCATCAGTAGAAAAATGGGGGAAATCAAATACTTTGTTTTGTTTTAACCACCCAATGAAGGAAGAGAGTAGAGTGTGGAAAATTAATATATCTGACTTACTCCCACGACACTTCCTCTCGAGTGTGTAAGTGACGGGGGCAGGCAAATTACTTTTCCATCATATTTGGCCCCAAACTACCCTGGTGAGTGAGGAGAAAGGGAATCATTTGATAAGGTTTGGAAAATAGCATCTGTTTTTCTTAGTGTGTCTGGATGAATTTATCAGGCATCCTGTAATTTGCACTTTCTGTTAAAAACTATAATAGAATACCCTGCATGGACATGAAGCCTTTGGGTATCGGTCAGAAACGATGAGCGGACTGTGGCTTTTGAGGGGACCATGTTTACAGTCAAGGGTAGAATCATCTGACATGTTTAGGTGTTTCTACCCTGGCAAAAGTGTTTCCTTGCTTCATGAACCTGGAACTAAATGTGAACAATTAGACACTTCCAGCTGTAGGATTTTAGGACTCTGAGGTTATTATCCTTATTGTTATGCGTTCACTTTGGCCACGATGGATGTGGGGCTTACTGGATGCCAAGCACTATGTGAGGGATGAAGCATGTACAGATAACTAAGACAGCTCTTCCTGAGAAAAAAAAACTTCAACACCCGGGGCGAAGAACAAATATAATAACACTTTTAATAGCTCGTGCTCATTGAGGGCTCACTGCTGCAAGCTTTACATATATGGGTTTATCTGATCATTTTCTCTACGAAGTATATTGTACTATTATGCCCAGTTTATAAAAGAAAAAAGTGAGGCAAGTCACTTACTTCATATAACCCTGCTGGAAAATGTAGGGCCAGGAATTGGGTCCAGACTCCATGTTCAGAACCACTGTGTCATAATACAACACAGCGAATATGGTCTTTAAACGCGTAACCACTGGGACCATGGAACAGATAAGAGCCATCTTTCCTAGCCATGCAGGTTTGGGAAGGTGGGTCTCAAGACAGAGGGGGTCATAAGCAGTCTCTGGCTGTGTTTCTATCTTTTCTTGGAGGTAACATTTTAAAGGGGGATTTAAAGGATGAGACAGTGATTGCTAGTTGAAGGAAGAGACCTGAGGAGCCTACCAGGGAGAGGGCACAGCTCAGCAAAGCCCTCGAGTTGAGAAGTGGTCCTTGGGGCTGGCAGGAGGGATAGGGAGAGGAGAGAGAGGGGCATCTATTTTGGGGACCTGAGCAATAAGACTCAATGCAGGCCAATTGTTGTTGCAATAGGGAAGGTTACTGTGGAGTAGCTGGGAGGAGGCCTCATGGAGGAGCACGTCACACTGCCTTTCCACTGTCCAAGCCCACAAGGCCCCAGCCTTTGTGTAGATGCATGCTGAGTTCAGAGTAAAAGCCATACAAAGCAGGAAGGGGCAGGGCATGAAGTCAAGGCTATGGGCAGGGGTGAGATCAGAAGGGTTTTGTATTTGTGACCAGGAACATAAATTGTCCCTGTAGTGATAGTTTTAGAAAAAAAAAAAATCATTGCAGCAGCTCTGTGGAGCTTGAATTTATTAGGTGCACAACTCTAAATTTCACGTAATACTGGCCATCTTCTTGAATGACATATGACGATTTGATCTTCCCAAGTTTCTTAACAAACTGTGACAGAGATGTAACAGATTGTTTTCATCAACATTTACAAAGGTTCTCCCTGCCAAGCCATTAGCCCAAAATATTCAGTAGGATAAAGTGGACCACTTGGGAGTTTTCTTACTCTGATTTCATCTTTCTGCCTTTAGAGAGAAATGGTTTTGGCACCAGAATACTCAGCAGAAATGAGAGAGAGAGAGAGGCAAAGGAACTGTGAAATCCATATAATAAATAACCATCTGTTAATAATTTATCTGACAAATATTTATAGAGGGTCTAGGCATGGTGGGTTCATTTGTACATGCAACATTAACAAGTATTTTTCCCCATAAGTGTGTATGTATAATCGTCTACTATAATTAATAGGACAGCCTAAAGGTGAAAAAATCAAATTCCAAAAACATTTTTTTGAGAAACACCTTGTTACCCATAATGTTAACTCTCCTAATCTTTCTATAGGGTTTGGAGTCTCTCTAGGTATTCTTAGGCCTGCATGCCACGTGACCTTACCTGGATGTAAATTACACTAACATGCTTTAGTGGAAGGGAAAGAAGGAAGAAGTTTGAGGTGGGAGATCTGGGTTCCACAACTAGTTCAAGTTCAAATCAAGTGCTTTTCCATAAAAAGAAGAAATTAAACTGAGTGATTTTTTTAATCCTTTTTGAATTTGAACATGCTAAGAGTATAATACTTTCTATTTTCCCATATACTCTAACACCTGTTACAGATTTGTGCTTTCAGGTTGTAGTAGGTCATTCTGGCTGAAAACAGTGACAAACAGCCCCCACCATTTATAGCAATTTCCCGTTACATTAACTTACCTGAATTTTTAAGTCACATCCTGTTTGGAATAGGCATAGTGATGGTTATTCCTTTCTCATAAATACACTAAACTATTCAATTGTGGCAGGCTCAGACTCACCTCAAGTAGTAGATACCATTCGCTGAAGAACACCCATCAACTTCTTGGCTACTGTTTTATTGAATTGTTTACAATGAAACAAGGGTACCGATCACTGCTGAAATGATAAGACCAGTGTGTTTCCTAACATTAGACTCAAGTCAAAATCCATTGTTCTCACTTCCTTTGCAGAGTTTAGTTGACCTCATCCAAATGAGGAAAACCTCTTAGCTTGAAAGTTTGCTCTGGCAATTTTGATAGACAATAAAAACCAAATGATTATCAAAGACCTTGGTTTATTTTTCATCGCTGCTTAATTCTACATATTTTAAATGTAGGTAAATAAAATTTTGCAACATTTGTTGGACATTTTTTATTTCAAAAAATATTTTAATTTTTAAAAATGTGTAAGATATAAAGAAGTTCAAAAAAAGAAAGAAATTTACCTGTAATTTTGCATCTTAAAGAGAGCCACTGTTAATGCTGGGGAGGAGCTTACCCTTCCAGACGTTTTTCTTCATAGGTATATATTTATGATGAAATCACTTTATCACGTCACTGTGCATGCAGCACTTTATTGGATTATAGATGGGTTGGGATGCAAAGGACACAAATAAACTTTGTCCTTACGGGCCTACTGAAAGTAGTACTGGATGTTAACCGTTTCTTTCCCACTTAGGCTACATATTTTCTTATCTAAAATACTAATGATCCTAGGAAAAATTATACATTTAAGATAAGGGTCATCACAAATTTACTCTTAAATTTGTATCACTGGTAGAACTAAATTAAAATCTTTGTTGAGAAATACATTCCTATTGTTTTAGGATCACTAGCATAATATGTAGATATTTTATAATTAGCAGAGAGTGGAGAAAAGAGAGCTGACACTTACGGAATATTTGCAGTATGCCAGGCTTTGTGATAAGTAATTTAAATTTGCTTTTTTTACTTAATCCTTAGATAGCAGAGAGTTCTTTAGTAACCATTCTATAGCTAAGGAAACGGATCCAGAGAATTTCAGTAGTTTGCCCACAGTGACACTGCTAAAAGGCTGTACAGATACAATTTAAACCCAAGCTTGTCTGATTCCAAAGTCTATTACTGTTCTTTAAAAGAAAAAAATAAGAATAGCTTTATTTTTCTAACTACAAAAGTATTATTTACTTATGGTTAAAAATATGTAGAGAATTAAGAAATACTTGACAAAGAAAGATAAAGACATCAATAATTCCGCCCCCAGTTAATTGTCTAGGGTATATTATTTAAATTTGTGTTCTGTGCACATGCTCAGATACACATGTATTTTTTAATGCTTTCATTCACTTTTCCTTATTCTTTCCTTCTTTCCTTCTTTCTTTTCTTTCTTTTTTTATAATGGAACCATGACATCCACACCATTTTGCAACTTGTGTTTTTATTCCTGCTTGACTGTTTACTTCCATGAGTATCAAACTCCTTTTGAATGACTATAAATTAATGTAGCATCATTTATTTTACTTAACCAGTTCCTAATAAATGCATATTTGGAGTCATTATAAACAATGTTTCAATATGTATTCTTGATGTTCATATTTATGCATGTATACAAGTATTTTTGTAAAATAAATTACCAACACTAAAAATTTCTGAGACTAAAAGTATGAGCACATTAAATTATAAACAATATTGCAACATTGCTTTCCAAAAAAGTTTACCAGTTTATATTCTCATGGCATTGTAGAGGGTACCCCTTTTTTCACTGCCCCTGTCATTATCAGTAAACACTAACCAAAGGAGGGGAATAGAGGGGATCATTCATCCCAGCACACTTTACTAATCAAAATACTGAGAGTGAGAGGGGGTAGAGTTTACCCATCATCATACTTGTAGTAAGAACTGGGTTCAAGTTCAGCTGAAATTATAGTATTAAACGTACTACTACTACTAATAATAGCAGCCAACACTTCTAAGTGTCAGGCACTATTCTAACCAGTTTAAACTCATTTAATCCTCACAACAACTCAGTGAGTTGGGTAGATTCCAGATAAGGAACCTGAGGCACAGAGAGGCTAAGTTACTTTCCCCATTCAACACATTTAGTGAGAGGCCAAGCTTCTGTTAGAATTGGGCAATATGGCCTAGGAGTCTGTGCTCTTCACCCCCATGCTATATTTCTGTTTTATACTTATTTTCTACAATGTAGGTTGTTTCCAAGATGTATTCCAACCAAAGTCCAATGAAATGCAAAGTCCACTAAAGCGTCATGATCATAAGAAAGCTATAGGAGGGTACTTCAAAAAGTTCATGGAAAAATAGAATTAAAAGATAATACAAATCTTTCCAGGAACTTTTTGAAGTATGTTCATATGTACCATCAATTGTACAAGACAAGGAGGATCAAGTATCTTTGGGTAAAAGCAACCCACAGCATTCATTAAGCTGGTGTGTGTGTGTATGTGTGTGATGTGTCTGTCTGTGTGTTTGAAAGAGACTGTGGAGCTCAGGGTAGGTGGAGGAACATGTGCTATCAACATGCCACTTTGTGTGGCAGACAGGGCTAGTTTCCTACACAATAGCCAGGCCCACCGTCTTTACTAACCCAACATGAAGTTGTTTATATTGGCCATGTGCTCAGGCAGAGAAGTCACTTTCCAGACTCCTTTGCAGATAGGATTGGTCACGTGACAGTTCTGACCAGTGAAGTGTAGTGAGGGTTGGGGAGGGAGAACGTGGACCCAACCCTGCTGTCTGCAAGCCACGTGAGCCATAAATCTGTCAGGTAGGGAGAGCTTTGAGTTGAATATGAGACTGAGATATAAACTGGACTGGACAAATCTTCTCAGTGAAAGTAACTGAAAGTGAGGTATCAATTAGGGGTATTTGCTATGATTCAATAAAAAAGAACACAATTAGTAGCAGTTACTGGGGAAACTGTTCTACATTTGTACCTCAATGCACTGAGACTGTCCACTCAGTTTGGTTGCACAGCTTAATATTTGTTTTCTAGGTAGAGGAACACGTGTGTATGGGAATCTCATTCCGCAAAGCTCTCTTAGGGTTGATGGGCCCCTGAAAATTTAGACAGACATTATCATATTATCGTCCTGGTGCATTGTGCCTGCCTCCTTATGTTAGGCAAAAAGCACATCCCCCTGACCCCACCTGCATCCACTGTCTTCATCTCCATCACCAGGCCCACAGCACTTCTAGGATCCTTTCTCTCACTGCACGTCCTGGAGAATTTTATCAGCCATGTCCACGGCTTTGCCACCTGAGGACCGTGTTTATCCCACACTCCGTGGTGCACTAGGACGTCTACCAGTCCTGATACTCTGTGCACCCAGAGACCCACCAGACTTCGCTTGTTTTTTTCTGCAGAGGCTGGTGAGGAAGTGAGTGTTTGCCTTGATCTACTTACTCTCTGCAAATGCTGTTCTTTAAAACTCTCACCACTTATTGTCTTTCCTTCCTCTCTTTTCTTGTCCTCTTGTTCACTACTCAAAGCAGGCTTAATGTGAGCCCAGGTTGAAGAAGATTTTAGTAACATGAACTCACATTCTTTTCTCCAAGCCGTTATTCCTCAAGGCTTTGAAAACCCATAGTAGCTTTTGGCTCCAGTGGTAGATCCTTCTTTGAAATGAAAATCTAAAGAATGTACATATTCCATGTGTTCTTCAGATTGAATGGTAAGCGAGGGAGAGAAGAGCCCCTAACTCACCTATGTGGGCACTCTCTTGTTTCTCAGGCAGCCCATGAGACAGGATTGTGGAATCCTAGAGCTTGCAGGAAAACAGTGTGAAAACCACTATTCCAGATGCAAGGAACTGTTCAAGTTTTATTAGTAAGGGGTTAAGTTGGTGAAGTTTTCTTGTGGTCCGAGGCGTGAGAAACCAACATAATTGGATTGGGATCAGAAAACATATTTGAGCTTAGCTTAATTATGCAGAAATAGATGATTTCCTTTCCCCTCCAGTAAAGTTCTGAATCTTTTTAACTACTGACAGATATAAGCAAAGATAATTTGCAAAGGGTGATTTTCAGTGTAAAACATACAGCTTCTGATATATGTGTGTGTGCACGTGTATGTATAATTATTTGATGCATATGTTCAAACCTTTTCTGTTTGAAGGACCAACAGCCATAACTTAAGGAAATAGAAACGGACAAGTTAAACAATTGTTTTGAGCTGGCACACTAGCCCAAGAAACTAGTATTCATTAATATGGCACTTTGAATTCTTTTCCAAGTTCATGGTTTGGTATTCAAGTCTTATTCCATTTCTTTCTCACATGAAAATTCTACAACACCTGAAGAGAACCATAGCAAATTTTATCCTTACAGCTATTAGAGAATGAAAAAAATGAGGGGAAAGGGGATATAAATATGTCTATATATAAAATATAAATGTATATTAAGATATATCAAACATTCAAACAATTCCTCATATGATAAATAACCATAAATGACACATCACCATTGGTAGCTGAGATAAAGGATTATGCCACGCAAAACACATTCAGCCAATATTTCATTCAGGAAAGGAATTCTTTTGGGTATTCATTGGCTGAAATAAAGGTTTTCAGAAGAAAGCTGATGGTTTTGCAGCTTAAGGCCTTCCATGGTGGTTAGCTCCAGAGGGATCTGAGAACCAGAGAATTCGAGGGCATTAGTGTAAGTGCCATATTTGTACAGGACAGTCAATGAATGATATTATGTGTCCGTAAGTTTTACTTGCAAAGAGATGCTTTGGTTAGACTTGTCTAACGTGCATGTTCATACTCCTGTGTCTTCAGTGACCTCCAGCCATGAATCCACACAAGGGAGCAAGCTGCCTTGTCCGGCCAGATGTTAGTTTTTCATTTATCTTTTCTTTGTTTTATTCTTTAGCCTGACTTAAGTTGTTTGTGTCTCTTCTTTAGTCAAAACCAAAATAGAATCATTTTGCAGCTTCTACCTTTTTTTTTTCACTTTTAAATTATCTGAGGACTTGTTTTATAGATGCACCCTTACTGTACTTATGAGTATACAATCAATCACCAGAAATTTAGTATAATAAAATGTTCTTTTATGGCTATGAACTAGAATATAATTAATATGCAATATGGTTTGGAAAATTTTCCACTAATATAGTTTAATAAATATTTCCATATACAATGTTCATTTTCAATATACTGGGATTAAAAAGCATACCTTGGATCCTTTCCCTCTTCTTCCTCATGTTATTTAAAGTCAAGTTTTCAAAGCCCAGTCATCATGATCAAATGCTGAACAGAGATCAAAGAAGCCATCTGTGATGGTTAATATTATCAGGTGTCAACTTGACTGGATTGAGGGATGCCTAGATGGCTGGTGCAGCATTGTTTCTGGGTCTGGCTATGAGAGTGTGTCCTAAGGACGCTAACATGTGAGTCAGTGGACTGAGAGAGGAAGACCCGCCCTCGGCATGGGTGGGCCTGGATAGGACAAAGGAAGCAGAAGGGGGATAATGAGATTGCAATGGTTCTCTCTCTCTCGTTCTCTCTCTTCCCTCTGGAGCAGGTTACCTCTTTCTCCTTCTACCTTTGGACATTAGACTCTAGGTTCTTGGGCTTTTGGACTCTGGGTCTTGCACCATTGGCCTCCTGGGAGCTCTCAGGCCTTTGGCCTCAGACTGAGGGCTGTTGGCTTCCCTGATTCTGAGGCTTTCAGACTCAGACTGGGTCATGCTATCCTACTGGTTCTGTGTCTCTGCAGAACCTTGACTAATACACCATCAGGTTATATATGCTGTTGAGATGATACAGTATCTCAAGGAGGTGATGGATGGTCTTTGAAGGTCCTCAGTGTTTTCACCAGGATTGCAGCCAAGAGAGAAGGTTAACTGGTGACTACAGGACCCAGGCTGCACCGAGAGCATTTTATCCATCTTTTATTCCATCCTCCCAGTGACACAACGAGATGCGCATCATTACCCAAGTTCAGAGATACCCAACCTGGGTGATTTTGCCCAGCGGGAAACATAGAAAAATGTGTGGCGACACTGTTGATTTCCACAACTGCAGGCATACAACTGGGATCTACTGGATAGAGACCAGAGATGCAGATAACCAAGATGTCAATAGTGCTGGGGCTAAGAAACCTTGTTGCATTTTACAGACAAGGAACTGAAGCTCTAAAGGTTTGAATAAATTGACCAAGGGCCATAATTTATGAATAGTGGAGTTAGAATCAAAATCAGGCTTGACTCATAAGTTGACCCTCCTTTTCAATAAATCTCATTCATTCTTGGGTAGTAAAAATAAAATCAGAAAATGCAGATCCAAGTCCAATTGTAGACAGTTATGAATAGTAGGAGACTGCATCTTACAGAGATTGTGATTTATGTCCAGAAATATTAAGTAGAAGGCAAATACTTGTAGAAAATTAAAGTCCAACAAGGAAGACTTAGAAAAATATACGAACACACATAGCACACATAGAATTTCTATTTCCAAACAATTTATTGGTCACAAAATTTATGTTTTCCTATTAATATAGACACATATTCTCCTATCTGATAGCTTAGAGTTACCAGAATTAATTAAAAGTGGAACATTTTGGTCAAAATTAAATCAGGTATTTTATTATTGATATTATTTCCAAACTTATTTTTATTTCACAAATATTGGGAAATGTCCTTTGATTGCTTCCTTTTCTTCTTAATTTCTCTTGTCAAAGAAGTTTGTTGTGTCTGGGTTACCAATAAGGATTTCTGATCCAAGCCTTGTACATCATATTGAGAGATCCTCGTTGCAGAGATAACATTTCACTTTTGGGGAAGTTTGATTTATTTTACTAAATAAATAAGATCATGCAAATTCAGGCCCTTAGAGGCTATCTTTGAAAACCGTTTATCCCAACCTTTGTTGTCTTCTCACATTTGTCCATCAGTGTATTAATTTCCCTTAACCTGGCTTATTAGTTTTCCATTTTCATAGTCACATTCACAAATCCAAGCATTTTTTAACCAATTAAATACTTAGGGGTAATATGATTCTTACTATTGGACTCCTCTTGGAAAATTACTAGACGATGGGCCCAAATGACCATAGGGGGTTAGAGCTCATAGGAGACTTAGAAATTGTCTAGTTCAGTCTTTGAATTGTATAATTAGAGAAGGTAAGGTCCCAAGAGGCTGAGTGTCTTGGCCGAGGTCAAACCACATGACCACAGTAGTGGTCATGGTGGGACCACAGTTCTCACCTGCTGATTCTCATTTCCAGGCTCTCTGTATTTCACTTTTTGACAAAGTTCCTTCCAGTAACAGGGCTCATTGAAATGTGATTTAAGATAATATTGGCTAAGTTGTAGTGAATTCTACTTTATAAATTATATTGTGGATTCCAGAGTGGTATGTTTCTGCCCACTCTGCATTCTTTAACACTGCATGTTTTTGTGGCTTACTTGGACTTACCAAGAGACCTCCTGGTTTCTTAGGCCCACGTGTCACAGTGGCAGTTCTGATATCCAGCCATCGCTCAAACACTTGAGCCAGGAGTACCGTTGCCATCATAGCCTTCTTATAAGTCAGATGCAGGCACAGGCTCCCAAGGATGGCTGCTCACGTGTCACATATGCAAGAATTTTACCCATAATACATTGCATTTGCATTGTCACTATATCTGCTGTCTTTTGAAAGAGTGACAACAGCCACTTACAGTAGAAGGCAGAAAGCAAATCCTTAAGGTCTCCTGACAAATCAAAGCCTTCTCTTGCTCAGCCATCTGCAGCTTTGAAGGAGAGAGGCATCTTTGTGTACAGCCCAGGGTGATAGGGCACAGGGTAGTGACAGTTTCATGGACACCCTGACAAAGGACATTCATACTGACTCAATGTGAAAATTACAGCACTTGGTGATTCTCAGAACCATTAAGCATGGGGAACTGAGTGGGAGTAAACCTCATTCCCAAGGCCCTCTGACTGCTGGTTTTAAAACCAGGTGGAGGTGGAAACATAGGCTTTTCTAGAACACAGCAGCAAGGCTATGAACAGAAGAGAAAGAGCTGGTACCATGGTCCTGTTAACCTTGCCAGCCCTTCTGATGTTCTCAAATGGTGGATTGTTGACCACAGGAAATCAGCTGCTGTCTACAAGAGTTGCCCTCTGCAATGTGTCACATTGCTGGGGTCCCCCTTCTGGGAACTGTGACACATACTCACACTGCCATATTCACTGTATATTTCAACTCCCTTTGTATAAGGAGCCAGGTTGCATTCATCCTCTGCAAACACAAACTGATCATATATGATCAGCCAGACTTCATTTAATTATTCATTAAACACATGTTTATGGAGTAGCTACTATGGGCCAGGCATATTTACTGGCATAAGATAACACGGAAAATTAAACTTATGGATAGAGTTAACACTGACTGTCTTGGGGAGTGAAAAGAAGAGAATGGAAAGAGAACATTTATAGAACATCTACAAAAACCAGGCATTTTATGTATGTAATAGTACCTACTCCTCACATGACTCCTATTAAGTTTATTACTATTCTCAATTTACAAATTAAGAAACTGACTCAAAGACATATGGCATAGCATGACCAAGTCTTACAGTGAGTGAGCAGAGAGCCCAGAGGGGATGTGGTGTCAATCTCTCCTGTCTTATGGTGGTTTTGGTGTAGGAGAATGCTGAATTGAGCCACCCTGCCACACTGAACAGGACGTGCATCTGAAGCAACTGGATGATATGGCAGTGGGAAGATGGAAAACCCTCATTTAGAACTTGTATTAGTCCGTTTCTGTTGCTTATAACAAAATACATGAAACTAGGTGATTTATAAAGAAAACCAAATTTATTGCTTACAGTTTCTGAGACTGGGAAGTCCAAAGTCCATCTGGTGATGGTGACAGTGACCCAGGGGTCTCACACTGCAAGATGATGGAAGCAGAGAGAGAGAAAGACAGACTCTCCTCCTCTTTTAAAGCCCTCAGAACCACGCCCCTGACCACCATTTTTAATCCACTCATTATGGCATGGTCCTACAATCTAATCACCTCTTCAAGTCTCCACATTTCAATTACCATAGTAGGATTTCCCATCCTCTTAACAGTCACAGTGGGGTCCAAGTTTCTAATATGTAAAGCTTGGGAGACACAATTCAAGCTTCAGTGAGTTTGGGGGGACATAATTCAGTCCACTTGAGAGCAGAAGTAGGGAGCGCTGACCTTCAGTAGAAAGGAACCTCAGCCCCGTCAGACCGGCTTGGGTGGAGCACGTGCACACTGCCCTGGAGGAGAGCGATCTGCCCCACGCTCTTCACTCTATGCCGCATCAGAAACATGAGGCTGAGGCGGCTGCCACTTCAGAATGCCACTGAGGAGCTCAGGCACTTTGTTGTAGGTGCATGTCAGTGTGTGCTGGGAGCATGTTCTGACGTATGGGTGTGTGTACACTCTGCACAGAGATCTCTACGTGGACTATTATCCCCACATGAGAAATAGAGCAAAATATTTTTAAAGTGATCTGTTCTACTAAAATTTCCCAAGGACTCTGCCAGGTGGCAGATTGTTTCCTCTAAATTAGATCTCATTTTGTCTGCTTTCTAGTATAGATGCCGATAGTAAAAACCCAAGAGTGAAAAGCCAGAAAGAAAAGCTATAAAAGGACTGAGAAAATCCCTAATAATTAACGATTTCCAGTATTAACCTTTTCCTCTTAGAACATATGCTTTCTGGCCATCATTTTCTTTTTAAGGGCCCATTTTTATTTAAGAAGATTTTTGATATCTTTTCTTTTGCCAAAGTATAGAGTTCTGTTCACATAAATCAAAGCAGGGATTTGATGGGTATCAGGCTACTTTTGACCAGATGGACTAGAGCTTGAAAATGGGAGCCTTGGAGACCGGTGGATGTGACCTTACTTTGAAGACAAAATTCTATTACTGTCTGCCACTGTGTCTGGAGTTATGGGTAATGCCCTGTCACCGATGTTCTATTGACTAGAGTTAGGGGCAGCAATAGCTATTGAGAACTGAGAGGAGCTGAGAATGGACAAAAATACACAATGAGCTCTAATGTCTCCCAGAGGGGAGGAACAAATCTTGGTAGAAATAATTTAACATAAGCGTCACAGAGCAAGTTGGAGAAACTTATTGGGAGAAGCCAGAAAAGTAGTACAGATTTGTTAATGCTGAAATGTAGCCAAGACTCATGGTTTAGATTACAGTAGAATAAATCAGTAGATTCAGCAGAATCACTAGACTGATTTCTATCAAAATCAGACTTAAGAGAATATTAAAGAAAATATCATATTATCCAATAAGACTTTTTTTCCATTGCTAGCAATAGAAAGCAAGCTCAAACTAGGCTCAAGTTAAAATGGAATCTATTGGCTGGTGCAACTACAAAATTCTAGTGTTGTCTTGCTTTAGGCTGACTGAACTCAGACATTCTATGAATGGTCTCAGAGAACTGATTTTACCTCCAGGACCTGGCTCAGAGTTGTGCAGTGTCACTTTCACTTGCTGAAAGATTCTCTTTACATAATGGCGAGAATTACCATTTAATCTTAAATGGTAAGATTATGCCATTATAAGATTATACCTTATAACTCAATGTCTCATAGAGAGAGAAACTATCTCTGGCTTCAAGCATCCATTCCAGCCCCAAAAACGTCTCTGATGGGTGAGCAGGTATCATTTGTCCATCTTCTGTGGGAAAGAAGGAACCACTGATGAAGTGGAAGAGGGGTTGGTCCCAAAGGAAAGGCTCCGAGGACAAATGGGAGCCAGCCACGGCTATCCATTGTAAAACTGCATGAGATCTTGGTCCGACAGGGAGAAAAACAGCATCAAGCCAATTGGAGCTTACCCAGATATAGGAAGAGGCTACTAATTGGAGTATTGACTCTCCAGGTACCAAAGGGAGAGAGACTTGAATTGGGATTAGATATGTCAGAGGGATCCGGAAGCAAAGGTGCTTCTGTGACTTACATTAACTCCTACACTGCGTAAAGCTGCACCCTTCAGCACTTCGCAGACGGATGGAGTAAGCTCAGAACTGGTGGCAGGTCCCATCCTCTGTCCTAGTCCCTTTCATTCTCCCTTAGCATTTTACCTACCCTGTTCTTGGTCTCTGGCTCTGTCTGTCTCTGTCTCTGTCTCTCTCTATCTCTCTCTTTCTCCTCCTTTCCCCCCACCTTTAGAATAGGTCTTTGAAAACAATATACAATAGTACATTTGGTGAGGACAGTTCCCTTCCATCCACTCCTACTTGGAGAGGTTTCCACTATAATTGTTGCTGAGATGAATACTGACCTTTCCCTACTGAGAAAATTAAAACTGTTTCAAAGGTCAGAGAAAATAGTTTCCCAAATACCAGCTGCAGGGGAAATGCCCACATAAAGTAACTGCTCCCTTCCTGACTCCAGAACATGTAATTCTCTAGTTTTCCCTGACGAATAGATCTCCTACCCATTCTTATTATCTTTAAAGATGTTGACAATGAGACCCGCCGGCCCAGAAGGCTCTCCACGGCCAAATAATTCTCACAAACAATTGTGTGGATTTTTCCCCCCCTGGGACAAATCTACATGACCAAATTTGTTACTGGAAAAAAATGTCACCTTTCCCCAGAAATGGTGTGCAAATGGGACAGATGTAGATTTTGCTTTCATTTATGCAGAGAATGGCCACAATTGTACACTTTATTTCTCACGTAAGGACTCAACAAGGAGCAATGCAACTGAGTTATTATTAGGTAAGTGAGGTTAATAAATGGTACTGAGACAAGATGCTCCCCTAACCATATCTAGAATTCATTAAGTGACTGACTTCAAAGTCTAATACATTACGTGCCTATCAGAGAAAACCATTTATGGGTTATAATACAATAATATACACATAGGCACATATATCCATGCACAAAGACATGTAATCAGAGGTTTCCAAATATTACTTATAAGAAATTGTTCCTATTTTTTTACTTTAATTTTATTTGTAACTAATGCCCATTACTTGTGTGGAATGGAGCAGAATGAGCCAACTCTTGCCTGTGCTTAACCTCAGAGTTAAGTTACAGACACAGGAAAGATGCACTGTGGTAGGAAATGAATTTGGAGTGTGTTAAGGCACAGAGAAGTACATATTTTCCACTGTACATCTAAATATGACATTTAAATCTTCCTTCTTTAGAAGAGTTTGTAAACTCAGATCCATACCTTTCAGGATAAATTCCAACACTAACTTCCCCTAAAGCCCCCTGTTCTCTCCCAGACCAGCAATCACCTACCACCTTCCCTTTCTTAAAGCAGATGGCATGAATTATTAGCATGCAGTTCTTTAACAGGGCATGCTGTTTATGAATGCAGTGACTTTGCTCAGGGCTTCCTTTTTCTAAAAGAACCCATCCATCAGCTCCACCTTCTCCTGTTTATGCTGTAAGACTTAGATCCAGCACACCTCCTACAGAAAGCCTGTCCTGAAGGTTCCTCATACTAAGATGATGGTCGTCCCATAGATAACATCACCTGTTACAGTGGTGACTGGGTTACTTGTTCAACTCCAATAGAGCATCCTGATAGCTTCTGTAATGCTGAAGTTTTTTCCCCCAAATGCCCTTCTGGTTAGCAGAATGACCCCCAAAATGCCCACATGCCATTCTCTGGAATCTATGAATATGTTACATCATATGGCAAAAGGGACTTTGCGGGTGGAATTAAGGCTATCAAATTTAATACAATGAGGTTAACCTGAACTATCCAAATGGGCCCAATCTCATCACCTGGTTTCCCTAAAATGGAAGAGGGAAACAGAAGAGATGCAACATAGAAGAAGAGGCAGGAGAGATCTGAAGTATGAGAGGGACTAGACCTGCTATTACTGGATTTTAAAATGGAGGAAGGCAGCCATGGGCCAAACAATGTGGGTGTCCTCTAGAGTCAGGGAATAGCCCCCAGCTGACAGCCAGCAAGGTAGCAGGGACCTACAACCTGCAAATAACTGAATTCTGTCAACAACCTAAATAAGCCAGGAAATGGACTTGCTCTTAGAACCTCCAGAAAGGAGTGTGGCTCTACCGACACCTTGAACTTAGCCTGGCGAGTTCCATGCTGGAATTCTAACCTACGAAACTGTGAGATAATAAATTCGCATTATTTAAGCCACTAAGTCTGTGGCAATTTGATATAGCAGCGATAGGAAACTAAAACATCCTCTCAGACTTGAACTTGGACTTGGACTCAACAGACCTGTGCTGAGTGCTCAGCACCAATACTACAGCTGTTTGATGTCAGGGAGCTCCATGTGAGTGTCCTGATCTGTAGACGGATGTAATCCAGGACGTGTCTCGTAGGCTTCAGTGTGGATAGCATGAGAAAATCTAGGTAAAGCATGCACAGGATGGTCAGCACGTGAGGATTTTTAATTCTACCCCATTGCATATTCTTGTCCCTTGGCCTAGAAGGATCTCCCTGCAGGTATCGCATGGTTCACAGCCTCATCTCCTGTAAATTTACATTCAATGGCACCTTCTCAATGAGGCCTTCCTTGGTCACACTATTTAAAATTTTATTTCTCTCATTCACTCCCATCTTCATCACTTTCTAGTCTTCTTTCCTGTTTTTTTCCCCCATAGCATTCATCATTAGAGTGACTATATATATTAGTTATCAATTACTGCATAACAAATTACTTCAAACCTTAGTGACTTCAAACAATACACACTATGTATTCTCTCACTGTGTCTGAGGGCCAGGAATCCAGGCACAGGTTAGCTAGGGAGCCGTGGTTGTCTCAAAGCTCAGCTAAAGAAGCATCCGCTTCCCACCTTACGCACATGGCTGTTGGCCATATTCAGCTCGGTGTGTGTTGTTGAACTGAGGGCCTCAGTTTCCCAGTGGATATTGGCTGGAGAACCTTGCTACATGGGCTTCTCATCAAAGCGAGCAAGCCTAGAAGGCAAGAGTGAATGCCAATAAGACAGGAATCACAGGCTTATGCAGCCTAATCTTGGAAGTGACATCCCATCACTTTCCCTGTATTCTCTTTGTTAGAAGGAAGTCACTAGGTCCAGCCCATACTTATGGGGAGGCAATTACACAAGAGTGTGAATACCAGAAAGCAGGCGTCCTTGGGAACCACGTCAGAGGCCGCCTACCACATCATACTTCGCAGGCTGCACGGGACAGTCCCAGTTTACACCTGTTGCCCTGGTGTAGTTGTCAACCAGTGCCACTTCCTGTTTACACATGTTGCCCTTATGTAAACAGGAAGTATCTAGAAGTTCCTCTACTTATTCTATGATTATATTTTGGTTATTAAAAAGAATGAAACCCATGTGAGGAATTTTTTTTGTTTTTGTTTTTGTTTTTAATTTTATTTTGTCGATATACAATGTGAGGATTTGAATGGAAGACTTCTGTTCAGTCACTTTGTGTAGTCCCTATTGACTTTATAATATAATATTCAAAGAAAAGTTAGACTGATGTGAATAGTAACAGAAATAATCATTTCCTTCATGTTGCCTGTTAATTTATGTGACGGGTTCATTTAACCATGTTTCAGTTCCATAGAGATTAAGGAGATGCAATTAGGAAAATACAATCTATCTTTGTCATTCTAATTCCTTGCTGTTTAGATCTGTGCACTTGGCAAGGTAAATAACACTGAATAATGAAATAATTTCAAACTGTTATTTGGAGCCATCTCTCAGTAACTAGCAAAAGACAGATTCTGTCATAGAGGAAATTAACAAGCCAAACAGAGAAAATTAGTAATAAATTAGTATTTCATCTACTATTATTTCTGCATTGCTGAGCCCATCTGTGGTGCTGATTTCTTCCTTTAAAATAATTTGTCATCCTTTCTAAATTCCTGTTGGTCTAATCTCCTGGTTGCTAAAGAGATTACTGTTTTCTAATGTTTCTACAAAAGAGAAGTATGAGGCTTATAACTGGTTGCCCTCTGAAAGAATTTCAATCTTCCGCATCTGTCCCTGCTCATCTTTCAAGGTTCATCCTAGTTTGGGTATCTTCATATTGTTTCTTATGTGATCTTCTAGCCTTGCCAGATTTTCAGGCTTGGTCCTAAAGAGGCACTGGTCTTCAGCCCCCTGTGAGTGTAGCTTGGCTTCACAGCTGCAGACCAGATCACAGGCCAGTGAGCTCCCAAAAGTGCCTGACCCTGAGGACAATGTGCACATGAAAGGACCATGCAAATCCTTCATTTGTCCTGGCAGACAAATCATAGAATACCCCACCCTCAAAGTCAGCCACATCTTTTTGAATAAAAAACAGCACAGAAGATGCAGGGAGTCAGCTTTCTTAGCGGTGATGGGAGGCTGAAGTCACCTACCAATAACTGTAATGGAAGCTGTCTATGTAGATGTCATTATTTCTGTTAATAAACTCTCTATGCATATGGATATAGAAACACATGATAAATGCAAAGCGATGCCTTACAAATAAGGCCTATTTGGGCACTAACCAAATGCCCACTGATGGCCACTTTCCTCCCAAATCTCTCTCCATGTTCTCAAGCAACTCCTACTGAAGACAGAAGATTCAGCAGCTACATGGGCCGGTTTGGACTCAGAATTTAATCCCCAACCCAGAAGACAGAGCCTGGAAATTATCTTCAAATTATTTCTAATTAATTCCCAGATCCCAATCTAGTTTCCACACCTTTAAGTCCTTGAGGAATTCTCTAATGTTTAGACCTACTTATTTCCTGCAGAAAACCTCGAACCCTTTCTTCTGGTGACCCTTTGTATTAAACCACACTGCCTTTCATCCATACTAAAGTACAACCCATACACGCAACTAAAAGTGAAAATAGAACACAAAGTTATCTCCCAAAACCAGAAGCAGGGATTCTCAGTCTTGGCTTTGCACTGGAATCACCTGTGGGCTTTTTAAAATATCAATGTCTAGGCTACACTGAGATCAATTGTATCAGACTCTGTAGAAGTGGGACCAGACATGGATAATTTTTTCAGATCCTTGGGTGACAATTTCATTTGTTTTCTATTCCAATAGTTACTTGCATCTTGATAATTAAACCTACACGACCAGCAAAGCTAGTTCACTAATTGTAAGTTTCAGTAGTTCATTTTTTAGAAATCCTTTACCTTCATACAGAGGTCATGCAAAGTGTGTTAGCTGATCAAATGGGAACCTCATTATTCATAATGGCCAAAAGAAGTCTTTAAGGACAGCAACCTGGTTCTCAGAATTTGGAAGGGAAAAAAAATCGTCAGGCCTAATCTCTTTTTTTTTTCTGTATCTAAAGCACACCTAAAAGATGCCTGGACAGCCTCTGCTTGTACTCTGCCAGGAATGAAGCACATGTATCCCAAAGCAAGTTTACACTGTTCTTAGCTTCTCTGGAGGTTAAAGAGGCCTTTAGCCGCTGAGCAGAAAATTACCTCTGTCACCCATGAAATGGCAGGAGACTTTCGCTTGAGTTAGTCTCCTGCATGGGAAATCAGCTCTGGGGGACAAAATCTTTGCTTAATATCACAAAAGATTGAATTCCCAGTGTTAATTTCCCTAGTGTGAAAAGGACAAGTTGAGAAGATCAGTTTCCTTGGCCTGATTGTGACAGATGGCTTACCTACCAGTCCATGTCACTTGAACTTCTCAGAAGGTAGTACAAAATGTTCATCAATTTTCAGCTTGATTTCAGAACTAAACTAAAGGGTGTCTTTAGTGTGTACCTTAGGGAACAAGACCAGAAAAGAAGTCAGTAGAGCTGGGGTTAATGATTGAGATAGTAATACCAGTATCTACTCACAGGATGCACAGATGAGATGAGATGCCAAATACCAGGATAGTCCATCTTCATGATTTTGTTTTTAAATTCCACGTGAATCACTTGTGGTTTGTAGTTTCAAACAATACAAATCTACCGGCTAATTTAAGCACAAAGAGCTTGTTAAAAAGAGCTGTTAAAAGTCAATCGCTAACTCTCCAGAAAAATCTGAAAACCAGAGAGGGTCTACCTCAAGGGCAGCAGACCACAAATGTGGCACGATACTGGTCTGATGAAGGACAGCTCTCCTGATGCTTCTAGAATCACTGCTACCATTGCCTATTATGTAGAGGGTGCTTCTGTCTCCACCACTTATAGGAATTGATTCTGTGCTCTCTCTGCTGTCTCATGTTTATCTTCCATTCTAAGTCTGATGTGTCTGATCGGTCCAGCCACGGCCATGGCTGGCCCCCACCATATGAGAGGCTGAGAATACAAGCATCGGGTGTGTTCAGTGCCTGCCCTCAGAGCTGAGCTCCACCTCAGCAGGAGGGGAATTCCTGACCCAGGAAGAGGTGTGAGTGCATGACAGTCCCACAGAAAAGTGGCCGTCCTCTATTCCAGTCCTACTGCCCTGTGAGGTCTGCAGACAAGTGCCCATCTATGAACTGTGCAACCTCACAGCAGAGAGAGCTCAAGAGGGAGCATTTAGAAATGTTTTTACAGCCATTTAGACTTAGGCTTTCTATATCTTTGCTTCGTTTTTATTTCATTTTTCTAGTAATTCATTTTTATTATATTTTGCAAAACTACCAGTCTGCAATGGATTAGAAACAAAAACCTGGTTCTTTAACATATAGAGTTTGAATATCACTACTCCTTACCATATAAGTGATTTGGTTTGTAATAGGTACTTAGTAAAATAAATTCTCTTCAGGTGAGCCAAGGAAAGTTATAATTTTTATTTAATAATAAAAATAATATATTGAGCACTTATATCCTTCTGCTTGGCTCTGTAGTCTGCTCCTTTAAGCCTTACAACCCTATAAGGCTTATAGTATTTTTATTCCCAAATTGGAGATGAGAAAACTGAGGTGCAAAAAGATCGAGTAACTTTCCCAAGCAGTCTACTTCCAGAAATTTCTGTGTTCCCCATTGCATTAGTCCATTTTATGTTGCTACAACAGAATAACTGAAACTGGGTGATTTATAAAGAAAATGAAAATTTATTGCTTACAGTTTCTAAGTCCAAAGTCCATCTGGTGGTGGCAACAGTGACCCAGGGGTCTCACATTGCAAGATGGTAGAAGCAGAGAGAGCAGACAGAGGGAAAGACAGACTCCCTTCTTCTTTTAAAGCCCTCAGAACCACGCTCCTCATCAACATTTTTAATCCATTCATTACTGCACGGTCCTACAACCCAATCACCTCTTCAAGGCCCCACCTTACAATTACCATAATAGGAGTTCCCAGCCTGTTAACAGTCACAGTGGGGGCTAAGTTTCTAATACATAAAACTTGGGGGATACAGTTCAAGCTTCAATGAGTTTTGGGGGGACATATGTCAATCCACTACACCCACGAAACCACACTGCCCCTACCTTGTATGGAATCCCTAAGGGCAGTCAAGGAGGTAACTCGGTTAATAGAATTCAGTGGTAAAAAGTTAAAATCTTTAAAGAGCAAACATACTTGTTTGCCAGATTCACTAGCTGTCTTCTGGGTAGGCGTCTGTGACTTCTGAATAGCCACACCCAAACCTACAAGATGCTGATAGGAAGTGCTGGCTGGCTCCACGTGACCCGGTGCTCAATGACTGGCCAGATATGAATGTCCCAGCATCTGAGGGTTCAGGTGCTTTTGTGCGACCCAGTCCACACTGGTGTCAGGGGTGCAGAACTTGCTCTGGGCATCTGATCTGTCCAAGGTTTGGTCACATGAGGCAGGAAATGTCTGTTCACGATGACCAGGAATCAATCCTGCTCCCGCATTCTTCTAAACAGCCAAGATTTCTAGTCCCATTTCAGACCTGGCAAAAGTTGTTAGACAGAAACAGAAATACATCAGTGCTCTGAGGAAGGGAGTCCTAGTAATCAGACTTGTGAAGGCGAATGGCCTTTAACGCAGTGAACACAGTTTCTTCTCAATCTCTTCTCCTTTAGAAGAAAACCATACCATATGGGCACAGAACTGGTTCTTTCTTCTTGAACAACCCCCTAGGGTTAAGCTAAAGTCAGACTATTGAGTTTGCAGAGCAGAAATCACATGAGTGTGGGATCACCAGGTGAGATAGTTCTTCCAAGTTCTTATAAAGTTCCTCCATTGGGAATTCAGGTTGAAAAATAATACGGAGTGTATTTTACTGCACATATTATATACTAAATGTATTTTCTGATATGTTAGTCTAGTCATTTTAGAAAAAGCAATAAAAAGAAGCCTAGCTTGCTCTCTTTTAGTCTCAGACATATTATCGTGAATTACCTCATTTTTCAAAAAGGCAGCCAATTCCTAACAGTTGAAAAATTCTCCATAATTAAAACCATCCTTTTCACATGTATCATTGATATGTTAGTGTGTACCCGTTAAGCGTTTGAGGTAAGGTATGAAATATGAGGATTATTTCTAATCTACATTTTCACTGTTGGTGTAACTGCTGTCATGGTGTAGATGCTGACTAAGGGTACAGTGATGGGGCAGGGGGTTCAGAAGAGGCACATTCCACACACTTCATCTTTGACTGGGCGGTGTTAAAGTTTGATTTGTTTTTGTTTAGTTTTTGGTCTTTCCCAGAAGAGAAAATACTACCTATTTACCCTACTGTTATAGAAAATTGATCTTAAGATACTCAATGGCTTCTAAACCCGTGTATAGAAAAGCTATTATTCACCAAACAAGGTTTACCATACGCTGGTTTCTCATACAACAAGTTTAATGCATGACAGTTTATAGTGGTATAACAAATGGGTTCTCTAACCCCAAATTGGCATCATGAATTCACTCACCACTCTACAGGTGGTGAGACAGGCATTGTTTTGTTGGAAAAAACTTTGGAAGCAAGTCCAAGATGTGGCCCTGAGTTTACTCCCGGAAGTCTCAGATCATGCTGGCCGAATTGACACTGCTGTTAGTAACTCAGCTTTGTTGAACATCTGGAGACAATTTCTCAGTGAGTGGCAGAGGGCAAGAGTTTGGTGGCTGGGACCTTCAAACTTATTAAATCTTAAAACCCATGTGTTTTTGAGAGACTATTCAAAGTACAGACAATCCATTTGTAAATATCAAATTATCCCCCAAAGTATATAATACAGGTTCAAACATAGATAACTGCCTAATAAATGCTTATGAAATTAACTTTGTAAAAATAGGTAATTATCCTTTCTCCAACTACCTGGATTTTTCTTGGTTATATATTATTTTGTTGCTGAAATGAACAAACAAAACAAGACTAAGAGGGTATATTACTCAGCCCAGGCTGTCATGACATAATACCACAGACTGGGAGGCTTAAACAACAGAAACTTATTCTTCACAGCTCTGGAGGCTGGAAGTCTAAGATCAAGGTGCTGGCACAGTAGCTTTCATCCTGAGGCTTCTCCTCTTGGCTTGGAGGTGGATAACTTCTCCTTGTATGCTCACATGGCCTCTTCTTTGTGCACGCACAGGGAGAGAGAGAGAGCTCTCTGGTATCTCTTCTTACAAGGACACTAATCCTATCAGATGAGGACCCGCCCTCTTATGACCTAATTTAACCTTAATTACTTCCTTAGAGGCCCTGTCTCCAAATGTAGTCACACTGGGGATCAGGGCTTCAACATATGAATTTTGATGGAATGCAAATATTCAGTCTATAATAGAGGGAAAAACACTACTTATTTACAAATGAATTCAGTAGAGATAGTTCAACATATCAAATTCATGATACTGGTGGGGGAAATAGTTTTCTGAGTAAGGAATTAAGTTGGTATAAAGTCTTATTTCACCAAAATTTTTTTTGCCATTTGAATCACAGTGATCTTAACAGATTTCTTTTAAAAAGAGAAAAGAGGTGGCATTCAAAATAAAACATCTCACCCCCACACACAAAAAAAGTAGGAAAAAACTTGTAATAAATTTTGTATGTATGTGTTTGCCCTTTTTAATAATCCAAAGTCTACCAATGAATGATGGAGAATGTTTCTTGATTGGTGTATTGAGTACCTATTGCTGTATAACAAATTGCCCCAAAATTTGATAGTGTAAAACAACAGCATTTATTATGTCACAGTTTCTGTGGGTCAGTAGTTGGCACAGCTTAGCTGCACCTTCTGACCCTAGGTTCATCACAAGGCAGCAGTCAAGGTGCTCTCTGGGGCTACAGTCCTCAAGTCTCGACTGGGGAAGCATCCACTCCAGCCTCACTCATGTGGTTGGTGGCAGAATTCAGTTCCTTGCACACTGGTGGACTGAGAGCTTCAGTTCCCCATGAGCTGTTGGCCAAAGGCCTCCCCTTGTTTCTTGCCACATGGGCCATTCCATAGGCCTGCTCCCAGCATGGTATTTTGCTTCATCAGAGTGAGCAAGAGAGAGAACACAGCAGAGGGAAGTACAGACTTCTTATCACTTTTTCCAAATTTCATTTTTTAGAAGCACATCACTAGATCCTGTCCACACACTCAAGGGGAAGTGATTAGACAGGTACATAGATATCAAGAGGTGAGGTCACTGGGACCCTTGTCAGAAAGCACCTACCACAAAGGGCGGCTGGCTTCCAGCTGGCAGCTGACAAAATGAAAGGTGGAAGATCAAAGAGATGTTGAAGCTCCCAGCATGATTTTCTTCTAAAATGTTAAAAATATACAAATCATTGTCTTTCTAATATGTGGTTCCATTTCTATGACCGTATGTATAAGTACACTGGGCAAGTTAACAATCCGTATTACCATTAGTCACATTTTTTAAAATGACATTTTCTTATTGGATATGTGTGTGAAAAAATTACCAAAGGAGAGCAAGAAGAAGGGAGAAGAAAATCAACTCAGACAAACAGCTGGAATATTCCATATCAAATGCAGCCTGGATATGATGAGTTTCTGTTTCTGTTTCTACAAATCAGTTGAAAGAACTATCAAGAAATAATGCTGAGCTCTGTGTGTGTCTGCACATGGATGCATGCATGTGTGTGCATGAATGCATGTGTGAATGTGTGTGCATGCATGCATGTGTGCATGTGCATATGCATGTGTGCACATGAATTTATGCATGCATGCGTGTGTGCATAAATGCATGCATGCATGTGTGTGTGCTGGAATGCATATGTGTGTGTGACCGTGTGTATTTTTACAGTGAGAACACACACAGGGCAAAGGATCCACATCCAAGTGGGTGGCCTTGTGTATTTACCTTGCTCCCTTCTCACTATGGCCATAAAACTGGGCAGAGGGACTTTTTTATGTTGAAAAGGCCTAAATTAGTCCTCTCTCCAAAAGGCATTTCCCTTCTCAGAGGTGCGCTATTTTCTTTTTCTCTAAACAGCCACCCAGTGCATATTACTTAATATATGTCTACAGTTATATTTTATTTTCTGTTAGAGGCTAACTTCAGTTATCCCTGCTTTGCCCCTTCATTATGCTGGTTTATGTATGGCCATCCTGCCAATAGGGCTTTTCACCCCATAAACTGAGAATCTTCCACTTCCCTTAATTAGCAGGGTACAAATAATATACGTAGAGCCAAGGAGAAAATCCTTTTCTAATAAAATCTGATAAAACTTTGGAAGCTGCATGTTTGCCCACATGTGTACATGTGCGTGTGTTTGAGCCTGAGTCTCATAAGCACATATTTTCCAAGAGTCATGGCTCACAAAGCAACGTTGATGATCTAACAACTATACTCTACCCAAAATGATTTAAAGTGCCACGAAGATTTCTTTACATGGAGCAAGTTCATTGTGCCTCAGCCTC
Organism: Cynocephalus volans; assembly: GCF_027409185.1. NCBI lineage: Eukaryota > Metazoa > Chordata > Mammalia > Dermoptera > Cynocephalidae > Cynocephalus > Cynocephalus volans. Next base: position 14,960,891 of record NC_084461.1, read on the forward strand.
AATTCAAGGCCAAACAGTGCTTTGTTTTGCTTTGGGCTGGAAAGAGGAAAGAGCAAAAGCTTACCAGTTCAAGAGACAGATAAGTTGCTTTTTCTAAACAAAGACTCATTGCACTTATAAATGTGGCTCTCCCATAATTTTTTAAAATTGTTTATATAGGGGGATGAATCTTATAAACAGTACAGCCTAGTCAAGGCTATGGTTTTGTCCAATTAAAGGACTGGACTTGACAAGACCACCAATTGTTCTGTTGTGTTTTGGAAGCTCGATCCAAGTTTACATTTCCAGCCAATGTTTCACTCCTTATGTTTATGACAGCACAAAATAGCAAGCTCTGGGAATTTCTCAAGGGAAAGTCATGGCAGTCTGCATTGTCACTGAGAAGGACAGCAGGGGAGGAATACACATGTAAGGGAAAGCAAGAGAACGGATGATCCCTCTTGGGTTGACATTTAAATCCCAAATTGGATTCTCCCACATAATAAAAGCAAAAACACGGTCAGTGTTTGCACATATGTAGGAATTGCTAGACGGAGATTTAAGTCTGAGAAAATACCACAACATCAACCTGTCACACAGCTGTTGCTGAAAATGGCTCCAAACCACCCCAACGTGTCTAACAAGTATAAATATTGACCATGTGCATTTACAGGCTTTGTAAGGGGTGTCCCTGAAGATAGCAAGTTATTAAGAGTATCTTACTGAACGCACTTACTAGAATATTCACTCTGCCACCTGTGATGGTTGTCACTCTGCAAACTTTGTATAATCATGCATAAAATAGCTATTTTGTGGGAATTAGAAAGTGTCACATGTGGTTATTTTGATAAACTCAAGAAGCTTGGCTGTGCATTACTACCTGTGAAACTATTTTAAATACATATGTGCTGTTTCCAATGGAGTGGGAAGGAAATACCAATGTTAAAAAATATGGTGGCCTATTCTTGAATTTTCTGTTCCCTGATGGCTGCCACATTCTCCCTCTCAGCATACACCTGCTCTTCCAAACATCCACACACCTAACTCTATTGACAGATCTCCTGTGTCTGATATCATAACAGTGCACACAAGTTCTAGATGTCTTTGAATGCTTTCTTTCAAAAATCCCCTGGCTGCATAGGCTGAGAGAACAATTTACATTAATAGAAATTTCATAAAGTGCTTTCATAGTAACTAAAACTAATTTATATTGCATTATCATCCAGGAAATTATAAATAACTACTAATTTTGCCCTCCAAATCCTGAAGAACTGGTTATTGTGATCACTCTACAAATTCCACTGTAAATGCTAATACCTATGCCTTCCAAAGCCACTGAGCTATTTTTCCTCTTGATTTTAATCTTTGTTTGTTGATATATTTAAACCATGCAAATATTTCAGAGAATCATTTAGTCAGGTTTGGGAAAAAAATCTAACAAGGAGACGATGTTCAAGACAAACTTCTGCACCTACCTTTTAGTGCCCACTCTGCCACTCAGGTGCAAATTTCCCTCTATTTCACGAAAAATGGCAAAATTTGTTTTTTTCTATCTGAGCCTATAGTTGGGTTCAGACAATACTGAAGCTTCTGCCCCCATTTAGAGTTTCTTCATGCCTGTTGGACCTTAGTCTCTCCACATCACGGGTAGTGACGACAAATCCAACTGGATAAACAAGCAAGAAAAGGGGGGGGGCATTAATAACCTCCCAGAGACAAGGAATCAAGGAATGGTATAACACTATGAAGGAAACTGGTGTGTGCCTGAAGTTTACCAATAACTGGCTACAAGCCAATGAAAACACTTCCCTTTGGGTTTCAGTGGTTGAAGATTAACATGCTGAGAGTTTATTCTCTTCAGGAAGGGGTCATACATCCTCTATGATACACCAAACTGACCTACCTGGAATTAAGATTCCTCATTTTGTGATTTATCAGGGGGCTTGCACATGACTTCAAGTGTCTTCCTTGCTGAAAAGTAAAAGCTCATGTTTCTTAGAAAAACACTGAGCAACAGAGATTTTCCAAACGAACCAAAGTGAGGGAAAGCAGAAGGACCTGTGGGGATTTTAGAGCTAAAACAGCAGAAGCTACTTACAACTAGAATCAGTTGAAACCTGCATTAAAGATATGCCAATGAGGTTCACATTCCCTAAATCAGTGGTTCTCCAACTCTCTCTCATATTAGATTACCCAGGAGCTTTGAAAACCTCCAGCGCCTATGATGCACCAATTAAATCATAATCCCTGGGGGTGGAATCCAGGCATCAGTGTTGTTTTAAAACTCGCCAGGTAATTTCAACACGCAGCCAAGTCTGAGAACGGGAGGATTTGTAAATGTCTGCAGATGCACCACACTACGCTTTGAACATTTTTCTCCATCATTCATTTATTCTTTCCTTCCACAAACATCTGAGTAGTCAGCAATTACTGCCCACTAAAAGCAGGACTAATCAAACAACAAACAAAAACTCAACCAGGTACCATGACCCAGGCCACTTTAAGAAGCGAGATGGGAGAGAAGTAGAGCATTCATCACATGAGATAGATTTCTCATAGTGCTGACTTTGGAATGCACAAAATTTCCTGGGAATATCAGCCTTCATTTTCTATTTTCAAGTAAAGACAAGAACATTGACAGAGCTCAACTTTGGTATCCTCTAAAGATTATTTAAAAATGGAAATCTACATGAGACTCCAACAAGAATTTTGACTTCTTGTTAGCCTTACCTTTTAATGTGTAAACTCTAAATACTATAAGCAAATTCAGAGGGATATCAAGGGTTTACCAACTAATTTCTGATAACAAATTTGATGATAATATTTTGGATAAAATAAAATTACTTTAATAATGATATATAAAAAGATAACAGACAATTAGAAGAATCCAAAAGATGTTAAAAATCTATCATCTGTGCAGAGAGAATTCTAGCTTAATTATAGCCATATTATTGTAATATTTTCTCTACATAATTTACCGTTTTATTTTGGGGTATTTGTGTTACCATAGCTTATTACCATTTGGACACCAAAGGTGAGAAATACTGAGTTGGGGCAGTTTCAAAAGACTTCCAGTGAAACTACTTAATTCATCACTTCCTGATTCTATCTTTTGCACTCAGATATGTGAGGAAAGTAGAATCTTTAAGCATCTTCAAGTTCCTCAAGTCAGAGATGTACCAATAACATTTTTTTGGTCTCCTAAGTTTCTTTTAATCCATCAGCTCCCCGTGCATCTACTTCTTTTTCTCCATTACCCCATAAAGTTTCCCAAGGTCTGGATTTGCTGGCTCCATCCCAGTAGTGTCATTTAACATGTTCCACTGTCCCCTGCATTTCCTGATGATTGGTTGCTGGGCCCTGAGGCTTAATCTCACTGAGGTTAGATTTGGCTTCAGAGGTGCACATTCTTACTGCAGGAGGCCCATTGTATCTGATCGTTTCTCTGTGATGTTAGCAGATATTGATGATTGTTTGCTAGATCCATTATTTCAATACGGGTTTGAGAAATACCATATTCTAATTCTTGTATTCCCTCTTCATTTACCAGCTGGGATACTTCAATAGACAGAAACATTCTCTCCTCAGCTATTTATGGTTACCCTGAGGAAAAATTCATACAGAAAAGACAGGATACATGCTTGACCCTTCCCTTTTGCTTACTAGTTTTAGAAAAATGAATTGTTTCCCTATCATCTTGCAAAGAGACTGACAGTTTGTTTGCTTTGTTTCATTGTCACGATGGTGGTAAGATTTAGTTTCTTTCTCTTTCTTGTTTGTATTTTTGTTCTGCCAGTGGGTTTTATTCTTTTTGTATATTTGTGGTAGTGATTATCATTTTTTGGATTCCAGATGCAGGACTCCCTTGAGGATTTCTCACAGGGCTGGTTATGTGGTGCTGAACTCCTGCAGTTTTTGTTTGTGTGGAAAATACACTATTTCTCCCTCATTTCTGAAGGATAGGCTTGCTGGTTATAGGATGCTTGGCTGGCAGTTTTTTTCTTTTAGTATTTTGAATATATCATCCCATTTTCTTCTGGCCTGTAGAGTTTCTGTTGAGAAGCCTGTTGTTAGTCTGGTAGGGGCTCCCTTAAAGGTGAGCCTTGTCTCTTTTAAGATTCTTTTTCTTTGAGCTTTGCCAGTTTGACTATAATGTCTTGGAGAGGATCTTTTTGGGTTGAATCTGTTTGGAAATATTTGAGCCTCCTGGATCTGAAGGTCCATGTCTCTCCCTATACCCAGGAAGTTTTCTGTTGTTATTTCATTGAATGGGTTTTCCCTGCCTTTTCCTTTCTCCTCCCCTTCTGGAACTCCCATGATTCGAATGTTTGCATGCTTAAGGTTTCTGCTAGCTCTCTTAGATTTTCTTCATTTTTAAAAAATTTGTTGTCCTTTTTTTTTTCGTCTGCCTGGGTTATTTCGAAAAGACTATCTACAAGATCAGAAAACTTTTCTTCTGCTTGTTCTAGCCTGCTACTAAAGCTCTCAGTTGTGTTATTTCATTGAGTGAATGTTTCAGTTCCATGAGTTCTGCTACATTCTTTTTTAAGATATTAATCTCTTTGTAAATTTCTTCCTTTATATCCTGGATTTTTTGTCACATTTCATTATGTTGTCTGGCTAAGTCTTCTTGTATCTCAGTGAGTTTCCTTAAGATTGTTGCTCAGAATTCCTTTTCGGTCATTTTAAGGGTTTTCTGCTCTATATGGTCTGGTATTTGAGAATTACTGTATTCTTTTGGTGGTGTCGTAATTTCCCAGATTTTCATATTTCTAGTATCTCTATGTTGATGTGTGGTCATCTGGTAGAGCAGTTGTTTCTTCTGTTACTCTGGAGTGGGCTTCAAAGAGAGAGACATCCTCTTCCTTTTCTGGTCTCCAATGGTGACTCTCCTTGTGTCAATTCAGTTGAGTGTCTGGTGGGCCACCTGCACAGTGGCTATGACTACTGCTGTGGCAACAAGTCACCTTTACAGCAGCCATGGTGGTGGCAGTAGCTGTGGTGGGCTGCCCACATGGAGGTGGTGTTTTGGGCATGCTCTTTGCCTGCTTCCAGGTGGGAGATGCTGCGCTTGGCTCTGGCCTAGGACCCCAGGTGTGCTCCTTGCCTGATTCTGGGTCCCAATCACTCTTACTATAAGCCTAACCTAGGACAGTCAGATTTTATATTCCATACTCCTCTCCTTAACTTCTACTCTTTACAGATCAGAGTAGTTTATTTTATATTAAGTCACTGCCTTTGCCATTTAAAATCTTGGGGAGAAAAAGAAATCCCAACTATAATTTTCTATGTTTTAAAATCCATCTATTCAACAAACATTTATTAAGCACATATTTTGTGCAAGCTAAACTGTTGTAAGAGCCAGAGACAAAAGAAAGAAGTCCTTTGAACTTACAATCTAGTGGACGGAAACACAAAATTTTCTAAAGAATCAGTATATTATACATCAGGTGGAGGTAGGTACCATGGAGACAAAGTGTGATAAAGGAGTGAGAGGATTATTATTTTAAAGAGGTTATTGCTGAAGAAGTCCCTTTAGAAGTGAACTCTGAGCCCAGTTTGGATCTCAGCAGGAACAGGTGACACATTCAAAGGAATAATTGAAGAGAACTGAATAGAGATGCTATTGACACAGGTATAGACAGCACCCAGGGACTAGCTACAGTGAGAAGCTATTACCATCGGCAGTCCCAACGGGACAGAATGAGGGAGTGGTGATATTGGAAGCTGGCAATAGCTGTAGCCAAGAGGAGGCTGCTTGACAGCAGTGAGAGCCAGAGGAGAAGGAACTCAGCTATTGCCTGAAGCCCCCAGCAGGGAGGGAACACGAACCGCAGTGGGGTAGGTGAGGAGATTTACTCTCCCTGCCTCCTCCTGCACTCTAGGCTCCTGGGTTGGAACAAGGGGACAAGGGAGCCAGGGTGAGGTGGTTGATAGAGGTCAGCCTCCTGCATCAGAGAGAGCAGGAAACAGAGAAAGCCTTGGGGGAAGTGGGCAAATGGAGTGAGCCATCCCAAGTTATGGGGACAACACTCCAACCAAAGGGTAGGTCCTTAGGGGAGTGTGCTTGGCTATGGGCAGTGAACAAGGGGAAGGCATTGCAGAAAGCGAGGCCACTGGGGCAAGCGGGGGCAGATAGTGTAGGACTGTGTGCATTCCACGAGGACTTTGGCTCTTATTTAAGAGAGGTGAGTTGAAGTTGTCACTGGTGAGTTTTGAACAGAGGAAGGACACGGCTGCCATGTGGGAAAAAGATCCTGAGGAGGCCGAAATGGAAATGGCTACAGCAACTCAGAGATTATAGCAGAAGTTCAGACGTGAGGTTACAATAGTTTGAAAAAAGATGGTACCAGCAGAGGTCATGAGAAGCATTGAGAAAGTCAACTCCACTTCTCTTTGGGTTTGCAATTTTACTACATCTGAAAACCTATCATGACATGTTTATTCATTTTATAAACATTTATTAAGTAACTACTATGTGCAAGGCATGAATTCAGATGGTTCCTCAGCTCAGGGAAAGGAAGGAGGGAATATTTACCGAGTACTTGTCATGTGCCAGGCTCTTCACTAAGTATTTAACCTGGCCTCATTTGTTTTCTGTTTCATTTTAATAACAATGCCGTGAAGTCGATACTATTTTCCTCATTTTACAGATTAAGAAATCAAAGAGAGTTAAAGGTAATGTGTGCAAGGCCCCTCGGGTAAAGAGAGGAAGGGTGGAAATCATTCTATCTGACCTCAAATTAGTGCTCTTCCAATAATCACTGCCCCCAAAACTGAGGGATGTAAGACAGGGACAGATGTTGTTTATTACACACACTTGACAAACTCTCTTCCAACATCTCTTTCAAAGGATGCTATAAAATTATGAAAAAAGAAATGATCAACTTTAATTTCTGGCCATTTTAATAACCAGAAGTGAACCCCATATTTGGGTTGTTATAAATCAGTACTTAGTTTATGCATAAAATGAGTACCTGTGGGGCCAAAAATCCCATCACCTAAACACTTCATTTGAATGGAATAATCAGCATACATTGGGGAGATGACCAGAGTGAGCAGAGAAGTTGTTGAATTTGAATTAACCTTTTGCTTTAAAGTATGACTTGAATTCAATGGTTTTTCTTTGTTTCATTATGTTAATTCTGAAAGTGCCTTCATCTACAGGGTCCAATTGAAAAATAATGATATTGGGTATGCTTTTTAATATTTCTAAAGCAGCATTAAGCAAAAATTAATCTGGTTGAAACTGGAGTTGTCCAATCATGATCAAAATAATTTAGGTCAAATATTTTATATTAGAAATTATATTTGAGCACATGACTCTATTAAAATATTTCTCTCCATTTTATCTTGTATTGAAGAAGAACACTTAGGCTCAGTGCATACAACCAGTCAACAGCCATATGGCAGCATAAGCAAACTCCCATCTGAGCAAAAGTCCAATCCATCAGGTAGGACCATAGAGAAAACATACAATATTTGGAAAAGCTAGGTGTTTGGCCCCAAGCTAACAGAGTTCACACACCATCTATCACGGTAACAGATGTGTCAAAGGGACTTCTGGAATATTTGGTTGATTGTTGTAATACACAGCTAGTTCATAAAGAATGTTCTCATGAAAATAAGCCCTGTCGAGATTTTTAATTCAGGGCATATTGAATTATGAGACATATCTAACCACCTACTCATGGGAACACAAACAGTAAATGTCAGTGGCAGACATCATGAACATTATAAGAACTAGTGAAAGGTTATTGATTGATAATAGAGACATATTGTCTTTACATATAAAATTATGCTTTCTAGAGTATTTTCTGTTTATGATTTAGATGAAGTTTTATCTAAAGTCTATGGGAGTTACCTAAAAGATTCTTTCCAAGGAGAAGATTCTGGCACATTTCAGTAGGTGTGTATAGAGTATATTATACCTTGACACAATATTTATGAGGTAGAGTTTTTGTTATTATTAGTCCTCATGAAAAAGTAACTTACAGAAGGGCACATCTGGATTCTGCCCAATGACTACACCCCAACTCAGTTCTACTTGTGCCATCAGGCCCAGTGAGAAATTTAAATCAATTTTTTAAAAGATTTTTGTTATTAGAATTGGTCAAGGTGGACATGAATTTTTTAAAAAAGTGATAGCAAGTTGCTTCACAGAAGAGAAAAAAATAAGCCTTCTCAACAGTTTAATGGCAAGTTAATTTTGATATTAATTGGATGTTAATTTGGATATTACTGTGTGATCTTTCAGATACTGAATCATTCATTTCTATAGAATGTATTACCAAACTCTAAAGATCAAAACATTTATGTTTCAGGCAGTTCAAAACTATCAACATTCCAAAATATGTTTGCTCTACCTGTTGTTAATCTACCTACCTTCCTACCTACCTCTACTTAAAAAAATATATATCAAAATGTTAAAATGATTACCTATAAGTGAGATTATCGATAATCATCTTTTGCTCTTTATAATATTCTGTATTTTCTGAATTTTAAACACAGAGCATGTATTATTTATTTAATTGGCATTCTATAAAGCCATTTAAAAAAAAAGAAAAAAACCTAGTTAATTTCAAAGGGAAGAAAATCAAGTATCATGCTTAGCACAAAATATATGGGGTGGGGCATAATTGAAACTCTTATAGAAAGCTTTAAAAATTATTGAAAATCTTCTAAAATTTTCCAGAAAAAAATGTAAAATTAAAATACAATAAGTAAAGAAGGTGCTATAAGCTGGATGCATTTCATTCAGTGGATGTTTCATTTGCAAACATTACAACTTGGGCATGTCTGGTCCTTTAAAGTCCATTGTCCATAGAAATGATCATCGAATTCTGATCCTTAAGGCATTTTTTTTCATATTTTTAAACCCAAGGATAGTTGCAGAGTTGATATTTCAGGCATGAGCTCATGGTCAGCTGAATACTGCAGTCTCTACTTTTACCTGAGTTGTTTAGGTCAGGAAAGTGAGAGTTTAAGTAGAGGGAGGGGACGTGATACTAAAATTGTTGGTCTGTCACTTATTTCTCATTTCTGAGAGCAATTAAAACAGCCTCTAAAATTACCCATATTATAGTTCCAGCTGTAAGGCAGAAAAATCTCACCCAGTGTCAAGATGACAGTCTTTAAGCCAATCTGTGTATCATGGCTCCGGAGGACCAAGTGGTGTTTGCCACCAGTTCTCCAGCTGCTGTGCTCACATCACAAGCTGATGAAAATAAGTCTTGCCAGTTGTTTATTCCTCTGACCCTTTGAAATGGAGATTACCTGTTGGACAGCTTACTCAAGCATCTGTTGTTATTGGCAAACATGAGAAGACCAGCATTCCTATCCCAGGGCTAATATTTATTATATTTGTGTGTGCCTTAATAACTCTATCTGAAAATGGAGAACCTGACTTGCCCACCTTAATGCATTAAGTCTAAAGAAAGATAACATACCTAAAGGTGCTTAATAAGCTGCAGTGGCAAATGCAATTTTTCCTAATTCAACAAAACACCTGGAGGGTCTTCTAAATTTAACAAACATTTATTGGGTCTTTTGTGTAATCACTCAGCTTGTTGATGCAGAAGATAAAAAGAAAGACTTTAAAGAGCTAAATCTAAAGCCTTTATTTATTCAGCAAATACTGATTGCATTTGCCTCTTAAGTGTGAGGCACTTTTGCTGGGGTAATAGTTGTGAACAAGATAATCAGGGTGCCTATCTTCATGGAACTCATAGTCTATTGAATAGGATGATAAACAAATGTCCTTTAAGATAGAAAGTGCTGCGATGGTTTAAATGAGGCATACATCATATGTTGAAGGAACCAAGGAATACATCATAAAGAAGACAGCGTTTGAGTAAGACCTGAAAAGATTAAAAACAACAGGAACATGGATTCACAAGAAGGATGAAAAGGAAGAGGAGACAATGTGGGTAATGGCTTAGGGAAGCAAGAGTTTAGGTCATGCTCCACGAAATAGAGAATAGTCCAGTCTGTGTGAAGGTTAGGCCACATCAATGGGGGAGACCAGGAGAAGAGGTTGAAAAATTGTGTGGAAGCCCCAACAAGGCCAGCCTCATGTGGATAGGCAAGAATTTTGCTCTTAATTGAGCAGGCGGTCGGGGGCGCCATGGAAGATATTGAATAAGGGAGTGGATGGATGAATGGCAGGTGTGTTTTAAGAAGATTGAACCAATGGGAATGGCTCAGAGCTGGAAAAGAGTTAAACGTGTGAAGCCCATTGAGAGGTCATCACTATCAATCAATATCTTTCATAGTGTCATTGTGACATACAAATAATGATGAGACACACTGCAAAGCCAGCAGGCAAATGTAATACACTTAGCATGGGTATACGAAAAATAAAAATAAAACCTAACCAGAAATTTCCATTCATATGCACCTTTCCCCTGATAAATCCCATGTTTTCCAGACTTATGAGTATAAAGATCTCTCTTCAGCCTTGTTCAGTACACATATTGCATCCAAGTAGGAGAAACTAGGATTCTACTCACAGTCAGAGCAAAGACACTCACACCATGAGCTCAACCCCTGCTAGGAACTTCAGGAGCTAGGACATTTGTTCAAGCAGTCACTACCTAGAAGCTACTCATTTCTGATGGAACAAAAAAAATGACTCAGCCTCTTTCTCCCCAATCACTTGAAAATTCTGTTGATTAACTTGAAAACATGAGGGAGAGGTTGTAAGCAACAGTAACCTGTAAACTTGGCAGTGATAACTAGCGGTAGGGCAATGCCAGCCTGCAGCTAGATGGGTTGAGAGACACATAATATTTCTGTGCGTGTGAGAGAGAAGGAGGGAGAGAGGGAGAGATATCCTACATATCAGTCAGCATAAAAATAGACAAATGAAGAGTTTGACTTAAGCGTTCATCATTCTCAAAAGAGATTTGTGCATTGATTCCAACAAAATTGTCCTTAGGCATAGAAATGTGAAAAATACTACTATGGTAAAAGTTAGATTCTAGCCTCAAGCTAAAAATATGTGTCAGAGAATACAACTCTCCACCTGAAATAGCTTCCAAACATATGTGAATAAAACTCTGAATTCTTGGCTCAACTAATCCATTATACATACTGAAACACTGCAGCTCAGAGCTGTGTTATGAGCCGGTCAATATTACATGCATTTGCAGGGCCATTTGTCAGTTTATTTTCTTTTCAGCTGGGAAGTCACTTCGTTGCACCTGCTCATCTCCTGCCAAGTATTTATTTTTGGCCAATAATTCTTGTTTCTTTTAGGGATTTTCCCCCCTTTCTCTTTGAAAAGGTCTGAATAATTCATAGAGCTTTCAAAACTAACATGTTACATATATGTCATATAAATGTGCCTTTAATGTACATATACATATATAATATATATTACATGTATACACACGTACTATCAATCATTACAGTATTTTTAACTCTTAACTTTAATGTTCTGAAACATTGTTTTGCTTCAAGAGTTCCACTGATTGAAATGATAGCAGGTGAGATCATTTACATGGAAAAAGAGCTGATAAACAGATTTGAAAAAGCAGCTTTTTATTAGCTAAAACTTTGGTCTGAATGGCTTGAGAAAATAATTCGAGAAACAAAAAAATACCAAGAAACCCTGGTTTTGCTCCAGCGATTCTTAAGACATGGGGAGCAGCTGTATCAATGCATTAGACAGCCTGGAAGCGTAATGCCGTGTGATCTGGCCCTGTCAGGAACTATTCAGAAACCTGAGAGAGACTCCTGAACAAAAAGACCCACAAAATTAATCATTAGTGGAAAGAAAAAATAGCAAGTGCCTATAAAGATCTTCCTACAAATAGAAGTGAAAAGGGAAGGAACTTTTAATGGGCTTATAATAAGAATGCCGATGGTAATGATCAAAGTTAAGAAGCTAATCTTCAATGTTATTTTAATAATACATACCTAAGAAAATGTCACCAAGTATTTCTTCTGGGTCGTTCATGTAGAAATTTGCCCCTGGTACTGAGAATTAGTACTAAGATTAACTGGCTGTTAGAAGACCTATTTGAAAAGTCCACCTGGTAAATACACTATGATCCAATTCATGTCTTCAGCCTGCTCTGCTCAGATAAATGGTTTTTCTTCCCGGTATACAAGGAATGAGTCTTCTTGTGGAAATCTCGTGTTTTACAAGGCCACAAGAATATAATCAATTTGTTCACACTAAGAAATAAATGATAGTTAGTACTCTGCATTCACTGGTTCCAGAGATATCCTCTTTTAACCTGAAGTCCCAGGAGGGCAGTTCTAAAGCCTAGAGTCCATTCTGGGGAAAAGAAAATGGAAGTCATTCTCACCACATTCCTAGACACTGAGTGTAATCCTTTTTCATACGCTGGCCCTCCAATATCCTGTTAAGATTAAATGAAGATTAATTTGTACCAAAGAATTACAAAGAAAGAAGAGAAATCTACTTTTCCCAGTGCCCGGGTCTATAAGGTCTGTTCATGGTGCTCACAACCAAGCTAGCCATGGTGAGAGAGAGAATGACAAGGTGCAGACATTAAGCAAGAGAATCAATTCCTTTGGTTAGGAAAAAAAAAATTTTTTACCTTCTAAATGAAATACTTTACAATTCCCAGCAAACTTCTATTGTAGATTCCTATAGGAGTCAAAGCAATATATTTTTTAAAAAGTCAATTGTGTAAACTCTAGAGTCTTATGAGCAAACATTGGAGTGAGTACATCATATATATTCCTAATCAAATAATAAGTAAATCTGTAAAACTAAAGACTATAGTGGTAAAAACTGCAGTAATATTGATTGGCTAAAATATAAACAGTTTGGTGAGGAAAAAGAAAATCATTGTTTCTCTAACTTCTGGTAATATTCACAAGAGTGTGTACCCATTGGCCCACTTTGTAGACTTCCAGTTTTCTTTAGAGAAATTTTACTTCACAATCTGAAGATAAATTAAATGGATAACTTATTAAAAAGGGATTATATGAAATTAAGAATCTTTAAGGGTAGATCACTCTGGACTCTTATTAAAACCTAAATTATTCGGGAAAATATCAAATAGAAACCTACTTCAAAAACACATGTAGAAGAATTATAGTAATCAGAAATAAATTCTTTGGTGGCTACTCCAATTTCTAAAAGCTGTAAACCACTACAGCTCAATGAATGTGTTAGACCATTCAGGCTGATATAACAAGATCCATAGATGGTGGTATATAAACAGCAGAAATTTCTTTCTCACAGTTCTGGAGGCGGGTAAATTCAAGATTAAGGCTTTGCAGATTTGGTATCTGATGAGAACCTGCTTTCTGGTTCATGGATGGCAATCTTCTCACTGTGTCCTCAAGTGGTGAAAGGGGGCAAAGGAGCTCTGTGGGGACTCTTATAAGGGCACTAATCCCATTCATGAGGATCCTACCCTCGTGTCCTAATCACCTCCCAAATCCCACCTCTGTATACCATTCCAATGGGTATTAGGTTTCAATACATGAATTTTGCAGGAGTACAAACAGTCTGTTGCACTGAATGATGGATGTTGGAAGGACCAAATATTCCCTTCCTTGTTTTTTGTTTTGTTTTGTTTTATTTGGTTTTGGCAGCTGGCTGGTACAAGGCTTGAACCCCAGGCCTTGGTGTTATCAGCACCACACTCTAACCATTTCTTTTTTTTTTAATTAATAAGCCATAATTTATTTCCCTATGAGATTCTTTTCAAGTCAGACACAAGATGTTAGAACAGACAAGAATGTAATAAAGCCAAAGTTCCATGATACTGCTAAATTTCATACAAGGTATTACTATTCTGAGCTGATCCAAGGCCTGGATAAGTCTCCCACCTCAGAATGATTTTTGAATCACACCCAGCACAATGCTCTAAGCAGTCATACACAAATGTAAATAATCGGTTTTTATTATTATTATTATTCTTAAGGAGTTTTAATCTGGGTGTGATTGCCATATCTTGCTGTGTATTGTGCAGGTTTATTTTTTCAGGTTAATACCCATTTCGTAATGCAAGTACCTAGGGAATTTAACTGCATCCTTCAGCAACTGACATGCTTTGTTCAGACTATCAAAGGTGATGTGGTGATGGTGTGGCTAGACAACTGCATTTAATTAGGACCCAGTAACACTCCACTCCAATGACCCTGCTGCTGCACCCCCATCTAACCTTCCAAATGGGAAAGGTCCTTGCAGCTGCCTCTCATCCTGTCACTCCTAGCCTTCTCTCTGTGTCTTTAGAGTATGCAGTGACAGTTTTATTTTGGTTGTCTTGCTTCCTTCCACATGACTGTGCTTTTTCTCCCCTTACAGCACATGTTTAATATTTGGGATGGAACAGGGTGTTTAAAGCTGTGGAGTTATCAGTTTGTTTTCCTTAGAAGGCACAGATGCCCCAGACTATGAAGCCCCAAAGTGCTTAATATGTACATAGCATTAAGTGCCCAACATGGCATCTATGTCTACACAATTACTATCTAAATGGCCTAGTGTTTTGAGCCAGCACATCTTTGCCATTTGCTGCTGCTATGCTGACCGAAGACAATTGAGTAATATATATACAAGGAAGAACCCAGATGCTTTGATTTAAAAAAAAAAAAAAAAAGTGTGCAGATGACTTGAGGAAGTTGGTACAACCCAGCTTTCCACAGAGATATACTTCCATCTGCTCTTATAATCTCAAAGTGTGGCTCCGTCCCGCTAGTGGCATTCAGAGTTTACTCATGTTTGAGTGGACTCCTTACTCTTAGGAGAGAATTTACTAGCTTCTTTTTGGGGACTCCCTAAATAGGTTTCAGGTTGGTTGAACAGACCAGGAGGCAGCAATACAGTTCTTTCAGCAAGTCCTCTATATTGAGAAAAATAACAGAACTGTCCTCAGAAATCCAAGACCATGTTGTCATTGTCAGTCCTTTGAAGTGGATCCAGTATCTTTCCCTTCTGGCATTTAAGGAAGCGAGACACAGCCTATAGACAAAGTTTCGATAATGTTGATAATGAAGATTTCAAATAGTAGGTCTAGGCTAGCAGAGCAGGCAAGCCCCATGGGTAGTGGCCCATCCACCACGTGTCTGGGTTCAAGAGTTCTTCCTCAAACGTGCTGGGAGGGAAAGGCAAATCAGTCACCACTCTGATGACTGCTGGGAGCCACCTGTACAAAATCCACCGGGTCCTAGGCCAAGCAAGCCAATGACTACATTGAGAAGTAGAGGTCATTTCAAAGGATGTTTTAAACTCCTTGTATAACATTTCAGAAATTAAAGAGTGAATAAGGGGACTCATTTAGGAAAGAAAATGTTTCTTAAAAGACCTGACTCCAAATTCTTTAGTTGAAAGATTCTGAGAAATCATGCCTACCTGGAGGTTATTCCAATTTGGGGATGGGGAAGAAGGGGGTTAGATTAAACCCCATGAAGTCTGGTTAAGCTTCCCCTCATCTCACCATTATCGGGCACACTTCCCTGCAGGAAGACCAGCACCTTCTTGGTTGATGTGGTTTTGTCTTTTTCTGACCTCTGACCTCTATACACATGTGAAGACAGTCTTTCTGACTAGCAACAATTCTTCCTTCCTTCATGCAAAAATAGGGAGGGAGTTAGGGAACCCACAATTTATTCGAATGTTTGACTTTTTTTTTTTTTACATGATTTTAGTTCTTAATTTTGAAGGATGGAAACATTAATAGAAATTATTTTCATGGAATCTCCTTTAAAGGAGATTTTAAAACTTTACAATGTAGCGATTGCTTTAGTGCTCCTTTCTGTTTCTCATGCAACTCAAATTTTTGAAAACAGGTTAGAGGACAAAATACCATTAATTCATCAAAGAAGTCCAACACAAGGACAGTAAAATTCTTTCCTTATATATTCTGCCCTCTCATAATGTAAAGATCGTAATTGTGGATAATGGCTTTCTTTTTATGTAATTGTAAACTACATTTTTACAGCCTGTGGAAAGAAAGAGGAAGAACTGGAGAAATAATGGTTATTTTAGGGATCTAAGTTTAAGGTCGGCATTGTGAAATACAGCATCCTCCGTAAACCCTGTGGTAGTTGCTCTGTTTCAAGGTACAATATATTCCTATCTCCAAATCGTCATAGACTCAGTTTTCTCTTGTGTTTATATTTTAATTTTTATCAGTAAAATCATAGAACTACTTCAAGTATTATTTTTCTTGGTGACTCTAATTTGAAGATGTATTCTTATGTTTTGATATATTTCCAAGATTTGAGCCAGATTGGTTCATAGTAGGTTATCTGCTAGTCAAATGTAAATTGCGACACTCTTTTCTGACATTTTGTATACTCATTCACAATGAAAACATGCAGAACTCATAACCCTGATGAGAATACACAATGTTCTTTGTTCTCTATTTTGATTATATAGCAATGCCAACTCTAAAGAGGGAGAATTATAAATGCTTTGTGGATTTTGTGGCAAAAACAGAGGTTCCTTGCTATGATTAAGTATTAGATTATGGTTGTGATGGGTTGCTTCTAATTTTATTTTGGTCTTTACAAAATTCTAATTATAAGAAGAAAAACTATTTCTAGTAATGAAAGACAACTTTGGTCAAAATTCAAAATCATTTCCAGGAGTGTAGGACACAAAAAAGTAAGAGTAACTTTAATAACTACATATTTGATATCTTGCACATTAATCTTGGTCAAGATGTTTTTAAATTTTTCTTTTAAAAAATAAAATCTCTATTTCATAACTATTTGACTATATTTATGTGGGCTAATTTTTAATAATGAAAATAATGTGTGCCTTTTAGTTAATATTAGTGGCCAAAGAAGAATATTAAAAGTACAAATATCTAGCCATTTCTTTCTGGCTTGTGCATCTCTGTACTGTATTTAAGTATCACAATAGTCAATCACTGGATATTCAGCTATATTATTTCACACAGCATTTGACATGGCTAAAAGAGCCAAACTGATCATTTTGCACGATGCTGTTTTAATCATCTCTTTATTTTTCTGATTCATGAAGCAACCTGAAGCAATCTTTTAGCTATAAACCATGCTTCTTTTCCAAAATGACTTAAAATTAATTCCAAAACAATACAACATTGAAATTTCTTTTTATAGTCTAAAATTAAGGTACCATTTTTATCTTATTTTCCCTTTTTGAACCATTTTAAGAGCTGTGGTCTTCTCATTACCAAAAAGGACTAACCTATTCCTTGGAGGCTAGCTTGCAAATAATCTGGCACATAATAAGCAATCCCTTCTAAGATAGTTTGTACTGAATGAACCCAAACAATTTCTACCTCAAGGCTTCCATTGGGTCAACCTCTGTTCAGTTCCCCAAAAAATGATTCTGAAAATGCTTTTTGTATTTTTTGGTACTCTTTGCTTTTACCAATTTAACAGAGAGATATTTGAAGACCAAACAAACAAATGTAACAACAACAAAAATCTCAAAGAAAACTCAAGCCACCAGCCCTGGAATATAATGTCAGAGTGTTAACATTTGCCAGTAAAAAAAAAAAAAAGTATTTTCAGTTCAGCTCTAATCTTATGAAGGTAAACAAACACCTTTGTGAGCATAGTGAATCTCACAATATGGGTAGGGGGAAGCTGTGGGAAAGAATGCAGAAGGCAGGAGTGGAGGGGAGGTGTCATGAGTTACGCACCCCATCTAGTCATGTGCATCCACTGCCACCCACGTCACCAATGTCAAATCATAACCTCCTACAGGGAACTAGAACTGTAACCAACTGAATATGAAACATCCTATGTGAAATGGCTATATCAGTGAGAAACCAGAATTCATCATACTGTTTATTTTATGACTGAGTATAAGTCTTGAATTTGCTTAAAAGGGAACTAAAAGCAAAGATTGTCCAGAAAAGTGATCTTAAATACAAATTATCTCCAACATATTAAATGGTTCCCAATCTCGACCCCAAGCATTTTTTTTTTTTTTAATGATCTTATGATTAAGTGGGGAGTTTTAAATACTGGTTAATGTCATGTTGTATAATTAGGAACTTCCATTTAAATTTATTTTTTAAGCTTGATTCAAATTCTGTTAAGAGATAAATCCAAGAAATATAAACTTCTAGATACCTTTCTAAATAGAAATATGACCCAGCAATTGTTGACTGTTGGGATATGGGTGCTTTGGAAGGTTTATGAAACATCCACATTCTATAGAGCTATATTATACAGTCAGTAAGGAAGGGTTTCCCAGATTTATTTTAGCTTGTTTGAATTCTACTCTGGAGCTGAATTTTCAAAAGAGTATTATTACTTTCCCCTTAAAATGAGGACTTACTATAAAGGTATGACAAACTTTGAAAAGTAAGATGGTCAGCCCAAAATTGGACCTATATTAGTCAGCCGTGCAAAGATGTAAAGTCCCCAAAATCCAGGGACACATTGAAAATGTCTTTGTGCTAGTTAGTATTGGATCCATTCCTTGAGAAAGCCCCACCTTGGGAGGTGACTCTGGGGGTCTGTCAAGGAGAAGTTCTGAACTTGGGCTGCAGGAAACTCTTCATACAAAATGTATCTTAGATCAGTGTAAGGTGTCTATTCACCCAGAGCCCAAACCCAGCAGGCTGCAGAGAGACTCTTAGCAGGAAAACAGAACAATATTTAGATGTACTAAGTTCCTTTACTTGTTGCTTTCTTTATTTGATAATACAGAAAGAATAAAATGTTTCTCTATATTATTGGGTCATTGGTTTTCTAAAGCATCTAAAAATGTTAATAGGAATATTGTATGAGTTTATGTTTGCATAGCAGTTAGAGCAGTGCTTTGTATGTAATAAATGCTTTATACATAATATTACATTAAGAGAAATTGTTGTAAAGAATTTCAGCAACAGTGGATCATATTTTCAAATGACTAAGGAAAATTCAAGGGTTTGCTTTGTTTGGAAACATTATAATTAATTATTCTTCTCTTACATGGTCATAAATTTAGTGAAGATTTCTCTTTTTTCTCACTTGAAAGTTGAATTTGTGAGTTAGAGTATTGCTCCCTGTGGGACCTGTTTTCTTCTGTGAGCTGAACATTTGTAAGTATCTCTTTACTAGAATCTAAATTCAATACTATACCATCTATTGTACTTTAAAAGATGCAAACGTTGGAGTTTTGTAACTATTCGTGGGGAAATGAGACTAAAGTATTATCTGACAATTGAAGATAGAAAACAATTAAGGTTGCCATATAAAGTACAACTTGAAGGTTGAAAATTATGGATTGCCAGCCTTTTCGTGAATACCTATGCATTTCTTCTCTTGTCAAGACAAGAGCTGACTTATTTCCCAAGATTTGCAAAGCTATTCCTGAGCTCTCTGGAGGACAGGTAATAAAAAATACTGTTTCTCCCACACTGTCAAGGAAAAGCCAGTTCTGATTATTGACGCTGATTTGTGAATCAGTTCTGGAAAAAACACAAAAGTTTCTGTATCATCTTGGGTAACTAAACTTAAACGGAATAGGTCTTAAAATTCTGGGCCAATGCAGAAGTATTATTCCTTTTGATTTACTGTGAATTTTCTTGTATCATTGTTATTAGAAGTGAGCATCGGGCCGGCCCTGTGGCTCACTCGGGAGAGTGCGGCACTGGTAGCGCTGAGGCCGTGGGTTCGGATTCTATATAGGGATGGCCGGTGTGCTCACTGGCTGAGCATGGTGTGGACCACACCATGCTGAGGGTTGTGATACCCTTACCAGTCAAAAAAAAAAAAAAAAAGTGAGCATCAATGTGAGTAATTTATAATAGCAGGTATCATGCAGAACAAAGCACTAAGCATCTGGCTCTGAGATACATTATGTGATGTGTGCTGCATAAGATTGTTTTTGTGTGTACATGTGTCTTTTTAAATATCATCTGAGTAGACTAATATTCCTAAACTAAGTGTGCATACTACCTTGCCTAGATTAAGTACAGGGGCAAAGAAAAAAACCTTAAAAATGAAATGTTGATAAATCACAGAGATGTTCCAAGTTCTTCAGTCTGAAACATCTGGTCCCTCCAAGTAGTTCCTATCAATATTCCCAACTGCAACCAGAAAGAAACTGAGAGGGATTTGTTGAGAGGACCAAGCAGAACACATTCCCATTGGTGCATTAGTTGAGCAGTTTCCATGTGGGTGAATCCAGGTGAGAGTCTGGGATGACTCAGAGATGAACAAGGCAGCTCCGGCCTTGAGGTGCCCCCAGTCTACTGGTTGCAGAGGCACCATGTAAAAAGGGCTGTGACGTGGACATATCTGAATCCAGTGGAAACACTAAAAGTAGCTGAATAATTCAGCTTGGTGGGTCTGGAAAGTCTTGACAGAGAAGCTGACATCTTACCCGGGGCTTGAGTGATGACTGGGAATTCACCAGTTCTTCTGGGGAAATAGGCCTTCTGGGCCAGGAGAACATGACCATGTGCTCTGAGATGTGAATTTTGGGGAAGGGTTTTGTACACACTCTAAAATATTGAACTTTATTCCCTGGGTAGTGCCTAGTCCAATTCCGGGCACACAGTAAGCATTACATTGAAAAGTGCAAAAAGAGCTGTATTGATTTCCTGGGGCTTCTGCAATAAAATACCACAAACCAGGTGACTTGAAACAACAGAATTTATTGTCACAGAGTTCTGAAGGCTACAAGTCCTAAATCAAGCTGTTGGCAGAGATAGAGGGATGGTCCTTTCTTGCATTTTCCAGCTTCTGGTAGCCCCAGATGTTCCTTGGCTTGTCACAGCGTAACTCCAATCTCTGCCTCTATCTTTACACTGCCGTCTTCCTTCTGTGTCTCTGTGCTTGTGCCTTCTCTTTTTTTTAGGGCACCAGTTATATTGGATTAGAGCCGACCCTATTTGAGTATGACCTCATCTTAACTTGACTATATCTACAAAGACCCTGTTTCCAAATAAGGTCACATTTACAGACATGGGCATTAAGACTTCAACGTATCTTTTGGCGGGATATAATTCACCCTTATTAACAGAGAGAATGAGCCATTCAAGGTTTTGATGCAAGGGAAAATGGTTCATAATTTAGAACGTTAACTCTAAATATAAAGTGCAGGCTATATTAGAGAGGTGGAGAAAGAGAAGGGAAGGAGAGGTGAGATCCACAGCTGGTCAAAGTGAAGGACGTGGTGACCGATTAGAAACAGGTAGATGAAGATCAGAGAGGATTCAAGATGATTTCCAGGGTTCTAGTTTAGGAGACAGATGTGATGAGTTGTTGATACCATTAACAACAATACAGAATGTAAGAGGAAAAGTTTGTTTTGCAAAGGCTATTGATGAGCTCACCCTTGTGCATATTGTATTGGAGATATATCAAATACCCTTGTTGGGAGAGTGCTGGTACAGTATCATCCATAGGCTTCTCTGCAGTGATGGCATCATTCTGTACCTGTGTTGTGTACAATAGCCAGTGGCCATGTGGGACTACTGAGCTTGTGAAATGTGTCTAGTGCACCTGAGGAGCTGACTTTTCAGTTTACTATCATAAATTTAATTTCAATAGCCACATGTGCCTAGTGGCTACCGTATTAGACAGGACTGGTCTAGCAGGAACTTGGACATGTGTGTTGGATGTGTGAGAAAGAAACAGAGATAAAGAGAGTGCGGTCTGGACTGGAAACCAAGTTTCAGGAGTTATTTCCTTATAAGCAACTGCTGAAGCTGTGTGAGTGCATGAACCCACCCAGGGAGAGGCCAGACACTAGCAGGGAAGAGTTAAGGGTGAAAGCCTTGGGGACACCAGTACGTAAGTGTACACCACGGAGGGTCAGCACACAGCACCTGAGAAGAAGAAAGGAAAAGCTGAAGAGAGAGTCATGTTGCAAAAGCACAGGAGAAATTTCAAAAAGAGAACAGTCCACCACATCACGGAAAAGCAGATTTTATTAAATAAACTATGAGAAAAAGCTTGCACAGTTACAATAATCTTTTACCAATAAAAGCAGAGGCCATATTTTGTTAATTAAGTATGTTGTGCTCAAACCTCTCTCTTACTCTCAAACATGAAAGACATTTCAAAGGTTTCTATAGGCAACAGTAAGGAATTTATAAAGATGGGGCTCTTCTAGGCAATCCAGAAAAATATGCCCCTAAAAACATAGCCCCATGGCAAGAGGACCCAGAATTTCTTTCTCATGAAGTACTCAGTAGAGGTTGTATAACTATTTTTAAACATCTCTACTGATGATAATATCACTTTTCCTAGACTCCACCTAACTACTCTGTGAAGTGGGTGGAATTATTTCCAGTTTACAAAAGAGGAATTTGTGGCTCCTGAGGTTTCAGTGACTTGACTCAGATGATACAAGTTGCACAAGCTGACACACAAGATGGAATCCGAGTTTCTGTCTTCAATGCTCTGTCCACCTCAACAGTGTTTCCTAAACTTAACGTTTACATTCTGCCCTCATGATTTTTATTGTATCTTCTCACCACCTGTACCATTATTCACTTAATATATTGAAAGTAAGCATAAATTATTACTTAAAATCTAAATATCATAGTATTATCACTTGCCAGCATCACTTACCATAAATAGGTGATGATTATTTAAATAAAAATAAATTGTAATGAACAATTTATTAAAATAATAAAAATACTATTAAATGCTTGACAAATACAGCTGCCTGTCACAGACTTTGAACCTGAGGCCTGCTTTATGTTTTATTAAAAAGGGAGATTAGCAAATGTTTCAAGAGGTCTAAAAGCATGTTCTAACATAGGAGATTATCCCTTTGCCTTGTGAGAAAGGTAGCACATCTAGTAGCAGTGAAACTCTGTCTCATCCTACTTTCCATTGAAGAATAACTAGTGTAAGGTCATCTCCCTTTGCCATTTTACAGATGAAAAACAGAAGGAGGATACTAAGTCATTATTTCAAACCAAAATAAAACTATAAGAAGTCTAGTGAATTATAATCTAATACTCGTACAGTTTCTGAGGCCACCTGATCACTCCTCAGGCATAAATGTCCTAAAAGTTTTTCTCTAGATACTCATGTTGCAGGCGAAATCCAACTGTACCATAGATTCCAAAAAATGACATTCTGTACATTCCATTGATTTATTTATGGCTTTTAAAGTAATGTGGCTTAAAAGCTTCCTTAGCAGTGTGAGTATTTCCTTCTAGAAGAGCTAAAGAAAAAAAACAGAACCCATTCTCAGCTCAGGTCAGAGTCAGAAGCTGTGTAACGTTGAGAAACTGGTATTCAGGCATAAATAAAGAGCTGGACATTGGACTAGACCATACATCTTGATGTTAGAGAAGTCTCTCCATGCTCATCAGTATTTCACACACCAGTCACCATAGTGCTACCCTTATGGGACTGGCCCAGGTAACTGACAAAGTCAGTTTGTTGTTCTTGGACCAGAGTCTTAGCCACCTTCTGATCCTGGGGGTGCCACCTTCAGGATGACATTCCCAACAAGAACCTTTGAATCCTAAAGGCAACTCCCTCCAGGTAAAGGGCAAGATTAACCTTCTCTATATAAATTTCTACTTTATAGCAACTAATGCCTTTAGTAAGTTCTAGGTTGCATGTATAATCTGAACCACATTAAAAGAAAATATTTTGAAATAAAACAAGAAGAAAAAAGATCACTCAGATTGTATTTTTTTTCTCACTAGCTAGGTTTTATAGATCTATTTTTTTAAGCTTAAATTTAAGCTAAGAAAAGAAACCTTGCTTTTTATGGCAAGAATTCTTGAGGAGAAAGACAACTTATAATGGAAAGCATCTTGCACAAAAGTTTTGGTGATCAGACGGGGGAAATGTGGAGTAGCTTTGTAAATTTTGACTTTGAAGGGCCAATGTAATGTAAATATGACTTCCTAGAGTGTAAACAGCAGTGGTTTGAAAATAAAAACTTGTACAAAACAGGCAGCTATCTAGTTAGAAGAAAATGCGTTTAATAAGCATGTGTGTAAGAGATTCTTTGGATATTTTTGAAACTATACTATAATTACTAAAGATATAAAATTCCCAGGACTTCTGAAGCCATGAGAAAAAAATGTTTATTGGTTTTTTTTTTTAACCTCAGAAAAAAGACCACTGTACTTTCTGGTATTCTTTTCATATTTAAAGTAACTTAGCAAAAATCATATTGCTCCCACACAAGTCACATACTTGAAAATATTTTAAATTATTAATGGAGCCACAAGTTCTTAAACTTTAAAGAATCCACTGTCTCTTAATTTAATCAATACATGAATATATCAATATGAAAAAGTGCAATTTTATTTATTTGACTAG
The DNA here is from genome assembly GCF_027409185.1 of Cynocephalus volans. Classification (NCBI taxonomy): domain Eukaryota; kingdom Metazoa; phylum Chordata; class Mammalia; order Dermoptera; family Cynocephalidae; genus Cynocephalus; species Cynocephalus volans. Next base: position 14,985,092 of record NC_084461.1, read on the forward strand.
AGGATCACTGTTATATCAAACAAAGATGACATTTACTTTGGGAAAATGCAAAAGCCCACCAAAAATATTGTTTAATTCAAAAGTTTTCCACTATAGGGAGAGTCTATATTCAGTCTTAATATTGGACTTCTGAAAACTGAAACTTTTTTCCATACTTAGACAAACTTTTATATCCTTCTCCATGCTGAATGTTGTGTGATTTGGGGGCATCCGCAACATAGAGCCATTTTTCTTTCTGTAAAGAATACAAGACATTGAAGATGTCAGAGTCTATGCTGTGAGGTACTTTAATGAGGCTATGGTGAAGAAAGGAGGTGGACTGGAAATATTTGCTTTGTACTCTACTCAAATGCAATAACTCCTCCCTTCCTAGACCACACTGGGCACGCAGATGGCAGTAACAATATGTGTTAAATGACCCAATGGATGAATGAATTGTCACTTTCTTTTCTGCCTGTAAATCTGTAATCTGAGAATCTGCAGCAGTGCAATTCACTGAATTTTAATAACAGATATCTAGCCCTGTGTATTTCTTGCAGTTCATTCTGTTTATCTTCCTGGATTTCTGCAGATGTCAATGTATTTTTTGCTCTTTTTCAGTCAAGAAGTTCATGGAAAGATTAGTATTATCTTCTAATCCTATTTTTCAAGGAACTTTTTGAAGTACCCTTGTATATCCAGCTTCCTAGTGTCATTAGAAGACATAGTGAGGCCACAAAATACATATTTTATTGCAAAAGTATGCAGTCATTTCTCCTTTAAATTCTGTTTTCACAATACTTGCACTGTGCTCATCTCTAGCTCTCCTTGGGTCTTACATATTTATAATCGACAGCATCTTTTCCAATTCTCATATTTGAAACTAACCAAAAGTTTCCTTTTTGCAAATTTTATAATTTTCCTCTTATAGATTTGTCTGTCTGTCTATCCTTCCATTCATCCATCCATCCTATTACAAAGTAATTTATTGAGTCTATCTTTAACAGATTCCATTATCAATCTGTGCACTTACTCTTCTATTATTATTATTATTATTATTATTATTATTGACAGTTTTTTTTAATTGGCTATGAATAGTCATGAGATACAAAGCTGATTCTCACCCCTTGTGCCTGTGATGTGGGGGCCAGATTCATACTGGCAGCATACCCATAACCACAAATTGCATTTGTACCCCATGTCCCCAGCCCAATTATCCCCAACCACCAGCCCCCTGCCCCACCCCTTCCCCCCCAACTCCACTTTGTAGCCCAAGGAATGTTCTCTCCCTCTGCAAGTCCAACACATTACTGTGGTCTTTCTTTCCTTCCTTCTTTCTCTCTTAGCTCCCACATATGAGTGTGTACATGCGGTATTTATCCCCCTGTGCTTTGCTTATTTCATTCAACATAAGTTTCTCCAGGCTCATCCTTGTTGTTGCAAATGGGAGTATTTCACTTATTCTTATAAAAAAAAAAAAAAGTTTACTCAAAGACTATCTGCTGGGAGAACAGTGGTCTTGATGGATTTTTAAAAGTCACCTGCCCTGTGTATGTTCTGGAAATTTGTAGTATGTTATGAAAATGTACTGCTCCCTTAAGAGTTTGGGTATTCCTTTTCCTAATATTTCAGGGGACATTGTATCTTCCAATAAAATAATCAAGAGATTTTTGTGTACACCGCTTTTTGATGTTTCTTGCCAAGGATGTTGTGTGGGTGATATCCGCTCCTGTGGTGACATGGATATCATAGAGGCAGCCGGGAAAGGAGGCTTTGAGAGGATTTAGGCTGCAATTTCATCATGATCCCCACTTCCAATTACCAAAAGAACGTGTCAGAATTTAAGCACATTTGGTTTCAGGCAGCAATTAATTTGATTCTTGATAGAAGCTTTTGGACATGTGTGAGGGTACTTCAAAAGTTCATGGAAAAGTGGAACTACACAATAATACAAATTCTTCCATGAACTTTTTGAAGTCCCCTCATATATTTCATTTGGCATTTTTTGCAAATGCCCTTTTTCCCTGTTCAAAATAGTCCCTGGCAGTGTGGACATTTTCCATATGACATGCATGTATCTCACCATCTTGTTTATGGGAAAGATAAAGAGAGAACTATAATGGCTAATTTCTTATATAAGTGTATACAAAAGTGTACAATTATTAAAATGAGCGATAATCTCCTCTCAGAGTTATTGTTAAACTAGGTTTTAGATCAATACATATCACCCTCCTGCTAAGATAAATAGGGTGATTTTGCCCAAAGATATCAGATAGGTAGAAATTCACTTGGATTAGGTATTCAGGTATGAAATATTCTCATGTCTACAAGATATTCTAAATCCATATTCTCAGTTCAAATACTCTTTCTGCTTCTATATGTATTGCAATATCATAAAGCCAGGAGGAGGGTTCCAGCATTCTTCTACCTATATTATCTTAATATTTGCCTTTGATCCTCTCCTCTCTGAGTTTGAGCCTGGGTATCTGGGAATTGGGGTCCTTGTTTCTAAGCTCTCTCGAAAAACATCAGTGCTCTTGACAATATCCTCTGTAAATTTGGCTGCCAGTCCTCTGAAAGGGATATAAGAGAAATAACTACCATGTACAAAGAGTGCACTTAGTCTTTCCGCATCCTCTTGTGAAAATGAAATATACTACTTGGGGGTGGAAATGGTCCTTGTTTTGAATTTGAAGCCATGGTCTCTTTCCCTAGTATGTAGACATATGCTGCTTCTCTTGACAGTACTATATGAAAAATCTCCTATTTTTATAAAGCACACCTAGTGGCAGTAAATAGCTTCTAGTATCAAAGGGTAAGACATTGTGTAACAAGCCATGCATATTTTGCCAATAATAGAATGTATTTCCAGGTTTAAAAACATATACATATATACAAGTATGTGCATACATACATGCATATTACATATGTATATATAACATTTTTTATTTTGAAAATAAATTTTAAATATTTGGGGAAAATATCAAGAAAAGATATTTTGTGACACCTTCTAGGTAAGCATATCTCTAGTTGTTACTCATTGTTCTTTATTTTATTTACCAGGTGCCTTTTACTCAATTATGACAAACAATATCCTTTCAAAAGTTCTCTGAGGGTTCTTCACTTGCTGTAGAATGAGTAGTAAGAACCAGATAGTCCTGGTGTATGTTCTGGGGAAAGAGACATTCAGCTTTCCAGGCAGAAATCGCCCAGACTTTCCTGCTGGTCTCCCCACTTTGGGAGCGGTGAAGAGCAATGTCCAGTCACTGCTGAGAACCCAGCTGCTAAGCTCCAGACAGCAGAGTGAGGAAAGCCACTGAGGGCTCCCTAATCCCCCCACGGGGCAGAACGTTCCTCCCCGGTGGGGAAGGCTTCCTTCTCTTCTTGAGTGTGAATACCTTTTACACTGAGGCATGGTGCATAGCAAAGAAAAGAAAGAAGAAAAGCGGAAGGCATTATGAAAGGCACCCGGTGCTAGGCAGTCTGGATGTTTTCCCATTATGCACCCCAGTGCTGGGAGCATGGAAGAGGGAAGAAAAGTCAAACAGCTAAAGTTGTAGGTTTTATAAATCCCTCCCCCTCTTCCTCACCAGCCACACACAGGGTAAGTATGTTTCATTCCTCAGGGGCCTAACTCTGTACAGGTCTCCGCAGGGCAGCTAAGTGTCTTCTCCTGCAAGATGAATAGAACCTAGGTAGGCAGGAGAGAGATTTCAGGTCCCTCATGCTTGCTGAAATGTCAGAGCTGAGAGCCTAAAATTGCCTTTTCCTCTTGGCCCGAAATAAGTTGTTCACCTGACTGAGGAACACACTGACTTCAGAGGCAATTCTCTGAGCACACACGGGGCAGCGTGGATGGCAGTTTTGAAGTCAGTAATCAGTTTACATTCAGGGTTTTCCTTGAAGATTTACTATTCATTCTTGCTGATTACAAAAGAGAGAAATATGTATTTCTTTTCCTATAAATGATTTAACATGCACTATGTCCACCACCGGGGATAGAAAAGTATATACCAAGCTACAAATGATTTTTTTAAACACTAAGTATTTCCATTCAATTCAAGATATTTGTTGCACACCTGTTAATATACCATAAACCAGATCAGGTGCTATCAGGACACAAATAACAACAGGATTTAATCCTCATTCCAAAGGAGTTTTTAGTGTCTGGAAGGCATATCCATCATCTGTTGCCACAGTAATGCTGTGCCACAAATCACCCCCAAACTCAGTGGCATAAATTTGTTGGTTATTCTAGCTCTTTCATCTGTGATTCATCTGAGTGTTGGTTGAACAAAGCTGGGCTTGGCTGAGCGTGACCCTAAGCCAATTCTGTCCGCTCCATGGGTCTTTCATCATCCTAATAGCAGGGGGCTAGCCAGGTATGTTCTTCTCGTGGCAATGGTAGAACATGAAGAGGTCAAGTCCAACTGCACAAATAGTTTTCCTCTAACGTTCACTGGCCAGCAAGTCACATGACCAAGCCCAGCATCACTAGAGGAAATATACTCTGCCTAGGAGGAACCACAAGTCACAAGACAAAGGATATGGGGATATAGGGAAGAATGCAAAATTGAGAATAATACTGCGATCAACCATACCAGGGAAAGATAAATTCACAAATGCCTGCATAACAAAGAGTGCGGATTTGAAAAGGGAAGGAATCATGTCTCAAAGACACCAGGAAAATGTTCTTTGAGGAGGCGGCATCTGCAAATACTCAGGAAAGGTGTTAGTATTTCAAAAGGCAGACACGGGAGGCGGGCGGAGGTGATAATTTAAAGATGCTCTGTGAGCCAAGTGTGGACATGTGTAAATCATTTTCACTATTAGGTTATAAAGAAATAAATGAAAAGAAAAATTACAGCAGTAGAAAAAGAAGATCTGTAAGAAAATGACTAATAGATACCCAACAGAGATGTCCAGGTGTCAGAACTTCTTTTGCTGTGTGTTACTGCTGGAAGTTCTTTGAAAAGATATGAGTGCTAATTTCAGGGGTATGAAATATGGAAAAGCACACAAGGATGGAGCTTTTGTTTAAGTCTTTAGAGTTATAATTAGAGCTGGAAATTACTTAGAAATTGTCTAGCCCAACTCACTTATTGTAAAGAGAAAGAAATGTGTATTTTGGAGATAAATACGCACCTATGTTCTTTTTCTCTCTTTAAATACATAAAAAATATATATTTTAAAAAGTATATATAAAAAGTATTTTTAAATATATCTACTTATATATATATAGTGTATGTATATATTTATATAAAATATATATAAATATATTGAGTAAATTTCGTCCTAAATAAATTTATCTATATATAAAATCTATAATATATATTTAGAGGCAAAATTCTTTCTCATATATATTGAGAGAGGAAATAAGCATACTTCTTGAACTGGTATTCTAAAGAATTCTTAATCCCTCATAGACTTAAAAACCACTGTGTCTTCATCAGGTCATCTTTCTGGTTCCAAGGAACAGAATATGACTCACATTATTCAAATGCAAAGGGGAGGTTGTTAATAATTAGAAAAAATAAATATTTTCCAAGATATTCCAGGACTGGAAATACCATCTGAAATGCCTGAGCCGGCAGAGGAAGCCAGTGGCTCCCTCATCCTGGGCTACTGTTGTCAAGAGAAGGGAGACTGGACATGGGGGGACAGAAGAGAGCAGAGACAGCAGATGTTCTCTGCACCCACTCACTAGTCTTCCTCTCTCCTGAAACTCATTCCCATCATCTGTAAGTGTCACATAATCATCCACCTAACCAAAACATAGTTAGGAAAGTCCATCAGTTTGTGTACCTAATATATGAGGTTTCTCCCCAGAATAGAAACAACGAAACTTTGAAGTTGTGCCCTTTAGATGGTCACCATCAATGCAGACAAGAGGTCAGCTAATTATAGCCGGAGGGGATGTGTCCCCTATCTGGACAGGGACTTGTCCAGCTGGTCTGCTTTCATAAAACAAGTTTTATTGAAACAGCCACGCCCGTCCGTTTACATTTTGTTTATGGCAGCTTTTGCACTACAATGGCAGGGTTGAGTCACCGCAAGGGAGACAGAGCCCATATGGACTGCAAAGCTTCAAATATTTACTGTCTGGCCCTTTGCATTTGCAGTTTGCCCACCCTGGTGTAGATCATGGGGGGTTAGCTGCCTGGGAAGGATGTCAGTGCATTGAGAGTGCTGCCCCCTGTGAATGTCTTCTCTGAGAAACCAGGTTTCCTTCCTCCCCCGTCCCAGGGGGCTCTGCTGACACCATCATCCTTAACCCTGTGTTCTCTGTCCCCTGCCAGACTCCGACCTGAGCATGCGCACACTGAGCACGCCCAGCCCAGCCCTGATATGTCCACCGAGTCTGCCAGGCTTTCAGAATGGAAGGGGCTCGTCCACCTCCTCGTCCTCCGTCACCGGGGAGACGGTGGCCATGGTCCACTCCCCGCCCCCGACCCGCCTCACGCACCCGCTCATCCGGCTGGCTTCCAGACCGCAGAAGGAGCAGGCCAGCATAGACCGGCTGCCCGACCACTCCATGGTGCACGTCTTCTCCTTCCTGCCCACCAACCAGCTGTGCCGCTGCGCGCGCGTGTGCCGCCGCTGGTACAACCTGGCCTGGGACCCGCGCCTCTGGAGGACTATCCGCCTGACGGGCGAGACCATCCACGTGGACCGCGCCCTCAAGGTGCTCACCCGCAGACTCTGCCAGGACACCCCCAACGTCTGTCTCATGCTGGAAACCGTAACTGTCAGTGGCTGCAGGCGGCTCACAGACCGAGGGCTCTACACCATCGCCCAGTGCTGCCCCGAGCTGAGGCGCCTGGAAGTCTCGGGCTGTTACAACATCTCCAACGAGGCCGTCTTTGACGTGGTGTCCCTCTGCCCCAACCTGGAGCACCTCGATGTGTCAGGTAAATGCAAACGCACCTTCCAGCCGTGGGCCTTCCCAATGCACCATTCCAAATCAGTGGTGACATTGCCACCAGCGGAGGGTCCCCTTCTTGCTAGCCATCAGAGATGGGGGGGTGGGGGATAGGGAGGCTGGCTCTTCCAAAGGAACTGTCTCTATGCAGTCATGACCCTGGAGGCCACAAGTGTCCTTTTCATCAACTGATGTCCGCTTCTTAGAGGAACTCTTTGGGCACTTCAGGTTAGTATGGCTTTTAAATGTGTCTTTACTCTTTGTAACTCCCACAGTTATTTCAGAGCAGTCATAGAAAATGGGAACAAAAAAATCTAAGTGCAGATAAATATGAACCAAGAGGCAAACTCAAACACAGTTGAAAAGCTACTCTTAAGTCCACGTGTTGTTGGTCCGCAGAGCCATGTCTGAGCTGTAACAAGGACCGCGTGTGTCTCTGTGCTATCGGCATCGCTGTGCCACTGTGGGTGATAGAACACTAAGCTGTGGCCTGTGCTCTTGTGGCTTGCCATTTTGTAGACATTGGGGGACGCCCATTATAGCCAAGTGTCTCCTTACATTTCATCCTCATTCTCCTCACCCCTGGGTTAATTTTGTATCATTTCTTAGGCAAAATTCTCAGTCACACAGTGAAAGGGTAAAGTCCATTGAATCATTGAAATTAAGGAAATCTCAGCATGGCCGCTTTGCTTGCAAACCTCTCTCAGGCAGGAAGAATTAAAGCCCAGACTCACACTTTGGCGCCAGACAGGGATCAGGCTGGACTAACAGCCTTTCTTTATCTCATCTGCTGCCCACTCAAAAGATGAACATTCGAGAGGCTGAAATGCATAAGATGCATCAGGGAGCTAAAGAAATGAACAGCGTGAGTTGCAACTTCAGGGATTGCTGGGGAGGGATCAAGAAGTAAAAAGCACTGTGATGGGTGAATAAACAGAATTTGGGATTTACAAGCATCTGAGGTAACTGATGCCCTCCAACAAAATCTGAGGTAAAGCTGGCTCTCTCAGCTTGCTCTCGCTTTTGAAAGCCTACATCTGAAAATATTTCAGATGACAGTCCATTATTTTTGCAGATTCCTTCCTCTGCTGGAAAGCAACTCTCTGCTCCTCCACTTCAGCTGGCTTCTGGACAAAACCATAGTCCAGTTAGTCATGAGCAGCCGTTGGCATAAAGAAGCAGGAAATGAGGAGGTTTTCTTACATTTTTCCTCCAAGGAATTGTGGAAAAAGAAAGCATTGTGATGTGGTGCGAACTAATTTCAAAACTTTGTGACTGGAGACAATTCACAGCTTTTTCTAGATGTGTTTTCTCTTCAGCGGGAAAAAAAAAAGGCAAAAACTGGGTTCTTTAACATTCTGAGAGTCTGAGCATTTTATAAACACCTCATTTTATTGTATTTTCTCAGATTAGAAAATGATTCATTTTTGGAATTCCCATCTTTGCTAAAGGGGCTTCCCATGTACCGTTAATACATACTGCAAGTCATTGTATCCTCTCTTTCAGCCTCCTTTTGAAATTCAGAAATACAGAAACTACTCTGGCTATTTGGGAATGGAAATTCTTGGGCTTCTAGCCCAAGTGATCCTGCAGGGCCAGTGAAGAACCATTAAGCCTTGACATCTGTCCTGTAGATCAACCTGACCAATTTGCAGGTTCAAATATATTTGTGTAGCATAGTTGCATGTCTCCCATGACCCCAGTGATCTGCGTCCATAGAAACTAAATCAAGGGGAATCTGTAGTCACTAAATTACGAACACAGAATTCCAGATATGGGAGGGATTTCCAGGTAAATGGACTTGAAAGACCCAAAAGGCCATAAGTATAGGTCTGTCATCAGCACCTACTAACAGTGCCCTCCCATTTGGAAGAAATCCAGAAAGTACTGTGTTGGTACAAAGAGAGGCCAGGCCAGAGGGCTGCCAAAGCTGATTTCACTATGCTTTGCTGTTTTTGGTTTTTACAAATGGCCTCTGATAGTGGTTACCTTCTCAATGGCAGTAAATTTGACTTTGCAAGACTCATACTGGTCTAGAGCTTAATACCCCTAATGGACAAGAGACTGCCTATCCCATCCCTAGCAATGCAAAAAAGTGCCCATTTGGAAAGCAATCTTTTCAAGTCATTGAAAATTACTACAATTACCTGTCATGTTTTATCATGATCACACATTACCTTTTACTAAGAATATCTTTAAACATCAATGTAATATATTGAAAACAACCAACTTTCAGAATTTAAAATGTTGTAATTACTGCATATGGAATTGCTTCAGAAGGGTTCTTTACAACTATTGACCTGGGAGTCATCCTTACTTCTCTTTCTAGGAAATCTTTTATATCCAACCAGTAGAATCCTATCAAGGTGATTCTTCCTCCCCAGTACCTTGAGTCCATCCTCTATACCTGCCTGCCTGGATGCATGCTTCACTAACCATCCTCTTTATATCTCAATCTCCACAGCCCACCCTCCACACAACCAACCTCTGGAGGATTTTTTTCAAACTGCAAGTCTAACCTTCACTTTCCTGCATAAAATCTCCAATTGCTTCTCATGTCCTACAGGAAAAGTTCAAATTCCTCAGCAGAGCATGTAAGTCTCTGCTTAGCAAATCTGTGAGAATTAGGGCTAAAGCAAACTTTAAAATGATTAATCTAAAATAATACAGGCATATCAAAGTAGTTTCTTCACCAAAACTGTGCTAAACTAGCATTTCATTAAATTTGGGACTCAATTTCAAAGACGAGATACATATTTCCTTATACCAAATACAGTGTCTTTCCTGGAGTGCAGCAGGTCTTGCTAGATATTAATAAAAAGAAAGAAAGAGAGAGACAGAAAGAGAGAGAGAGAGAGAGAAAGAAAGAAAGAAAGAAAGAAAGAAAGAAAGAAAGAAAGAAAGAAAGAAAGAAAGAAAGAAAGAAAGAAAGAAAGAGAAAGAAAGCAAAGAAAAGTAAACTGGAACCAAGAATTTGAGAAGAAAGGTTATCATATGATCTCAAAAAACAAAATCCCTTCACAGGCGTTGCCGATGGACAACCACTAGCGCAGACAAATAAATTCAGTATAAGCAGGATTGCAGTCAGCCTAATGAAAGAAACCAAAATAAAGGGATATTTCAAAGATAAGGTTGAGGGGGACTGTATTTGTCTGTTTTTGTTGCTTATAACAGAATACCTGGAACTGGGTGATATATAAAGAAAAAGAAAATTTATTGCTTACAGTTTCTGAGGCTGGGAAGTCCAAAGTCCATCTTGTGGTGGCAACAGTGACCCAGGGGTCTCACATTGCAAGATGATGGAAGCAGAGAGAGCAAGAGAGCAGGAGAAAGACAGACTCTCCTCTTTTTTAAAAGCCCTCAGCATCGCACCTTTGACCACCATTTTTAATCCATTCACTACTGCACGATCCTACAATCCAATCACCTCTTTAAGGCTCCACCTTTCAATTACTGTAATAGGATTTCCCACCCTCTTAACAGTCACAGTGGGAGCGAAGTTTACAATACATAAAACTTGGGGCACACAATTCAAGCTTCAGGGAGTTTTGGGGGACATAATTTAATCCACTACAGGGACTAACCACATTTCACCAAACCGTGGAGCCCACTGGAACAGTGTGACCAGCCTGTGACAAGTCACATCTTTGTTTTCAAGCTTTGGATTGCATGCTTCACTCCTTTCTGAAATTCTTTGACTTGGTAGCACATGGCTTTTGAACCTCATTAATTCCCAGGACCTGAGTTTTTTAACAGTTTCCTGGGCAGCCTGCCAGGAGGTGGGAGGAAAGTCCTGGTTAGCACCATGGTGCAGCTGCGCAGAAGCCTAGAATATTGCATTGAACAGCCAAGATGCAGAGGTGTCCAGAGTGAGGCACCTGGCTTTAGAGCTGCCAGAGGAACTGGAAAAGAGCAGAGAGAACATGAAAAATATATATACTGTCTATGCAGTGGAATGAAATATACATAAATATACTTTTATTTTTATAGTATATATTGACTGTGGATATTTATTATGTATTTATATTTATATACTATAAATATATTGAACATATTTTTATAAAGTAATCTATAGTGAACTGAAATATACAATGAGTGTTTATATATTATATATAAATATATATAATAATTACCATATATAGTATAAACATGAAATTTATACACACATATATTTAGGGGTTTAGAAACCGTGCTTGCAGGGGCATCTAAAGATATTTTTCTGAGCATTAATATCCTTTTCTGTAAAATTGATTGTTCTAAGAATCAAGTAAGAAAATATTTATAAAAGTACTTTGTAAACTTCATAGTTAAACACAAATAAAAGGCATAATAAGTAACTATAAAATAGACAACTGTTTTTCAATGTAGACATACTTCAGCCAGGGTCAAAATCCTGAAGACTTTAAATGTTGGAAATTAGATTATCCCATCTTGTCCTCCTATAGAAAGAGGACTTTCTTCTCTGCATAAATCACTTATTCATTCATTCAACAGACATCTCCTGAGCACCAGATATGAACCAGATATGAGAGATACAGCAGTGAACAGCCCAGAGTTTCTTTTCTTAGGAGCTTACATTCCAGAGTGAGGAGACAGAAAATGAATAAGTAAACAAATAAATATATAATGCCGCCGAGTGATAAAGAGTGCTGAAAAAAAAAGGAAAGTAAAGCAGGGTATGGTAGGCTATCCAGGCTGGTAAGGGAAGAATTGTCCAACAAACTGACATTGGCTAGGAGACCTAAGAAAGTAGGGGAGCACCCATGGGGTTATCTGGGAAAGCCCTCTCCGGAGCTCAGACCCGGTGGCTGGATAGTGCTTGAGGTGTCTGGGAAACAGCAATGAGCCTAGTGGGGTTGGAGGAGCAGGATAAGAGATGAGGTCCACTCTGGACCCCTCTGGCAGATGTGTGGAGAATTGACTGTGGGGGCTACGGGCAAGGCAGGGAGACCGTTTGAGGGGCTAGAGCAGCAATCCAGATGACACTGTTATGCTCCCTTGACCGAAGAGCGTTGAATGGAATCCCCAGATAGTCCTCTTCTTAAACCACTAACTACATGCATTTCCTGGAGAATTTTCCAGGTATGTTTGTATCCATCATCTCACTGCATCCTCATTACATCCCCATGGTGAGGGCTCTCCAGCTGGTAATTCTCATTACATAGAGGAGTGTCTTGAGATGGAAAAGTTGAGCCTCCTGCCTGAGACAGTAGATCTGAACCAGGTGTGACTCCCAACCCAGTGTGCTTTCTGCCAAACCACGATCATGCCCAAGCTTTGTCTCTCACATCTCATTTCTTTGAACCAAGGAGCTACCAGACCATTGCATGGAAAGAACTGCCTCTCCTGAGCTCCCGGTCCTGTCCGGGCCAAGGCAAAATATTTTCACACATTGTCTCACTTCTTGCTCAGGGCTGCCTTGCAGGGAGCGTGATCAGCCCCATTTTAAGACAGAGGAAATACTCAGAAGGACTGACGTGCCCAGTGGCAGGCAACTAGTGATGGATCAAGGATCAGAATCGTGATCTTTCTGATTCTAAAGCCCGTGAATCCCCTTAAACCCAGATCATCGAAATAGCTAAATAGTCGAATGAACACGGGCAACGTATTCTTTATTTTCTTCTCCGTATGGGCCGAGACAGGGCAACGTAGGGACAGGTCTTAGGAGAGGGGCTGGGCGTGTCCTTTCCTGGCGAGGCTCCCATTCCGGCAGGTCGCTCTGAGCGTGTGTTCTGTCTCTTTGTGTAGGGTGCTCCAAAGTCACCTGCATCAGCTTGACCCGGGAGGCCTCCATTAAACTGTCGCCCTTGCATGGCAAACAGATTTCCATCCGCTACCTGGACATGACGGACTGCTTCGTGCTGGAGGACGAAGGCCTGCACACCATCGCGGCGCACTGCACGCAGCTGACCCACCTGTACCTGCGCCGCTGCGTGCGCCTCACCGACGAGGGTCTGCGCTACCTGGTCATCTACTGCACCTCCATCAAGGAGCTGAGCGTCAGCGACTGTCGCTTCGTCAGCGACTTCGGCCTGCGGGAGATCGCCAAGCTGGAGTCCCGCCTGCGGTACCTCAGCATCGCGCACTGCGGCCGGGTCACCGACGTGGGCATCCGCTACGTGGCCAAGTACTGCAGCAAGCTGCGCTACCTCAACGCGCGGGGCTGCGAGGGCATCACGGACCACGGCGTGGAGTACCTCGCCAAGAACTGCACGAAACTCAAGTCTCTGGACATCGGCAAGTGCCCTCTGGTGTCCGACACGGGCCTGGAGTGCCTGGCCCTGAACTGCTTCAACCTCAAGCGGCTGAGCCTCAAGTCCTGCGAGAGCATCACCGGCCAGGGCTTGCAGATCGTGGCCGCCAACTGCTTTGACCTCCAGATGCTGAATGTCCAGGACTGCGAGGTCTCCGTGGAGGCCCTGCGGTTTGTCAAACGCCACTGCAAGCGCTGCGTCATCGAGCACACCAACCCTGCCTTCTTCTGAAGGGACAACTTCCAGCCCGCCTTGTGTTCGCACAGACGGGAGCAAAACAAAATGTGTTGAGCAAGCAGCATGTGTCAGCACCGACACCCACTCGTAACAGATGTTTCTTCCAGGAAGGTTCTTAGGAATCTGGCTTTTATGTTTCCTAATTTCTCATGGGCAACACAGGTCAAAGAAAAGAAGTGGGGGGAGGGGAGGGAGGGAGACAAATTTCTATCCCAGCGAATAGGTGTGTGGTCAGGCCATTTGTAGGCAGTTTCTCTTCAGCAGGCTGATTGCAGTGTGTTTTGGAGAGCACCTTACCCCTCCCCCTCCCGGCCCTGCTCCTGGACACAGGCCGGACCCTCTTCCCTCTAACCCCACCCCACCCCCAACCGCAGCAGCAACAAAGCATCAGAATAATAACACTCTCAGATTTCCCCTTGATTGGCCAAAAGCACACTCTTCAATCCCACAAAGTGCTTTTCAAACCTTTTTGAAGAATCCGTTGCAGCCTTTTTGAAGAATCCGTTGCAGCAAGCAGCTTGGTGGAAGAAGAGACCAGCATTCTTCCCTTTGCTCTGCCACTCCCCAGCTGTCTGACCGTGGCCAAAGCACTTCACCTCTCTGGGCTGCAGCTTTCAGCACTGAATCAGAGGCCATCCAGGGGGAGGATCAGCTTCATGCTCATTTTAGAACTGAGAGAACAGAGATACCAATAAATAGAAGCACCTTGGCATAAAGCACCCAAGCATCAACTTCTCCCAAGAGAATTGATTCTGTAAATGGGCTGTGCTCTTAGGAGACTTCAGTGCCAATGTCAGTGCACAAAGGGTCCTGTAGGTCCTGGTGCTCCCATCTGAGCATTACCCATGTCCCTGTTTGTATTGGGTGAGTCGATTGCACATCTTCTCCTGCCCTGCTGGATGCCGTGGTTTCAGTGCCAAATACTTTCAGTTTTTCCCCACTGCAAACCATCCCAGCAAGGCACCAAGACACCTAATCACAGCCAAGCTCAGATCTCCCAGTCAGGTTACTTTTTCTGAGTATTTTCAAATATGAGGAAAGACCCTCAGAATTTTTAATTAAAAAGTGAGGCTCAAGGGAGCACATGTCCTCAAAAGTTTTACTAATCCCTCTCATGCACACTTGCCATGCATCAGACACATCTGTCCTGCAGCTGGTAGGGACAGATGCCTTGGTTCCTTGTCATTCAGATCACATTTTGACTTTTCTCATCTATTTATTTCTTTATGCATCCATACTTCATCACATGAAGCCTATTAGGGTTAAGTTTGTAAGTGTTTAATTGTGCAAATTGATGCCTTGTGTACTTTCCATGGCTGTCTGCATGTTTTCCATCAGAGAATGCAAAGCTGACTTCCAGGCCTTTAAACACCGTTCACTAAAAAATGCCAGACAAAGGGAAGAGGGAACACATTGGTTAGACTTAGGTGCTAGTCCACCACAGCAGGCCCTTGGAATAGAACATTAAAATCATTACAAAATATGAATTGTAAATGGATGGGATTTTAAATGGTCCTATTTGGATAGAAATCTTTTTGCTAGCCCTATTTGTGTGAAATCAGGTAGCCAGAAGAAATTTCATTGCCCATTTTCATTAAATTGAGTTGTCTTTTGTTAATAAATACATTACCTTTCCCAGATTATTCTCTCACCACACACTTCCTTCATCACTGCTAAAATAGTTCGTCCATATCCTTTTCAAAGGGTCCACCTTCCAAACCCAGAACCTCTGCGTCTCCAAGCCAAGCATGCCAAATTTGTTTCAGAACAAGCTTACACAACTCATGACAACTGCACTCCCACTGTAGGCTCCCGTGCGTACTGTTGTCTTATGTTGGGAAAGAGTTGGAGTAATGAGGTGGTGTCTGCCCATGGGCTTTCTTCCATATATCGTATGAAACATGGCCTCCTGTCCAATCAACGTCACTACCAACTTGGATGTTCAACGAGGCTATGTGCTATGTGGAGGTCGGGAGGTGGGGAATGAATTTTTTGGCTGGGGACAGTATCTAGTGATGGCCAAAGAGTGTAGAACAATGGAAGAGGCTGAAAGTAGTATTCTCCTGTTCTGTGACTTGTGAGCCTATCTAAATTAAAGCCTCATAATTTGAGAATCACAAAGGATTGTCCCTAACCCTTGGCACTGGGGTCTTCCAAGTGAGCTGGTTTAATACTCCCAGAATGAGCAGAGAGGTCCAGAATGGCTCCCTGAACCATTATGAATACCTTTATCACCACCATCTGACCACATCACCCAAACTGTCTTCCAAGCATGAGACCAAGCAGACTTTTCACACTGATTGCCCAGCACAAACTTTCTTTCCCAGTTTCTCCTTCTTCCCTAGTCCATTTTGTTCTCCCTCAGAGTATGAATCTGTGACACAGGTTACTGGGGAAACAGCTCAGCAGATTTTAGAGACCAAGCAAAAAGCCTCACTGGGAAATTGATCTGTTTGAAAACATCGCTTCCTTCCTGGCTCTGCTAAACTGAATGTTCATTGTCTTTTTCACTTCTAATGTTCAAATCACTGCGTGCTGTACGACTCTAGAAAGCCTTAATTTACTACCACTGAGAAATAAAGCAATATGTTGGTAAGCAGGCTCAGCTTCATTTTTAATACCTTTGCCAAAAGAAAGTGGTGCTCAGATGGGGACCCTCAAAAGTGATCGAGAAACTTGCTTTATGAGGAAAGACAAAGCAGGCCAGGTCACTGCCACTGCTAACCCTTTACAGTTGCATCCGTGGTTCTGTCATCTCCCTTGGTCCAATGACTTTGGCTTGACATTAGCGGGTAAGTGAAAAAAATAGCTTCACAGTATAGTGCAGTTCTTCAGCTCCTTATCCAAGTTCTTGGTGCCATCTGTAAAATGGAATTCACAATTTTTCATACTTTAGGAAGTGATCTATGGTGTATTTCGTAACAGTCACAGCAGAGTCTGGGATGGCACCCTTAATCGAACATGTCAGTATTTCTGCAGCAATAGGTATGAATAGTCACACTTCATGAGGTTATTCCAGACTATAAATAGTCTAAATATCCTTGCATCAGTTCAGGTCAGGTTTTGTCTCCAAATTAATTTGCGCCATACATAATGAAAAGACTTCTCCACCTGCTCTCCCTCCCAAGTTTTCTGGATTTCAGAATCATGGGTAAGTAATTATAGGCCTGAAAATACCCTGGCAGGGGTTACAAACATTGCAGGAATCTTCAAAATTATGCTGACCACTAGTTATTTTAAATTTAAAAGTAAAAAGATGGATTAGAGCATTAGAACCTGGAAGGAGAATATGGCAACCTGATCTAAAAGGTTAGTTGGGAAAAGAGAAAAGCCAAATCCCTCCCTCCTCACCCAAACCTTTAGATCTGAGAAATCAATATGGCAGAAGGCAAGTCTGATACGTGACTGGAGACTTCATTCTTAGCAAGTAAAATGGTTTTCAGAGATATCATTTTAAAGGTTCTAGTCCTCCCCTTTTTCTCACCCTGTGTTAGCTGCTTTAGCTCTCACGTAAACCAATAGGACTGTTAATTGCCTTGCAACATTAATCCTAGGTAGTCCATGCATTTCTTGTCAAGATTCTAGAATAAAGCTAGCAGCATGTAAAATTCATTCACCCTTGAGGTTCATGACTTTTAAACTGAAATTTGGTCAGAGTTGGAAAAAAAATCTTCAAAAAGTTTGATATCTAAGAGCACGCAAAATGAAAACGAAAAGATTGAATATTTTTAAAGGAAAAAGGAATACAATAAAACCACTTACTATGTCTAAATTATCACAGAAAAGTCACCAAAAGTGACGTGTTTGTTCAATAGCTGGCAATCATGATTTAGTTCAGACAAAAGTTAATTGAAAGAAATGCTTAATAGACAGTAGAGGAGGGATACAAACTATTGAGAGACTAGGTAAATGTAGTGGAAATGCTCACACACAAAATCTGTGAAACAAAATTGGTTTTCCTCTTGCATGCTGTTAGTCAAATGGTTTCTTCTTTTTTATCTGTACACCTGAAGTTGTCCTGCAAGGGGGAGAGGTGCAGCGGGAAGGAAGAGTGTCTGTCGTCACTTGTCTACAGTGGATACTGATACTATGCTTGCCCAAACACAGCTCTGATTGCCAAAAGAGCAACTCAGGCGGATTTCATTAAGATGACCGCCAGGGGGGTAAAGCCATTCATGAGGTAGGAAATACTCCCAGATACTCAGAATGGAGACACTGTATCCAGGAATGCACCCAGGATATGGCTATTCATCATTTTTTCTGAGTGCATCATTATGTCCCAAAGCTACTTGTCCATCTGGCAGAGCCCCTTTTACCCTCTCAAGTCGGCAGATCAGTTTGCATTTTAACCACTCAGGGTGAAAGAACATCTCCATTTGGGAGCTGCACAAGACACAATACTGTCTGTTAACAGAACAGTTGTGGCATCCCCTGCAGAGCTATCCCAGGAAGTCCTTGCATCTCGGATGACAATCCCGTGGACTACGCAGGAAGACTGTCTTTCAGCTCTGGATTATTGCTCAAGTGTTAGCAATCAGCATCATCCAGGTGTCAGAGAGTGGACCTGAAGGATCATTAAAAATGAAATTTCTGACTTAAACATTTCCAAACCAGTTACTTCTATGTTGTGTCATCCTTGTTTTTCTGGCCGCTCAGCTACTGAATTTTACTCTCAAGAGATCAGTATGTCTAAATTCTGTCCCTGCCCATGTGATGATGAACATATGATGGAGGATAGAAATTGTAATCGTTCTTTATGAACAGAGGATGACCAAAAAGTGCCAATCTTACAAAAAAAATCCTTTAAACAGTTTATTGACCATCTACTATATTCCAGGTACTATGACAGGTTCTGAGTAAATAAGTACAACATCTTCTCCCTGAAGAAATCAGATCAAATAACTACGAAAACATGTAATAAGTTGGGGTGGGGGGTGGAATAAAAGAGATCGTGGCAGCATTCATTCATTCATGCAACAAGTATTTATTATGAACCTAGTATGTGCCAGGTACTGTTCTGTCACTGGGAGTCCTGCCTATAGACTGTCTCAAAGAAATAACATTCAGCTCATTGTTAGGAGACAGGGACAAGGCTTAGGGTCACCTCTTAGAGAAGACCCTTCAGCTGGGTTTTACAAATTCAGAGAAGGCGGGCATCAAGCACACACACACAAAAAAACCCATTATGCTCTTGAATGTCCAAAACAGCATATATGGAGCCCACTCAAGGAAAAATAATTGATAAGGTTAATGAAACCATCTCCCTCTAGAATAGGTTGACGTTATCAAAACATGAACTACACTAACTATAGGTTAAGATTATTATGGCCTTGGGTTAATCATGTGGAAACATGGCGAGTTCTGTTTTATTCCAGTGTCCTCCCATAGATTAGTCCCTGTGTGTACATGTGTACATGCACACACACACACCCCATATATATGTAAAATATGTATATGTATTTAAGGATGGGAACATTGTGAGAAAACAACACTGAAGTATAATTTCTTTGGCAAACTATGTAAGAACCTCAAAGCAGCTTGCCTGTCCTTCCAAACAGCATACGTGATAACAGCTCAAACACAGCCATATGCCTGTGAACCTGCAATCACGATTCCCCAGAATCTAGCTCAGGGAGAGTGACAGGAGATCCATCCCTCACTAACTCTTGGGTTTTTCAACCAACGTTGGTGCTCTTTGGTGTCACTCTAATTGTTACATACCTGTGATGGGAATGATCAAAATAATTGACGTTTTCCTCAATTTACCATGTGCCTTTACTGAAAATGAAAGTATGTCAGCAATTTTCAAAATACTGTGGATGGCCCAAGTAAGGTTGATTAAATAGGCTTTAAAATTGCCAAGAAATGGATTTTGTATGTAAATTCACTGAGGATGGGTGTTTTGAAACCTCAAATTCTATCAGGATTGTGAATATGAAATTATCTAGCCACAGTAATAATAAACTAAACAGTGAAAGCTATTAGGACACGCAAGGGTGATAGGAAGGCTTTTAAATCCCCTTGCTCTGCAGTCAGAGTCAACAGTCCTTGTGACTTTTCAGAACCCCAAGTGTCTACCAGAATCCAAGCAGGCTTATTAAGCCCATTTCCAGATAAGCATGCAAAAGATAGAGGAAGGAGGATTTCTCATTACAAAGATTAACCAGTAATTGGTACTTTCTTTTTCCCTAGTCTTCTTCCAACCACTAATGAACACAGCCACCGTCTATACATAAATTTAAAAAAAAAAATTCAGGTTTCACACGATGCATTCATGATTCTTCATGAGTGCTTACATTTAGAATTTAAATTTATCAAGGCCTTTCTTATTTATGAGAAAGCAGATAAAGGGACAACACTGTCACACTGATCAATAGCTGTCTCCATTTCATTTCAAAGCTTTTCTTTTGGAGATGGAGACTGACACTGATGTAATTACCTTGGTACAATTTTACGTTTTTCATACTTCCTGAATAACTACACAAGTGCACTGCATTTCAGCTGTACAATTCCTCGTTTTGCAATCCCATCCCCTAGTAGTGGAGAAGTGTTGGCCTTTCATACTCCATTGCTACTTAGTAGAGTCCCTGAAGAGATCGCTTTGCCCAACAAATCCTTGCCTTAGAAGAACCAGAGAGGGAGAATTCAGAGCATTTCTCTTGTTCTCGTTACAACCACACAGGTAAATACATGATTGATGGCACAAGTGATCTGTGTGGACGGCATCCGTGCAGCAACGTCTTTCCGTTAGCTAGTCAGGACTGTGCAACTCTCTTTGGCTGTCCTCTATGTTCATAATTTTAAAACATCCAAAGAGTAATGACCACGGACTTGCTGGACACCTGGAGATCAACAGGCTGTGGATTTAAAGAAAAAGGAAAGAAAGAGAAACATTCAAATAATGACCTCTCGCTCACATAATGAAAACCAGAGTCTCCTCTGGATTTCCAAGCTGGCATTGTTTCACTGGTACCTTGCCTCGGGGCTCCTGTGTGTAATGTTTCTTTTAAAAATAGTGCACACAGGAAGGCGATGGGAAATATAAACTCTGCCACGGGACAGCTTTAGTCTCCCTTCCTTTTAAAACTCATGCTTAATCCCAAATGCAGTGGCAAAATAATCTTAAAGGTGATCATGTTATGTAACAACTCTTCCCTTTTACAAAAAGAAAAAAAAGGCACACATTCTTAGGTGCTGAGCATTTCTGTTTCTTTAACTTCACTCACCCTAAATTCATTGGCCTGTGGCCTCAGGACTTTGATGACTAATTCTTCACAGCCAACAGCTTGTTCTAGCCAAGGAGAAAAGTAACCTTTCTTACCAGATTTTCCAAAGGTATCATATCAACAGCTCCATAGCTAAACTCCCCTCCAGGTCTTGGGAATCCAGGGCTTGGAAACTCAGTGCTAAACCTTGGGGTTAGCAAGTCCTTGGCAAAATTTTGCTGAAAGACTCCTTTGACTGGAACTAAGAGGCACTTTGCAATTTTTTTTTTAATTGAAACATAACTGATTATACATATTTATGGGGTACAGAGTTGACTATCAGTATTTGTGTACAATATGTGATGATCAAATCAGCATAGTTGGCACATTTGTTATAATTGGCACAAAACCTACTTATTCTTTGTGTCTGTTAACTGATTTCTCCTAACCCCCCACCCCCCTCCCTCATTTCCCTCTCTAATGAACACAGTTCTGTTCTCTCCTTCTGCAAGGTCAATGTATTATTGTGTTTGTTCTTTCTTTCTTTTTTAGGTCCCTCTATGAGTGAAAGCATATGGTATTTCTCTTTCTGTGCCTGGCTTATTTCACCTAACATAATTTTCTCTAAGTTCATCCATGTTGCTGACAATGGAAGGATTTCATTCTTTTCTGTGGCTGAGTAGTATTCCATCATGTATATGTACCACAGTTTCCTTATCCAGTCATCCATTGATGGACATTTTGGTTGGTTCCATATCTCAGCTATTATAAATAGAGCTGCAGTAAACATGGGAGTGCAGGTGTCCCTTCAACATGATGATTTCCATTCCTTTAGGTATATACCCAGTAGTGGGTTTGCTGGATTGTGTGGTAGCTTTATCTATAGTTGCTTGAGGAAACTCCATACTGTTCTCCATAGTGGCTGTACTAATTTACAGTCCCACCAACAGTGTAGAAGGTTCTCCTTTCTCCACATCCTCGCCAGTATTTGTCATTCTGTCTTTTTGATAGCCAGTCTAATAGGGGTGAGATGATATCTCAATGTGGTTTTGATTTGCATTTCCCTGATGATTAGAGGGATGCTGAGCATTTTTTCATGTACCTTCTAGACATTTGTATGTCTTCCTTCGAGAAAAAAACAGACACACAGACCAATGGAATAGAATAGAGAACCCAGAAATCAATCCACCTACTTACACAGCAGACTGATCTTTGACAAAGGTGTCAAGAACATACATTGGGGAAAGGACAGCTTCTTCAATAAATGATACTGGGGAAACTGGACATCCATACCTAGAAGAATAAAATTAGACCCGTACTTCTCGCCATATACCAAAATCAACTCAAAACAGATAGAAGACTTAAATATAAGACCTGAAACTATAAAACCCCTTGAAGGAAACAGGGGATACATTTCAGTGTGTACAACTGGGCAAAGCCTTTCTGAATAAGACCCCAAAAACACAGGCAACAAAAGAAAAAAATAAATAAATGGTATTATATCAAACTACAAAGCTTCTGCACAGCAAACAATCAACAGACAGAAAAGACAACCAGCAGAATGTGAGAAAATATTTGCAAACTATGCAGTCAGCAAGGGATTAATATCCAGAATATGCAAAGAACTCAAACAATTTAACAGTAAAAAATAAATAATCCAATTAAAAAATGGGCAAAGGCACTTGGTGATTCTTATGGTGATAGTAAATGCGACTTTTAAAACTTCCTTAAAGGACTTAAATAAAAATTATAGGAGGCCATTTTTATGAACTAAGCTCCTGCACTAGGCCCCAACATACCAGATTAAAATCAAAATGGAGTCACCCATGCTAAAGTTCCACGACACCAAACCTAAACTAAGTTGAAACTAAGTTGTTATCTGACATCCCAAGAAATCAGGAGATAGGCAATTTCCTAGACAAACCACTTTCAATCTCAATTGGCATGACAATGAAGTTCCCTCTATTTTAATCCATAACCTGAAGTCAACCTGATGTTAGCCAATCAGTTATTTTTCTATTGTTCCGTCTCCCTGTCCGTGCCTTACCAGGAAAATAACTCTGAGATGACCAATTTGCTTTTTGTTCTTTGTTTCTGCTTTCTTCAGCTGTTCTCTGTTTACAAAGCCAACCTCTTCTGCTCAGCTCATTGGAACTCTTATTTCATTTTAAGGAATGAAGTGTTGCCCTATTCTAGAATCACAAATCAAACCAACTTAGATCTTTAAATTTGCTGTAATTTTGTCTTTTGACAAAGGTTATTTCTTGGTTTTAGTGGGATAAATTTCAAGTACTTATTTTCATTGTATAGTTTTGTTGATAGAGTTCTCTGTGGTGACTGATGAAATACAAATTTATATTTGGGGCCTATATTTTCAAGTCCTATAGTTTTGGTCCTATATATTTTGATCCCTTTTCTTTTAAAATTCTGATTGAGATGAATAATTAGCTTTGCTAGTGTGGATTGTCCACTCTTGTGTGGTCCATCATTTTCAGAAGGAGATCTGCCCCCAGTGGGGCCCATGGTGGTTGCAAAGAACTCAGGCAACATTTCTAAATACAGATTGCCCAGTGCCCAGCAGAAAACGCCATTGTCAGAATACAAGAGTTAATTTGTCAGGAACACAGAATATTTTTGGAGCTAATCCTGGATGGATAACCATCCTCAATCTGGAAGGCAGCAAAGGTATTCCACCACATTCTTGGCAGGTGAATTCCAAACTAGATGCTGAGACCTAATTACCCCACAACCATAAACTGTAAGTTTAACAAATTTGTAGAATTTTTTTTTCTTTTGGCCAAAGAAATTTCGTGATCTATTTGTAGCTGTCTTCTCATAGGTTCCTCCTCATTTTCCTGCTCCTTGTGCAGCACTTAGAATGTCATATTGTGTTCCTGTTAGAATCCAGGACCCATCATGTAAATTATTAGTGATTATTGGTCTGTCTTTTGAAAACCATTGCTAAACTACAGATGAGCCCTCTGATATCTGTGGTTCAATAATTTCAAAAAGTGACTTAGAGAAATGTGACAAAGTTCTTTACGGGGTTTGTTTCTACGGGTTTATGGGTATTTTGTTTTATTTTTTATGCCCAAATATATTCTTACCTTATGTCCAGCAATGAATTTAAAATGCAAATAGCTAAAGTTTTAAAACATTGTTTCATTTTAGAATTGGTCCAACTTCAACTGAAAGGATTGTAATTAGAAACTTCATATTTCAGTTCACTATGTCATTGGAATACCTGCTGGGCCCACAATGTTTTATAAAGCTAAAAAACCCTGTTTCCTTTTTATTTAGGTTTTAATGGTCCCAGTAAACATGGGTCACATAGTAAAGGAGCTCTGAATATTATCTGTTTTATTCTGTGATTCCATTAGTGTACAAATAAATTTCACTCTGCTTCAAGTTAGCATCAAGCAGCTAACTTCAGCAGGATCTATATACATCTGAATACCTAATCCTCCAGAAAACTACTTTTAGCCACCATCCTTTGGTATTACCAGAATCGGAATAAAGAACAGAACTTCTTTAAGTCCCTTCTCCCAACTTTCCTAAAAAGTCTGCCCTCCACTCCAACCTGAAAGGAGAGAGTACTGCCAGTGGTCTCAGAACAAACACAGTTCATTCATTCTCAACTTCTTTACTAACCATTTCCAAATCTCCCTGAATTTACTGTGGTCCAGCATTTGGGATGTCTCCAAGGAGCTTCCTAAAATAATATCTTATTGTCTCTTATCAGTATTCTTCTTGACATTAGAAGTCCACGGACCTCAAATTGGTCTTTTACTAAGATAAATCCCCAACCTAAGTCATTCCATAAGAGCAAACCCAGAAACACAAATCAGCTCTGTCCCTGCCACATGTCACAGACACAAAGAGAAAGAGTTGCCTTTAACTTTTCATAACATGGTCAGGTCTGGTAAAGTTAACTAATTACTAGATTATAGTTTAACAGTCCAGAATTTGTTTCTGTGTTCTTCCACTGATTTTATGTTAATGTTTGGAAAGATTATTTAATTTCCATATTAGAGGATAGGACAACAAGAATGGTTAAGGGCTTGAGGCCTTTGGAAGTATTACCATTGTTCATATTTTATGTGGTGGGCTGGTTTTCATGTAAGAGATAGATAAATGCTAGATAGATAGAGATGGAAAGAAAGAATGTAGATAGATAGACAAATATATACATATGTACATATTTGGTTGAGTACCTGGCATTGATGCCATCTCATAAAACTTCTGGTATTCCCGAAACTCTCACTTGCTTAATATTTTATTTAGTTTTAGGAGACACATTAGCTTCAAGACACAGAACAAAACAGGAATGGAGCCACATCTGTCAAAAATATTGAGTGCTGCATCTGCCCTCAATTTTTATTGAAATCATTTTAAATCTTGCCAGTCTGTTCAACTAAAAAGAGTAAAAGAATAAGATATTCTACTGATTCTGGAATAAGGACAAAAAAGATGTTGGATTCAGCCCATAAAATTGAAATGCTGTAAGAGAATGCCAAGGGGATAAATAACCCATCTGAGTCAGGATACAGACAGGGCTTCATGGCCTAGATTTTTTTCTTATTTCTAGTTACTGGGACTGAAGATGAGGGTATTTATTGATGGCATCCAAGTCTCCTCTTTGCCAAACACAATATTCTTTCCGATGTGGTAGTAGTGAAATGTGTCTTTTGTACTGACTTTTAAAATTCTGTAGCCAGACATTTTTTCTGGAAAAAATATAGCAGGATGAATACCATTGATAATCAGAAGTAGCCAGCATTCTAGGGAAACAATTTCCAAAGAACACAACCAAATTTTTGCATGTGCTGCCTCTTAGTGTTTTCTGTTTGACAGAGCAGTTATTATTATTTTTTTTTTAACTTTTATTTTGTCGATATACATTGTGGTTGATTGTTGTTGCCCCTTATGAAAACCTCCCTCCCTCCTCTCTCTCCTCCCTCCCCCGCAACAATGTCCTTTCTGTTTGCTTTGACAGAGCAGTTAAATCAGAGTGTGGAAAGGCACAACTAAAGGGCTGAAGATGTAAAATGTCCTAAAGATGGGAAAGTAATACTTGGTCATGTAGGTCTTACATTGCTACTATTTCAGAATGAAGTGCATTTTTTTTAAAAGTGGCAAACCTGGAAGTGTGGAGTAATGTTCATTCAGCAAGGAGGAAGAGCTGTTCATGGATAACAGGTTCAGATCAAAGATTGCATGTTTCTACCTGATACAGGAGGATTGATTTCCACAGTTGACTTGAGCAATTTTTCTCTTAAGGTGTAAAATACAACAGCCTCTGAGCCCCATCTTTGTCAAAAACGACTAGAGCCGTAAACAAGAGTTGTCCCTCAGGAGCCCGTAATGTTGAAAGTATTCTGAGTATTCAATCCAGTAGGTTATTACTGATGGTCTTCTCTGTACTAGCTGTTGGAGATATAACAAAAAGCCTTGGAGGGAAAACCAGAATATAAATGACATTTTGATTCAAATCAAAAAACTTTTCTTGAAGGCTCATTTAAGGGTCCTGCTGGTTTAGGCACTTGAAATAGAGCAGTGAACAAGACAGTCAAAAGGCCAAGCCATCATGGAGCTTATATTCTAAAGCCTTTGCAATTCTCCTCAACAAAACTTTCTGCCAAGGTAGAAATGTTGTGTAGCCCACCTTCTGTCAAATGACTTTCTTTGATATGGACACTTCAGCTTTACTCAGTCTTTCATAAGAAGCTATAAAAACTCATCATTCGCAAGATTGCCTCCCAACAAAACCTCCTCATAGAAGTTCTGGAATCACCACTGTGTATCAGTTCTCTTACTAAGAAAATTTTTAGAAAGCAACACAGAGACTGCTTGATGTATCCATTTGCTATCCTCCTCTGGATTCTGGCTAATGCTGCATTCATCGGATCTCCCCTGGTCATCTCCTCATTGACTTCTCTTGGTTGTACTCGTTTTCCCAGATTCAGTCATTGTGAGCCCACAGCTACCAAAGACTTGGTTGGTTGATCATCCAACTTATTCAGCCAATATTTACTGAGCATTAACATGTGCCAAGTACTTTCTTAGGTGCTGAGAATATGAACAGAACAGACAATTCCCTACCCTTGTAAAACTTGCTTTGCTTAAAGAAAACAATGAACAAATACAAGCATAATGTAGCAACATTAGTGATAAGGATTGTGACCGAAAACTAAGTAGGTTAAGGGGAGGGTGTGTGCTCAAGGAGGCACGGGTGCTATTTTAGGCAGAAATGTCAGGGAAAGCTTCTCTGAGATGATATTTCAACAGAGGAAAGAATGTACCTGCATTGCAGCAATGCAAACAATTTGCAATTGAATTAGCTTCCTATTACAGATTACACAGTACCCACAAATCTGGGAACTTAAAACAACAAATATTTGTTACTTTGCAGTTTCTGTGGGTCAGGAAACTGGGAGCAGTTTAGCAGGGTGGTTCTGGCTCAGGGTCTCTCAGTGATGATACCAGCCCAGGCTGTCATCTTCTGAAGGTTTGACAAGTTGGAGAACCTACTTTCAACCTCATTCAGCAGCTGCTGGCGGGAGCCTCAGTTCCTTGCCACCTGAGCCTCTCCAGAGGGCTGTTCATGACATGGCAGCTGGTTGTCCCCAGAGTGAGTAATCCAAGAAAGAGAGTGTATTAGTTTGTTTCTTTTGCTTGTAATGGAATTCCTGAAACTGGGTAATTTATGAAGAAATAAAATTTATTTCTTACAGTTTTAGAAGCTAGGAAGTCCATGGTCCAGGGGACATATCTGGTGAGTGTTACCTGTAAAAGCGCTACAATTCTGGGGTCTCAGTGGTGGTCCCACTCATGGGTGGGACCATGGCTCCACTAGGCATAGCCCTGGTGGAATTTCCCTGCTAAAACCTCGACCCCACATTTGTGCTCAGCATCGCTCTAGTGGAGGCTCCCTACAGTGACTCCACCCCTGTGACAAATCTCCTCCTGGGTCCCCAGGCTTTTCCATATATTCTTTGAAATCTGGGTGGAGGCTCTGGCACAGCTCTGGCATTCTGCAAGCCTGCAGATTTAATACCACGTGGATGCTGCCAAGGTTTCTGACTTGCATCTTCCAAAGCAGCAGGTCCAGCAGCACCTGGGGCCAATTTAGCCATAACTGGAGCAGCCAGAGCAGCCAAGGTGCAGGGAGAAGCATCCCAAGGTGGCCCTGGGGAGCAAGATCGTGTAGGGCACCATGGCCTGTTCCCCAAAACAATTTTGTCTCCCTAGCCCTCTGGGCCTGTGATAGGAGAGGCAGCCATGAAGATTTCTGAAATGCCTTCACGGTCTTTCCTCTATTCTCTTGATTATTCCTTCTTTCTATTCTCCTTAACAGAAATTCACTTGGGTTTTTCTCCTGAACATACTTTTTCACTCTTTGCATGGCTAGGCTGAGAGTTTTCCAATTTTTACCCTCTTCTTTCCTTTTAATTATGAATTCTGCCTTTACATCATGCCTTTGCTGCCATAACTCAGAGTAGGCTATTAGAAATAGCCACACAGCTGCCTGAACGCTTTGCTGCTTAGAAATTTCTTCTGCCAAATAATCTGCTTCATCGCTTTTAAATTCCACATGCCATAAAATCCTTGAGCATGTAAACAATGCATCCAAGCTCTTTGCCAGTTCATAATAAGGTTGAGCTTTGCTCCAGCTACTTCTCATTTACATCTAAGACCTCCTCAGAATGGTCTTTACAGTCCATATTTCTATCAGCATTCTAGTCACCGCTGTTTAATCAACCTTCAAGAAGTTCCATACTTTCCCTAGTATTCTTTTCTAAGCCCTTACCAGAACTGATGCTTTCTCTAGCTTGCTCCTCCAAATTCTTCTACCCATCACCCAGTTCCAAAGCCACTTCCACAGAGGGCAAGAGATAGCAAGCAGGAAGCCATATGTCTTTTATAACCTTTTCTTGGAATGACATATCATTACTTCCATGATATCCTGTTAGTCACACAGATTCACCCTGATACAGTGTGGGAAGGAACTACAAAAGGCACAAATTGCAAGAGGTGTAGATCATGGGAGGACTATCTTGGAGGTTGGCTACATCAAATATATAGCATACCATTCTCAAGAGGCACTCAGCCCTTCATCATTCAATTATGCCATCGGTCAGCTCTCTGACCCATCTCTTTCAGAGGCCAAGAGAAGGTCACAGGAGGAGAAGGAAGAGCAATAAAATGAAAAGGAAAAGGAAAGAGAAATTTTTGCATTCTCATTTGAAAAGTCATTCTATCTGCCAGCTTCTAAGTCCAGAGCGTCTCTAGACATGCCGTTGCATGTCCAAAGACTCATGCATAGGCTCTGCTGTAATGTGTTGGTTTCCTCAATATCTTAGGGTGTCTCTCTCTCTCTCTCACTAAGTCACTCCAAATATCACAAGGAGAAGGGAGTTTATAAGGATTTCATCTCCTCAAATATATGAATTATGCCACATGTTCTCCTTATAAGAGTAAAGGTAGCTATAAGACAGTTTTTTTAATAAATATTTCTACTTTCTTTAAACCTCTTTGAAGACATTGTCTATTTTATGATCCACTATCCCTTATTCAACATCTGACACTCTTAATTCACTCAGTTCTCTGCAAAATGTCTCACACAATAAATTTCTCCTTGGATTTAGTTCCAGGGAAAAAATTTACTCTGCAGACA
Source organism: Cynocephalus volans (assembly GCF_027409185.1). NCBI lineage: Eukaryota > Metazoa > Chordata > Mammalia > Dermoptera > Cynocephalidae > Cynocephalus > Cynocephalus volans. The sequence continues at coordinate 15,014,366 of NC_084461.1, forward strand.
ATTTTGCCTGCTTTCTTTTAACAATCCATGAATGACACAACTCTGTATACTTCTGTGTCTTCCTTTGTTTCCAGGAAATCCAAAAAATAACTAAAAACCAAAATAGAATCTATCATGCTTTCCAGGTAATTAGTAACATCTATCCTTCCTGCTAAATTTCATATGATTACTCTTCTTCTATTTTTCACTATGTTTAAAATTATACCCCATCTCCAATCCTTTTGCAGTAAGCAGAGTTTATATTCCAAATAAATCATAAATTATGACTGCTCCAGCCAAGAGTAAACGATTCTTGACACAGGCTCCAAAGCTTAGGTTCATATACACTAGGACTGTCACTCTAAGAAGAGCTGTGCTGCTTTAAATCATCATCATCATCATCATCATCATCATCATCACCACCAGCATCATCATCGTGGTCGTCATCTACAGTTTCAGTGGCTCTGCTGAGAATGAAGGACTCTTAGCTGAATCTCTGCAATATCTTTAGAATGTTGACTGTTATCTGTGTTCTTTCTTGAAAATCATGGAGCCAGTAGGAGGTGATTCAAATTTGTCCCTCCTCTGATCTCTAAGTCAACCTGGATACTGTTTGTTACGGGATGAATCATGTCTCCCCTGCCCCCACAAACTCATATGTTGAAGTCCTAATCCCCAGTACCTCAGAATGTAAGTATATTTGGTGATACAGTCTTTAAAAAGGTATTTAAGTTAAAATGAGTTCATTAGGGTGGGCTCTAATCCAAAATGATTGGTGTCACTATTAGAAGAGGAAATTTGGACACAGATACGTACAGAAGGAAGACCGTGTGAAGACACAGGGAGAAGACTGCCATCTGCAAGACAAGGAGAGAGGTCTCAGAAGAAGCTACCTTCCAGGCGCCTTGATCTTAGACTTCCAGCTTTCAAAAATGTGAGAAAATAAATTTCTGTTGTTTAGACCACCCAGTCTCCGCTACTTTCTTATGGTAGCCCTAGCAAACTAATGTACTGTTACATCCTCTCACAGAAGAGTGAAAGCTGAAGCCTTCAATTATTTTTATAATCAGGTTCAAGGCATAATTGGCTAAAATTTGGTTTGAAGATGTGAAATCATAAAGACGCTGAGCACAAGGAATAAAATATAGCAGGAACCAAATCACGCTAACAGGTACCAGCTACCTCCCAGATGAACTTCTGGAGTGTCCAAGGCACAATCAGCTTGATCGACACCTCACTCCTCTAAACTCCTCTTGGGTAACTAACATTTGGGTAACACTATCAGGGTGGGGGATGGTAATCAAAGAGAGGTTTGTTTCCTGTAAGGCCCAAGGGTCTTATTTCTCCATGTGGTTCTGAAGTACCACAGTTGGCCGTGTCCTTTATTGTTAGAACCTACCAACTGACATCTTTTGTTCATCTTTTGAAATTACTTTAAATCTGTGCTTTGCTAAATTGCATTTCTAAACCTGCAGAGTGGCAGGGAGGCATAAGGCCTTCTCCTGAGGGTGGGGGTGGGGGGAGACCCTGAAACATCTCTTCACATTAAGATCCCATTGACACATCCTTCTTGCTTCCCCAGGGAGAGGCAGAGGAGCATTTCTTGGTCCAGAAGACTTTTGCAGCAGTGCAGGTCTGCTGAAACCATGGCTGGATAACAGTTTCAGCACCCAATTTGGTATTATGATTTAGCAGTGAGGACTGTCAGAGAGGGATAGGGAGAGGTGATGGGTGGAAATTCAGAACCAGGAAAAAGTTGTTCCCTATAGAGAAGATCAAAGACACACAAATATTTCCTTTCCTTTTTCTCTTATTCTTTTTTTTTTTTTTAACTACACTTGCTGTATTACTCAGTTTTGTGCTGCTATAACACAATACCAGAGACTAGGTAATTTATAAGGAAAAGAGGTTTATTTGGCTCACGATTCTGGGACAGCTGCATCAGGTGCAGGCCTCAGGCTGCTTCTACTCATGGCGAAAGCAGCAGGCAGCTGTCGGGTAGAAGCAGATCACATGGCAAGAGGAAGCAAGAGAGAGAGAGGGGAGGTGCCAGGGTCCTATAAACAACCAGTTCTCGCTGGAACTCACTCACTACCCCCACCACCTAGGGAGAGCATTAATCCAATCATGAGGGATCTGCCCCCAAGACTCAAACAGCTCCAGATTGGGGATCAGATTTCCACATGAGTTCTGGGAGGACAATATATCCAAACTCCATCAGTTGCATTTCCTGTTCAGAAAGGGGATATAAATGTTCGTGCATCTGAAGATGGAGTTGCTGGTGGCACTCAGCTTCTATTATCATCTTCAGAATGTAGTGGATACAGTACTATTCCAGATAGTTCCACGTTGTTAGGCCCATGGCCAACCTTTATAAAATAGGACCTACTTCTGTTCTCTTCTGATCTCTACTAAATCTAAATGGTGACCTCTCTGAACCCATCTATACCAGAATGCAGCCCTACAATGAAGAAAGTAGAATGTTTATCTGCTGACTCAAGTACACAGGTGCCAGACATATACACCTGAAGTACTGATGACTGGAGTGTCCCTGACAGCAGGACTAATAAGTGCATCTCATCAGCTGCCATTCTTGGCTAGAGGGATCAGGGAGTGCAATGTTATAACTGACCCCCTATACCGTGACTGGCTGCTTCCTGTAACTGTTTTCTTACTCACTTTATTGGGACAAAGAAGCAGTGGTCAAAGTGTAGTGTTCACTGCCACCTCCTGAGATGGCTGGAGTCATGGAGACATCAGCAGGCTTGGGGACAAAAGTACCAGCTCTGTGCTTCATTAACTACACGACTGGGAGCTGCTCTCTTAATTTTTATACCTTCAATGGCCTCAAATGGGATCAGGATATGTCACCCCAAAATATCCCACTTTGGCTTAAGAATTATTTTGTGCTGAAGGCATTTGAGTTCCTGAAATCCCTCACCTGCCTAAAAGCAGAACCTCCCAAAAGAACTCACTTGTCATAAATCCTCTGCCCAGTAGCAACACTATTCTTCTCAGACAAGAGAAGTCACACCACAGTCAGCCATTGTCATAAACTATCATTCTCCCATCTGTTCTACTAAGAGCCCACTTATTTTTCCAGAAAGTCATTTGCTTTGTCCATAAGTGCCCTTTCTCTCCCTCCCTTTCCCCACTAAGTTAGGTTATAGACCACACATTCTAACTACCCCTTTGAGTTACTCTTCTCTGAGTGCTTTCTTGTATATGCAAGATGCACATGTTGGTGAATTTCTGCTTCTGTTGTTAATCTGTCCTTTTTCAGTCTAATTTACAAGACTCCAGTCAGAAAACCTAGACAGGTCATGGGAAAAAAAGTTTTTCCTGCCCAACAGCCTCATCTCTCACCTGTGGGAACTGACCCAGATCTCTTCCCTGGGTTAGAGAGATGATAGGTAAAAAGTGGCTTGTCTTCCAAGCCCTGTAAAAGTGAGAGTAAAATAACTCGTCTCCACTTCCTCCAAAGTGTGCAGGCTGCAGATCCAGAAGGATCTTACATCTGTTTCCATGTTCTGCTTCACCAGGCTGTTCGTGGTTGTCTCCAGAAGGTCCTACTCACTTCTTTTTTATTTACATAGCTTTCTGACTTCTTAAACATGTGATACCACTGCAGCCACTTTCAGATGCCATGTGTAAACTCAAGAACATTGAGTATAATTCAAGAGCTGTAAGGTTTGAATTCAAGTACTGTATTGATGAAGTACTGATTTATTTACTTTCTTACTGCAGTGAAGTTCCTAGTTCATGTAAGACCTTCATCTATAAGGACCAAACTTAGCTAGGTGTAGCCTATTTCCTAAAAAGATTCTAAAAATAAAAGGGTGTGAGGTAATGAGTGAGTTCTTGCTCTATTAGTTCCCATGAGAGCTGGTTGTTTAAAAGATCCTGGCACCTCCTGTCTCTCTCTTGCTTCCTCTCACCATGTGATCTGCTTGTACCCATCCCTGGCTGCCACTTTCTGCCATGAGTAGAAGCAGCCTGAGGCCCATGCCGGATGTAGCTGTACCAGAATCATGAGCCAAATAAACCTCTGTTCTTTATAAATTACCCAGTCTCAGGTATTCTGTTACAGGAAAACGGACTAATACACCAGATAAACTTGTATCCTAGTTTTCATGAGAAGCTTTTTTATCTTCACACTTCTGGATCAGATCTGGCTTCAGACTCTTCCCCTGGATGGCCCCTGGTTTTCTTGCAAAAAGTCTCCAACTCCTTCCCAAATCCCTACCAATCCAGGGAAGGGTGACCATTTCTAAGCCCCAGATTTTCTGAGTTGGATTGCACTTCCACTGCTGATTAAGCTGGGTGACCTTGGGCAAGGTGCTTAACCCTATTTCCTCATTTTGAAAGTCAGAGTACCTACCAGGTAGGGTTGTTGTGAGGACTTCTTAAGACAGGTAAACCAGAAGCTCACTCAAGCGAGTCCTCACAGAAAAAGCTGGTCAGCTCCAAAGTCACTTAGTTACAACCTAAACAGACACACTGTAGAGATATTAATTTTATTTTCAATTCCAGATTACCAGTCACCTTTTAGAGACCAGATATCTCAAATTTTAGAATTTTAGAATGTACCAAAATCACCTTGAGGAAATGGTAGAACAAAGATTGATGTGACTCCGGATCTTCTGATTTTGATAGGACCTGAGAATTTGCATCCCTAGGAAGTTTCAAAAGAGAAACTGATATTGCTGGTTTGGGGACCATGCACTGAGAACCACTGTTATAGATCCTTAGCTCTGTTAAATACCTGTTAAGCAAACTCCTTTGTTCTAAATGGGACAAGATCAGATTAAACTAGATTAATCAATTTATGGTTTATTTCAAATAACTCATGAGAATTTATAAGCAAAAATATACTGTCTAAGACTATTTTAGCAGTTGATTTCTGTGAATGGGAAATTCAAGAAAGAAAGAAAATGAACAAACCTAGGACATGGATGTGAATTTGATCTGTATACACAGCCATCGGCCAGTCTTGTTCGACTTTGGGTATCAATTATGGCCTGTTTTACGTCTATTGTTTTAATTTACAGAACCAAAATGAAATCTGGGATTCACTGTGTTTTTGGAATTATGAGGCCGTGGAGCAGATGGCATGATCAAGGGCCTAGCAGTGTTTTCTTCACTTTCTGCAAAGTGCCAGCTGCAAGAACTTCTGAGATCACAGGGAGAAAGAAAATCTCATCCTCTCGATGGAAAATGAAAATCCCTGTAGCATTTACAAGACTTGGAGAGGAAGTGGCTGTTCACTTCATGATACAGAGAAGTACATGGGGCAAGGACCCAAAACTCTGAGCCTGCTTTTCATCAAGTTACACACGGAGAAGGGACACAGACATGCCAGATAGTCTGTATTAGATACAGATGTCCTGAAAGGAGCAAGATTATTTTGTTCAACTGCCGCAGCAACACCAGCTGCTTATGAAATCATGAGGAGAGAGAGGTGAGGAGGGTTACATGTTCAGACATATATTTACAGTGATTTTACAAACCTCATTATTTCCAAAGAAGAGCAAGATAAAAGCAGCCTGCTTATAAAACTAGACTCTCCAATTAGACCTACTATCCCCCCTCCCTTGAACACCATGACAATGGAGAATCGAGGCATTATTCAGCATGTCCAAGAAAAGCACTCTTTGGTTCAATCAAGTGTCCGCTTTAGTAGGCAGAGAGAACTTATATAAATGGAATTGAATCTCATCTCTTTATCAAAAAAGGTGGGTTCAGACTTCTTGTTTTAAAATGACATCTGGCTAACAGCTCCTGAAAAAAAACTTTACCAACATCCTCCAAAATTTTCCTTCACTTTCTGTAAAAGTCTAGCTAAAGATCAATCAATTAATTGAATAATTAATAACAACTCATAACACCTCTAAAAACTAGAACTGATGGTCAAATTTTTCCATGATTTGAGGGAATTTCCAATGACTATAAAATTGATGGAAATTTGGTGTAGTGTCTACTTCTGGCTTGGAAAGACAGGGATGGTACTAATCAGAAAATTGGCCTATAGTTTCTCATCCTCATGGAAACACCAACTGAGGCACGAAACATAATTTTGAAGATATGGTGGTTCTTTTACACTTCTATTCATTGGAGACTGAAACTCCCAGAAAACTTCTGAGCAAGAAGAAGAAAGGATTGAAGGTGAACATCCTGGGAGGGGAAAATCACCCAAGTAAAGTGCTTTGAGAACAGACAAAGAAACAGCCCAGAAAGCAGGGCTTACTCGTGGGTACGATTACGCCTGTGGTCTGTCTCTTTAAAGTTTCAGAGATCTGGGAGAAAAGATTGGGAAAAGTAGTATAAACACTGAGTATAGATGGACCATGTTCACAGAGTGTGGTGGTTAATTTTATGTGTCAACTTGATTAAGTTATGGGATAACCAGATAGCTGATAAAACATTATTTCTGGATGTGGCTGTGAAGGTGTTTCCAAAAGACATTTAGCATTTGAATCAGTACACTGAGTAAAGATCATCCAATCTGTTGAGATTCTGCCTGAATGGAAAAAAAAAAAAAAAAAAGATAGAGGGAGGAAGAATTCTCTCTCTTCTTGGATTGGGACATCCACCTTCTCGTGTTCTCAGACACTGCAGCTCCTCGTTCTCAGATGTCCAGACTCCAGGACATTACCCAGCAGCCCTATCCCCACCTCTCTCCCCCAACCCCTGTTTCTCATGTCTTTGGCCTTGAACTAGGAGTTGCACCAGCAGCTCCCCTGGTTCTCATGGCTTCAAACTGGGATGGAATTGCACCACTGGGTTTCCTTATTCTCCACCTAGCAGATGGCATATCATGGGACTTCTGGGCCTCCACATCACGTGAGCCAATTTCCATAATAAATCTATCTATCTATAAAATATATGATTGAATATTATATATATACAATTGGTTCTTTTTCTCTGAAAACCCATGACTAATGCACACAGGCAGCTCTCCTGTCCAGAAATCTCCTTCCAGCCACTCCTCTTCTTTACCTGGGTAACCCTACACACCTTTCTTCTCAGCCTGGAGGTGGTTTCTCCACAGAAGCCTATCTAATATCTAAGATAAGAGAAGAGCTTCTACAGAATCTCTCTTAGTCCACCATGATATTTATAATATTTTATTGCAATGCTTTTTCAGAAGTTTGAAAGTTCCTAGAAGTTTGAAAGCTCCACAAAGGCAAGAATCATGTCTCCCTAGTTTTCCATGCCAGGTTTAATAGCTGATACAGAGCAGCACAAAAGACGCTGCTGAGAAAAACAATGAAGAAATGAGAGTTTGAGTATGCTATGGTTCGAATGTCCATCCTGAAACTCATGTTGAAATTAATTGCCATTGTAGCAGTATTAAGAGGTGGTACCTTTAAGAGGTGTTCAGCATGATTTCTTCTCTCAGTCTCACATGTTTGCTTTCCTTTCTACCTTCCACTATTAGATGACCTTCTCCAGATGCTGGTGCCATGCTCTTGGACTTCACAGCCCTCAGAACCATGAGCCAAATAAATCTGTATTATTTATAAATTACCCAGTCTGTGGTAATCTGTTATAGCAGTAGAAAATGAACAGAGACAGGGTACGAGCTGGATGTGCCTTCAGACCATTCTCAAGCTATAGCTATCAGGGGCTTTATAGCAGGGTACCCATTCAATCAGATATCCACACTCACAGTGGAGTCAGATATACATATTCAAATTGAGATAATTTGAGAAGGTATATCAGTCAGGGTTCTCCAGGAAAAAAAAAAAACAGAACAAATTGGGCATATATATACATACACACCCACATCCATATGTACATATACATGTATTATATGTATGGAGAGAAAGAGAAATTTGTTTTTAAGGAATTGGCTGACACAATTGTGAGGGTTGGCAAGTCTGAAATCGGTAGGGCAAGTTGGCAGGCTGAAAACTCAGACAGGATTTCTATGCTATGGTCTTAAAACAGAATTTCTTTTTCTCTGGAAAACCTCAGTTTTAGCTCTTGTGGCTTTCAACTGATTAGATGAGGCCCACCCACATTATGGAGGGTAAACTGCTTTACTTAAAGTCAACTGATTGTAGATGCTCATCACATCTATGAAATGCCTTCATAGCAACATCGAGATCAGTGTTTGACAAACAACTGGACATCACAGCCTAGCCAACTTAACACATAAAATAAACCATCTCAGGAGAGTTAATGAAAGTACTATTTACCTAAGTGTGGTTGGAGTTGGGTGCTATATTTGAGTCCATGCCAAAATCCATGTTAAAACTTAATCCTCAGTGCAACAGTATTAAGAAATGTAGCTTTTGGAAGGTGATTAGGTCATGAGGACTCTGCCCTCATGGATGAGAGTAGCACCTTGCAAGAGGGATGAAGGAACCAGCTAGGCCCCTGTTGCACTTCCGCCCTTCTGCCAGGTGAGGGTGCAGCATTTGTCCCACCAGAGGACACAGCAACAAGGCACCACCTTGGAAGCAAAGACCAGGCCCTCACAAACCTGCTGGTGCCTTGATCTTGGACTTGCCAGCCTCCAGAACTGTGAGAAATACATTTTTATTCTTTATAAATTACTGAGTCTCAGGTGTTTTGTTATAGCAACAGAAACAGACTAAGACATAGGGGATACCAACATTGATAGTGGGTTAAAAACGGTAGGACTGTCTTTATCTGTAGCCTGAAAGGGCAAGGGGAGGGATGAACTGTTACCAGAATCTGGACAGAGAGAGCTGTGTGAGAGAGGTGCTGTAGGAGGAGCTTTGGCCTGGAGTAAAGAACCAGCGATCTCAGGAAGGGAGCCAGAGAAGAAATACCTTCACCTTACTCTCATCTCTTTCTCCAGTCTCCTGCTAGAGTTCCTATTAGCTGAGCCCTACTGAAAACTAGAAGCCAAGGGAGCCCTGTGAACTTCAGAGCAGCAGGAAGGCAGACAGAAAATCTCAGCAAGGCATTGGCCAGCAACCACATTGGCAGAGCCAGAAAATAATCTATATTCATCCTATAGATTAACAATAAATCTGGTTATTCCTCAGATCACTGGAGGATGCATGATCTTTAAAACTGTGATTAAATGCAACAAACTTGGATAAAGGGAACATCATTCTGAAGATTCAGACAAAAAAAAATTCTTTAAAATTATTCACTATGTGAATCGCAAGAAAACTTTGAAAACCTGACATCATCTAATAACTTAGGAAAATAAGATCTACCCTAAGTGAATCATTGTGCAGTGTAGCATGTATTGAAACAACATACTGTACCCCACAGATATGCACAAAAAAATGTTAAAGAATGTTTTTAAAAAGCCAGGGAGATATCACCTTATACCTGTTAAGATGGCTATTATCAAAAAGATGAATGTTAAGTGTTGGTGCAGATGCAAAGAAAAGGGAACCCCTGCACACTGTTGGTGGGAATGTAAATTAGTACCGTCATTATGGAAAACTGTATGGAGGTTCCTCAAAAATCTAAAACTAGAATTACAATATGATCCAGCAATCTCATGTCTGGGTATTTACTCCTCAAATTTGAAATCAGCATATAGAAGAGATGTCTGCAGTTGCATGTATATTGCAGCACTAGTCACAGTAACCAAGATATGGAATCAAACTAAGTGTCCCTCAACAAATGAATGGATGAAGGAAATGTGGTGTGTATGCACAGTGGAATAATATTGGGACAATACGGATGCAATTGGAGAACCTTATCCTCTGTGAAATACAGCAGGCTCAGAAAGACAGACACTGTACTGCGCATTCTCACTTATATGTGGAGCCTAAAACAATCAAACTCAAAGAAGCAGAGAGTAGAGTGGTGGTTACCAGAGGCCAAGGTGTAAGGGAAATATGGAAATGAAGGTCAAGGGGTACAGGGTCTCAATTAGACTGGAAGAACAAGTTATTTTTCCTTTGCAATTTATTACACAGGGTGGCAAATACAGTAAATAATGATGCATTGTACATTTCAAAATCACTAAAAGTAAATTAGAAAATTTCAAATGTTCTCACCACAAAAAATTTCAAATGTTTGAGGTGATGGATATGTTCATTAGCCTGACTAATTATTCCACATTGTATTCATAAGTCATAACACACTTTGTACCCCATAAATGTATACAACTATAATTTCTCAATTTACAATGAAAAAATAAAAATAAAGAAAAAAAAAGAAAGAACGCTGAGAAGAAAGACAACACAGTGATAGGTGTAGAACGTAATTGGGATAAGGAATTATCACAAGGATGTTAGCAATATAATTGCAAAGTTAAATTTTCTATTGAAGGTAGTAAAATGCAGAACAGATAATGTAAGAAGTGCAAGCGGTATAAAAGAGAACCTGGAGAAACTCTTCACAGAAGCAGCAGTCAAAGGTGTATTTGAGAAGACAACATTCACGTTTATAACATTGGGTGAGTTTGTGTTTGCGAGGATAGAAATCAAAAGGGCTTACTGTGTTCTAGGAAAAATCAACAACATGAGACACCTGCATCCTAGCAGAAGCTTTAAATTTCAAAAGTAAAGAAAAATTTTATAAGCCTCTGGAATAGGTCGGATCAAAGTTGTCTTTGGTAATTAATCTTCTCTGCAACTCAGTACCAGAAGACAATCGACCACACATACAGAGGGAAATATGCAGCCTGAGCTTTTTACCATTCAGCAATTTTAACATTGTCAAGTTGCTCAGAAAATTACCCTTGTGTTTTGAATATTTTCAGTTGGATGAGAGATGAATCAAAATTTAAATCTAACATATAGTCAGCAAACAGTAATGTTCTCTACAAAGTAACCCAGAGCCCATCTCTCTGACTCTGTTTTAATCCCATCCCTCACAGACAACTGGGCATAGAAGTGAAGGGTATGAAAAATGTGTTCAGGTTTCCCTTCCTCTCATGCACCCCAAACTTCGAATTGGGGAGATTCATGTGTTACCAGTTTACGCTGCTACTCAGGAGTGAAGCTTGACCCTAGAGCGCTCGCTTGGGTTTAACCCATTTAGTAACAAAAATGTGTTTTTACAATTATCCCAAAGCCATGATTAATGACACCTGAAACAGTAACTGTTTTCATTTTGTACTGGTCCTTGCCAATCATGGCTAAACTTTGGGGTATTTGGGGTACTAAATTAGAAGGAGTACTAAAACTTTTACTTGTTTTCTTTATTCATAAAAGCAAAAATGCATAGATAATATACTGCCCAATTGCACTGAAAGTTATTTAAGTGATAATTTTTGGCCTGTATAAATTCATGTTGAAGACTGAAGTGATTGGAGATTTTTAATTAGGAAACCCTAATAAATCCACTCAAAGGCTAATATGAGCTGCTGCTGAACAGTTCGTAACAAGTTTTTATACAGAATCTATGAACGTCCCCTTGCTAATAATGTTTAAAAATTAGTGTACACTCCATGATTTCAACTATGTCCCTTTAAAAGCATAGAAACAGACTATAAGAAAACACACCCAAAATATTGTTATGTACTTTCAATGCCTTGAGTGTGGATTTTGTAAATATTTCTAATTTTTCTGTAATGAACATTTATAATTTTTAAACCAGAAAAATAAACTTGAAAAGTTCAGCATATACAAGCTTATGTATTTTTAAAAAATTTTTTTACTTAAAAATTCACAGCAGAAGATGAAAAATATCAGTGTTAACAATATTTATCTCTAAGATGTAGAAATATAGACAATTTATTTTCTTCATTTTTTAGACATTTTTATACTAATCATGTATTAGATTTATTAGAGAATAAATGAAGAAAACCTGGAAGCATTTTAACAATGATTTATTTTTTGTTCTTCAAGGAATAACTATATGAAAGAATATTCCATGTTTCACTGAGGAGTTTTATGACTCAATAATAATAAAAATTATACTCATAATAACAATAAGAAGTAACATTTATATGAAGGACATTATGTGCCAAGCACTATCTAAGCATTTACATTCTTAGTGTTATTGTATAGCTAAAACAACCATTATGAGATGTATTACTATTTTGATAACCATTTTGTAGAAGAGAATTAAGGCTAGAAGGAAGTAAGAGGGAGTAAATAACTTGTCCAACAGCTATCAAGAATTAGGTCAATACTTAGACCAAAATCTCTGGCCTAACAGCAAAAGGATAATGATTAAAATGAAATATACGGAAAAGGCTCCCTCCCGCCCAGGTTAGGACCTGTTCACCTGCACCAGATTGTTCCAAGGAGAAGGACTATCTTCCAGAATAGACACGCCCCAACTCATAAGTATCTAAATTTCACACTTTCCTATGGTTGTTACCGGCACACCAACTCCCCATGTGACTGTCACCTGCATACTTGGCAACCCTACCTGACTCCTTGTCTATTAGTGTTTATGTTGTATTCACGAGAAAAAGAAAGAGACAAAGACAGAAAGAGATGATAAAGAAGAGATAGAAACAGTAATAGAGATAGAGAAGACAGACGGACAGAGAGGGAGGGAGAGGGGGAAGAGAGAGAGAGCGCACTCCTAGGATCTCAGTGTAGTCAGCATCGGCAGCCTTTCTTGACCTTCTGGAGTAGATCAATCGCCCTACGATGCTTTATATCAGCTGTATAGACCCTCGCCTTTTAAGACCTTCTCATCCTTTTAAGTGGACACTTATTCATGAGATTATCAAATTATCTGTCTTTTTTATTTGACTGTCAACACCATGAGAACCAGAACCAGGATTCTATTCTCTGTATCCTGGTTTGTCTAGCACAGTCCCAGTTTATGCCCAGTTTTCTGGTATGTTTATTCATCATTCTCTTCTCACTCTCAAACAGCTCTGGTTTGGACAATGAATTATATGATAAGCCTATTTTAGCTGAATTGTATCTGCATTGGCTGGGGTACCTGGCACATTTGGGGAGCCTTCTATACATATGTTGAATAAATGAATTAATGAATTAAGACCACTCCCCATCCCCTACACACAACCATCTAGGAACTCGAGTTCCAATTTCTCATTTTTCCCAGTACTGAGCAAGAGCTTTCCCTGGATAGGTTTTGTAGGGTTAGTTCTCACGATGGTAAATTGAAGTGAGACATCTCATCTCCTTGTCATATCCTGTATCTTTCAGGGCTCAATTATGGGGTAGAACCATTCTAAATCATGGGATTAGGTATTTACTAGAGTAATGAGATCTTATACAATTGTGGGAGAAGCTGGGAAGTGAAGGTCCAGGAAGGTAGTTGGATGATTAAAGGAATCACCAGCCAGTCTGTGAAGCTACATGTCTTGCCACCAAAGTAAGACTGTAAAAGGAGACACATAAGGCGAGCTTGTGGGAGTCAGAACAGCATTCAGAGCATAATGGCATGGGTTTCACTACAGACTTCCAAAACTCACATCAATTTATCTCTGGTTAAATACATCTCAAGATCATGCAGGGAAAGGGAATTTGGGAAGTATGGTTTTTGCATAACCAAGTTGACATAGCACAAACCAGCACAGGTTTCCTCTGTCCCTCTGTCCATGCACATACTCTGTTCTTTTTATCTGTGGCATTCCTAGTATCCTGCAAGCTTTTCAGATGGTTCCTGGGATGAAAGGTCCAGAGTGGCTTGCTCTCATTTTGAGCTTTCCTCTGAAAGATGAAGCAATACTTTTTCATGTCCTTTGTATGGTTTTACCTTGCAAGGCTTGATTGAGAAAAAGACTGAGGCTTAGGAGAGCAATACCTTTTCTGGAAAAGAAAACAAAACCCTTCCACTTATGATGGCAGGGGCAATATTATGCTTACACTGTGGCCTCTCTTCATTGCTGCATGCTTCCTTGGGTGCCTAATCACCACATATAATGTTGCTTTTATCAACAGAAAGGGAAAAGAATTTCTAAGTTTTTAATCAGCGTCTTAGAAGTGATCTCAAGACACACAGCCACTTTACCTTAAAGGATGTCTCCGGTTCTGGTTGAAGCTGCCATGCTTCAGAGAATCAGATCACGAGGAATGTCCACAAGCTTTCCCTGGCTGCACTGCTGGATATCAAGCTAGAATTGGGGGGAGAGACCCAAAACCAGCAGACAAGCTTGTGAGTGAGACCCAGCCACACAGCACTAATGTCAGTGTGATGGACCCTAGTATATTATTAGGAGTGTGTGGCCATGAAGTTATATTCAGAATCACAGAGGCAAGAAATTTTAAAGACCAAGTAAAAAAGAGTGAGAGGCCGAAAGTATGGGCATCATTTGTAATTCAGACAAATGGATTTATTTTGGGCTGATGTCTTCCTTTCATTCCTACGGCCAATTACTGTGACCTTCATCTCTCTCTCTCTCTCTCTCTCTCAGTCTCAGTCTCTGTCCCTCTCTTACACACACACACACACACACACACACACACACACACACACACACACACACACCATCATTTAAATGCTGGTGTTAAGTCTAAGAACAGAATAAGACATTTCAAAAACCCAAACCATCCCAGATATTAGCCAATCTATATGCTGGCAATCTATAAAAGCCATCTGAGAGTCCCTGCCTTTGTAAGGCTATTGATGACACTTTGGTTTACTATATTGCACCTGCTTGCACCACCGTATGCCAGTCAGTTTGACTGTGTAAGCTCACAGGCTCACACTTGGTTAAACCAAATTTGGATGATTATATTTTCAAACACAGAAATTCTCTAATGTAGGACATAGACTGTGACAGTGTCGATGTCATGACACTTGGTGCATATTCTATAAATCTCAGTTTTCTGTCTTACCAGAAAGCCTTATCTGCCCTTCTCTTGTGATATTCAGCCTTGGCTATCATTTATTATGATAATCTATGTCATATCTTCTCTCCCCACTCAGATATAAGATACCTGTGTCTCAGAATTTGTATCCGATTTATATTTTTATTTATCATAGGTGTCTAGCTAAGTTTGCCTGAATAAATCAAACAATAGATTTTAGGACCTTTACATTGTTTGGCAATTCAATTTCATTACTGCTCTAGCCATTTATGTTATGCTTGCCCTATGACTTTATGTCTTTCTTACATTTAATGCCAATTTTCAGTAATGACATACTTGAGGATGACAGTTTTTTTCCTACTAATTTGTGAGAGAATATCATTGATGTCAATATGTATTCCCTGATTATGGGATAAAGTCTTTGAGATGTCAGTGAGGGTTTATATGCACAGTGTGTCATGGTGGATAAAATATTGTGATTATTTTAGAGAGACATGGGTTCGAAATGTCACTCTGCCATTTACTAAGAGTGTGACTTTGCAAATCCATATTTGCGAGGTGTGGATGATAATGTTCATCTCTTGAATTGGCTGTGGAGAAAAAAATAAGACGCACATAAAAAAAATTAGCACAGAGTTCATTCTCAATACATGATAATTTTAGACAATTTTCTACACTTTACACTCTAATTAAAATTTATAAAATCATGAAACAACATAACTTGGAGTAAATGCATTAAAAAGCATCATAGGGAAATTTTTTACTCTAAGATATAAGATATTAAATTGAAGGTTCCAGAAAGCAAGGAATGCTTGGGGTAAATACATTTCTAATTTTCTAACGATGACATCAAAAAGCACAACCATGCCCTTTCACACGATGCCAAAGGGTACGAGTGGCTGAGAGTGACCAAGACTGGAAAGTCTATATGTGCACGTTCATACAACAGGGAGCCAAGAGGGTGACTTTACATCCACCCCGTCACCCTGCCCAGAAACATGCTCCGGCTTCCTGTGAACACACCCTGGAGAGATGAGCAGAGTAGATGCCATTTTTATAGGGTGTCCCGGAGGCCAAGAATTCAAGCTGTGTGAATGTTACTATCGAGCACTAAAACCGCAAAGGAAAGCTTCGAGTCATCCTCATGATGCCATCTGTCATCTCCCTGGGGTGGTTGCCTCATGGCTCCTGTTGACATGGGCTGAGTCACAACAGATTGTGGAGATGAGACGTCCAAAATGAGGCTTATTGATCTTGAGGCACTTTTCTTGCTGTGCTCTGACCCTCCATCCCCATCTCCTCTGTGTGGGATCATGATAACAACAAAGGATAAAAAGCAGAAAAGGTCCCTCCACTTCGCAGCTCGCTGCCCCCCACAGACATGAGGGGCTCCCCAAAGCTCACTCTCCGTGGCTCAAGCCAGGAGTCTGTGCACCTCCCTCAGTCCTCCTCCCTGTGACAGCTTTGTGACGGGTGAACTCACTGAGCTGGGCTGAACTAACGTCCTCGTAGTTACCTCTCTAGTATGTTTCTAGCTGAAACGAGATACAAGGGATATCCTCTCACAAGTCTGGGGGGAAAGAAGAAAGGCAGCAGCCAGTTTGTGGCACACGTACCCCTTCTCCCGAGCATTCAGTCATGCACTACTGTACGTGCTGCAGTAAAGGAATTTTTCAGATGTAATTAAAGTCCTTAAGCATTTGACTCTATGGTAGTCAAAAGAGAGACTGTCCTCAGTGGGCCTGACTGGACGCCTTTAACAGAGACATCAGGTCTTCCCCAGGCCCAGAGTCCCCGATGGCTGAGTCCGCTGCCCGGTTGTTCTCTCTTCACCCCACATCTCACCTCCTGCCTGCCCGGCTGCAGCAGCTCTAGCCCAGGCCGTGGGGCTCCAGCCTGCCGGTGACCTTCCCTTTCTGATGGTCCGTCCCGTGGTCTTTGGGCTTCCTTAATTAGCTGCACAACTGTGAAGGCAATTCCTCATGGTACATCCACGTGTTAAACCATATCTCCTACTGGTTCTGCTTCTCTGGTTGAACCCTGACTGGTATACTCCCTCTTAACTGTCATCGTCCAGTCATTTGCCAGGTCCCGCCCATTCTTCCTTCTAAGTAGCACCTTACTATCACTGAAGATGACACTGCCACCTGGGAACCCCGTTCCCATTGCTCACTTCTCCCCTTGCTGATGGACAGTAATTTATTTCTATCCTTGCCCACTGTCACTAGCCAAGTCCAGAATACCATCAGCTGTCATCAGAATGACTTAGAACAGCTTCATGACCTGTCAGACAGCAGGCCACTCTTATCATTGAATATAGGGCAAACTTCCATAAATACGAATGTGAACATGTCAGCCTCACTTCAAACCCTCCTGTGGTTTCCGAGGGGTGAAGTCCCAGCTCTTTGACATGCCCTAAAAGCTTCTGCCCTCTCTGGCTCTTTCTCGCTATTCCACTGTCCTTTCATGCCACAATGTACTTTTCACTGTTATTCAGTGGCCTGAAATGTTCTTCCTATCCCCCACACAGTAGGCAGAATAATGGACCCCAAAGATATTTAGGTCCTAATCCCTGGAACCTCTGAGTATGTTTAGTTACATGGCAAGGTGGAAGTAAGATTGCTGAGGGAATTAAGGTTGCTAATCAGCTAACCTTTAGATGAGGTGACTATCCTGGACTATTTGGGCGGTCCCAATGTCATTACAAGTGTCCTTATTAGTGTAGAGGGAAGCAAGAGAGTCAGAGTCAGAGTTTGAGAGAGATTTAAAGATGCTTCACTCCTGGCTTTGAAGACAAAGGAAAAATCACAGCTCAAGAAATAAGAGTGGCCTCTAAATGTTGGATAAGACAAGAAAATGGATCTTTTCACTGAGCCTTCAGAAGGAAAACAACCCAGCTAAAATCTTGACTTTAGCCCAGTGAGACCCTTTTGGACTTCTGGCTTCCAAAATTTTAGAATAGCAAATTTGTATGTTTTAAGCCACCAAGTTTGTAGTAATTTGTTACAGCAACAAAAGGAAACTATTACATTTATTCACCATTGGGAATTCACACAGCAGTAAAATTTCAAAGCTGACAGAAGATACTATCTACTCTTTATTTCATAAATAAAATTACCTTTATCATAACCCCACTTCATTAAAGAGAGAACGCTTTACTTTTAACATTTTTTTGAAATAATAAACTTTACAGAAAACTTACAAGAATAGTACAAAGAACTCCTACGTACAACTTATCCAGATTCACCAGTTTTTAACATTTCACCACATTTGTTTATTGTTCTCTCTCGCCCAACCCAAATGCATACAGTTATAATTGACAGAAAGTTTTAACACTAAAAAAATCAGAAGGGGCATAATCTCAGAATAACGCAAAATTCCTTATATTTAATAACTTTTCAATATGGTTCTTACATTTTCCTTATTTCATCATAAACCAGTGAAAGTTTCATTATGGAACAGCACTAATTCATGGACAAGCATATAGAAACCACTGGCTTAGTAAACTCTTACCTATATACTGACAAAAATAAACAAACAAATAAATAAATAGCATTGGCCTGATAATAAATAAAATAAATAGCATCTGCCTGGTGAGGGCACCTAAAATAGAACCGAGAGGTTGCCTCAGCTTGAGCTTCAGGCATGTTTTAACTGGAACATTCTGAAACAAGTCTGGCATAAATCCACCTCCATACATGTTTTGAGTTTGACCTAAAATTTTCTTGCACATAGCGAAAGG
Organism: Cynocephalus volans; assembly: GCF_027409185.1. Lineage (NCBI taxonomy): Eukaryota > Metazoa > Chordata > Mammalia > Dermoptera > Cynocephalidae > Cynocephalus > Cynocephalus volans. The sequence continues at coordinate 15,032,774 of NC_084461.1, forward strand.
TAATCTAAAAAACAGACTGGAACCTAACCTAACAGTACACCCTTGTAACCAAGCAACTGAATTTCAGCCAATCATAGCAACTAAACCTCCAGCCAATCAGAGGCTGAAAGCTGCTGAAACTAACCATATAAGGCAAATGCTGACTGCAGTCAATTGGGTTGCTTCTGTATGTCACTTCCTTTTCTCTGGCTATAAAAATGGCCTGCACATGTGGTGGGGTGGAACATTCTGACCATTTTGGTCTACAGTGCTGCTAAATTCTAGAATCGTTTACTGAGTTCTCAAATAAATTTTCTTTGTTTATTCTCAACCAGGTGGTTATTTTACTTTGGTTGACAATATTTTTATGCTAACTTCTAAATGCCTCATTTTCAGGAAAGCTTTGTACCCTCATGCTACAGTTGATGCTGCAATGTTGAGCTTTTCTTGAAACCTGAACTTCCTAGTGTCTCCCATAACTCTTGCATCTGCCCACCTTCTCTGCTAGACTTCTATGAACATTCATGTACAAAGCTTTGTATGGACATATAGTGTATTTTATCTTGGGTAAATACCTAGGGTGGAATGACTGTATCATAAGGTAAGTGCATGTTTAACTAGTTGAGAAACTACCAATTTTCCATAGTGGCTACAGCATGTTAAATTCCTTCCAGAAAAATATGACAGTTCCAGATCCTGCATGTCCTAGTCAGCTCTTGATCTGGTCAGTCTTTTCAATTTTAGCCATTTTGACAGGTGTGTAGTGGTATCTCATTATAGTTTTAATTTGCATTTCTCTAATGACAAATGACATTGAACATCTTTTTATGTGCTTATTTGCCATTCATATATCTTCTTTGGTGAAACAATTGTCCAAATCCTCTGCCCACTTTTTATTGGGTTGGTTTTTTGGTTATTTTGCATTTTGAGAGTTCTTCATATATTCTGAATACAAATCCTTATCAGATGTGTGCTATGTAAGTATTTTCTCCCAGTCTGAAGGCAGGGTTAGGGCAGGAGTTGGTTATAAAATGGCATGAGAAATTTTTTTTTAATTATAGAAATATTATGTCATAGTGTTGGTGGTTTGTGACTATATACATTTGTGAAAACATGTAGACTTTGTTAAATTGAAATAAGTTTGGCCTAAAGCTACATAAGTTTTAAGTTTGGCCTAAAGGTTTCTCTGTACACATTGAAGTGTAACCCAACTTGATGTGTAAACAGACTGCAACCTAAATTGGAATTAAACTCTTGTAACAAGCAACTGAGTCTCAACTAATCATAGCAACTGAAACTTCAGCCAATCAGAGGCTGAAAGCTGCCAAAACATGACTATATAAAGCAAATGTCAGCTGTAGCCAATCAGATTGTTTCTGTACCTCACTTCCTTTTCTTTGGCTATAAATATGACCTGCACATGTGGTGGGGTGAAGTATTCTGAATCATTTTTGGTCCAGACTTAAGCCTGATTCTAGTATTGCAAATAAAGTCAACTAAGATCTACAAAACTAGATTTGTTGTAATTTTGTTTTTTAACAACCTATAAAACTAAAGGGCTGAATTCTGTGGTATGTAAAATATATACCATTAAGAAATACTATTTTTGCAACAAAACCTTTATAAACCAGAGGACTCTGGGATGATGGAGGGGTAGGAAGCATCAGCAATCTGTCTTCTTACCTAGTTAACAGTTGTTCTGCAGAATCTGACTGATATAACTAATCTAGAATTATGGAGTCTATTGAACAGTTGCAACTTCCTGGGGAAGGTTCCTATGGAAGTTTCAGACAGTAAATTGCAACCGATTTCAATCAATTTCAGCTCTTAGCTCAGCAGTGGCTACCCATCCCCACCCTCCAACCCTGTGATAGGTGGCAGCCACACACACCTTCCTAGTGCAGCTTGCATACAGGTGGGAAAAAAAGGACCCTATTCTCCAAATAGTGGGAATTTGTGTTCTGATTGCTGATTGTTGTTTCTAATCATGGAGGGGCAGACACAGAGGCAGGCAGCCATTTTTGCTTACCACTCTCCTGATTGTTGTAAGCCTCTCCCCCTCAGTTTGAATTGACTTCCAGGGGATTTAAAGAACTAGAACCTTTTTTCCCTTTATGTTTCTCTTTTTCCCCTTTTGGGAGCCAGACATTAATGTCTAGGACATTCAAAAGCAACCACATGTATAAGAAAAATTAGGAAGGAAGTCACTACATGTGCCAAAAGAAAGACATAGGCTCCGAAAGGACCAGAGAAGGCCTTAAGTTTACAGCTCAGTCTAATCCTTAGAACAGAGACATCCTGCAATACTTTTTTAAAAAGAAAGAAAAAAAGAAAGAGCAAACCATGGGGAAGTGGGGATGGGACTCTGGTTTTCAGAGTTACCATATTATTAGATTTAAATGCCCAGTTTTACACAAAAAATCACAAGGCATACAAAGAGACAGGAAATTATAACCCATATAAAAGAAAAAAATAAACTAACATAAACTGTCCCTGAAAAAAAACTGATGGCAGATTTAAAACAACTATCTTAAAGGTGCTCAAAGAACTAAGGGTAAATGTGGAGAAAGTCAAGGAAACAATTTATGGGCAAAATGGAAACATCAATAAAGAGACAGAAAACCAAAAAAAGAAAAAGAAAAAAGGTGGAGCTAAATAGTATAATGACCTAAATGAGAAATTCACTAAAGGAATTTATAGGCAGATTTGAGCAGGTAGAAGAAAAAGGTCAGTGAACTTGAAGATAGGATGACAGAAATTATCCAGTCTGATGAATAGAAAAAAAGAAGATTGACAAAAAGTGAGCAGAGCCCAAGGTACCTGCGGGACAACATCAAGCAGACCAACACGTGCATTGTGGCCATCTTGGAAGGAGAAGAGAAAAGGACATAGAGAATTTTTTTTTTTAAATGCCTGAAAACTTCTCAAATTTAATGAAAGACATGAATTCAAAATCCAAGAAGCATAATAAACTCCAAGTAGGATAAATTCAGAGACCTATACTGAGACACATTATAATCAAACTGTCAGAAGCCAAAGATAAAGAGAGAGTCTTGAAAGTAGCAAGAGAGAAGACTCATCATACACAAGGGATCCTCAATAAGATTATCAACAGATTTTTGTTAGAAACCTTGGAGGCCAGAAAGCAGCAGGCTTTCTCTTTAGAACTTATAAAAGTTATTCTTCTTATAATAATGATTTATAACTCCACTTTTTGTTTTCTACATGATTTAGGAGACTATTACATTTTTAAAAATCAGTAGTTTAAAAGCTAGTATCATTGTAACTTTGGTTTGTAATTCCAAATTTGTATTCTACATAACTGAAGTGACAAATGCATAACAAATTATTAGCTTATGTTTTTGTACACACAATGTATAATGATGTAATTTTGTGACATTAACAACTGAAAGGGGGTGGGATAGAGCTGTAAAGGAGCAAAGTTTTTGTATGTTATTGAAGTTAAGCTGGTTAAGCTGGCATAAATTCAACTTAGAGTGTTATAACTTTAGTCATAGTTAGGATGTTCAATGTAATTCCCATGGTGACCACAAAGAGAATAGCTATAGAATATATACAGAAGGAAGTAAAAAAGAAATTTAAATATTTTACTACAAAAAAATAACTAAATACAAAAGAAGACAGTAATGCAGAAAATGAGGAACAAAATTAAGCTATAAGGCATATAGAAAACAAACAGCAAAATGGCAAAAGGTCCTCCTTATTGGTAATTACTTTAAATGTAAATGGGTTAAACTCTTCAATCAAGACAGAGACTGACAGAATTGATTTAAAAAGCATGATCCAACTATATACTGTCTATAAGAAACTCACTTTAGATCCAAAGTCACAAATAGATTGAAAGAGAAGTGACAGAAAGAGATATTCCATGCAAATAGTAAACAAAAGAGAGTGGGGGTGGATGTATGAATATCAGACAAAATACACTTTAAATTTGAAAAGATTACAAGAGACAGAGAAGGATATATATATTAATAAAAGATTCAATATAACAAGAGGACATAACCATTTTAGACATTTACACATCTAATAACAAACCCTCAAAATACGTGAAGCAAAAGTTGACAAAATTAATGGGATAGACAGTTCTACACTAACAGTCGAAGACTCACTCTCAATAATGAATAAAACAATCATACAGAAAGAAGATAAGTGAGGAAGTAGAGGACTTGAACATCACGATAAACCAATTAGCTCTAATAGACATGTAAAGAATACTCTATCCAACAACAACAGAATATATATTCTTCTCAAATGCACATGGGACATTTTCCAGGAAATTGGAACCCTTTTGCACTTTTGGTGGGAATGTAAAATTGTACAGCTGCTGTGGAAAACAGTATGGAGGATCCTCTAAAATTTTTAAATGTATCACCATATGATCCAACAATTTCACCCCATGATATATATATATAAGAGAACTAAAGCAAGGTCTCAAAGAGAAATTTGTACATCCATGTACATAGCAGTGTTAATCATAACATCCAAAATGTGGAAGCAACCCAAGGGTCAATCAATGAATGACTGAATAAGCAAAATGTGGTGTAATATTTCATCAGCCTTATGAAGGAATAAAATCTTGGTATATGCAACAACATGGATAAACATTGAGGAACTTATGCTTAATGAAATAAGCCAGTTACAAAAAGACAAATACTGTACAATTCCACTTATATGAGGTACTTAGAGCAGTCAAAATCATAGACATAGAAAGTAAAATGGTGGTTTCCAGGGCCTGGGAGAAGAGGGGAGTAGGGAGTTGTTTAATAGGTATAGAATTTCAGTTTTGCGAGATGAAAAGAGTTCTAGAGATAGATAATGGTGTAGCTTGCACAACAATATAGATGCACTTAATACCACTGAACTGTACACATAGAAATGGTTAATCTGATAAATTTTGTCATATGTATTTTTACCACAGTTTTTCAAAACTTGAAAAATATTGTATAAACCAATAGTAAAGTTCACTGTTAAAAAGTGGCTTTCCTTCCAAATCTAATTCTATTCCTTTTACTTGCTAGCCCAAGGTAACCAGCTGCCAAAATCATGAGGACAGCACACCATGATTTACTTCATCAGAAAATTTTCTGCAAAGCCATCATTGGAAACATAGGCTTCTAGAAATGAAATATATCAGCTTTATACAGCTTAATAATGAGACTATTCTGAGCCATCTCCGCCTTACGTGGTTCATTTTTAAACCACTACATAGGCCCAGTTATATTCTTCCCACCAAGCCTTCTTTCAACCTGTGTATAATAAAGAGATGAAGTCTAAAAAAGATGTCAGTGACCATATTAATTTTTGAATATCTCAAAAACATAAAGTCTTTAAAAGACCATATGCTAGTTTTTTTAGTTTCCAAACCACAATGGATGTACTGGAAGTAATTTTTCTAAGGTCCCTGCAATAAATGAAATCCAAGATAGTTCCAACAAATGATGAATTTGTGGTGGAAAAATAATTTCACTCGTTTGCTGTCTTATCCTAGGTTTTGCTTTCTCTCCAGAAAAAATACATGAGGGTAAGGATAAAGAAAGGAATGAAACAGGAGGCATACTTGCAATGTTTACAAAGCAAAAAAGAAGTGTTGTGGTTCTGTGAATGCAGAATGTTTTGACAATATTTCAGATTCAGCAGGACATCTGGTGTGGATGTTATCAAGGGCATTAGAAGCAAATAGTTAAATTCTGCTATCAGTTCCCTTGCTATTCTACCATGTGGAAATCTTTTTCTTTTTTTTCCTCAGTCTAGTCATTATTGACTTGGGAGAGACAAAATCAAATTAAACATAACTGTGTGAACTGCTTCCCACCCAACTTTGGGGTTGCATAACATTGTGGCCTATTTTTAGTACATAGACTTAGTTCCTGAACTCAGCTTCCTTAAATAGGTTTCCATGCATTGGCTTGAATTTTGTATAGAAATCCAAGTTGCAAAAAAGTAAGGGTCTGAAAGACTCAATATTGTTAAAATGTCAGTGTACTCCAGATTAATCTGAACGTTCAATGCAAGCTCAATGAAAATCCCAGCAGGTTGTTTTGTAGATAATGATAAATGTTCTAAAACGCACATGCAAAGTCACAAAGAACTTCCATAGTCAAAGCAATTTTGAAAAAAGAACAAAGATTTAGTCATCACACTACACATTTCAAGACTTAATATAAAACATTAATTGAGACAGCATGGTACTGGTGAAAGCATGAACCAATGATGGGGCCTAGAATCAGTGATATCCCAGTAATAATGAAGGGCCCAGATTTTTGTTGCTAAATACTATTTTCTAATAAAAGAAACCAGACCTCCTTATAGAAGTAGTGAATACCAAGGCTGCAGTAGGGAAAACCTAAGATAAACCTGGAGCATCTTGCAGTACCAGAAAGTAAGAAAGTGATCATAAAGAATGGGGGGCATGTGAAAAGCTCCCAGAAGCCAACCTGAAAGAGCTCCCAATGTCCAAAGCTTGAACAGGCTAACGATAGATTTCATTATCTCCATAGAATACAATAAGCATCCATGAGTTTATAATGACATAAAAAAAAGGGGGGGGGAATAGCTTTTCCAATTAGCAAATGTAGAAGAGAAAACATAAATAGAAACTCAGCATTAGAATAGCACAGTAATAATTGTTGCAGACAAGATCCACCAATTAATGCTAAAATTAATGGACAAAACTTTGAAAAGAAACAGAATATTTGTCTAGTGTGAACTTATCTCTCCCAAGATATTATTTGCAAAAGGGAAAATGAGCAATTTTCAAATGGAAAGACCTGGCAGATGCCTCCTTAGCCAGGTGATCAAGGTTAACATCACCAGTAATGAAATATAGTGACATCATTTACCTCCTGATATGATACACTAAGAAGGGCTCATCATTTCTGTGGTACTCTTGCCAAAAATTCATGAATTAAATCTAATCATGAAAAAAATTAGACAAATTCAAATAGTGGGACATTCTGTAAAATAGCTGCCTAGTACTTTTTAAATGTGTCAGATCCTCATTTTTCAAAGGAAGATATACAAATGGCCAACAGACACATGAAAAAATGCTCAAAATCACTTAGCATCAGGGAAATGCAAATCAAAACCACATTGAGATGCATTTCACCCCGGTTAGACTGGCTAACACCAAAAAGACAGAGAATAACAAATGCTGACAATGATACAGAGAAAGGGAGAAGCTCCTGCACTGCTGGTAGGACTGTAAATTGGTGCAGCCATTATGGAAAATGGTATGGAGGTTTCTCAAACAACTGCAGATAGATCTACCATATGACCCAGCTATTCCACTGCTGGGTATATACCCAAAGGAATGGAAATCATTATGTCAAAGCAATACCTGCACTCTCATGTTTGTTTGCAGGTCTATTTACAATAGCCAAGAGTTGAAACCAACCTAAATGTCCATCTTCGGATGACAGGACAAGGAAAATGTAGTATATATATATATACACAACAGAATACTACTCTGCCATAAAAAATAATCAAATAATGCCATTAACAGCAACATGGATGAACTTAGAGAAAATCAGGTTAAGTGAAATAAGCCAGGCACAGAAAGAGAAATACCGTATGTCCTCAGTTATAAGTAGAAGCTAAAAAAATAAACAAATACATTTTAAAAAGAAAGAAAGATACAACAATCACAATAATATACTGAACTTTCAAAAGGAGGAGCAGAACTGAGGTTACCAGAGGTGGGAAAGGGAGATGGGGACGGGGGTAAGGGAGGAATTGGTAAAGGGCCATGAAAAATGATTACATCGTATAATGTTGAATATACTAATTTTCCTGATTTGAGCATCACATATTGAACACAGGTATTGATATTCAACTCTGTACTCCACAGATACGTACAATCAACTATGCTACAATTTTTTAAAAAATTTTTAATATTTTCAAGAAAAAAATTTTTTAAAAAAGTGTCAGGTCTTGGAAGATAGAGAGAGACTGAGGGACTATTACAGATTGGGAAGGAACATGGAGACATGAAAATTAAATGCAATGTGGAATCCTAAATTAGGACATGGACCAGAAAAATCACTAGTGAGAAGATTGATGAAATTTAATTGTCTGTTTAGATGATAATAATAATAGTAGTAATAATAATAATATTAGCAAGGATTTAGGTGCTGGCTCCTTAATAAACTCCCCCTAGTTACCATAATGCAGTCTAAATAAGAAGTCCCCGTGGTGGGCTACTGTGACTATTCATTGGATTTAAGAGTAATGAATAATTAAGGATGTGTGAATGCTGCTGATAAATTAAAATCTCAGAAGGTGCTGCTAATGCATTACTCGGCCCAAGGAGACAGCATAACATAACAAAAATATTTTCACACTTCATAATTATTGAACTTCTTTCTGTTTCTCCTTGCACTCTAAATCTGTTCCTCTCTCTCTCTTCCCATCTGTCTCTCTTTTTCTCTCTCCCTCCATTTTTACTCACACTTCTGCATTATGTTCACATATACAATATAAATTTGAAGTATATTTGTAAGGTAACTGATATTTTTATCGAGATTCATAGCTTCTCTACCTATGTTTTTAAAAAGTTTCTCTTTTTCACCACACAAAGCTAAAGCTATATTAAGGTGATTGCTGTTCTACATAAGCTTGTAGAGGTTACAGGCTCTTGGTAGAAAACGTTTTTCAGTTTCTGGCAAAAAGCATAGAAAACCATTCACAATGATGTTGTCAGAATGTATTTTCATGAGATGCTTTGAAATAGACAAAATAATGCACAAAAAGATTTTATTCTTTAACATTATAAATCAACCCAGTTTTTACTTTCTTATTCATAATTATGCTGCACTCTAACACAATACTTAGATAGCCCATTAAAATATAAGTAATTTCCAAATGTGATGGTTCTATTTCATAGAAGAGCATAATTCTTACTTGTAAAAGAGAATTAATCAAATTCTGTTACATTTCCTTCTCTATTGTCACTACTTTTTCAGAAAAACAAATTTTATTTAGTGCTGATGTGGTACAAATTAGACAGATGAGAGGTGCTCCCTGAGTTAGCTACCCCATAATTTATACCAAAATTAACTTCACATGCAGCTCAAGTACTTTCAGAATCTGGCTGTCATCCTAAATGCCTTCACGGGGGGATGCAAACTGTTATTCTTGTTTTCTTTTTTTTTTCTCCAATTTGCTGCTAATTTCCTAAATTGAATTTCCACCAGTTTAGCTCTGAGAGAGTCTAACCAAAAAAAGATCCTAAAGATCTAGGAGGGCTGGCCAGTTAGCAAAGTTGGTTAGAGAGCAACCACCATGGTCACAGGTTCGGATCCCCATCCCAGACAGCCACCAAAAAAAAAAAGAAAGAAAGAAAAACCAAGAACAATAGGTATCTGTGTATCTGTGTTTAGAAAGTGAAAACAAATAGAGCATTTCTCAAATACACAAGTGTTAGTACTAGGTCTCCTAAATCTATCATTTCTTTACTCTCCCATCCTTCTTACAACTGGCCCTAGACTGGAGGAAGTGCCATAAACAGAGAGAGAGAATAAACACCAGGTGTGTGTATGTAAGTGAATGTGGGTATATTGGCTGCATGTGTTTGTAGAGTAGGGACTGAACTGCAGGGATGCTATTCTCGATTTAGAATAGCCTGCTGATTGAAATGCCCAGCTATGTGCACAGCTCCCTACCACATTCTGTACCATGAAACAACCAACATAACTAGACATTTGAAGAAACCTGAAAAGTGCAAGAGAAGACTCAAGATACAAAATTCTGACCCAGAGCAGATAATTCAAGTAATTAAAAGACACTTTTAAAATCTTTCTATTAGTCAGTAAGAAATTTGAAAAGAATTTTGCATTCATAAAACAAGAATAGGTGAACTTTAACAAATTAAAATCATGATTGCTCAGATTTTAAATAGTTCTCTAGAACTGTCAGAAAATAAATTTAAGGAAACCTACAAGAACAAAAAGAAATATACATGGTAAATATGGAAGATCTGATAAGGGAATCAGAGAGTAAATTAAGAGGTCTCTAGCAAACACTGCTGGTTGCCTGCTGAACATTCATTCTCTGCTTCTTCCTTTCGTGGTTTCTCCTTTTCCCAATTCCTTCCCTCCGCTTTCTGATTAGACCACAGGAAGCACATATGGAGGAAAAGTAGCTGTGTTGGGAGCAATTGTGAAGAATTAGAGGCAGAATCTGTTTTGGCTGATTCTCCCTTCATTGGCCGATAGATTTTGGTATTAGAACTACAATTCTAATAGTTGATGATACAGTGAACAATATTAAACATAGTCAAATAATGTAAATATTGATTTTCCAGTTTTTAGGAACAACCTGCAAATTAATCACAAAATGCTTACTAATGGTAACAAAACAGAATACAAATCTTAATAATCTTGATCATGTAAAAATACAGCTGAGAGCAGGCAAACCACACAGTTACTCTGCTCTCAATATCTGAGGTAGAAGGGGACTGAAGAAATCTCCTTAGAGAGGAGATCAGTTTGATGTGAGTTTTAAAATGTTTATAACTTTTGAGTTAGGAATCATCTTTTAGGAATGGATAATCAGATGTTCAAAGACCTGTGTGTGAGAGTATGAAGATGTTCATCATAATGTTCATTATATTATCTAAAAAAGTATCAATGTCAATGTGCAAACAATAGAAAATGCTTAAATAAATTGACCTATCTATATAATAATATATAATATTAAAATAGTAACTCTTTAAAGATTCAGGAAATACTCATAATACAGTATTTTTCAAATACGTGGATCAAAGAGGGCTCTTTTCTTAAATATGTAATAATGTGGCCCTAACTTGGGCTGCTGCAACAAAATGTCACAGACTGCGTGGCTTGAACAACAGACATTTATCTCTCACATTCTGGAGACTGGGAAGTCCAAGATATTTATTTCTCACAATTCTGGAAACTGGGAAATCCAATTTCAAAGTGCCTGCAGATTTGATTCCTGATGAGGGCTCTCTTTCTGGCTTGCATACAGCCACCTTCTCACTGAAAATTCACACGGAACAGAGAGAGCTCTGCCCTCTCTTCCTCTTCTTAAAAGTTCATCAGTTCCTTCGTGGGTGCCCTATCACATGATCTCATCTAAACCTAATTAATTCCCAAGGACCCCACCTCCAAATACCATCATTTTGGGGGTTAGGGCTTCAACATACAAATTTTGTGGGAACACAAACATTCAGCCTATAAAAATGTTGAACATTCATTTACTGTTTGCTGTGTGTGAATTTTTAAAAACTTTACATATATTAATCAATCTAAATCTACAAACCATCCCAGAAAGTAGATGCTATTAGTGAGCATGCATATGCAGAATATATATACACATATGTATACACACACACATTTATATATACATATAAACAATTTTATATACATATACACATATGTATGCATATATAAGTGTATGTATATAATTCTATTATTTGTTTACAATTTTTCCTTCTCTTCCTTGTCTTGCTATGGTTCCCTCTCCATAAGAGGAGTATAAGGGTACTTCAAGAAGTTCATAGAAAAATAGAACTAAAAGATAATACAAATCTTTCCATGAATATCCTAAAATACTCTTGTGCATTCTCTGCCCCATTAACTCTGATTAGCCATGGAAGTAGCTTTAGTTTAATAAACCACTTCTAGGTGTGATGTGAGCAGACACTTTAAATGAGCTTGCATGGTTCAGCTTGCCTTCTTTGCTTCTGCCATCATCAAGCAAGAAATGGGACTCAGGTATTCACTGGTCCCAGAATGAGATGTGTGTCATGGGGCCAAATCTACCTACTTCCTGGAGCCAGGTCAAATGAAACAGCTGAGCCCAGCAAGCCAAATTCCAGCCAAATCATCAATCTGTACAATCATGAATGAGAAAAATAAATGTTTGTTGCTTTAGTCCACTGGTGTTTTGTGGATCTTTGTTACACAGTATTATTTCATTAACACCTGACTAATACAGCATGTCTAAAGAAAGACTTTAGTGGTAATCTCTGGGTAGTAGAATTATAAATAATTTTTGTTATCTTCTTTACAGCTCTTGAATGACTTCAAAACTAGTAGACATTACTTTTTTCAATTTTTAACATGCTGTCAGATAAAGCAAATACTTTCACATTTATATTCTATGTTTGTATTTATATACAGAATTATCTTAAAATCATATTGATTTGGAACCTTAAAATTATATATTATCCAACATTTACTGAAACAATTTTAAAATTTCATTTTTTCCATGGCTTAATATGTTGGAAATTAAATAATCTCCTGGCTCAAAGAACCACTTAGACTTTTTTTGAAAAGCAAATCAAAATCAGTGAGTCAGTAATCTATCTTCTTGGGCATACATGAATTTCTTCAAAATGTCATAAGACTGGTTTAATAAGTTGCTCATGGAGATGCATAGTCTTACAGAAAAGGCAATCTTAGTCTATTTTAATTATCTAGAATCCTGAATAATCTTTAATTTATACAACCACTGGAGCATCACACTGGGATACATTTGTTGAGCTATGACAAATCTTGGTGACCTTTGGGAACACTGGTGAAGCATTTTATGTATCATCTGAGTGGAGAGACTCCATCAAACAAGGCAGTATTAAGGAACTGGCCAGAATCCAAATTTATTCTTCGTGGTGCTTCTGAGTTTCAGTCTCAAAGTCCTTTGAGCGACAAAGGCCAAGGCCAATTACCTCAACAAAGGGGAAAATCAAAAATTAGCTTCGCTTCTGCCATTTAGCCTTTTCCGTTAGCCTCTTACTCTCCTGGGTGGCTTGGATCTAAGAATGACTTTAAGGCTGATCCCAAGGAGTGGAATGATAAAAATATAAAATCAATTTTTATGCTATCACAATTCTTTTTTCATGTTGATGTCTCCAACAAGACAAAAAGAATCGCTACCGGTAACTGTCTCTGGTGAAAACAGAAAAAAGACACTGAATCTTTTAAACAGTTTAAGTGTCGATGATAATCCCAAATTTTCCTTACTGTCATACTTTCCTAGTGCCTTCTTTCACTACAAATAACATTGTGCTAAAATAACATAGAAAAGTCAAAATTCTTTAATGCTTTGCCTGCTTTGGCCTTTCCTGGACTCAATTGTTAATACTCTCTCCTTAGAAGGCTGCTTGAAGCAGATAAGAATACAAATTTCAGAAGAGCTGGTAGGGTAGCAAGGTGGCTTGTTGCTCATCAAGAGATCTTTTCAATGCCTTTTCCTGAAATAAAAGTAGCTCAAACTGCTTATTGCCTCATGAATATTTGGGGACACAGAGAGAATATAATTTCTTGACCAAAGAATGGAAGTGTGCTCTTGATTTTAGGAAGAAAACCATATTGATTTCAGGAAGATAACTGGCAATTTAGAAATTATTAAAAGAAATATAAGCTTTAATTAACTTTGTCATTGGAAGTATTTCTTCTTAGGGTATTATGGGAATATCCCTGACAGCTCCTTTGTTGTGCTTCATTGCTTATCTTTTTTTCTCTTTGCTGGTCATTGCTCCTCAGGTAGAGTTCAATCTTTTCTTTTGCCTTTTTTTGACTTTCTTGAACAAATCTCAATACTGCTTTTCTCTAAAGAATTCACGTATTGCAAAAAAGAAGAAAAGAAGGAAGGAAAAAAGGAAGAATTTTTTCTAATATTTACCATATTTGCCTCAACATCTATAACACCGCTTGTATCATGAATCCTGATTAATCCTCCTGTTGGATTTGTGAGGCTAAAAACTGTGTTCTGTGGAAAGAAGAGAGTTACAGGTTGCTCCTTAGTCTGTTCTTAGCACTGTCCCCCTTATTATTGATGTACTTTTAATTGGTGTGAGGGCTGAATGTTTTAGTGACCTTAGGCAACTTTTTGTAAACTATGTTCACTTTAACTACAACTTAGCCAGATGCTCCTGTCTGCCCGCCCATGTTTATTGAGTTATAATTGACAAACTAAAATTGTATATAGTTGGTATGTACAACATGTTTTTATATACGTATATGTTGGAAAATAATCACCACAATCAAGATAATTAACATATCCATCACCCCATCACCTCACATAGGTACCATTTACTTTTCTTTGTGGGGTGTGTGTGTGTGTGTGTGTGTGTGTGTGTGTGTGTTTGGTGAAAACTCTTAAGATCTATCCTGTTAGTAAACTTCAGGTATACAGTACAGTTTTGTTAACTATATTTACATTGTTGTACGTGAGGTCTCAAAACTTGTTCATCTTGTATGATTGAAACATTGTATTCCTTGAACAACATCTCACTTCCCCTCTTCTCAGCCCCTAGTAAGCACCGTTCTATCTACTTCTGTGAGTTTGACTATTTTAGATCTCACATATAAATGAGCTCATGCAATATTTGTCCTTCTGTGTCTGGCTTATTTCACTTAGCATAATGTCCTCCAGATTCATCCATGTTGTTGCAAATGGCAGGATTTCTTTTTTTTTTTTTTTTTTTAGGACTGAATAATATCCATTGTGTGTGTGTGTGTGTAACACTTTCTTTATCCATTCATCTATCAATGGTCATTTTGGTTGTTTCCATATCTTGGCTATCGTGAATAATCGTGAATAAAGACAACTGCCAAGTTAATTCTGCATGAACAAATCTCTCTTAAATTCAGTGGCAGGCAACAAGTGTTTCTTTTCAGGATAACGGGTCTGTACTGTCAAAGGGAAACCTGCACTCCCGTGTTTGTTGCAGCTGTATTTATAGTAGCCAAGAGTTGGAATAAACCTAAATGTCCATCAATAGATGACTGGATAAGGAAAATGTGGTATATATACTCAATGGAATATGACACTGCCATAAAAAAGAATGAAATTCTGCCATTCATAGCAACATGGATGAACTTAGAGAAAATTATGTTGAGTGAAATAAGCCAGGCACAGAAAGATAAATACTGAATGACCTCACTCACAAAGTGGGAGCTGAAATGAAGAAAGGAAGGTGAGAAAGAAAGAAAGAAAGAGAGAGAGAGAAACAAAAGAAAGAAAGAAAGAAAGAAAGAAAGAAAGAAAGAAAGAAAGAAAGAAAGAAAGAAAGAAAGAAAGAAAGAAAGAAAGAAAGAAAGAATCACAATAATACATTGAACTTTAAAAAGAGAGAGAGAGAGAACAGAACTGAGGTTATTAGAGGTGAGAAAAGGAGGGCGAGCAGGGTCAGCAAGAAATTAGGTAAGGGTGACAAACATTGGTTATGTTTTATAAGCATGACTATACCAATGATTTTGATGTGATCATCACGTGTTGTACACATGTATTGATATTCAACCCTGTTCACCACAAACATGTGTAATCAATTATGTTTCAATAAAAAATAATAATAAATTTAAAATCTATGCATTAATATTAAAAATTTTTTGCACCAAAATATACTCATAGTAACTTATATAATTTGTCTGAATAGGATCTGACATTTGCAACAACATGGATGAATCTGGAGGACATTATGCTAAGTGAAATAAGCCAGACACAGAAGGACAAATATTGCATGAGCTCATTTATATGTGAGATCTAAAATAGTCAAACGCACAGAAGCAGAGAGTAGATAGAACGGTGCTTACTAGGGTCTGAATAGGATCTAGTTTGAGTCACTAAGAAGGAAAGACATCAGTTTGAAAAGATCCCAATCAGAGCAATAGAAATTCTGCTAAACTGAAGCAAGAACAAATACCAAATTGATGTTGAAGCTGGCAGAAGAATGGTGAAGTCATTGATGTCTTAGAAAAAGTTTATGGGAAAAAATTCCCCAAGAAATCAGCTGTTTACAAATGAATAACTCATGTTAAGGAGAGACAAGATGACACTGAAGATGAAGCTTGAAGCATCAGACCATCCACACCCACTCATTAGTAAAAAATTAATCTTGTCAGTTCCCTAACTGAAGAGGACTGATGATTAACAGCAGAAACAGCAGCCAATGCCATAGACATCTCAGTGGCTCAGCTTACACAGTTCTTACTGAAAAAATACAGTTGAGCAAACTTTCTGCTTGATGGGTATCAAAACTGTTGTGCCCATGTCACACATCCAGGCCAGCGATGGAAGCCAGGCCCATGCCCGAGGGGCACTGGGAGAGGGGGACCGTGGGCCCTAGCCCTGTCCCTGCCACCACCACTGCCACCGCACATCCAAGCCAGCAACGGAGCCAGCCCGACGCCCAGGATCCTGGGAGATGGGTGCCCACCGCTGCCTGCAACCAGATCCTAGAAGATACTTATCAATCACATGTGTCTCTTTGGGTGTGTGACTTATCTGCTTATGTTCTTCACCAAACTTCAGCTTAGATTTTTCTAATTCATTTTTATGTCCTTTTTGCAATAAGGATATTAATCTTTGTGTGTTAAAAACAAACAAACAAAAAAGTAGAGAATACAATAATGGTTACCAGAGGCTGGGAGGGGGAGTTTGGGGGAAGATTAGGGGTGAACTAATAGGGACAAAAGTATGCTATGTACCCTAAGTGAATCTATGCATGTATTGAAACAGCACACTGTACCCCACAAAAATAAATATAAATAAAATTGAAAACAAACAAACAAAAAATCTGTTGTGTCCAGATCAGCTGCAAACAAGAAGAGTTTCCAATGGAAATTTTAAACAAGTAGAATCAAGATCCTGAAGAATTTTTTTGAAGAACTGTAACAAAAGATGAAACACAGCTTTTCCAGTGTGATCCTGAATACAAAGCCCAATCAAAGCCATGGCTACCAGGAGGTGGAAGTGGTCCCGTCAAAGCAAAAGTGCATTGGTCAAGAGCAAAGATCATGGCAATAGTTTTTTGAGATGCCCAAAGCATCGTGCCTGTTGAATTTCTGGAAGGCCAAGAATAATAACATCTTATTACGAGAGTGTTTTCAGAAAATTAGCCAAAGCTTTAGCAGAAAACATCCAGGAAAGCTTCACCAGAGAATCCTCTTCCACCATGATGATGTTCCTGCTTATTCCTCTCAGCAAACAAGGGCAATTTTGCCACAGTTTTAATGGGAAATCATTAAGCATCCACCTTATGGCCCTGATTTGGCTCCTTCTGACTTCTTTTTGTTTCCTAATAATGTTAAAAAAAAAAAAAAAAAACACTCCGTTGACATGGTTAAATTCCCAGGACCCTCAGCTCTTCAGGGAGGGACTAAATGGCTTCTCTCGTTGCTTACAAAAGTGTCTTGAACTTGATAGAGCTTACACTGTGAAATAATGTTTCCATTTTTTTATTTGTATCTTTTGATTTCATTTTTCCATTAACTTTTTTAAGTCCCCTTGTATTTCATCGTATTCCGTCCCAGCACATACAGTTTCTGCATTCACCCTCCCGATCTCTCTTTCATCCTTTGAGGAAGAGACGGTCCTTCTTTAAGTTGAATCTTGTGCTCTGGAGGCCCTCTCCTCAATTCTTTTCTCAGTTATTCCCTCTCTCCTGGAGTTTTCCCTCTTCTACATCGTCTCTCTCTTCTTAGCATATAAATATGTTCAAAGCTTGCTTTTGACTAGGGTTTCAAAAAAAAAACTTATTTAATGTCACTTCCATCTAGATTATCCTTCTTAGTATTTTTCCTTTCATAGTCAATATTCTTGAAGGGGCATTGTGACAGGCAGAAATCAAGATGGGTCCCAATGTTCCCAACCCTGGAGAATGCATCCTGTTTAGTCCCTAGGATTTGTGAGTGTGATGGAACTTGTTCCTATCATTAGGTTATATTTTATAGTACAATTGACTTTATGAATAGGAGACTACACAGGTGGACCTGACCTAATCACATAGCCCTTTAAATCTGTGTTTAGAGTCAGAGACAAAGAAGTCAGTGATTTGAAGCATGAGAAGGTTTTTGTGCACATAGTTGGCTTGAAGATGGAGGGAGCCACACGGCAAAGAACATGGCAGTGTCTAGGAGCTGAGAGTGGTCTCCAATGGGTAGCCAGGAAGGAAATGGGA
Organism: Cynocephalus volans; assembly: GCF_027409185.1. NCBI lineage: Eukaryota > Metazoa > Chordata > Mammalia > Dermoptera > Cynocephalidae > Cynocephalus > Cynocephalus volans. Next base: position 15,050,700 of record NC_084461.1, read on the forward strand.
AACTTAGTCCTAAAACCACAAGTAACTGAATTCTCCCAGCAATAACAACAAGCTTAGGAGCAGACAATTTTCCTCAGAGCCTCCAGACAAGAACTCAGCCTGGCCAATACCTTGATTTTAGTCTGGTAATACACCGAGCAGAGAACCTACCATGCTGTAGCAGACTTCTGACCTACAGAATTGTGAACTAATAAAGGAGTGTTGTTTTAAGGCTGGAAGGATTTGATAATTTGTTAGACAGCAATAGAAAACTCATGCAAGCATTCTATCCTTGCTGCTTTCACTTACTCTTTCCTTTGCCCATGTGATCTGGCTGAATAATATATCAATATACTGAAATTCTTATGTGAAGGTAACCCTTCAGTTATTTGTGGCTAAGCCTATTGGTCCTGTCTCATCTTACACTAAAAACATGGGGTAGAAATAGAGTTAAATTCTATCAGCTCTCTTAAATAGAAGTTTTATACCTCCCTCTTAGGGACAACTTCACAATTATCCAAGTACTCCAGGAGATTATTCAATCTAGTTGTCAACTAGGAAAACATCCAGCCATGCATTTCTGTAGAAGGCAAGAAAGCTGAACCCCAATAAACATGAAAGATTTGTCTCGGTTGCAGAAGGTCATACCATAGATGTCCAAAGAGCCAGTTTAATTCTGTATGAGTCTTCATCATTATAAATGCAATGGAATTTATTTCACTCTTCTTATGTTATTTTAACATATAAATATAAACACGTGCCCCCATGTAGATCTGTCAATATGTAGTCACAGCACTGAGTTCAGCCCTATTTTGTAAATAAGATCTTCCCTTTACGGAGTTTACAGTCTAGATACAAAAAACAACATATGTACCCAAACAACTGTCATACAAGTAGAAAGTGATGTGTCATTTAAAAATGGGAATACATTTTTATAGTAATTCATAGAAGGGAGTAATTATTTCTTGTTGGAATAACACAATAGATTTATCAACAAGGTTACACATGATCCTTTGTCTTTGGTGGAAATTGAGCCAGGCAGCATTTTTTCATCACCTTAGTAAAAAGATGCAACATCACTATCTGTTTCCAAATATGTTGATACCTCCACAGAACACCCTGGATTCTGTTCAATTAAAAAGAAAAGTTCTTTGAAAATTAGTTACCATTCTCCAAGGGATAAAATTCTAAGCTTTTAACCTTGCTAAGTTTCCTTCATTAACGAATCCTAGCAGAGTAAAGAGGGCTTCTTTTTTCCTTGCAGCAGCACCTAAGCCCCCTGGAATTTGGAAGTGTGCCCATAGAATAGCCCCTGAGAGAGACACATGCCAGGCAGATCAAGCGGCTCTTTCTGGGGGTCAGTTAAAGGGCTTCACAGAGAAGTCCATGTTTTTCTCAGACATCTCACCAACTCCCACCAGGAAATATGCTTTCTAGGGATTTTGCTCCTGATAGCTCATCCTTGAGAGAGAAACGAAATACCTCACTATTACTCGTTAGCACTTCCCCTCCAGAGAATCTAATGGCACGTATGCTGCCACTGAGGACTTCAGAGAAGACAGTCCTTAGGGAACAAGGACATATAAGATAGAATGAGTCATTTGGGGGAGGTGGAGGTGGGCTTAGCAACAGATCTGGATCCAAGGGCCTGGATGAATACAGAGTGTATAGAGTGCGGTGTGAAGTTACTCCGAGGGGGAAGAAATTACAGAGATGCAGGGAGGCAGCAATTCCAATCCAAATGAGATCTTCAGTAGGTGAGCAACAGAGGCTTAGAAAGGCATTGAACTTCCTCCAAGGTCATGCAAGTGACCGATTTGGGGATGCGAGCCTGAATCTAGGTCTTTTCTCTTGCTTCCCTCTGACTTCACTAAGCACTTCAAAGTGATATTTACTTCTGAGATTGTAGGCTTCTGAATCATGAGAAAGGATTAAATCTACACATCTTATTTTCCCTGACAGCACTAGGTGTTGAGATGTTTTTGATGCAGAAATCATTTTTTAATCCTGAGCATCCTATTCCTGTTCATGCAGCTCTGCAAGACCTATCCTGCCAATGTTCACACACACACACACACACACACACACACACACACACACACGCACACGCACATGCACACTCCTTCTCACAGTTACCAGAAAAAAATGTCCAGTTCCTGATTCTCGGTGCACAAAGAACCATTCAAATTTGTATTTACCTTTTTTACTGACCCTTTCTGCCTCTGTGATTGCTGGCATAGACTGTCCACGTGAAAATAATATTATTTGCATCAGTGTGCCCAGATTTACCTGTGAACATACATTGAGGAACTTTAAAAGACTACAGATGCTAATGTTCTAGCCCAGAGATCCATTTTCAATTGGTCTGGAATGGGATTCAGGCATCAGGATACTTAAAGTGTCTACTGGTGATTTTAATGTTTAGCGGGGATTGAAGACCAGTGATGTAAAATGTATTACTTTTCCATGGAGAAAATTCTAGCCCAGGCTAATGAAATCAGAATCTCTAGGGATGGGGCCCAAGCAGCAGTATTTTTTAAGCTCCCCAGGTGATTACAATGTACTGTCTCTACACCATACACTTTATATTCATCCATGTCCTGTGGTCCAGACCTATTCCTGAACCCACCTCCCCCAAATGACTCACCTATCTTATATGTCCTGTTCCCTAAGGACTGTGTTCTCTGAGGTCCTCAGTGACAGTGTATGTGCCACAAAATTCTCTAGAGGTGAGGTGCTAATGAATAATAATTGGATATTTTGTTTCCCTCTCAAGGATGAGCGATTGAGAACAAAATGTCCGGGTTCAGAGTCTGTATATCAAAATGATGGTTCTAGGCCAGTTGCATATACAAGAAACACACAAGGAGATATGCAGAAACACAAATCCAGGTAGTGCCCTTAACCTAAGTCAGGTGTTTTAGTTTGCAAAGCTCCCACTCTGTTTGCTGCTAGTTATGGAGGACAGCAGTAACAGGAGCAGTCTGCTTTACTTGCTGTCTTGAACTCCTCACAGCCCATTATAGGTGGAGAATCCCAACACAGGGAGCTGCTGCTGCTGCTGTAAAGAAAAAAAGAGGTACCCATCAAGCCTCTAAAAAGAGCACTGAAAAGGAGATTTGGCCCAGATGGTGTCCTGCCCATGGGCTTGTGTGCTTGCAAGTGGGATACGCTTAGCACCCGTGTCTAAGAGTGACATCCTTGCCTAAAGTGGAACAGAATTTACACCTGTATATGGTAGACCCTCAAAAAGTACTAGTGGAATTAATGAATTAAGAAAATTTCCTATGGGCCCAAAGTTCTGGCCTCTGGAGTGTTTATCTGAGCAACAGGAGTCCTTATGGAATTTGTTAAAAAGAGTTTACTGGTAATAAATAGGCTAGGTTGATAGTTCCCAGTTACAATAAATCTCAGTCTTGACACTGGGCACTCTGCTGTTACTGACACATTTAGAGAATGTCAGTCTGAGTGTCCACTCTATCCAGTACTTGTGAACCCTGTCACTTAACAGGTGGAAGAGAAAAGCATGAGGTTTGCAATGAGCGTCAGCTTGGAAGAAGCATTATCGTGGCTCCCACTAGCAGGACCTGCCCCCAAGCTGGTTATTGAGAACTGCAGTTTGTCTAATGCATAACCAGGGCCATATAATCTCAGCAAATTGTCCAAGGGATTCTTGAGCATCACTTCGGGTGCTCAAAGAACATACCTCCTCTCTTTGGGTAACAGCACATTTTATTGGAAGTGGTTAGTTACTGCTCATCTCAGAGCTGTGTATTCCAACCCCTCACCTCCATCCCCTAATTTAATGTTGACTCCTTGGCCTAAAAATGCAAGGAAGTTCTGTTAAACGAGCTAACCACTGGAAATATTATGGCCGTAAGCTGAAAGAAATGAGGTGTGTACCACAGACCACATAAAACAATGAAAGCAATTTAAAGACAAAATGTTTAGGATAACAAGGAACTGTTTCGCAATATCAAAAGCATATGAGTGGCCTGCTGCTTTGGGCAATGCTCTGTAAACCTTGGCATTCACCCAGCCCCTCCTGGGAGCCCCACTAGATGACAGTAGGCCTGAGTAGCCAGCACCTCCCATCAAAATCAGCTTTTCTGACCAGTCCAGAGAGGATCAAGTCGGCCATCAGGAACCGGAACTCTCCTGTGCTGTCCATTTCCTGCTGATTCAGAACGGGTAAAATCAAGGGATGATTTGCAACCGATTAAGTGGCTGGTGAACTGTGTGGTTGCTTTTGGCTAGACTTGCCTTTACCCTTTTAATGAAGCACTTTGTTGAACGAGAGCTCCATCTATAGGAGAAATCAATTACATGGATTTCTACCCTTAACACCTTGAAAAGTGTAATGTGCATTAGACCAGTGCTTCTCAGCTGGGGGCGATTTTGCTCCCAGGCGATATTTGACAATGTCTGGAGACATTTTTGATCATCATAACTAGGTTGTGGGGTGGGGTGCAACTAGCATCTCGTGGGTAGAGGTCAGTGACGCTGCTAAACATCCTCCAGTGAGACTGTCCCAACAATAAAGAATTTTCTCACCATAATGACAAGGTTGAGAAACTCTGCTTGAAAACAAGAGAACTGGTGAAATTTATGCCTACAGATGGGTTCTGTTTCTGTCATCCAAGGCAAAAAAATTTTTTTATTTAAATCTTTTCATATTCTCCCACCACTACTCATGTCCCTACCTTTTCCTATTTATTGTCTATAGATTTGACAAATTCTTTCACCCTCAGATGTTGATGATTTCATATATTTATCTTTATTTTGGCTATTTGAGAAAGAGATCTAAAGAAAGAAGATAATATTTAATGTAAAGAAATGAATTTGTAATGGTAGAGTTTTAGGTATTAGTTTTAAGAAGCGTTTTGGGTACTGGTCCCTAAGTGGGACCTATTCTTTGATTTCAAGTGTTCTACTTGCAGCCTTCCAACAGGTTGGTCCTACCCTTGTGGGTGGTTACAGAAATTGAGCCATATCACCTGGTATTTAAGCCACTGTAGTTGATATTGTAGCTGTAAAGGTCTTCATGGTATGTACACAGGACAGAAAAATGTCAGCCTTCTTGGACACTCCACTCACTCAACACATGCTGTTCAGCAAGTCTCCATTCAGTGCCATGGGCAGCAGTTTAATAAATGGGATTGTGGAAGACTGAAAACTAAAAGTAAGTTCCTAAGAGCTTTTAATTCTGTCCACAGAGAAGCATATGCACCCTTAGAGTTTACGATGGAGCAGGATTTTATAAAAACATAACCTTACGCCATGCTTTCCTGTCTTTTGAGGTACCCCAGTTGTGGACTATGAATATAATTTTGAAGTCTCATGTTCCAGGATTGTCACAATCTCAGGTGCTCTCAGGGACCAAGTCCTGCCCCCTGAAGAGGAATCTTTGTCCCAGCTGCAGAGTCCACTGCCTCACTTCAGAGAATCCCACTCCTGCCGCACCACCTCCAAAAAAAGCAAAGGGATCTTCCTATTTTCCTGAAAATATGACAATTTTTCTTTGTCTATGTGGGTTTGTGCCTCTCTTCCCCTCTCTAATGGCTAAGCATTAAATGCATCTCATTAAACACTGAGCACCTGTAATGTGCTGTGTGTAACACCAAGCTGTAAGAATGCAGAGGTGAATACAAGAGTCCCACTCCATGTGATAGCCAAGCTATGGTGTTGTACCTGCATTCCCTGACTCCAACCCATTTTCCCATTGTGGTACAGAACCAGGACCTGAATGTTGAAGTTAAAAAAAAGACACTCTTGGAAGTTATCTGCTCATCTGTTTTGTTATTAGCATCAGCACACCAAGTATTAAACCTTGAAAGTCATTAAGGTCTTGCCCAAGTTTTCCATAAATATCTAAATTTCTACACTATGATCAGAGTAGGCGAAGTACACAGTGAAAAATATTTGAGCATCCTAAAAATTCATGTTAAATGTGTAATGATTTAATAACTTCCCTCTTCAAGTGGCATCAGCAAGAAATTGTACAGTTTTATAGAAAACTTTGATTTATTGGTACAGAAGATTGCCTCAGCACAGCCAGTTTGCCTCAGAATTTGTGGGAAAGAAACAAGATTTAAAAAAATTTGAGGAGAAAAAATGGGTTGGGAGAAATTGGCAACAGGAATTGTACAAATTAATTATAGTTGAGAAAAACATTCTTGATGAATCTAGGGTGTATTTGTGCACCATGTGCACTGATAAAACAAGTTTCCCCAAAACTATCAGATGTGTTATCATTGCCTTTAGTCAAATGCATCTGGTGAGTAGTGAATGTTAAAATGATATTCTCAGTAATTATACGTGTAAAAATATAAGGTAGAAAAAATAATAACGTAATGCCTATGAACACCATAAACTGTGAAAGGAGGAAGGTTGTTGTCTTCCCAGGTAGGACTTGGTGAGATGGTTGGAGGAGTGTAAGATAATGAAGGAAAATGAAAATAAATGATATGTAAATAAAATAAAATATTGAAATAATTTTATCACACTCGTTTCAGGGACAGGAACTTTCTCGCACATCAAAACACTCGTTCCACTATCTAAACCTAATGAACAAAGATGAAAAACCAAGACGACTGGCCAGGACTGCATCTGTTCCCAGATCACCTCACAACAGCACAGTCAAGGATTACGGAGTTTGAAAAACATAAAAAAGTCTGAGTTATATACTCATAGGTGTGTGTGACAATATTATCTGTGAGTCAAAATGCTGCAGAATTTTGGCTTTCTAGAAAAAAATAGTTCACTTGTTTTTGCTGCACAGAAAAAAAATGTTTAAAAATGTTTTAATAAATATTAATACCGTGTCTAGATGGCACTTATATTAGCAAAAATATGTAAATATTTTTGTTTTTTGTTTTTAACCAATAAATCAAGGTTAACGGTTAGGCAATTGTTTAGATTTCCCATGTTCCATTTGAAAAAGTGAAGTTTATTAAATCATAACCCATTTGTTATAAGTTTATAAAGCACTATAATTTCAGGGCTATACCCCTATACCCCATATACATCAAGCACACAAGGCCAGAATTTCTGCTCAACCTCTTTCAAGAAAGGCATAGATAATTGAAGTTCTAAGAAATTATGGGTTTTAGAATCATTTCTGCAGAATTTTGGACTTAAAAGAAGCCAAAGATCATCTGAGCAGTCCAGACAAGGTCAAGGCAGCTATGACCAGCTGGGACTCTCCGGTGCTGTACTCTTCCTGCCCGTGCAGCCCCCATGCTGTCTCTTAATTATCTCTGCTCCAGTGGACCCACTAAGTGTTTATCTAATTGAACATTTGAGGACTTCCTGAAGCTGCCATCCTATTTGGGGCAGATTTAACTATTAAAAACAACGTTTTTTACATTGAGCTTAAAATGCTTGCCTTCTATAATTATCATTGTCAACATTGATCCTAGACTACCCCCTAGTGCCGTATTTAAAGTGTGTGTGAGTGAGTGTGTGTGTGTGTGTGTGTGTGTGTGTGTGTGTGTGTGTGTGTGTGTGTGTGTGTGTACACTCATCCTCAGAGACAACCTTGCAATATCTGTAGGCAGCTGGCAACTGGTCATTGTCCATGACACCCACTCCTCACCTTGAAACTTTTCTCAATATGCTAAATAACTCTATTTCTTCATATACCTTAGAGTCAAATCTCCAGATATAATTAACTTTGTTAATAGATTGGTTCTTAATCTTCTCAACATACTCCTCTTTGTGTGCATTTCAGGTTCCATATGACAGTAATATCCTAATGGTCTTCTGATCTAGTAAGCAAAGATATTACCTCCTCTTTTATTCGTATTTTTAATTCAATAAAAATTTATTGAGCAGTCACTTTGTGCTGAACACTGTGCTGGTGTTGGAGGTACAACAATGAACTACAGGCACAGACCCTGCTGTGGTGAACAGCTTAAATGAATATACACCAGTAGACATAAGTTACAACTCATGATAAGTGAAGACAAAAATTTAGACGCTTTGAGCAAAAATAATAGAGAAGGATCTGATTTAGATTTTGATGTCAAGAAAGGTTTCTCTAAGAAAGGGACGTTGAATCTGAGACACAAAAAATGAATGAAATCTTTGTTATAACTGTGTCAATTAATGTATCCTAAGGCCAAATTAATTTTGAAGACAACTATATGAATAAGTGTACTCATTGTGACCTTATCCTTGTGCTATGCCATGACTCATTTTTCAATAAATATTTATTAACTTTCTATTATCTTGAAAAAAATACCTATAAGCATACACACACACATATTTTAAACTTATATGCTAAACTTTATATAAGACTCCCTCTACAGGATGAGTGTATAACCTAACGAAACCCCTGCTTTCATTACATGAGCTTTATCGGTGTGAAAATTTCCTTGAGACAAGTGGAGCTGTTCAAGACTGCATTACAAATCATTCCCTTGATGAGTCTTTGCAGGAAACTTGCCCAGGATGGAAGTCAATTGCACTGCCCGCTAGTTTTCAAAATCTACCTTGTTCATCTTGTTGCAAATTGCATTAACATTTTCTCTCTTCTTCAATATTCTCATATTCACTCTTTCATTGATTTATTTCACTTTTCATCCTGGGCCTCTAGAGCATAAAGCACCTTTATGTAAATTAGGATGTTTCCCCTTCCTAATTTGCCTGTTTCCAGGCAGAGGAAGTGCAAAACAGATCTCCTCCGGGTAGACTGTATAGAAACAGGAACCCCTTAATCTGGGACGTCACTGCAAGTCCAGCAACAGTGTTGGTCATGTTTCAATGTTCACTAGACACCTCCTTCTACTCCCCTTGTGCTCTGTTCCCATCCCAAGGAGCACCATTCTTTGTCTTCATAGCCCCTCAAAGATCATGAAAAATGAGTTACCATTTTCATTCGCAAGCTTTTTCTGTATAATATTCTGGAACATTAGTTTTGTCTTAATTTTCATTTTTGCCCCTTGGAACAGGTCATCTGACCTCTCTGAGTCTGACTTTTATCATATGTAAAATGAGGATGTTAATGAATACCTACTCCCAAAAAATTTCTGTAAAGATTACATGAGATCATTCATATAAAGCACTTAGCATAGTGCCTGGAACTTTGTAAGAATCCAATAAATCATAGCTATTATTACTTCTGGTCCCTGAAAGGCAACAGTCTGAGCCAAGAAAGTAGAACAGCCAAAGTTTCATTTTCATTTCTTCATACATCTTATACTCCAATCTCCATCTACTAGTGAGGGTTCTCTATGTTTAAAATACAAATAAAACAAAAAAATAGCCACTGAAGGCTGTGATTTCACTGCCACCCAGCAATATAACACACTTATACTAGGTGTGCTCACACTGTGAATCCATCCCTTCTCTGATCATTCTCTTTGAAAGAGAATTTAGAAAGCCACTGGTACTGTCTTTAGGGTTTTAGTCCCATAGGCAAAATTCTTAAACAATATATTTGTCTTGAGAATGCAACCTTGCTTCCTCTCAATTTTCTCCTGTATTGGGGCTACATACTCAGAATTTGAGTCTTGAGTTGCCCAACCCTCTTAAGCCCTTTCCACATTCAATTCTCATAGCATGCAATTATCCCCTTCCTTAAATATAGGTCCCACATCTGTCAAGTCATCTTCCCAAGCTATCGAAAAATTTCCAAAGCAATTTAGGCTCTTTATTTGATGATTCTCTAACTTCCTCCTCTGCAATTAAGCCGTCCTTGTTCATCAGTATTGAGGCCAGAGGAGCAATTCTCCTGCTATGTCTTCTGTCTTTGGGAAAATAAACTTGGAAGAAAGGCTGATGAAAAGTGTATTCTACTTTTTCTTCTTCTTTTTTTTTATTTTTTGGTTTAAAGAACAAAAATTTATTTTTCTCACAGTTCTGGAGGCTGGAAAGTCCAGGATCAAGGTTCCTGCAGGAATCAGTTCCTGGTAAGCTCTCTGCTCTCCTACTAGGCTATCACATAATGGAGACAGAAAGCAAGCTCTCTGGTGCCTATTTAAAAAAAATGTTTTATTGTGTTATATATATTTAAGGTATAAAACCTGATGTTAATAGTTACTATAGTCAAGTAAATAAACATATCCATCATCTCACATAATTACCCTTTTGTCTTTTTTGTGGCAAGAGCACCTAAAATCTACTCTTTTAGCAAAACTTCCAAATACAATACAATATTATTAACTATAATCTTTGTGCTGTACAACAGATCTCTAGAATTGTTCATCCTGCATATATGCAACTTTGTATGCTTCAACCATACATTTCTCCATTTCCTACCCCCACCTCCACTCCCATAACACCATTTTACTCTCTGTATTCAATTTCTTCCTCCTCCTCCTCCTCCTCCTCCTTTTGATTTCCACATATAAATGGGATCATGCTGTGGTTTTGTTTTTGTTTCTTTCTGTGTCTGGCTTATTTCACTTAGTGTAACATAATGCCCTCCAGATTCATCCATATTGTGCCAAATGACAGGATCTCTTTCGTTTTTAAGACTGAATATTATTTCATTATATGTATTACATATATAAATAAAAATATATACAAATATCACAGTTTTCTTATCCACTCATCCATTGATGGACAAAAGTTGTTCCCATATCTTGCCTATTGTGAATAATGCTGTAATGAACATGAGAGTGCAGGTGTCTTTACGAGGTGGTGATTTCATTTCCTTTGGGTATATACCCAGAAGAGAGATTGCTGGGTCACGTGGTATTTCTACACCAACACTCATCTATTGTCTTTTTGATAATAACCATCCTAACACGTGCAAACTGGTATCTTATTGTGGTTGTAATTTGCATTTACCTGATAATTAGTGACGCTGAGCATTTTTTTCTATACCTATTGGCCATTTTTATGTATTCTTTGGAGATACCAGACATGCTGCTTTAAGCACAAAGATGCTCCAGCAGACAGTCTTTGGATTCAATTCCCTCAAAGAATCCTCCTCTCCTCCCATTTTAGTTACCTGTGTCTGCAAAACATCTTTTATATCCTCCTTCTGGTCAAGCAGCCTGTGGAATGCTCAACCAACAGTAATTTATTATTCTCTCCCTGCTTTATTTATTACCTGCTGTCATGTATTTTCTGACATGCTTCCATTCTTGGTGTTATAGATTACCAAGCAAGTATATATACTCTTAATTGCCTTAGATGTGATTCTTCTAGTAGAAGACGAAGGAAACCCAATCTGGACTTGGTCAGATATAAAAATAACCTAATTGGCTTCTGTAAACAAGCCACAGGAAGTACAAGGATGTATAGAATCATGAGTTCAAATGCCATTGGGACTCTTTTTGTGTTTTATTTCTTCCTCTTTTAGCAGTACTGAGATTCTGTACTATTCTGTGATGTACTACCCTTAGGACTAGAATACTTACCCCTCCAGATGCCCCTAACTGTCAGCATTTTCAAGAATTGCCTTGACTGAAGAAAGTCACTTAGCTCAAGTTCACGTTCACTTTCCAGGACAGCCCACATTCAATGACTAGTCAATGCAGCAGTATAAAGGTTTGGTCTCTGAAGATTCATCTCCCGTTCAGAGCTCCCAGGTGGTCAGCCAAGGCCTTCAATGAGAGTACATTCCAGCCCAACATTTCTCACTGCTCAGTCCCACTTCCTTCCCTTTTCTTCCACAACTATTGATCCCAAGAGCACTTCCCAAAAACCCTTGCAGTAAGCTGGTCTCTGTCTCAGAATCTGCTTCCCAGGGAGCCCAACTCTCAATAGCTTCCCATATTCCTATCTTTGCCATCTATGAGGAAAGGGATAACTACTTTCCAGCTATATTTGGCCTCTGTCCAAGTATGTGGCCTGGCAGCCCTATATTCCCAGTGCTACCATATTGGACGGCACAGCTCTGGACCAGTCACAGTGGCCTGGAGTCTGATATGTTATGATTGGCCCAGCCTGTGGGAGATGTCCACCCTTACACCAATGTCTTTGGACAAAGAGACAAGACTCTGTACCTCCTGTGTGGATCATAAGAGTTGGAATAGAGAGAAACGGTTCCCTAAAACAAATGAGGAGAATCTCACAGAAATGGCACTGGGAGGACTCGGGGGCCTGACTCTCTTCTGCCTCTCTGTATACCTCTGTTTCTGTTGAATAGGTGTTCCCTTCCATCACCACATTTCTATCCTGAGTCTTGTTTTACAAAGAGTGCAGGTGACCATGTCTCACTGAATCATGCAAGTGCATATTTATTAGTTGTTCTTCAAAAGGTATGGAAATTTCATCTTTATTATATTGTCCTAGTAAAACAGTATTTTTTTCTCTGTTTTTGGAAGATGTTCAGGTCTCACCCCAGACTTACAACATGAATGTTTGTTTGTAAATACGTGCCCATCACTTGTGATGTGCAGTCTGAATTAGGAATGACTATCTTGCTGCTTACTGGCAGCATGTGGTTAACTATTATTGTAAATTCTGACCTGCTCCTCACAGCTGAATTATATCCCCAAACCTTTCTAAATAGATGTTTTCAGTACCCAGGCACAATCTCTTGACTATCATAAGAGGAAAGGCTAGAAAAAATGGGTTTAAGAGGCTCCTCAAATATTGAAAGTGCACAGTCCATACAAGGGACTCAGTTGGGGACCAAAGGGAGTATCAGGACTAAGCCTGCCATTGTGTTCTCTGGACATTCAGTCCTTGGTGTACTGATGGCTCTTTTATAAATTTGAAGGGATCTCCAAAGCCTAAAGAGTTAAAGACTGGCCCTAAATCCAAATCAAGGTAAATAAAATTGTGTCTGTCCTTCATGCATCATTTCATACAATGGATATATTTCTTCTGCCAACTCATCCTAAATCTTTCTATCCATTTGTCAAAATCTATTCTTCTAAATCCCATTCACTGTACGTTGTAAATAGCTGATAAATGATTTAAAAGTTAAGTTTACTTTAACAGATCTCCAAGGTGTACTAAGGGGGGCATATCTCTTATCTGAGAATTTGGAGCATTTGCTTCTGAAATTATAAAGAATGAGACTAGACCTGGGGAAAGCAGCAGAAAGAAAGCAAATGCCACCAAAAATTTTAAAGCCCCCAATCTGCTTCTTATTGGTCAATTTTTCCAATAATAAAAATAAAAATATCAGACAACTTACATTTATAGAATTCTAATTGTGTGTCAGGCATTGTATAAGGTACTTCCCCAGTATTACTGCATTTTCCCCTTAGATGTTTCACTTAGCTACATTTTGCATGTGAGAAATTAACTAAGTTTTCTAAGTCTTGCTCTCCGATTCCCAATTAGTTAATAGCAAGGGCAGTAATTAAACCTGACTCCAAACAGGAGCCCCTAACCACCGAGTTGGGCTTCCTTGTGCCTGCATAGGGCTTATGGTTGTTTGCCAGTTTTTCTAAAGGATTTCGTTCTGTGTTTGGAAGACTTTCAGATCTATTATTTTAATAACTAGTTCATTAGAGTGGTCAAAAGTTATGGTCCAGGCTTATGAGGAATGTAAGGAGAGCAAGTTTCCTTAAACAGGTGGGTACCTGTTCACAAAGTGGTTTATGTTTATGTCATGCTCATTGGACCATGACAGTAAAAGGGAAATAGGGACTAATTCCTTGCCAGGCTTTTTTTCCTTTTCTTTTATGTTTATTGACTTCATTCTCAACTTACAACAGATATTTATGCCAGCAATTTTAACTTTGGGAGGATAGAGATCCCTTAAAGACAGGTGAAACATATGAAATCCCTTTCTAGAAAAATCTGTATACTTACATGCTTAAAAAAACTATCTAAATTTTGGAAGATTTATAGAAGCCCTAAGGAAGGCTGTCTATGGAGCCTTAAGAATCTGAGAACTCATTAATTACTTCTAATTTAGTTAAATAAATTTGGATTCCTCCCTTGTATCCAGAAAACACCACAAATGAGACACCCGGAAACCAAGGAAAGCATCCTCTTCTTTGCCCATCTCCTTGACTTCTCAGGATGAACCATGGGAGCCCCCAGCCCCATCACCAAGTCCACCACACTTGGACGTGCAAGTCAAGCCCTGTGCAAGTGTGACTGACCAGGGAGGTGAGTGGGGACTGAAGTCCAGCTTGTGTCCTTCTTGCCAGACCACATACTCCATCCAGCACTGAGCTGCATCTGCCAAGAGAGGGCTCCTTTTTCTAATTTGCAAGAAGATGTCTGTGTGTGAGTCAGCCATTGTCCTCCATGACACCCACACCCTGGACTATGTGGCAACCAGAAATGACATGACTATGGAGAGAGGTCCCCAGTCACAAAATCAAAAAGCCTCAACTCAGCTCACTTATGACTTGCCTCCTCCTGGTCTGAGGCTCTAGGTCACTTGGTGTCCACAGCTCAGCATAGTCTGTGAAGCCAGTTTCCTTGTGTTCAGTCTTTATTCTGCATGTGAACTACATCGAGATGGTCACATAATTTTTCGCTGTTAACCAAGTGTCATAGACACAATTTGCTAACAGTTATTCTTCCGTATGTGTGTTTGATTTAACCAAGAAGTATTTGCTCCTTTCTTACCCGATGGCTTATTTACCACAGCTTACCTCCATGCAATACTTTTGAAACACAAACCACATTCCCTCCTAATAATGGCCAGGCTGGTTTCCATTTTCCAGTTGTGGAACCTCCACAGTGAGGATTTTCATGCCTGGTGTGGTCCAGACTGATTACAGTTCTTAATAGACCTTGTCAGCTGAGACTTTCATCTATGCCACCAACGTTTCTGAAGCACCTACTATGTGCCAAGCATGGGAAAGCCCAGTGGAATATATTATTCATCTCAGAAACGCTACTATCTGATCAATGTGATTGAATTAAATTGGTCAAGACCCAGGGCTTGCTGGTAAGGCCCTCCTCAAGAAGAGAGAAGGCCCTGACTGCATATCTGTTGGGTCTGATTTGACATGTGTGATAACAACCTCATATCAATACGAAGAGTAACCTTGGATGGTTAAGAGATATCTGCCTTAAAGCAACAGGGTAATCCAAATGGCCTCGAAAATCGCTTTTAACCAAAATGCTGCAAGGCATTGACAGAGAAGTTAGTCCTCTGAAGCTTTATCATGTGTTTGGGAGAGGAGGAAGCTGAACTTTTACTGAACCCACTAAGACATGGCGTATGTTCAGAACCTGCCAATTCAGGTCCTCTACTCTTGCCCTAGTGGGGACACTGGACACCAAGCTTCAGGGGAAGTGGGACAGTAGGGCACAGGATTGCCCTAAACCCCCTTATATGGAACAGACATTGCATTCCTTCCTGACTTTCTCTGCATCTCTACATCTCTGTGACCTTCCCTTTGTCTCCTGTTTTTTCTTTATTGACCTTTTCCTCCTGATTTGGACTTTCCATGTTCTTGTTGCCTCGTGAAGGAATGTTTCCTTTTCTTTACTCAGGGTGCTCAGGACTAATTCCGTGGATGTACCTCCGTGACGTGCCTCACCAAGCTTCCCGCAAGGCCCGCATCAGTAGACAGTACCTCCCATTTCCAGGATGTGTCCTATCTTTTCTGGATTTATGCCCAAATGTGGGATATCATATTCTGGTACACATGATGACTGAAATGACAAAAACAAATCACACTTGCCTGACCCTGCCTGGCCAGTGAATGACCTGTCCCTTCTCTGAATGTGGCTGCAAATTCCACCCTGGTGGCTGTGTCCTTTGAAAGCATCATGGCTCTGAGCGCCTGTTACCATTTAACCATTCATTCTATCTGAAAGTATCTGCAAGGGAAGCAGGTCTTTGAGAGCAGTGAGGGGACCAAAATGAGTGACCATCCCTGTGGCTCTTGAGTGGACTTTGGACCTGGAGCAGAGGCCCTTTTCAGGACAGAGGTAAGAGGGTTCCATGAAGGCACTGTCAATTTTGACGCTGTAGGGAAGAAAAATTTTATCACAGTGCAGCAGCCCTCCTGGCAGTTCTTAGGGGGTGTTGATGTGTCCCTGAGGCGAGTTTCAATGCCAATATTCTGTCAGTTGGGCTGTTGGTGAATTATTCCAGAACAGGCCGAGCTATGCACACTTAACATTACTTTTTATTATTAGGGGCAGCCCAACAAAAGGAAATTTTTCTCTGGTCCAGGGTCATAATACAAGGGAAAAATGTAGATGGAAAGAGGCAAAGAAGCAAAACAACAGCTTCAATACCGTGGCAAATGACAGTCACGCAAGGTTCCAGAAACCCTCTATTGGGTTACAGTTTGAATAATTACCGTGTCTGAAAATAAGAACTATTAAGGGCATATGCATTTATAAAAGTGCTCCCATCATGAGAAAAGATGAATAGTTATATGAGGTTTTGGAGGATTATAGCAACAAATGCAGTCAGACCATTTTTCATTATAATCTTTTATTTGAAATTGCATGTAGCTCATTTGTGTTGTTGTTGGGTTTTGGTACTGAGGCATATATACCCTGAGGTACATTTTATGAGTGAAGAAAATAAGAGGGTTTTGAATACATTTAAGAATTGTTAATCCTTTTAAACTAAAAAGCTCCTGTGCTTGGTGAGTTTGGATCTTCCTGAAGTCAAATGCTTCTTACTCAATGCATAAGGGTAGCTACCTTTTATTTCTGGTAAAGAATGTGAAGGTGGGATTTGTGAGGTGTTAATCTTTATGATAAGCCAATGGTTGATTGACAAGTTAGAGAAAAATAGAATAGGAGGTTTGGACAGGCAGTTTATGCCTGCTGGAGGAGGGGAGGGAAGTCGAGGGGGAGGAGCAGAGAGAGGAGGCGGGAAGAGTCACCATGTCCTGGGTTGCAGGCTGCTTTAACATGCACAAAATGCTTTTCTCACTGGAATGTAGCCTTCTTAAAGATAGAAATGTGCCTCAGTTATCTTTGATTCCTTGATTCTTAACATGGTGTCTGGCTCACAGTAGTAACTCAATAAGTATTAGTTTCATGACTATACCAAAGAAGAGTTGAATGAATGAATCACTATTATATTTAATTTTTACTGCAGTTCCATGAGTTTGGATTTATCTTGATTTACACATGAAGAACTCAGGACATATAGAAGGCAAATGGCTTGTACAAGATTACATGAGTAAAAGGTAGAGCCAGAATTCCAGCCCGAGTTTTCTGTCCTTCAGTCAGAGCCTTTTTACAGTAACAAAGCTCAGAATTTAGGGTGATTTGGAATTGGAACAGATTTTGAAATGAAACTTAGATTGGGTGCAGAAAGGAAAAAAGAAAAAGAGGGGCTTTGTTTCACTTTTTAGGTTAATTGCTATATCAGTCAGCAACCACAGAATTAATTCTGCATGAACAAACCTCTCTCAAACTCAGCGGCAGGCAGCAATAAGTTTATTCTCAGGATAGCAGGTCTGTGAGTCGCCTGACTGCAGACAGTTGATCCAGACAGGGCTCAGCTGGGTGGCTCTGCTTCTAGCTGCAGGTTGAGCTGAACTTGCATCCTCACTGTGCTGGGCTCAGGATTCTTCCAAGTATATTCACTCCTGGCCCAGACAGAGGGACCATCAACTACCTGAGGGAGTTATTCTCATGCTGATGATAGAAGAACCCCAAATCAAGAGATTCTTGAATGTGCATTTCCAAGCCTCTGCTTGCGTCTCTTCTGCTAATATCCCATTGGCCTATGTGTTTATCGGAATGGTCCCCAAAAATGTCAACGCCCTGATCCCTGGAACTCGTGAACATGGCAAAAGCAACTTTACAGATGTAATTAATATTATGAACCTTAAAATAGGGAGATTATCCAAGATTATCTGAGTGGGCCCAATCAAAGCACATGTGTCCTTAAAAACAGAGCACTTTCTCCAGCTAGAGAGACAGAGAGAGAGAAAGAGAGATGTAACAGAAGGGAAGACAGAGAGATTTGAAGTGTGAAAGGAACTTAACCCACCATTGCTGGAAGAGGCTAAATAGAAAGCACGAAAAGAAATGTGGGCAGACTGCAGGAGCAAAGACAGTCCCCGGTAACAGCTAGCAAAGAAATGGAGATCTTAGTCTTACAATCACAAGGAACTGAATTTGACCAACAATTTGAATGAGGCTGGAAGTGGATTCATCCCTGAACCTACATAAAAGACCCAGCCCTGCTGACTCAGGCCTCTTGAGACTCTAAGCACAAAACCCAGTTGAGTCTACTGGACTTCAGCCTTACAGAATCTGAGAGATAATAAATGAAAGTTGTTTTAAACCAATGACTGCTGTAATCTGCTATGACAGCAACTGAAAACTACTGCAGTCAATGAAAGTCACATGGCTAAGCCCAATCCTGAAGGTCAGGGAAGGCTACTCTGCCTACCATTTGGCTGTGGCCAATCTTGACTGCAACACTACATAGCAGTGAAAAATTTGGGTCAATATTTCTAACCTCTCCAATTGAACTGAGGTGAAAGGAGAATGCCAGATGCCCAGAGGAAGTGTAGTTAAAGTCAGTGGGAGGTTGGGAGGCTATTGGAAAAGCTTTCCCACGATACAGCAGCCCAGAGAGGAGAGAGCCTTAAATAAGTTGTCAAACCACAGAAGTCTCCACGTGAGTTTTGGAAAAGGCAGTTTTGGCCTGAAACTGGGATGGGGGGTAGATGGGAGTGGAGGGCCAGGCTTGTATGTTTTCCCACAAAACTTAAGGTGCTGGTGGGGAGTAGAAGTTAGCACTGTAATATTAATATGTTGGGTGGAATCCACAACCAGTGAAGTCCCCTTTGTACAGTTTACCTTTTACAATTTTCTCAGCAATTTATGAATATGTGTTTGTATTCCATGTGACAGATTCTCAATATGCAGGACAGAAAATCCAGGAACTACCTGGAGTGGGTGACTATGGCCTAAAGATTTAAAGAGGAAGACCTTGTCTTTCTTTTGGACGGTGGTGGCATAAATTATTGTAATAGTGTGTCCCAAGGGCCCAGGGACATGCCAAAAATGGGTCCTTTGGGGTTTTAATAGGAGAGCTATTTTTTGATGTCCTTCTTATATTCTGACTTGCATCTGTAATTCTGGCTGGCTGATGCAGTGAGTCACCTAGCAACCAATGCAAAGGAACCAAACCCATCTACTTCCAAGGAAATGGAGTTAAGCTTCTCCAGGGAAGTGTCATGTAAAGATGACAGCTCGCTGTGGATATGTGACACATATCCTATGCACAGCTCTACCCTGGGCCGCTCATTTTTATCAGCCTTGCAAGACCTGAGGGAATTCGAGGTATAGCAACCCACCCAAGATGACGTGTTGGAGAAATCTGTGTCCATTTTCACCTCCAAGGAAAATGAGCTCTTGTGTCTGAGAAGCCGTTTTCTCTAGTGGGGACCTGCAGAAGAATGGGTAAGGGTCTCAGAATCTGAGTGGCCGTGAATCCCAGCTCTCCCCTCTCTTAACTGTGTGACTTTAGGAAAAGTACCCAATCTCACTGAACCCAACATTATAAATCTGTAAACGAGGGCTATAACAGTAGCCACCTCCTGAGCAGAGAGCCATTTTGAGGTTTAAATAGTAGCTATTGTTACTGCTATTCAGGGCCAAGCAGAATGTGATCGCTCAATTGCAGGAGAATAGGTTTAAGGTTGACATAAAAAGGAGCATCCCTGAAGGAAGAGTTACAAATCTTACCGTGAAAATCTACGGAAACTCCTTCCATAAAGACTTTGAACACAATCCTTACTGTAACATTTTGTGATGGATGTTTCTGGCCATTCAAAAATTTACACAGCCTAGTGACTGTCACCATCTCTAAGTTACCACCGTGGGAATTTATACACTGATTCCAATGATACTGCTTTGGAGCAAATTTTCTTTGGTGTCTGATCACTAAAATGGCCTTTAGAGAATGTAATGTACTCCCTTCAACATCTTTTTTTTTTTTTCTTTTTTTTTTTTTTCTGACCGATAATGGGATCGCAACCCTCAGCACGGTGTTGTCAGCACCGCGCTCAGCCAGTGAGTGAATCGGCCATCCCTATATAGGATCCGAACCGACGGCCTCGGCACTACCAGCGCTGCACTCTCCCAAGTGAGCCAGGGGGCCGGCCCCAACATCTTTTGATAGAGGACTACCGTCATCTTCTCTGGGCTGATGCGACTTTTTGAAACAATCAAAAGCCATTCAGAGTCATTAGAGAAAAGTGACCATACAAAGAGAGAGAATCTTCTGTGGCTCAGACCCTTGCACAACTTTTGCATTCGTGAGTTCTAGATGATACGAATAGACTAGAAAGGAAAATGACCTCTTCAAGTTTTATGTATGATGCTTTGGTTTCAGATGCGTTGGAGTCTGTCTCATTTCTTATGGAGTCGAGGCACAATTACACAATTGTTTATCACATTCTCTATCCTTTGTAGTGAGAGTATAATATTTCATAATAAAGGTCTTCCTAAAAGATTAATTTTTGATTCAAAATCAAAACTGGAATCAAGCTCCCCAAAAAGCTACCTCTTTTCAACTGTTCTCAGAAACTCACAATCTTTTCTTTAATTCCTTCATGATTTGGTCATAGCCAGAGCCTGTTTAAATGGTAAATATTTCTACCTCAATAGAGGGAGTCTGTCTTCATAAGGCTCCACTTAATATGCAGGGAGCACATCAAGTGAGGGTTGCAGACGATTAAAACTTCCCCTTCCTTTGCAACTATAGTTTCACATTTCCAAGCAAATTCCACAGAACAAATTCACATTCCCAATGCATATTTAGATAAATAGTCACGAATGATCTGCGTGCCAAATCCTAGGAAGGTGACTGTCCTCTTTACGTTGGTGTGCCTACCATTCTGCTGAACCAATTTCATCCAGCCTCAAGGCACCAGATACCAACGTGAGCCGGATAAATTTGAAGAGAACAGGAAAGACTCAGTGTGAAGAGTCCCCAAACTTTTCTGGGCCAATAATTTCTTCCCTTTTCTTGGATCTGCTTCTCCAGCATCCCTTCACCCCATCACATCACGTTTATTCTGAAACCCGCCATGAGGGGACATCACCTCAGGACCTGAACTTGTAGCTCCCTCTTGTGAGAAAGGACATGATGTGGAGAGGCTCTAGCCCTTTATATTTCTGAGTTTAGGCCAGAACTGGTAGATGGTTACAAAAGTGCTGGCTTCCCCCCTCCTGCCCCTGTGTGGAAGTCCTTGCTAATTGACCCTAACTCTTTTCCCTGGTGAATAGAGGGTCATTTTTTTGCATAACAGTTTTGAAAACCACAACTGATCAATAGGTGTTAGCATGCAAGAGGAAATCTATTTGCCATTAAGACTCTTAGCTAGGTCCAAGGAGCTCAGAAAGCAGATGTTTTATGTGCTGCATCCTCCCATATGTTTTAAATGACAAGAAACATATTCATAACATGTATAAGCATATTACTAGGTGTTACTAGTCTAGAATCAGAACATCTGAAGTTAAAGCAACTTCAGAGATCATTTAATTCATCCTGTTTATTTTGCAGAAGAGTAAATAAAGTCCTGTAGTAGAGTCTCTCTCTCTCGTTCTCTCTCTCTCTGTGTGTGTGTGTGTGTGTGTGCGCATGTGTGTGTGTGTGTGTGTGAGTGTGTGTGTGTCTGTCTCTCTCTCTCTCCCCCTCTCTCTTGCTTTTGGACATCTAAAACCCTCTTACAAATGGGGAATTCCTCAGTTCATGAGTCTCAGTGGGAGGGAAAGCTTGATTCTCACTACAGATAATGAAAACCCCCAACTTTCTCATTCTCAGCCTGTCTTGCAGCTAACGCATGGGCATGTGACCAAGGCTACACTAATCAGATGTACTTGTTCCAAACTGAACTGAGAGTATGAGGTGTAAAGAGATTCTGCTCTGATGGTGGGTTGTCCAACAGTGTTTTCAGGAACTCTGGGCTCGATGCTGCAATAGCAGTATTCCCATTTAGTTCTGCAGCAGCAAGGTGTCCTCCTCTGACTGTTTTTGTCACATGGTTTGGACACGGTCCTCATTGCTGCTAGCATCTTATGTTCCTGAGCATCTTCCAAGCCTTGTTCTAAGGCCTCCCTGGTTGTTCTGTGAGCTACCTCCTGTCTTCTCGATAAAAGACTTATCACCAAAGTCAGCCAAAGTATTTGTTTTCTTGTTGTGCTTGCATTTTTGTGTTTTAGTTTTTTGCAGCCAAGAACCCTGACTCATATGTGGGCCACTGACGACAAGTAATCAATACAGACTCATGGCAGAGCAGGGATTAGGGCCATGTGGCTTTCAGCCCCATGTGATTTCCACAGGGCACCAATCTTGCTCTTACTGTGCTAATGTCTTTTCTAGTCCTATTCTCTACCTTCTACTGGGAAATGCTACACTGTCCCTGCTTTTCTTCCCCATCCATAGGGAAGGAATAAACAAAGTAGGATGGTCTACAAAATCAGTTTTACTCAAAGTATAGTGAAAAACAATTTAGGTGCCTATAATAGTAAGAAATGAGTTAGGCAGAGAGAGAGAACTAAAACTCAAAATATCCATGTCTTAAATAAGCTAGAAGTGTATTTGCTTCTCCCATAAAATAGAATGGTGCAGGTGGGGGGTAATGTGCTCCAGGCTCCTTCTCTCCTGTCTCTCCTTCACCCTCAGCATTAGGTGTCAACCTTATGGTGTGTTGTAATCAACTTATTGTTGTAGACAGATGGTTCACAGAGCCTTACATGTTTATTCTCCAGCCTTTTAAAAAAGAGAGACAGAGAAGTACAAAGATACTTACTAAAATTCTTCTCCACCCCAATGCCAAAAACTTGAGTAGACACCATTCCATATTTTTACAGACTCAGATGAGGGTCCTCTGGGAGGTGGGGTCAGGGGAGTAGAGCAGAGATCATTGGGCTCTCCAGCACCTTCCGTGCAATTTGGCCCCACCTAGTGCAAACCATAGGTAAATGAGTTTGGAGAGGGTAGGTCAGTTCTCAGTTCAAGTCATCAAGCTAAGACACCAACAAAGCCCTCCCTCAGAGTGGCATGCACAGTGGCAACACATATATGCCTCTTCCGTGACAAACACAGAGCACAGACGCCACAGGGTCAGGCAATGGAAGCTTTTACCTTGAACTTTTCCAGCAGAATCTAAAATCTGATCATACAAAATGATTGCATCATAATTTTTTTTTATTGAATCAAAATCGATTATACATATTTTGGGGGTTCAACATTGAGATATGTTGATCAAATCAATATTACTAGTATATATATTGTTACAAATGGTAATTATTCTTTATGCCCCTTGTCCAATCTCTCCTCATCCCCCTCTCCCTTCCCCCTTCTCCCTCTAATTACCCAAGATTTCTTCTTTACTTCTGAAAGAATAATGGTTACTCTGTTGATTTGTTGCCTAGATGATCTGTCCAGTGCTGAAAGGTGTGATCAGGTTCCCCAATGTTATCACAGAGCAGATGCTTCTTCTGTCACTTTGAAATGGGCTTTGTGGAGAGAGACATCATCTTCTTTTCTTTGTCTCTGCTGGGTACTCTCCTTGTGTCAATGCCCTCCAGTGGTTGGTGGACCATCTGCGTGGTGGTTGTGGCATCTAGTCGCTTTCACGGCAGCCATGGTTATTGTGGTGGCTGTCATGGGCCACCTACAGTGGAGGTGATGTTTTTGGCATGTTCCTTGGTGCTGGCAGTTTGCCTGGTTGTGGGAGGGGAGTCTGGTCCTCTTCTCCATGCCTTGGGTCCCCAGGTGGGGCCCCAAGGTGCTGGCATGGTGTGCCTGGTTGTAGGAGGGGAGTCTGGTCCCCTTCTCCATGTCCTGAGTCCCTCGGTGGGCCCTGAGGCACTGGTGCAGTGTGCCTCATTGTGGGATGGGAGGTCTGGTCCCCTCCTCCATAACTCGGGTCCCCAGGTGGGCCCTAAGGAGCTGGAGTGGTTTGCCTGGTTGTGGGAGGGGGGTCTGGTCCCTGGCTCCAAACCCCCAGTTTCTAGGCAGGCTCCAAGGCACTGGTGGTGTGCCTGGGCCAGAACTAATTTTTTGTCCTTTGCTTACTTCTAAAACAGGGGAACTTCCTGTGGGAACCAGTACTTCAGCTGTGTGGTTGAGCTAAATTGCTGCTCTGCTGCTGTTTCCCTAGGGAAGGCATTTTGTGCAGCTCAAGGTTTAATGGTTGGCTTTATAGGTACTTCCAGCTCTCCAGAGACCTGGCAGATCTGGGTTGTATAGAAACTCTAATGTGGGCCTGAGTTTTTTCATCAAACTGCACCCTGTGCAATTCTGCATTCATGACCAGTCTCCTCTGAGTGGTCCTGCACTGATTGTGGGGTGGATCAGCTGTCCTTGCTGTGTCCCAGTGTTCTCTCGGTGGCCCATATCCACCACTGCCCATGCTCCAAACACTTCCCATGGGACGGGCCCTGCGTCAATCCCTTGTGATGACTCACTGGCATCTGAATGGCTCCCTTTATTCAATTGTTCTGGCTCCTCACTCCTGTGTGGGTCCACGAGAACACTATTAGTGGTCTTGCTGTCCTGGGGGCTGCCAAGGCCCTCTTCTCCCCTGCTGCCTCCAAGCAACTCCATCCAGAGGGCACAGCTGCAACTTCTGCCGGTTCCTGCTCCATGCGCTCAGCAGCTCCAGCCTTAAAGCAACTGCAGCACAAAACCCTCAGAGCAGTTTTTCTTTCTCTCAGTATGGCTTCTCCCACCTTCATGAACTCCATAGGTCTCTCCTCCTCTTTGCCTGAGCTCCAGCAGCTTGCATCATAATTCTTAAGTGCTTGATGAATTCCTACTGGCTTGGCTTTTGTTCCTCTTGAGAATCATCAGAAATTATTTGTAATCAATATCACGAAAACTCCCAGAGAAATAAAGGATCTCATCTACCAAAGAGGAAGATTATTTAACATCTTGAAAAGCCAAGATTTCATCTATTAGTAGCTTCACTGATCATCTTCAACTCTTCCTTCACTTGCTTGCTTATCACCATACAAACAAGCAGAGAGAGGTAGCCACGGAGTGACAACTAGCATTTTGTAGTGGGATATGTCCTCGCTATCTCACTCCAGTGCATATACATGGTAATTATAAAAAAACTTTCCTTAGTCAGGTTTATTACTGATGTTATCCCATAACTTTCAATTATTTTCTCCTTAAGATTCTGAAAACAATTCCTTTGAGCAAACTACACTGACATCTATCGTTTTAAGGAGTAGGCCTCTCACCTCTTCAAACACATAAAGATTATTAATTTTCCTTCGACACTGGTCAGTCAAGGTTGATACGTAGAGTTAAAAATCATTTTGCATTTAAGGAATTGCAGCTTCCTCAGTCTGTGGAAGAAGCAGTCAATAGCCACAGTGAGAGCAACAGAAATAACAATAACTATTTTCAAAACACTTTGACAATTACCAAGTGTTTTTATAGAAACTATTTTAAAAAAATAATAAAGCCTAAATCTTCCAGCCCACTTTCTGTTGTTTCATCCAGCCAAAATGCCAACCCTGAGCAAATAATGATGATTACATTATTTTTCTTTAATAGAAAAAAAAAAATCCTACAGCAGTCTCAATAAAAGTTCAGCAACTGTTCTCAAAGAAAAAAGGGAAAGTAGCTCCAGGTCTGCTTGATAAAAAATCAAACCACCCTGAATGATGAACTTAACAGACAAGATTACACAATGGGATGCTATAAAAATTGAAAACATTGATTTTTTTTTTTTAACACAGAGCACAGGCTCCTGATATTGAGCAAACACCTGATGGGGCTGCTTCTAGAGTTGGCTGCAAAGCGTAAGGCAAACTTGGTAGCGGCAGAGATTCAGCGTAGGTTGCTGCTGCTGAGTCTACGCAGGCACTTGTGAAGGCTGTAGGAGGGAGTTCAGCTCCCTTAAGAAAACAAGGCCAGCTCCGCTCAGATGCCACTCTGCATGGCATTACAGAGCATCGCAGCTGGCTTTAGAACCAGCAAAGTGCCCTAAGATTACATCTGCCCTTTTACAGCACTGGCTTCTCAAGCTTGGGTGCGCTCCTGTCATGAGAGCTGTGCTCCATGACACCAACAGCTCAGGAACTAACTCCCTAAAGACAGAGGAGCCTGGAGGACAAGTCAGTTGGCATAAGCTGAAGCATCCCTCTTTGCACGGGTGACATCAAGGACAGCTGTCTCCTGGCCCAGAGCAAAGCTTCAGCAACCCAGAACAGGTACAGACGAGGAGGGCTGCTACATCACACTGCCGTGGTGGGGAGGCCACATGCTGGGGAGGCTGGTCTTGCTCTCTCTTTTTTTTTTTTATCAGTAACTTAAAGTTCATTGTATTTAATTTATAAATGCCAGAAAGAAACCAGAAAGACAAACCCACCAAGGTTTCTCTAAAATTATATATATATATAATTCCACATAACAATTCTGAAAATATTGGTTTATCAATTACTGTTATTTTATTTAAAAGATCGCTTTTGCGGTTTTTCATAGTGTACCTGTCTTAGAGGTCCCTAACGATATGCATAAACACCACCTGGTCTTGCTTCTGCTCTTGGCCTCTGCTCGCCTCTCCAGCTTCAGCCCTTGCCTCTCCTGCTTCCCTTCACACTCTGCTCCAGCCACAATGAACTTGTTTATATTTCTTTAAAACACTGTGCTCCTTCCTGGCTCACAGACTTTGCACGTCCTGTTGTCCCTATCCATAAGTCTCCCCTCACTCGTGATAGTCCACCTTCCATCCAAGCTTCAGATATCAGCTGTTTCAGCAGTGGTAAGAGACATTTTTCAGCCCCTAGACAAAGTGATATGCTCCTGCTATGTGATATAATAGCACCTTGTACAACCTCTGTCTTCATCATGATAATGGCAAATACTTATACAACACAGGGTGCTAGATGCTATTCTAAGAACATGCACACACACATACACACACACACGCATATGTATACCTCTGTAACTATGTATGCATCTATCTTTCTATTTATCTATCTGTTTAGTTCAGTTGAAGTTTGAATGAGTATCTATACAGTAGTGATAGATGGATTGATTGATTGATTGATAGGTAGTCTTGCTCTTTTTGCTATTTCCCTCTAGAAGGAATACAAAATGCCTGATGGTAAGCACCCAACTGGCAATTACAGAATGCCACACTGCTGCCTCAGACCATCAGCCCCTCGCACATCTTCTCAGGAGCAGTGCCAGCAGAGGCAAAAAGAACACAAAATAAAATTTCATGTGCATACTGCTGTGATCAGCCATTGCAAGAGTTTCATCCAGCAAGGGCCATGCTTTGCTTTGCCCAGGAAGGACAAGACAAATCTATCCTGCAGTACAAGAGTGATATTGAGGGTAAAAGAAAGCAGGTACCAGTTGTATTAGTTAGGGTTATGCAAACCACTATAACAAATCAACAAAAAGGAGTAACAGCCTACACACAGTGCAAATTTATTTTTTGCTGAGTATCTCCAGATCATCAGGGCCTGCTCCTCTCTACACAATCATTCCAGCTCTCAGGAAGCTCTGCCATATTCAATATGTGGCTTCTATGGTCACTGGGGTTTTCTCTGTCTTGTGATAATGACCTGAGGGGTAGACCACGTGGGCAATTTTTACAGATCAGGTCTGGAAATATGACTAATTTGCTTTCATTCCACTGACTAAAACCCAGTCACATGGGGTATTAGTTTCCTATTGCTGCTGTAACGAATTACGACAAACTTAAATGTGCCACAACACACATTTATTTTCTTACAATTTTGGAGGTCAGAAGTCTGAAATCAGTTTCACTGGGCTGGATTCTGGGTGCTGGCAGGGCCACACTCCCTCTAGAGGCTCTGGGAAAAAACTGCACCCAGAATGTACCAGCTTCTAGAACTGCGTTCCTCCATCCCTTTGCTCCTGGCTTCTTCTTCCTTCCAAAGCCAGCAGTGTAGCATCTTGTTTCAGTGGCCACAGTGCTTTCTTCCTCTCTGGCAAATCTCCTTCTACTTCCTTCTTATAAGGACACTTGTGATTGCATTCAGGGTCTACCCCAATAATCCAGGATAATCTTCCCATCTGAAGATCTTTAACTTAACCACACCTGCAAAGTCTCTTTTACTATATAACATAACAGTCACAGATTCCATGGACCGAGACCTAGATATTTTGGGGGCCACTGTTCAGCTTATCATGAATGCTCTCTGGCCCACAAAGATTCACATACATCCCACATACAAAATACATTCACCTCATCAAACACCTCCAAAAGTCTCAATCCATTATTGCATCAATTCAGAGTACAAAATTTTATCTAAATATCATCAGCACAATAGTCCCACACATGGCTATACCTAACAGCAAGGGGACTGGGGAAATGCGCTGTATGCTTTGTAACCAGCCTGCAATATCTCTGCCCCACTAGCAATGTCTGAAGACTAGCTTTAAAGACCTTCTTGCTTTTGACCTGGCTGTCAGGATTGAGGCTAAACTATGCCTAAAGTGGTACTTACAATTATAATTTGGCAGCCTGGTGGATCCCAGGAGTGGATTTCCCTGAGAACTTCGTCCCCAAATAGTTCCCCCACTATAGCCCTTTCATCCTATCTAGCTAGAAATCACTACCAGCAGCATTGCTCCTTTAGGATCTATGGAAAATAAACCATGAAATGAGTCCCAAAGTGGAGATGTCACTCTTCTGGTCATCTTATATAGCACCATAATGTAGATTGCTTGTGCAGCCAGCCATCTGTGGACATAATGTGGCAGGTAATGGTGGGCTAGGAAACAAAGATGACAGCTGAAGGAAGACAGGCTTATCCTGTGTTTCTCTTTACTATGTCCTGACCTTTTTATCTCCCATGGATGTCACTGCCAGTCTTCAGTGCAGAAAACAGGAAGAAAGGTACAAAAAGAAGAGAGAGGAAGGAAAAAGATCTCCTACAAGAAGACAATTCCCTCAGGTGACCTTCATCAGCATTTCATGCCAAGGCTCATTCATCCCTACTCAGGTACTGATGAGAATATCACCAGAAGAGGCAACTTTTATTCAGTAGAAATAACATCCATGGGGTCCCAGACATCACATGTTATTTGGAGCCAAGCAGACACAATTGAAATGTCGTATTCATCACTTACTAGCTGTGTTATCTAGGACAAGATTGCTTAAACTTTCTTATCTCCAGTTTCCTTGTCTATAAAATGAGGATGCAAAGGTCTACATCACAGGGTTTTTGGTATAAGAGTTAAATGAAATAAAATATGCCAAAATGCCTGGTTCATGTTCCCTTCATTACCATCCAGAGAAGTTCCTAATTGGAGCCAGTTGGCTGTGGAAGACGGAGAGCCAGTCTCCCACATATCTGAGGTTTGCAAATGACCGGCTCTATTGACTGATCTCATGGCAGCTGCTCTTTCCTGGCAACTCATGAAACATATTACATCTTCCTAGGTCAGGATGGAGTTCTTTTTGTTTCATTTCAAATATGCAAAGCCCTTAGCAATCTTGTATTAAGATTTTTAATCTGAGATAAGTGGATTTTATGAACATACCGAATTCTTTATGATTCGCTCATCTAAGTTATCCCATCATTGTAAAGTTGCCTTAAAAATGACCTTGTTCCTCAAAGACACTGAAACTGTTTAAATAAAAGCATGTGTACATACATGATTATTTAAAACGTTTTATTATATGATTTTATAAATATGTAAAATGTACACCCCAGCTGATACCCAATGGTTTGGCAGGCAGAGTGGGTGTTGCGGGTAGAGATCAAAAAGGAAAAGGCAGAGAGGAAATAAGCAAAAAAGAAAGTAGCATATGTGATATAATAACATTTAGATAATTTACTATATGTGTATTTGTATATGCAAAAAGACATTAGAAGAAAAAAATAAGGTTCGAACTAAAATTACCCACTTGCAGAAATGACAATATAATACTGCTAAGTAACAAAATGTTGCTAAATGGCAAGCCACAGAGTTTGTATGTAGCATAATTCTAC
Source organism: Cynocephalus volans (assembly GCF_027409185.1). Classification (NCBI taxonomy): domain Eukaryota; kingdom Metazoa; phylum Chordata; class Mammalia; order Dermoptera; family Cynocephalidae; genus Cynocephalus; species Cynocephalus volans. Next base: position 15,080,490 of record NC_084461.1, read on the forward strand.
TTTAATATAAATAAAACAGTCAATGAAATCTCTGCATATGTGACATATTTGCACAAGAAGAATAGAATGGAAACTCATTAATATTTGTTGGGGAGGTTGGACAGGCAATAATTTACTTTTCCTTTATGTATTTTTTTATTTAGTTATACAGGCTTGTATTGTTTTTGTAATTTGGGGAAAAATCTTGGTTTTGGGGAATTAATAAACAAATAAAGTAAAAAATATGTATTCTTTATGTTCAGAGCTGATACCATCAACCCAGTGGCTGGTTTGGTAGGACACTGTTTAAAGTTCACTACTGATAAAACAGTGCAAATTTTTGTCATTTTAGTGAGTAAAAAGGACCTAAAAAGTAGATTAAAATGTTCCTATGGGCCTTCCCTTCTCTGCTGCTTCCCCAGACCTCCACCCACACATTGCTATCATCACCAGACTCAGACATGCACTTTCCTACACCAACAGAGAATTTTTTTTTTATAAAGAAAATGAAATTTATTGCTTACAGTTTCTTTTTTTTTTTTTTTTAATTTTATTTTGTCGATATACATTTTGGCTGATTATTGCTCCCCATCACCAAAAAATCCCTCCCTTCTCCCTCCCCCCTCCCCGCCAACAATGTCCTTTCTGTTTGCTTGTCGTATCAACTTCAAGTAATTGTGGTTGTTATATCTTCTTCCTTCCCCTCCCGGTTTTTTGTGTGTGTGTGTGTGTGTGTGTGTGTGTGTGTGTGTGTGTGTGTGTGTGTGTGTGTGTGTGTGTGTGTGTGTGTGTGTGTGTGTGTGAATTTATATATTAATTTTTAGCTCCCACCAATAAGTGAGAACATGTGGTATTTCTCTTTCTGTGCCTGACTTGTTTCATTTAATATAATTCTCTCGAGGTCCATCCATGTTGTTGCAAATGGCAGTATTTCATTCATTTTTATAGCTGAGTAGTATTCCATTGTGTAGATGTACCACATTTTCCGTATCCACTCATCTGATGATGGACATTTGGGCTGGTTCCAACTCTTGGCTATTGTAAAGAGTGCTGCGATGAACATTGGGGAACAGTATACCTTCGACTTGATGATTTCCATTCCTCTGGGTATATTCCCAACAGTGGGATAGCTGGGTCGTATGGTAGATCTATCTGCAATTGTTTGAGGAACCTCCATACCATTTTCCATAGAGGCTGCACCATTTTGCAGTCCCACCAACAATGTATGAGAGTTCCTTTTTCTCCGCAGCCTCGCCAGCATTTATCGTTCATAGTCTTTTGGATTTTAGCCATCCTAACTGGGGTTAGATGGTATCTCAATGTGGTTTTGATTTGCATTTCCCGGATGCTGAGTGATGCTGAACATTTTTTCATATGTCTGTTGGCCATTTGTATATCTTCCTTAGAGAAATGCCTACTTAGCTCCTTTGCCCATTTTTTAATTGGGTTGCTTGTTTTCTTCTTGTAAAGTTATTTGAGTTCCTTATATATTATGGATATTAATCCTTTGTCAGATGTATATTTTGCAAATATTTTCTCCCACTCCCAACAGAGAATATTGATCAGTGTGATCAGTTTCCAGAACATTCATGAACTCTCTTTTTGTTCCCAGAAGTGGACTTTTTAAGAAGCTAAATTCAAATGTGTGGACACCCGCCTTCCAGCTAGACAGTTAAGATGGGTCTGGATCGCAGTATCTGCCTGAGGTTCTGTGCCTCTCTGCCCTAGTTCATCAGACACATGGAATAGTTCTTTCCTCACAAACTGATGAAATCACAGACTTGGGTTTGGTCTTTGAAGATAAAGGAGCTTTCAAGTTCTTCATATAGCTCAACTGAATTATAATCATTTTTCACTGGGGATTGGAGACAAAGTCCCGGCCAGCTACAGTGGTATTTTATCTTCCATTTGTAAACCACTGTCCTGTGACTTTTCTCCCCTGAAGCCTCTTTGGGGAAAGTGGTGAGTCTGAAGCTGAATGCAGTCATTATTGAATCCCCTGGTAAAATGACACCTTAATTATCTCATTAGAGCTCCCAATGGTCATGGAAGGATTCAACATTCTACCAGGGAGTAAGGTTGGCATGAGGGTGGCCAGAATCCATAGCTCTCTTTTTTCTCCTGATTCAAATCCATTAGGGCATATACTATTTTTTTAAATGGGAAAGAGAACATAGACAATGTAGAATAAAATAAAAGTCTGCAAGAAAAATGATGCCTTTAAAATAGGAACAGTCAGTAGTCAGATATAGTAACAGCCAAAGCAGAGGAAATAAGGACATGCAAAGTTTAATACATGCAGGTGAGATTCTAAAAGCTTAATAAAATGAAGAGAAAACTGAAGAACAGAGCACTAGCAAAAAGTGCAGGTTCGTTTCAAAAAATGATATTGTGAGTTAAAGATTTGGGGGTTTTAAAAATAGCCTTTTATTTTGTAATGTGAAAAATAGTGTAAGATTTTGAACTAGATGATCTCTCGTGTTTCTTCAAAGTCTAAGATTCTCTGTGAAATCCAAAATGGCCATGTAATGATATGATACATTATTCTGAACTTTAATAGTTCCACCAACATTCCACTCTTTGTTCTATGACTAAGTTGAAACATTTAAGTTGATAAAGCCATGAACAATACATGTATATACACACGCCCGTACTCCTGGTCATGTACGTGTTTTCCTGAAATACACAGTGAACAGAGATAAAAGGCATTTATTTGGGAAGAATAAAATGGGATACGTTGATCGATCAGTTAGTTGCTGAATGCTGCCCTTGCATATGATCAGGATAAAGTGAAACTTTATATTTGAAAAAAACACTGGTACACTGATGATTACAATTGGAGAAAAATTTTACAGAAGAGCCAATCAGTGTTATACATGGTGTTTGAAGAATGAAAGCATGCTTTCAACTATTATTATGCCCAGAGTCACATATTCAGAACATGGCGTCGCTGTTGACCAATGAAATGCTAATGCTTCTTGGTGCTCTGCTCTTATCTCAATAGACCCTTACCCTGGGTGAGGACTTGAGAGGTTCTCAGCAAGAAGAGCCAGAAATCAGGGGAAGTGAACAGAGCTCAAGGCCAGATGTGACAGGAGGAAAAACTGCATGGTTTTCAAGCATGTTTATGAAATTTGTCAGCTACCTAGTATGTCTCTATTTTATAAGAACAGATTAGGCAAAATACTCACTTAGTGGAGCATTGCCCTTTGTATTAGTCAAGGTTCTCCAGAGAAACACAACCAATAGGTGATATATATAAATGAGACTTGTAGGAATTGGCTCACATGATTACAGAAGCTGGGAAGTCCCATGATCTTCCATCTGCAAGCTGGAGATACAGGAAGGCAGTGGTGTACTTTGAAGGTCTGGGAACCAGGGAGCTGATGGTGTATATCCCATTCACAGTCTGAAGGACTAAGAACCAGTTGCACTAAGGGAAAAAGACTGATGTCCCAGCTCAAATAGACAGAGAGCATTCAACATTCCTCTGCCATTTTGTTCTATTCCAGCCCTCAACCCATGGGATGATACCCATCCACACTGGGGAGAGCCATCTGCTTTCCTCAATCTACCTATTCAAATGTTAATCTCTTTTAGAAACATCCTCACAAACACATCCAAAAATAAATTTTAACTAGCTATCTGGGCATCCTGTAGTCCAGTCAAGTTGACATGTAAAATTAACCATGACATCCTTATTAATGTGTTAGGGTTTTTGATGTACTGAACACAAGCACTGAACCTCCCAGAATTCTGTATGGGAGCCTTTACCAGGATGTGGAAAGTAAATAGGAAACTCAAGACCTTTGGACGGACCTAGACATCTTTGGCAGAAAAATCAGTGGGAAATCCTTTTTAACACAGAGATATTGGGTACAAATTCAGATGCACTGATGCAGAACTCCCAAGTTCCCTGGCAGTCAACTGCAGGCCAGGCTGGACCAGTTCACCTGAACTTGGCTTTAAAGTTTCTATAGAGTCATGGCAAAATTCTTAGCTGAATTTCACCTTTGTGTCTGAGACTTAATTACCCTTCTTTCTCCTCCATCCATGAAATCTTTTTATAGAGGCCAAATATGAAGAGAGTCACAATTTACATGAACATGTAGGTGGCTACTTCTGACACATGTTGTCCATTGGTTTTCAGAGCTGATTTTCTTGACCTGGCTGGCAAGGGGTGGGAGAGGAGAGGTCCTTACTCTACAGGAGCTGTGAAAAGATGGGTGCTATCTAAAGGAGAAGATGAGGGCTGTACTTTTCACATAGAATCTACAAAATTGTAGTTTTTTTAGTTCGAAATAATGCTTTTCTTTCTTGAGTATGAGCACTTCTCTACAAGTGCTTGGTTGTAATCCCAGAATACATTTTGTTGCCCTCAGCACTGCCTTGTGCTTTCCCTCAAGCACCTGCTACATTTAAACATGGATTTTGTACATCAGAAAAGTCCTTACTAGTTAGATTTAAAGTATTTTCCAAATTTTACTTGATGATTCCCTGTAAAGTTATAATACATATCTATTAAGTTATGACATGTAACATAGAAATGAAAAACATGGACTCTGGACCCAGATGGCCTGGGTTCAAATCCCAACGCTGCTAGTCTGTGATGTTCGACTTAATCTCTTAGTACCTCAATTTTCTCGTGTGTAGCATCTATTTCATAGGGTTATTGTGAGAGTTAAGTGAGTTAATGTGTGTAAAGTGCTTAAAACAGAGATTTCATATGTGTTAGCTTTTGTTATTCTCTCTCTCTTTTTTTTTTTTTTTTTGCATATGTGTAGATGAACTGTGTATAGCTTTTTAAAAATCACTTATTTCCTTTTCCTTAAGACAGGGCTACTAACAAAAAACTGAACTCCTACATCTGTAGATTGGGCAAGGGAGCTCAGCCTGACCCTAGATTGAAATATGTGTAGATCTGGAGGTGGGGAAGCTCCTTTCACAGGAACCTGAGTCCTTGTTTTGATTTTATTTTCATTAGGGTATGGGGGCAGGAAGGACTTTCCTCTACATGGACTCCCCCATCTGGAAAATATTAGAATATTAGACATCAATTACTCACCACAGTTGTTATAAGAAACTTAAGGAACAGCCCTGCATATCTATAAATTCTGAGAAAATTACTGAGAAGATAGGTCAAGGAGAACGGAAGGAAGTTACAGAGAAGCCAACATTTATTGAGTGTCTCTTTTACTCAATAAATCTTGAGTAAAAGATGCCATAATACACACACTATATATTATCTCTTTACATAGCAAAGAATTATTACTGCATCTTCTAGATGAAGACATTATGTGTGGAATAGATGGGATTTGAACCAGGACTGTCTGACTCTGGAGCGTATGCTCTTTCTCCCTCCTGACTTTGCTTCTGCAACACTGCATTACACATACTGTATAAGGCCATCATTCATAATTATGATAGCAGGTAATCAAGATAAGATTATTTTTCACTGTGGGGTTATTTTAAACCAGATAAGAATATGGTGTGTTTGAGAAATTTTTTATTTAAAATAGTTTCAACAAAACTAATTTTTATTCTTAAAGAAGTCACATGTATATTTTGAGGAAAGGTCTCTGATTAGAACCCCTGTTCTTTGACAGTGCAGAATGAACTGTGGTGAAAATAATTGGTAGGTTGCACTGTGGCTCATGGAATGGGAGGGAAACCATGCAACTGTGCCCAGCTGCAAAGTTTCTAGCACTCCCTTTGGGAATTTGGATTCCAATGCTTCCAGTGGTAGCTGGCCCATAATGGAAAATGTAGGCCCCTGACCCCCATCTCCAACCCCTTATCTCCCTAGGGATCATACAGCAGGTCAAGAGCTCACTTCCAACCCAGGGGCAGACAAGAGAGACAGAGCTCCTCAGAGACGTCCCCAAGACTCCCTCCACCCTGCACTTGCATGCTCACCCTCAACCCCGCCTCCCAGGCACATGGACCACCTCATTAAGATGCATCCTTCCTTCTTTATCCAAAGGGCTATTTATAAGGGATTCAGGAAAATTTGCCAAAAAAGGGAATGGAAGGGTGTAATTTGAAAGTTTTTAATGGCTTAATGAAATATTTTGGTACCATGCAATCCCCTGAGATAATATTCGTTTTTTGGATAAAGAAATATACTTCTGTTGTATATCTCAGCCTCTTATTAGATGTTTTCAAGTGTTTCTTCCCAAATTTCAGTAAATATGCCATATAGAGTATCAGTATTTGCTCAGGCTGTATGGAAGATGAGCAAACCTTAGACTGGGATAAGTATAAGATAAGGCACTCTGTGAAAAAAACAGACATTTTATAGAACAAGAAAATCCGGAATTTCTTGTCTCTGCTAGAGCTATGCTGGGTGATCTGTGTCTGTATTCTATGTGAACACAATGCTGTTCAGTAGAAAGAGTATTTAAAGATATGAGTTTTACCCAAGTCCAATGCCTGTGCTACTTACTCAGACCCCTGGAGATCACTCCTGAAAATGGGGCAGAAGAGGACGCAACCGAGTTGAAACACACATATCCAGATTCCCGCTTTCAAACTAGATATATGGGAGGTGTATGCAAAGAGAAAATGTCAGAGAACTGTAATATTTTATTGCCAAATAAGGATTTGACCCTGAATTCCCATCTTGGTTCCAATTTTAGAAGCCGAGATGGTTTGTGTGTGAGATGGTTTAGAAGCCTAGGGGTATATGTTTGCATGCTTAGCGGAAGGGGTAGGACTAGATTCTCAGAGCTAATATATGCGCACTGCATAAAACAGTGCCAGGCGCATAATATACGCTCCATAAGCATTAGTTGCTGTGATTATCACATCATTCTAAGTGAGAACCACCCTCCTCTTGTAAGCAATACGCCTCAGTATTCTAGACGTATTGGGGGGAAAGGCTGAATTTTCCAAAAGGGAAATACAATGATATTATAAAGCGTCATTCTGCTAACCTACACTTTTCAATATAATGGTTCTGTTTGTTTGTTGGCTTCTCTTGAATTTTTGAGACACAGCTACAACTGGAGACCGACACATTCTACATTTGGAGGAAAACTGTGGCTCAGCCCTGCCTCGCAGTTAAATTTCGTAAAATGCCATAGATGGATAGGAAGCCACAGTCTTCAGAATGGACTGTTCTACTCACTGCCCTGGGAAATCTTCTCATGTTTAATTCTGGGCATACAAAGCCCTAAAGGGGTATTTTGGTGATAGTTACCTCATGATTCTCTGTGTTCTTAGAACAAATAGACTTGGGGTTTTGAGCCATAAATATATTTTGGAGCATAATGTAAACACAGATAGAGCTATTTCTTCACAGTGAAATTAGAGAAATGATGATTCCAAGGGAAATTACATTTGAAGAAGCCATCCACCTCACATCAAAGTTAAATTAGGGACATAAATTAGAAACCCAAGGCCAGATAAAACTGCTGCTATCATGGGGAAAGCTTACAGGTTTATTGAGAAATATAAATACCGTAGTTTTTTTTTTCCAAAACAGAAGTCATTATCACAGGGGTTTGCTTTTGCAAGCAGCCACAGCTGTATACAACATGTGAATATGTGTCTCAGGCTCAAAAATCACATTAAAATAAAGAGTCTGTCTTGCATCCACCAAAATTTGGGTAATATCAGGGTTATGCCAAACCTCCCAGCCCCTGCACACCCCTTGTGATGCCAAGGCTCCATCACTCAACTGGTTCTTTATATTGAGTTGTTTGATCACTGATCATTCTGAGTCCTGAAGCAGAAGGTCTGGAAAACAGAGACTAGAGTTCAAGACTCTACTTTATTTTTGTTTTCTTACCCCTTGCAGTCACTTCTAAGTCTAGGAGTGGGCCACCATCACTTTCTAAGTCTTTGTCTTTGAAGGACTTACACTTTTAATGAGGAAGGTCTTGGGAAATGAAAAATACGAATGGGAAAGACTGGTTTATATTCATCACAGTGAGGGTGACCAGCTCAGAGCAAGGAAAATCCAAGGAATGACATTATGGCATCCCCGTCTAAACGTTGTGAATTTAGAACAAAGGGAAGCCTTTAAGTTATATCGAAACAAACTCTCTCTTTAAAATGAACTTAGGAGTTTTCCTCTGATAATGGTAAAGAAGAGGAAAAAACATTTTGCTGTGGGGTTGTGTGTGATTAGGTACTACTGCTAATGGAGGCTTCAAATTTGAACACACGCCCTGCCTGAACAAGCAAAATAACAATTACATATTGATTATGTAGATATTCAGTGTCTAGATCTATCATGTGCTTTTCCATGTAAATTAGGCATGTGCAAGTAACAGGAAACAATGTCTGCCCTGACAGATCTTTTAATTGGAGAAAGGTGACTGTATATGAAATCAAAATATCGAAGTCTATTGGAGCCATGGTGAAAAATATTTACTATGCATTCATGTATTATGTTGTGCTGGGCATTGGCTCTAACCCCACCTTACTTCTGCTTTGTGACCTTGAGGAAGTAATAGCTTTCCTCTTGTACGTTCATCTTTTCTGCCAATTACATAAGGATAATTACTAGAAATAATTATAAAATTATGCCTATTTCTTCAATCTCTTTGAGTGTCAATGACCCTACCAATCAACATTTTGAATGATAATAAGGAAAATATAACATCTCTGTATAGTCAGTTTCCAAAATATATGTTGACCACAGGCTCGATATCCCGATATTCATGAAGCATACTTATCACGAAAGACTACACTGCCATCTAGTTAATCCCCTCACTCTGACTTCTTCCAAAAATTTGTAAAATCTATTTCTGCCTCCAAAAATTCTTCAAATAAATCAAATTATTAAATATCGAACATCTACTAAATGCAAAGAACTAAATACAAAAAGGAATCCTGATGTAGACATATGTGTCAAAGGATAATTGTTACAGTTTGCACATAGGTACAAGATTTGTTATTATTATGTTAGCAAATATAATGAAGCTGATTTACAGCATTCTCCAAAGAATTGAGAAATAAATCTTTGTCAAATACAATAACTACATATATGTATATCTGGATCTTGGCAAAGTTCTTCCCTTTTCTGGACCTCAGTTTTCTCACCTCTAAAATGGGCCAATAATACTATCTAGCTCATTGTGAGCTGGGGTTGCCATGATGATTAGATGAAATGGTACACATAAAGAACTTAGAAAGAGAATCTAAATCATAATGAGTGCTATTATGGGCAGAATTTTTTTCCCCCAAAATTCATATATTGAAGCCCGAGTACCTCGGAATGTGACAGTATTTGAAGACAGGGCCTTTAAACAGGTCATTAAGTTTAAATGAGGCCATTAGGGTGGGCCTCAATCCCATATGAATGGTGTCCTTACAAGGAAAGGATATTGGGTTAGGGAGAAATTGGGTAAGGAGTACAAAAAATAATTAAGACTTATAATAATGAACAGACTAATAATATTGATTTGATTATCACATATTGTATACAAATACTGATAATCAACACTGTACCCCAAAAATATGCATAATCAATTATGTTTCAATTAAATAAATAAATAAAAGGATATTGGGGCACATAGAGAGAGACACAGGATGACCATGGGAAGAGGCAACAAGAGGGTTGCTATCTGCAAGCCAAGGAGAAAGGCCTGGAACAAATCCTTCCCTCGTCGCCTTCAGAGGAACCAACCCTACTGGTACCACCTTGATCTTGGATTTCCAGACTCTAGAACTGTGAGAAAATAAGTTCTGGTGTTTGAGCCACCCAGTCTGTAGTATTTTGCTATGGAAGCCTTGGAAGACAAATATGTTTGCTATACAGAGGTGAGACGTGCAATGCGGAAAAGTGAAAATGTACAGGGATACTACAGATGAATTGCACGTGGCTACAGCTTTCCTCTTGGGTTGACCTCCTCTGGAAAACCTCAGGTAGCTCCATCATTGCTGCACCAGAGCAGTGCTGTTGGATTGCCTTCTTAAGTCAGTGAGGAAACTCTGGGCAGAATCGCAGTTACCTGCGGATAGAGGAAAAGTACAGCATTCTCATCTGTATAAATTTATAGATTCAGTTTGGCAGGATACTAAGTTTCAAAGCATACCAAAGGTAACACACCAACAAAAAGGAGCCCTCACTGCCCCCAAAGCTGTTGTCCATTTGCAGGTATAAATCAATACTGAGTTTTCAAAATGCCTTGTCTCTTGTATGAATGAATGTCTTGATTTCTCCAGGCAAAGGAACTTAGAGTCCCCAGGAAACTAAAACAACGCAGAACAATATGTATCATCATCTATTTATAGAGACCTAGTCAGTGCAATCATTGAACAACGTGTTCTTAGTAAGTCACTTGCATTGGGTAATGTATGCAAATATATAATTTCTTATTACAGACTCAGACTGCTAATGTGTCCTTCCCTAGTGAGGTCCGGGATGCTAAAGGAGATGGTGTTCAGAGCTTTTTGTCTTTGCAGAGTCATCTCAACATCAGCAACATCAAAAATTCCACACAGATCTAATAGTGTGCTGCTGCTGCCAATAGCAAGATCTTTTTATTGCTAAATGTTCTTTCTCCTTTGCTTGTGGCATAGTTTTTAAATCACGTAGTGCAGCTTATGCTTAGAAGAAACCAGATGATATCTCTATATCCTGAGGTCAGACCCCAACAGCCTATCAGTTAGCAATCTACTGCTGTGGGCTATGTGTGTGACGTTTTACGTACTTCATTAGTCTGGGGTCATGTTCCCCAGGGCTCCCATCTAACAAAGGATGTTATGGGTGCTTTCCAAATGTTCAGTTGTTTTAAATCATTGTTCTTAAATGTAAGCAGGCTGAGTAAGAAAGAAAACCCTAGGATTTCACATAGTACCTTTCAAATCTTCCAGTCCAGTGGTAATAAATAGATTTTACTCCAGTTATTAATTCTTATCAATGGATAGTGGCTACCTAAAGCACGCTGTTGAAAAATGTGTCAAGTCCAAGTGGGGACCCAAAGTGAAGTAATGCCAGACTGATGTTGATATCTGATGTGGCGCAAGATTGGGGAGTGGTAGTAAGACAGGCTTGGTATGTGTTGTCTCTAAGTCCAACCCTTTCTTCTTATAGAGGAGGAAACTGAGCTCCAAAAACATTAAATGATGTTCACAGGGTCATTAGTTAACAAAAAAGCCGAAGTCAGAATCAGTACATCCAGGCTCTCTTTTCTACCACACCATTGAAAAAAATCTTAGTTGCATGAATAGAACTGAATTCTGCCTTCCGGATGGTAATACGTGTCTCAGTTCTCTACTGTAAGTGTAATCCAGAAAATAACACTAAAATCCTTTCCTCCCTAACACACATATGTCCGTCTTGCATCTACTTAGAGATGTTTTCTGCTGAGGCTCTTTTCATGTTAGAAATTCTGAGATAACAACTACCTCCTGGCATTATTTATTAATCTACAAATGGGGGGAAATCATACCCAAAGTCTGAATTCTACACGTTGAATTTAAATGTCTAAAGTCCTTTGAGTTCTTTGCAAAAATAATTCAATGAAATGAAAGTTTTTGTTATCAATAAACCAAACATAGATAAAAATATTAATATATGCAAACTAAAGTATATGTAAAATATTCTGCACTTAAATTGGGCAAACTGCAGGGGGAAAAGTGAAACTTTTTGAGGTAAACCTTTTTGAGAACAAAGAAAACCTTTGAGAAAAAAGTGAACCTTTTTGAGAAATAAGAGCAAGGAGTTAAATTCTATTTCCTTGTAGTAATTATTTCTTCCCCCTTGGGGAAGGACATTAGACTTTTGTGCCGCAATGCCATCTTTTTTTAGTGCTCCAATGAACAAGCACATCTCTCCGAACTGCCACTATTCATCGCTTTTAAATAAGAATAGATGAGTTTGAAAAGATATGAAGATTCATTAGTCTCAGCTCTAAACACTGCAGGAGAAATTATTTGCATTCACTACAGCCTCCTGCAGACTCAGAGAACAGTTAAACAATACCCTTGAAAATTACATTTCCATAGAATTTGTCCCTGTTTGGATAAATACAGAGGTGGCAAGTCACGGGCCCTCTGTTCTCTAACCCAACCCACCGTGCATTCTACCAGATAAGGAATAACATTTGATCTCTGCAGGGATGAGTTCTTTCTGTATATTGAGAATATCCAAAAAGCCAGGGAAGTGGGGAGTGCATTTTTGATATGGCATTTTAAATGAAGTTCTCTAATCAGTAGAAAAGTACTATTAAGATCCACTTCTTTCCGATCACATTAACCTCCAGAGGATAATAACTGAGGCAGTGTCTGCTCTTGGGGAAAAGCCAGCATGAGGAATCATGATTCTATTGTGCACCTGATTGGTGATTTACATTTATTACCATATTAATTGTCACAAGACTCTAAAATGGTCGATATAATGATCTGTATTTTACAAATGGGACATGGAGACACTGAGGGCTTAAGTGGATTAGTTAGTTGGTGGATTAGTGATCAGGTAGTCTTGGGAGCAGAAATTAGAACTAAACCGTCCCTTGACTCCTTTCCACTAAGCTAGCATGAAGGCTATTCTATGCCATATTTGGTGACGAAGCATCTTAACTCCTCCTGAGGGCTTCTTTCAAAACGACCAAACCTCCACTCTGGCCCTACATCAGGTTTACTTCCCCATCCTGTACCCAGCTCCCAGATGGGGATATCTACCTCTCCCATACGTGGGAAGGGCTGCCCTACATACTTTTTTGACGTGATGTTTTGACCTTGCCTGAAGTGTGCACAGAGATTAAGACATGACAGGAGGGATTACCATTCTTCATTCATGACATTCACTTCATCCTGCACTTCACTAGGCTTTATCATTTATGTGACTGAGAGCAAGGACTCTGGTATGCAGCCCCAATTCCCCACAGCGTCTAGCCCAGTGTCTTGCTCATAGCGGTGCTCAATGCATGTTAGTAGAGTGACCCACTAAATGAATGAATTATCCATCCATAATCCTCACTGATGGGGTGTCCTCAGCTGCCAATCTGTTTCTTCCCTTCTGTTCACCTTCTACCACTTAAGTCACTTCCCAGACAAAAGTGCAATCCCTCCCTCTCCCCTACTGCTCACATGACGTGCCCTCCTCTGTGTCACCCTCCCTGGACTTGCCCCAATGTAATGAGGGCCCAGGGAGAATGACTCAGCTGAGTGTTACATCTAGATATTCCATGACCTTTTCTCCTTCAGCACTGGCCTCATTGCCAGTCTGAGTGACTCAGCTCCTGGCTTAATGGAAGTGGTGTTTATGGCACATGTCCTACTCCTCCTTATAAAAAAATAATTTTCAAAAGCTCTCCCCTCCCACTATCTCGTTTGATTGACACAACACTTTCTGGGACCAGAAGGATGTGTCTCATGCGTCTTATCTTACAGGGTACACAGAGAGGCAGAAAGGTGACTTAACCAAGGTCCGCACAGTTAGTAAAGCTAGTTAGTGGCAGATGCATGTCTCATGTTCTTTTTGCAGTACCACCAATCTCTTCTTCAACTGCTGGTTGATTTTTTCCCATCCTCAGGGAGGGCAAAGGCTTGACCCCAATGACTCAGTTCCAGCTTAGCACAATGGATGTTGATAAACTTGACCCTAGCTTCTAAAACTGCACTCTGGTAGTTTTTAGTTCATAAAGCTTAAAGTACTTACGGAAGTCTAGTTTTGTTATGAACAAAAAAAGTTACCTGAATTTAAATTTTTTAAAATGCTACCTCACTGGTCTCTCATCTAAAAATGGACATTCCCCATTCACTCATTTGTGAGGATTTGGGGGCATGGAGGTGGCATAAGAAGCAAGTATCATTCTAAGGGTCTTCTGTACAAGAGAAGGTCCCTGAAAACAACCTCAAAGTCAGCGTGCGTGGGGCACCCACACAGGTAAGCAGCCAATGGCCAAGGTGCTCTGCTTTGAGAGAGGAGGAAGTTTGTCAAGGAAGGAGGGGTGGGTGAAAGACTCTTAGTGGGAGAAAGAGGACAGGGCTGCAGAAACTAGGGTTGAGGAATGTCCAATTGCTGGTCCCAGAATATTGGATTACTATGTACATCATGTAGATCACAAAAACATGCATTCGTGCCTGATGTTTTAAGTCAGTTTTTAATTGTTTGAAAATTGTTTTCCCCTGAATCTGTTTCCTTGTATGCCAGGTGGCTAAATTGGGACAAATTTATCACTTCCTAGCTATGTGACACTGGGAAAGTTTTTCTGAGCCTCATATTTCTGCTTTTGTGAAATAGAAGGACTTTAACCTGCTATATGAGGTTGTGTGGTAGATAAGTAAGACGATCTATGTATGATCTCTAGGTCAATACTTGACCCAGAGTAGTTGCTTAGGAATTCATTTTCTGGTGAGTTTTCATGCACTCCTGTCCTTTATATTAAACATACACATTTCTGAAAACTATCTTGATCCTATAAAGTCCAGATCTCTTGGAGACACACTCATAGTCTCTTCTTCAGTCTGGAGGGACTATACATTAGTTAGATAAATAAATAGATGACAGATAGATAGATACAGGGACAGATGGACAGACAGTATAGATACATGCATACATACGTATACACGTCGAGATTAGATAGACAGATATACTTGTACATAGACATAAGGAGTTGAAATATCGTTCTGGACCCACCCACTCCTCTACAACACATTACCGTTTAATCTGGCTGAATCCAAAGACTGAGTAATTACAAATGATGTTTGGACTTAGGAAGCTTCTCTGCAGGTCCTGGTTATTTGTATTTCTTTCTTGTTTCTGAGCCATGAGACATCACAAGAAAATGGAAGTCATAGATAAGAAAGAAAAATTTTAAACCTACTCAGATATGAAAAATGAGCTCGGATGAAAACTGGAGAGCAAAGAACATCGATTTTCCCCACTCTAATTATACACGTGCAAACCACACCTCTGTCATGGCTTCAATAAATGCCTCCTCCCCTCTCCCCCACACCTCCTCTCCTCTGCCAGAAGTGCCCGTGACCTCAGCTTTTACTGTGCAGCTGGGAGGTGACTAAAATTACCAGGAATGCTAAGGTTTAAACAGAGTGAAGAGGGGAAGAGGGGACTGTGGGTAGGGTTCTTGGAAGACAGAGAATAGGAGGAAGTGTCCATCAAGGCTGGGTGTCCTGCAGTGACCTGCCCACCTCTCACACAAGCAAGGAAGAGTGTCAGGCGTCCTCACCAGCCACTTCCAACGTCCGGGGAGCACCATGTAAGAAATGAACAGGATGAGATGGATCAGAGTAGGCCGATGTGCTGCTGCCTTGGGACCAGAACAACAGCTTACAGGGTTTACGCTCCATTCTTCCCAGCCAGGCCTTCAGAAAGAGTGCTTCATTCCCAGACTTTTCCAGTATCAGAATCCATTTTTAACCAATCAACATTTTATACTTCTCCCCACATGTTTATAATTGCAGCTACTGTTTTTAGAAGATCTATCACATGCCAAGCCCCATTTAAGTACTTTCTGTGTGTTAATCCTGTTAAAGTTCATTCCATCCCTGTGAGGTAAATAGTATCATGCCATTTACAGGTGAGAAACCCAAGGTACAAGAAAGTTAAAGGAACTTGCCCAAAGTCACGCCATGGGAAGAGGGAGTCGGGGTATACACCCAGACCGCCCAGCTGCACAGACCCCACTCTTAACAGCTGTGCGAGGCTTCCTCCTGATTATAGGGGAGCTTTTACTGAGAAACGAGTCACACAAGGACAGGATTTCATATAACCAGTATCACTTTTAAACTGATCTCATACAGATGAAAAATCATATGCCCTCAGCATTGACTTTTCAATCCATACACAATGCAGCATGTGGGTATGTAGACTTCTTATGATGTCCTCCCTTATGGTGACATGAGATCAGAACCCCTCCCTTATGCCCCCACAGCCTCTGAAGCTTACTGTTCCAAGGCCTCCCCACACTGTCTTAGACACAGGCAGCTTATTGGCCTGTGCCCTTGGGGTGGGGGCTGTGTCTCCTTCATTACTGTAATTCGTGCCCATCACATCTTGCCCGTAATAGGCACTCACCAAATACTTCTTGGGAATGAATGAATGTATAGTTCTGTATCTACCTCCTCCCTTTCCCCACCAAGGGTACTTGCAAATACAGATGATTTGGAAATGACTAGCATAGACTGTGAAATTGAAGGTAATACCAGGTCTTTTGAGAGAGAGGTATCTAGAGAGAAGTAGGGCTGTAAGTGAGCTCCCCCAGAGGGACTGGTATAAAGACACACAAGGTCAGTTCCAGGAGCCCTTTTCACAGGCTGATGATTGATCAGCCTTTCCCGAAATGGTAAAGGATATTAAGGTGGAGGGAGTGTCTGACTGGTCAGTGTCTGTAGACACCTTCAGGGAAGGTGGAAGGGTTTTGGCTGGTCCTAGCCTGAGGCTGTTGCAGGACATGACTTTCATGTGGCACCTGAGACAGAGTAAGAAGTACTTTCCCCAAGGCCAAGAGGACCAAGTTGGCTGCTAGAAGAACCAGATGGACTTGGGATGTGGTCAGCCTTCCAGGACTGCCAATCAGAAAGTGCTGTGTAATGGGCGTTTGCTCCTTCAGCTGAAATTCTGGCCAACCCACAGAGAAACATTCCTTCCCAAGCTTCTTCCAAGGGCATGACCCTAGGGAGGATTCACTGGTTGCTGCTCAGACTGAATAGAAAGAGACACTGGGAAGTTTCAAGCCTGGCATTTCGGGTGTGAATTTGGGCGTTATTGGGCAACAGGAGCCAAGGGGGGTGGCACTTTGAGAGGCTGGTGCTGCTTATTATTCACAGCTCTTGGGTCTACCCCATGGGGGGCACTTTGGGCTTTTAGGCAGCCCTTTCTCACTCTAAGGTGCATCCAAGAAATCCCATAGGGCCCAGCCTGAGCCCAGGATGGATAAATAAGAGCTCCCAAAAGGGAGCTGGGTCTGCCTTACGGCATTTGAAAATGATCCATGAGAATAGGATAGCAAATCACTGAGTTGAAGAGGGTTTTGGGTCCTTAATCTGATTACATATGCAGAGCTCATTTCTTCTTAAAAATAAAAAAAAGTACTTGTGGCCCAACTACAGAGTGCCAAGCACTAAGATGGGGAGACAGAGAAGAGGACACAGAGAATGTTCCCAAGTATTTTGTCTTTAAGGTAAGCTTCTGTCAGAGAGGACTGAGCTCGACTCCTTGCTTGGAAAGACCATTCTGAGGGAACCATTTGGAGAAGTGACAACACATTCATCCTTCTCTGGTTATTCGACATCCCACTTGATTCTGCTCCACCCCTTGTGACTGTGGATAGCTTTTCTTTACCAAACGAATCCTGATGCCCACCCCGTACATTCAGCACAGCCACAAATCAGGCACAAATCATCCATTGCATGCTAAAATGTTAGAGTTCTCAAAAATGAGTAATATATAAAAACAGCATGGTAGCCGTGTATCAGATATACACACAGAATCAACTTCTTGCTTGATGGGTGGAAATAAATCAAAAGCAGACTCTTCTCTTGACCATAGATACCATAGATGAGGAGGTGTCTGGGTCTGGATAACGGCAGGTTGCTGAGTCTGAAGTGCACATAAAATCCAACTGTAAGTTGGCTGACTGCAGAATATGACTGGATTCACTTATGGCTAATTAGGGTAAATAAAAAGAGACACCAGGAGATGTGAAACTTGGGATTATGGGTAGTGAAAGCCACTTGATGGGAGGAAATGTGTTTTTCCTGGTGCTTTGGAAAATCATTTCATGTAGTATCTGGTCCATTATTTATGTCCTGAAATTTGCACGTAGTGAGAACCAAAGATATTTCTGATAAAACCACATTCCAGGAAACCCAATTTGAAGGAGCCTTAAGGGTCCATGCTGGGAAGAGTTTGTGAGTTTGGCTCCCTATTAAAGAATGGATCTTATGGTCTGGCATGTATGGAAAGACATTTTTCCTTCTGCCCCAACCAATAAAACGCACAGCACTGAGCAGCACTGTGGATACTGTTAGCTGAGGTTGATTTGATGCCCAGATAGCCTACTTGATGGTCAGCTGTTTAATTTGTACCTCTTGGTGGAACTTCTCCTTCTTGGGGGATCTCACTACTCCTTTATTTAGAAAAGACATGGACTGCTAAGCTCATGCAAGATAGGAGAGCCTAGGGAGGATTAGGACAGAAGAAACCAGCTAGACATAGAGCATAACATATAGGAATCTTTTGTGGGAAGTCTCCCTCCATAACGTTGGAACATCTCTTTTCCCCAACTTTCTGGCCAGGGGTGAGATGGGAGAGTTCTTTTAATCTGAATTCTTTTTAGGGGATTGAAATTTTCCAAAGAGAAGAAGAGTTTTGCTGAACATTTTAAACAATTGATTCCAGATGGATTCTATCTGTATCATTTTTAGAAGTTTTTTTCTCTGAATGTGTTCTAAAGATAGAATGTACATAGTCACTAAAGATTGAAGGATGCTGAAATATTAAGCAACTAGGATGGTAAATCTTTCTGCATTCTGGTCTCATTTGGGCAAATGGCTTCAATTCTCATTTTTTTTCTCGGCATTTCTCTGAGGCATCTGAGACAGTGACCCTGGCAGAGTAGGGACCACAGGATGAATGTACAGGATGAATTGTCCACATCTTTACTCAGGTGCATAGTTTTAGAATAGTTTGCAATAACAGTACCTGACTTTTATTTCAAATTAGTTTGGGGAGTGATTGGAATGGGAAGTGTAGTGTGTGTGTGTAAGAAATAGAGAAAGACAGACAGACAGAAGAGAGAGTCTAGCCAGGATTAAAAGCCAGAGTCTCACTCCTACCCATGCTCTACTGCACAATGCTCCTTTCTTCTAAATGGTTATTATTCAATAATCCCCAGCAGAGATGAGAGTCAAGATGGTAAAGCAGCAGCACTGGTCAAACAGAATGAACACCGGTTGTAAACTTCCAACATGACTGTAACTAGGGCTGAATGTCAACCATGAACTGATGTTCCAGAGACTCTCCAGCCTTACACCTATGGCCAGAGTGGAAGCACATGTGTTATCTTGCTCCGTGTCATTAGACACAGATATCTTGGCCACAACTTATTGAACCAGAGATTTGCTTCTTGGCTAAAATTTGCATGATATATATGTTAGCCTAGGGGTTTACAAAGTGGCCAAGTGTCAGATAAGTATGTACCTTTATTTGGATGAAGAGAAGCCAACCCAATGAAAGACTCTTTCTGAAGGAGTTGGAGTGATACACAGATGAGTAGAATAAACACAGGCAGGGCAGCTACAGAGAGACTTCAAGAGTAGAGGGAGAAGCAGCTGGAAAAGAAGCTGAGAGTTAAGAATGGCAAATTTACTGGAGCGAGTCCCAATAGGTGCCATTGACAGAGAGGGCAAGAGGGGACTAGATCTCCTAAGGATGTGCAATGATGCTTTAATTCTTTGTGACATTTGACTGTGGGAGAGTTGAGGCAGTTCCCGACCCTCCTTACTTTCCCAAATGTTCATCGTCGGGCCGAGCCCGTGGCGCACTCGGTAGAGTGCTGCGCTGGGAGTGCGGCGACGCTCCCGCCACGGGTTCAGATCCTATATAGGAATGACCGGTGCACTCACTGGCTGAGTGCCGGTCATGAAAAAATGACAAATGTTCATCGTCAAATCCCCATCACCTGAGGTATCATGGACCTGTCTCTCTTGCATGTTACACAAAGTCATAATAGTAATACCTACAATAATCAAGTGTTTACTATTTGCCAAATATTTTAAGTAGATTGTTTTAGTTAATTATTTCAAAAACACAATAAAGTAGATGCATAATTATAATATCCTTTAACGAGTGAGAAAAGAGAAGAAAAAGGGGGTCAAGTACAACGGGAGCCTTCTTACTGAAGGCAATAGGTATCAGAAATTAGTTAATTGAAAATAACAATTGAAGTCAGGAATTGTTAAAAAATGATGCATGCAAACCTTAAACATTCTATTTTCTTGAAAATGTATGAATGTGCATCAATTTGACAAGGGCTTTTCCTTTGATAGAGGGTCATTCTTTCCGTACGGGTAATTGGAATACAGCACTGTTTTTCTGGCAGAAACTTGTACACACGTAACACATGCTCAGCATTTTCTAGTTTCAGTTCCTTTGATGTAAACTAACTCCGGAGACACATGTGAAGCAATCTGATGCAGAATCCTTCTAGATTTCTATATTTACTGTTCTCTAATCTTTTGCAGTTATTTTTCTAACATCCAATTTGCATAGCTCTCTCATATCCTATCCTTCCAAAACATTCAGCTGAGTTTTCACAAGGGAAAAGAAGCACCTTTTCTTCCACACTGAGTTTTCATCATTAGTTATCAGTCTTAATTAAATTATGTGATGATGACTGGTATTAAGAGATTTGAGAACTGACTCTTAGACAATGCAACTGTTACGTGCAGAAATCTGTGGGTCTACTAGAGAGGACTCCACATTTCCTAGAGTGTTTGTAGCTACATGGGCCATCTCACATGCCCATCTGGAACTTTGCCTCTCCTCAATTGGAGGCAGAAACTATGTCCAATCCCTTTGAATCTGGAGGGGCCTAGGTGACCACCTGGATAGAGTAGGAGAAAACGATGTATGTGCCTTCCGAGTTGAAATCCAAAAAGGCCACCCACTTACACCTTGTTCTTCTGCAGGGCTGCCTCTTGAAACTTAACTGTGTGCCGCGAGGAAGACTAAACAAACTGTAGAGATGGTCATGTGGAGATGAACCAAGGCCCCTAGCCCACAGCCCTGGCTGAACTTCCAGCTGACACAAGCACCAACTTGCCAGCCATGTGAAAGATACATTGTACCGTGTGGAGTAGAGAAGAGCCATCCCTGCTGAGTACTTCCCAATTGTAGATTAGCGAGCGACACAGAAGATTGTAATTTTAAGCCACTAAGTTTGGGTGGTATGTTATGCAGCACTATATAACTGGAATGAGTGCTTTGGTGTCAATGGATCTGTTTCACAGAGGGAATGGAGAGCAGGTAGCAACCAGTGGGTCGGTTAAGTAAATTTCTACTGCAACTTCCCCACGACTACACAAGTATTTAAAGATAAAGTCTGGTTTTGAACCCAGTAGTCTGACAGAATTATATTACTATATCCTTGAAAAAAATTTAAAAGGCCCCTACTGAGCCATACATAGAAGTTGATGACACACAAAAATTTGGTTTAATTTCTTCACTCCATGCTTATGCACATGCTCCTAATATTCAATGGATCTAAGGCAAGAGTACAAATTAATGCAAGATGTCTAATATTTATGGGTTAAAAATTGTTAAATAAAATAAGTTTCATCATCTCTTTAAGTATCTTCATGAAATGTGAATGGCCAGGTTTGAATTTAGAATTATGCCCCTTCTCTCTCTACCCCTGGATCCTGCCCTCACTGCAAGGGCTTCGGTCACACATGTGTAATCTCTAGCCCATACATCCAAGCTTCATTCACACATTCTCTTACCCCAGCAATGGCCTCTTGGCCAGCCCCAGGTCCTAGGGATGGACATGCCAGAAGATGCTTGACCCCAGGAGAACAAAGCCCCAGAAAAGGCCTTTGCAGGCCCAGGAAGCAGACTTGGACCATTTGGGAAGAAAATTCTGGGATGCTGGAGCATGTCCTAAAATAAGATGTGGGTTCTGGCAGGACGCTGGGTGTGCATGTGCTGTTTGCCCCAGTCTGCTTGTGGCACACAGAGAGTGCAGCTAGAGAGGACTGACGCAGCACCTGCATGGCGGGGCACCCATGGAGGGCACCTCTTCTCGGGTCTAAGGACAGTACCGGCCCCACCTCCCAGCTCACGCTTCTCTCCAGACCTTCTCCCTCACTCTCTTTCTGTGTCTGGCACATGATTGAGGACCGATAAATATTTACCCAATAAAGAAGTCTTGCTCCCAAAGGCAAGTTTTTCATTTTCAGTCTTGGGTGCTGCTAGGGTTTAAGACTTTCAGCCCTGAGTGAGGTTATCAAGCTGGGATGGGATCCAGACTTCCAGCACACCTCTGAGCACAGCTAGAATTGATTCTAAGTGGCTCTAAAGAGCAAGCACAATGGATGATAATTAGATTTGGCTCAATGACTGGGGCACGAAGCAAACAGCAGATGTGCGGAGATGAAACCCTGAGCACTGTCTCAACCTTCTGCCCTGATGATGACATTTCACTGACACTGACAAATGGCTACAATCTCTTCCCCATGCCCACCTGTGCCCAACTGAGACTGCCCACCTCCCATATTCTTCTGGTAATGACAACCAAGTAAAGAGGAAATAATTGGAGCTAATTATTGCTTTGCTATTCTGTAAAATGTTGCAACTTCACATTTAGAAGATTTATTTATAAAGAACTACCCATCCTGATTTTATCTTTACAGGAGCCTCTGCAGAACCACAGAACCTTCCATGCCCCAAACCAGTAATGGTAGCAGTGCCCTATTTACCAGATCTATAAGCCACAGATCTTCCAAGCCTGTGTGTGTTGCAGACATAAACACTTACTTAGTTTTAGTGCTATATTTCCAATTACATTCTCTACTACATCCAGAAAATTATTATCCGTGGTAGCAGTTGTTTTAGTTAACTGGAGCTAGGTGTTGTAATACTATTTTAGTCTAAATATCAAGAACTTGAGTCGTAAAGTCCTACAAAAAAACTTTACCTGTCATTTTGACTAAACTTAGTTCTTCTGGCAGCAGAAAAAGACCAAGCTAAGACACACTCCACGGTATTTTAAGTAAAAGTGAAAAGAAAACTAAAAGAACTTTGTCATCCTGCACTTCTGTCAGAATTTAGTTTACTTTTATTTGGGAAGGGGTTAATGCAAATTCTTCACAAACATGGCTGTGTGAAGTTCTCCAATGGAACAGAGACTAGAGAGGCATAATTCTCCTGGGGTGTAATTCAAAAGCGCAGTTAAAATTCTGTTTCCTGTCAGGCTATCAGATCTAGGCAAGCAAAGATTAAACCTGTGAGCAATGAATGTACTCTCTCCCTGGATGCTCCTGTGACATTTAAAACTCCCCTTGGCTTCAGGAGAAATCCATCTCTGCCTAAACTCATGAATGGTGCTCTGGGCATAGATGTTGACAAAGAATTATATAAATTGATTTTTTAAATGGTACTTTTATCTTCAGAGATTTTGAGAAAGTTGCACGGATTTGGAGAAGGAGAAAATAAAATATGGAGAGATAGTTTATGGGACTAATAATTAATGTTTTTCACCCTATATTTCCATGGGAAGCTAAAAGGCAAGAGAAAAATTCTACTTCCCTCATTCCCAAGACCTTGTTTACATTTTTTCTGCTGTGGACAATTTATTATTATTATTACTGTTGTTGTTGTTGTTGTTGTTATTTACTTTTCTTGAGGAGACTCACACTGGATCCTGGAAGAAATGGAAACTGAGGGATGTAGGGGAGAGATATGGTAAGCAGAAGAATGGCCCTCCAATTATGTCCGATTTCTGACTCCTGGAACCAGTGAATATTTCACCTTACATGGCAAAAAAGGAGTTAAAAAGCAAACTTTTTTGGAGTGAATAAAAAAGTGGAATTCAACTATATGATGTTTACAAGAGATGAACTTTAAATATAAAAACACCAATACTTTCAAAGTAAAAGGATGAGAAGATGTACACTGTTAAAAGACCACTTAGGCACATTCAAATTCTAAAGGGTTTGTTTAGAACATTCAGTGGTTCATGAATCAGGCAGCACCAGATCACAAGTGGTTCAGGGCTCCACAGAGAGTCTCTAGTTAGGGGTTACTCGGTGGTTTCTGATTGGCTAAACTTAAGTTTTGTTTTACTGCTTACACTGAGTTGGATTTTGTTTTGCTTACATAGAAATCCAAGGCACTAAGGCTGTCTCAGCCAAAAGGCCTCCCAATTGGTTATTTTATTTTATTTTATTTTATTTTATTTTATTTTATTTTTATTATTTTGTGTGTGTGTGTGTCTTTTTTGTGACCGGCAGCACCGTGCTCAGCCAGTGAGCGCACCGGCCATCCCTATATAGGATCCGAACCCGTGGCGGGAGCGCTGCTGTGCTCCCAGCGCTGCACTCTCCTGAGTGCGCCACGGGGTCGGCCCCCAATTGGTTATTTTAACAGTACCATGAAAACAATAACCTCTAACTGGGGAATTTCCATTCTAACCAAGCAAATATTTTCTCTGTCTTACTTCTACAAACACCTTATAAAAGTATTCCCCTTGAGCTCACTTTGAAGTTGGCTGGGGGCTGGCTCAGCTTGAAGTCCCAGAGAAAGCTAGAATGGCAAAATTAATACTGACAAAGTAAGTTTTCACACTAGAGATAAAGAACATCTTATAATGAAAAAAGGTCAATCTATCAAGAAGACATAATGATTCTACATGTACACACATATATATATACCTAAAAACACATGAAACAATAACTTACCAGCTAAAGAGAGAAATAGACACATTCACAATTATTGTGGAGTAATTAATAAAAAACATGTAGATAAAACATATGTAAGGATATAGATTTGAACAATATTGACCAATTTATGGTAATAGAAATTTGTAGAATACTATACTTAACAACTGCAGAAGCTTTTTATTTTCCTCAAGAAGCCACTGAAGCTTCATGGAACTGCCATTAAACACGGCCACGAATTAATTATCCTTCCTCACGTCAAGAGGTAATTTCTATTTTCCTGCCTCTTTATTTTTTTTAATGTTATTTATTTATTTATTCTTTTTTTTTGCTTTGTTTATTTATTTATTTATTTATTTTAATTGAAACAGAATTGGTTATACATATTTATGGGGTATGGAGTTGACTCTCAGTATTTGTGTATAATGTGTGATGATCAGATCGATATTATTAGCATTATTAAAAGTCATAATCATTCTTTGTGTCCTTTGCTCAAACTCTCCCTTATCCCTTACCCTCTCCCCCTTTCCCACCTCTACAAACCGTAGGTCTGTTCTCTCCTTCTGAAAGTTCAGCTGAGCTGGTCTTGTGACTTGCTTTGGCCAACAGAGTAGGGCAGAACTGATGTAATGCTGCTTATGAGTCAAGGCCTCAAGAAGCCTTGCCACTTTGTCCCCACCCTTTTGGAATTCTACCGCCACCATGCAAGGAAGCCTATGCTAAGCTCCACGAGACTGAAAGATCACACGGAGAGAGGCCCAGCCATGCCAGTGTTCCAGGTGAGCCAGCCTCCTTCCAGTCCTCCAGTTGAATGCAGCCTCACGAGTAAGATCAAGGGCAGTTAGCAGAAGAATCACCCAAACAACCAACAGAACTAGGAAAAATAATAAACTGTTGTATTGAAGCCACTAAGTTTGGTGTAGCCTGTTATAAAGCAATAGATTAATGACACACTAAGAAAGACAATATACTTGACCATAAAATCATCTCAATAAATTTCAGTGGATTCAAATCATACAAAGGATCTTCTTTGACTACAATGAGTTAAATAATGAATAAGTTAGTAACAAAAGATAGAAAGTTCACAAATATTTTGAAATTAAGCAACATAGTTCTAAATAATGTATAGGTCAAAGAAGAAACCACAACGGAATTCATAAAATATTTTGAAAAAAATTATAAGAAAAACAATACATCAAAATTTGTGGGATACAGTTAAAAGAGCACTTAGAAGGAAAATTATATTTTTAAGATCTTATATTAGAGAGGAATAAAGGTTTAAAATCCATGATCTAAGCTTTCTGCTTAAGAAGCAAGACAAAGAAGAGAAAAACTAAACCCAAATTTAGTAGACAAAGGAAACAATACAGACGTTATTTACAGATGCAGACCTGATTGTGTAGAGAAAGCCAAGCAATCAACAACAGCAACAACAAAAGCCTATAAGAATAATGAGTGAATTTAGCAAAGGTCAACATAAAAAACAATAAATTTCTGGATACTAACCATAAACAATCAGAAATATAAAATAAAACCATCTATAAAAACATGAAAATATCAAATACTTTAGAAGTAACTTTAACAAAAGATGTAAAGGACCTCTACACTTAAAACTGCAAAACGTGGTTGAGATAAGTTAATGTAATTCTAAGTAAATGCTTATGGATGGAAAGATTCAATATTATTACAATGTCTATTTACCCCAGCGTCATCTATAACTTCAGTGCAATTCCAAACAGAAGCCTAAAAATGTCTTTTTTAAAATCAGCAAGCTGATTCTAAAGTGTATGTGGAAATGCAATTATTGCAGAATAGCCAAATCTATTCAAAAAAAAAAAAAAGACAGTTGGAGGGCTTACTTACACTAAAAGTTCTCAATACTTATATGTTAACAATAACCAGCAATTCTACTCATAGGTATGTTTACCAAGGAGAAATACTTCAAAACCCATGTTCAAGACAAGACTTGTGCAAGAAAGTTCATAGCCATTTTCTCTGTAACAGGCCCAAACTGGAAACAGCCTAGAATGTCCATCAAAGGAGAATGGATAAACAAATTTAGATGTTCACATAATAGAATACTACTCAGCAATAGAAAAGAACAAATAACTGATGCAACAATATGAATGAATCCCAAAAACATTTTGAAGAGCAAGTGTTGTCAGATAAAAAGAGCACTTACTGTAGTATGTGGTATATGCATATTTCACTTACATGAAGACAAGATCAGCCAGAACTAATCTATTGCCATCGAAATTACAGCAGCAGTTGCCGCTGGGGAGCACAGAAATGGACTGAAAAAGAGTATAAAGGAACTTTCTGGGGGGTGATAAATATGTTCTAAATCTTGATTGGGATGTTTGCTGCACAGATGTATACATTTGTCAACTGTATGCTCAACATGGGGGGGTAGGAGGGTGTTTGGGGAGAGGCTGGGCAGAGACACAGGGAATAATTGCAATTCAAGGTGGTGGGCATGCTGATAGTGTCGATCTGATCATCACATCTTGGGCACAGGTTCTGATCGTCAGCTTGGTTCCCCATGAATATGTATAATCAATATAAATATATAAATAAAAGAGCTCCATAAAATTAGTTTATAAGAAAAATGATTTAGCATGTCTGCCAATGGAGTTTTCAAGGGCAAGTAAATTCCGTAGGGCTGGCAGCCCAAAGCCTGCAGGACTTGGGTGAGACTCAGATGGTGAGTGTCTTAGTGAGAGTGCAGATGGGGAGGGCACAGCAGGGAGTCATGACCCAGCTTCCCTGGTGCCATGGGTCAAATGTGTCCCCCAAATGTTCATATTAGAAACTTGATCTCAGCGTTAAGAAGGTTAAGAGGGTGGGAAATTCAATGATGGTATTTGACGGGTGGGGCCTTAAAGAGGTGATTACATTGTGAGGACTGTGCCCTTGTGAATGGATTGATCCATTCTTGGAGTAATGTGTGTGGTTCTGCTGGCTTTAAAAGGAGAGCAGGTGAGATGATCAGCTCTCTCTTGCTCCTGCTATATTTTCTCTTGCCATGTGATGCCCTGCATTGCCACAGGACCCTGTAGAGAGTTCCCACCCAGAAGAAGTCCCTCACCATATGTGCTTCCTGGACCATGGACTTCCCAGCCTCCAAAACTATAAGAAATAAGTTTCAATTCTTTATAAATTACCCAGTTTCAGGTATTTTGCTATAAGCAACAGAAGCAGACCAATACAGCTGAAGCAACCACCATGAGAGACCAGGTTGGAGGGAAGCCTGTGAGCGACTGGAGCAGCAGTGCAGGGACCACCTAGGCTGATGCCCAGAAACTGGAGGCCACTAGCTATGCCCCATACGGAGGCTGGTGGGCCCTGAAATAGGATCCCGTGCAGACCAGACCACTGCCAACCTCATGTCTCTCACCACTGTGATATTATGTAATCCTTCCTTCCTTTCTCCTTCTGCCTTCTGAGTTAAAAGGGGAAAAAAGGAAGAGGACTAAAAATTCCTTTATAAAAAAACATTCACCCAAAAGACAGATTTTATTTAGAAAATTGTGCTTTAAACCAGAAGAGATTGAGTTATCTTAACTGACAAATTCAGTTCAACCCCACTCCAGCTACTACTCTCAATGAGATTGAGGACTCCAGAAAAACTTAAAGCCTATTGCTACAAAAACTGAAGTTCCTTTTTGTTTTGGTTTTGGACTTTTGGGTTACAGCATTGCTGTGGATTGAATGTCCCCCCAAAACTCACTGAAGCTTGATCTTTCTTGTAACAGTGTTAAGAGGGTGGAAAATCAGACTGTGGCAGTGTTGAAAGGTGGACCTTTAAGAGGTGATTGGATCATGATTCATCTGTTCATGGAGTGATGGGCTAATGGTTTGGTGGGTTGTCATGGGAATGCACTAAAGTCTTTATAAGGAGAGCATGTGAGCATGTTAAGGAGCTTCTTGCCATGTGATACCCCAGTCACCACAGGATCCTATAGAGCGGTCTCACCCAGAAGAAGACCCTCACCAGATATGCCCCCTGCACTGTGGACTTCCCAGCCCCCAAAGCTGCAAGAAATAAATTTTATTTCTTTATAAAGTATCCAGTTTCAAGTACTCTGTTATAAGCAGCAGAAATAGACTAATATAACAAGCACTTTTCAACCCAGATCCAGTCTGGTTTTCCATCTTTATTCTGGCTGCAGCATTGGGTTCAGGTGGGATCATGGCAAGTGATGAGGCTGGGAACATCAGAAGGGTCCAGGCCCATGGAGAGCTTGGTGAGGAGTTTGGATTTTATCTTGAAAGCAAAGAGGAGGCTTTGAAAATTTTTCAGAGAAGGCCACTATTAGATTTGTGTCTTAGAAAAATCACTCTGACAGAAGTATGGGATGTAATTTGGAGCAAGCAAAATTAGAAGTTGGGAGAGTAGATAAGAAGCTACTGAAGAAAGCTAGCAAGAAATCTTTAGGGTGTTTATTAAGGGTGATGGCAGTGAGTATGGATAAAATGGGACTGAATGATTTTAAGGAAGGAAATCAATGGAAAGGCGGACGATAACAATGGCGCCTATACCCTGGCTTGGCAAACTGGGTTGATTGTGATGCCATTTACTGAGAAAAGGAATTCATGGAGCTTGAGTCTGAGGGGCTGAGAGGAAGAAGATGACCAGTTGAGCTTTGAACATGTTATGCTGAGATACCCATGGAACATTCCGGAGGATGTGTCTATGCTGGGTTTCAGGTCTTAGAAGTAGCAGAGTTTAAACCTGGAGTTAAGAAAATAAAGAGATTCAAAAAGACTAAAGTAAATTCATGGCTGAAAATTTAACAATGAAATGGTAATGAAAATTATGAATGTGATGTGCTGTTTGTAATAGGAATGGCTTTTTTTTTTCTATGAAACAAAACTAAAACCAAAACAGAAAATCCAACTACTTCAACAATTCTATTTTTCTTATGTAACAAGAAGCTAAGAGGTAAGCGGTTTCTGGCACTGGTTTAAATGTTCAATGATGTCCGAACCAACATATCTGAATTTTGCTTATCCTCATGTCTTTGAGATTGCTGTTCCAGCTGTAGCCACCATTGCCATTCAAAGCAGGACGGAGAAGGGAAAGTCACCAAGTGTGCCAGTCCGTTTTTGTGTTGCTATAACAGAATACTGGATAATTTTTAAAGAACAGAGATTTATTGGGCTCACGATTCTGGGACAGCTGCATGTGGGCCTCAGACTGCTTCAACTCATAGTGGAAAGTGACAGCAGCCAGCGGGTAGAAGCAGATCACATGGTGGGAGGAAGCAAGGGGGGTGGGTGCCAGGGACTTTTAAACAACCAGCTTTCCCGGAAATAACAGAGTGAGAACTCACTCACTACCTATCCCCGCTACTCCCTCCGCCACCCCACCCCCCCAGGGAGAGCAGCATTAATCTATTCATGAGGGATCCACCCCCATGACTCAAACAACTCCCAACACTGCCACATTGGGGATCTTATTTCCACAAGAATTTTGGAGGGACAACACATCCAAACTCTATCACCTAGTATGATTCTTTTTATAAAAAACTTTCCCAGGGCTGATCTAACTGGCTTCTGAATATGTCTTATTGCCCAGACTGTGGCACAGAGAGCCTCTCACCAAAGAAAAGCAGGAAAAGAGAGCATACTTGTGAAACTATATATACACACACAAGATATAAGGTAGTAGGGAATGGCTATCGGGTTGGCCAAGCAACAGTTTTTGCAGAATCCAAAGCAACACACATGTGTTAGTGATGTCGAAAGTTGAGGAAGGCTATGTAGGAACTCATATAGGGTCTTAACACCTTGACCCAATAGATTTAAAAAATTCCTTTATTTAGATATTTCAGGAAAAAAAAAAGTGTGCCGATATGGAGTTTTATCTTTATATGACACTAAAACAACTAAGCAAAAGGAGGATTACCACTGAGTTGAAGACAGAGGAACCTTCAATCAGGCTGCCTGAGTTTGTACTCCGTGCCGCCACCCACCTACAGGTGGCCTTCCACTTCTACTTAGAATCTTTATGCTAGAGTGTCTTCATCCATAAAATAGAAATAACAAACATCCCCAAACAGTGCCTGGCACAGAGCAAGGACTCGTTCATGTCAGCCGTTGATCTGATTAAGTCTAGCACTCTGAGGAATCTTCAAACAAGTCATTATATTTGATTATTATAATGGACATGACATTTAAGGAAGTAGTCAATTCATATTCTAAAGCTGTGCCTTCTAAAAACCATTCTCATCCAAACGTTCAAATTATATGGTTAAAATAATTCTAAAATTAAATATCAACAACAAATGAAGAAATAAATAAAATTAAAAGCAGATGAAATTTGGAGAGCAACGCGATTCTGCTTACAGTTCTATCTGACCCCACTTCATCTCCAGTAAATTCCATGGGCTTCTAAATGCAAGAAGTGGTCGCTGGGAGCTCTCTACCATGAAGACATTACTAAGAAACTGAGGCAGATTGCTCTGTGATGGGGTCTTCATGGAGCACGAGCAGGGAAGCAATTTGCCGCTTGAGAAGCACTGCTGAAGCCAGCACTCTCAGCGCTTTGCCAGCTGTGGTGGCAGCTCTCGTTCCTGGAGGTGACGGCAGGACAGTGTCTTCCCTCCCCTGTTGAGCTAGTTGGTGAACTGGACTCTACATGCTTCTAATATTTAACTGTGAATAATTTGTCGACTCAAATATAATAGAGCTATTTAGTTATATCTCTGGTATATCTATTACATGTCTCTGGAAACATCCACTTAGTACAGAGGACTCTGCTCAGCAGAATCCACACCCGATGGGACTCAAGCTTGGAAGAGGCAGCCTTAACAAAAGTTTAGACATTCCAAATAATGTGCTTGTGCAGACTGAAGAGCACTGTGAATAATGGCCCCACAAAGATGTCCATGTCATACCTCCCAAAACCTATAAATATGTTACCTTTCATGGCAGAAAGGACTTCACACTTGTGATTAAGTTAGGGAACTTGAGATGGGAAGATTACCCTGGAATATCTGGGTGGACCAAATGCAATTGCAAGTGTCCTTATAAGATGGAGACATGGGAATCAAAGAAGGAGTTGAGAAGTGACACGGAAGAGAGTTTGTGACATGCTTTGAAGATAGAGGAAGGGACCACGAGCCAAAGATTGTGGGAGGCCTCTATGAGCTGGAGAAGACATGGAAACAAATTGTCCCCTAGAGCCTCCTGAAGGGACTGGCCTGTTGACACCTTAATTTTAACCTCTTAAGATCTATTTTGGACTTCTGCCCTCTAGAACTGTAATATAATAAACTGTGTTGTTCTACGCTGCTAAGCATGTGGTAACTTGTTACAACAGCAATAGGAAACTAATAAAAGACATTATCTTCTGTTTCACAGTCATGTGACACAGCACCCTCCTTCTCATGAATTAATTATTCAGTGTCACTAGGAGAGGAGACCAGGCTGAAAATTGCTTAACGAGTAACAGTGAGCCATGACCTGCCACAGCTTCTGGTTCTTCACCTGGACTACATCCCTATGCTCGCCTCCCTACACACATGTGCACACACACACAAACATGCACACATGCATAGATAGACATGCGCACACACATGCACACACATGCACACATCTGCACACACAGGCACACAGACATACACATGCACACATGCATACACACATACACATGCACGTGCACACAAGCACACATACACAAATGCATGCATTCACACACACATGCACGTGCATACACATGCACACACCACTTGGCTCTCTTGTTTAGACATTGGGTCTTGGTGGTGCATGAGAAGTAGGGTCATAGGTTCCTTCTCCCTCATGGTTCCATTGAAACCAGCAAGTAGTGCCTGGTCAAACTTTGGCAAAATCTCACCAAAAATGAGCTGTGGAAATCCATCCTGAGATGACATTCACTTGAAGCATGGTCTTGAAAGGCTAAAATTACTAAATCCAAACTTCTGACTCCTATACATTATGAGTTTGAAAAAATATTTAGAGAAAAAGTGTTAAAACACTGTTTCCCATGTGCACCTAGTGTCATACAGCTGACAGTCTGAGAAGTTACTCCACATTGAAGAACTCTCTGGCAAACACCTTCTGTATCAACTCTTTCCCCAACTGGGAGGACTATTATGCAATTGTATTTGACTCTGTTGATCACCAGCATGCTGCAGAGGTCATTTAGACATCAATTGCATAGAAAATTTTGCAGCCCACAGAGGAGTCTCCAGGAAACTGATATAATGAGAAATTGATTATTCAATAGCCATTAGACCAATTATAGATATGCAATTATAAGATTAATCATAGCCCAATACATTAAACCAGGAGCTTGTAGACAGTCTATCTTCAAGTGTTCTCAAAAGACTAATTCCTACTTTCTTTCAGGAGACATTATTCCAGGTATAAATCTCTTAAGATATTTGTAGGTCTTTTCTAAGAATCTCAGCTGGCAGAATAACTATTTGAAAGATGACCCATTCAGGAAAAATAAAATGTTTTCCAGCTTTCACATAAATTATGTTTCTTCCTTGTTTCTGAAAGGATGGCAGCCAGGAAGAGGTCTTTTGCAGCAAAGAAGAAATTGAAGTAAATTGTTGATGCTAATAATGGTGGTATTGCTGATGAAGAAGAAAAGGAAGAAGATGAAGATGGAGAGGAGGAAGGAGGAGCAAGGGAGAAGATGAGGACTGGCATGTGCTAGATCTAAGAGAGATTTTGGAGGTTACCTAATATCACCAGCAGATGTACTGCAAGCTCCCAGCAGGTGGATGATGGTGATTTATGTTACATGAAAAATTGTCATATGGTTTCTTAATGCAAGGGCTGTCCACTTAAGGATGCACACAGTGTTCAGCAGAGCCTCCTTCTGCACAGCTTAACCTACTTCGTGCAAGACTTTATGCTTAAACCCAGGTGTGGAGATGTTCATGTGGATGACCCTATAAAACCATGGTTTCTGATATCAACTGTCATCTTGATGTTGCAGGCAGTCCTTGTCTTTCTCAGTTCCCTCTTATACCCATTCTTCACCAGTTTCTTTAAATTTTAACAATCCTCTCTGATCCCAACATCTCCCCTCTTATTCTTAGCAGATTTATTGATTTTTTTTTCAAAAAACTATTTTTTGAGAACCCACTCTGTGCCAGTTAGTCTTCTAGCCACCTAGGGAGGAGCAGTGGACAAAATATAGCCCCAGCTCTCAGGGAGCTTATGTTCCAGTGAATAAACCTATAGTGTGCTGGATGGTTGAAGGTTTTGCAAGGAAAATAAACCAGAGAAAAGAGGTGCCCTTTTGGAGTGGTCTGGGAGGACATCATGACAAGAGGAAGGAAAGTGATCCCATGAGAACACACGTTCTAGTAGAGGGAGAAGCAGGCACTGAAGCCCTAAAGCAGGAATGTGCTTCATAGGTTTGAAAACCAGCACAAGCCAGAATGAGCAAGCAAGGACAGTAGTAGGAGCTGACATTGGAAAGGGAGCCAGTGCAGAGCACGTAGGACCTCACGGGATTTCGCAAAGGCACTGACTTCATTGTCAGCGAGGTGGGACCTCATCAGAGGGTATTTGAGTAGAGGAGTGACTGATTTGATTGACATTCTAAAATGATGACTCTGCTGCTCTGTTGAGTTAGGGCTATGGGGAGCAAGAGGAGCTTATCTTTTTTCTGGAGCTGTCATGACAAAGTACCAAAACCTGGGTGGCTTTAAAAAAAGGAAATGTATTCTCTTCCAGTTACGGAGAGCAGAAGTCCAAAATCAAGGTGTCAGCAGGGCCGTGCTTTGTCTGACGGCTCTAGGGGAGCATCCTTCCTTGCCTCATTCTAGCTTCTGGTGGCTGCCAACAGTCCTGGTGCTCCTTGGCTTGTGGCTGCATCACTCCAATCTCTGCCTCTATCATCACATTGTGCTCTTCGTTGTGTGTCTGTGTCTCTGTGTGTCTTCACATGGCCTTCTTATAAGGACACCAGTCATTGGGTTTGGGGCTGATCCTCATCCAGTATGACCTTATTTTATGTAATTACATTTGCAAAACCTTATTTCCAAATAATGTCACCTTCTGAGATTCCATGTGAACATGAATTTTGGGGGGAACACAATTCAACCCAGTACAACTGGCTTCAAGGAGCTAGTGCAACTGTCCCCATGAGAAGTAACGGTGGCTTAGACCAGCAAGGGAGGTGAGAACCAATGGTTAGACTCAGGAAAATTGTTAAAGGGTGAACCAGTGGAATTCACCAGTGGATCGAATGTGGGATAGGAGGGAATGGAGGATTTACAGATAACACAGAGATTTTTGACCTGAGCAACTAACTGCAAGAATGAGATTTCTATTGGCAAAGATATCAGGGGAGTAGGTTTTCAAAGAGAAATGGGGTTCTGGTTTAGATGGATTGAGCTCGAGATGCCTTGTCTCCTATTTCAAAGAGAAAACAGGAGGCACCAGGTGGAGGCAGCCGAATTCCCTCGCACCTAAGCTGCACGCTAACCTGCAGCTCTCACACTCTTTTCTCCTTCCCTGTGGTTGAAGTGGGAAGTTCAAACACTGCACAGAGGGTCCAGACCCCGTCCTCCCTGCCCTCCTCAGGGCGCTTGTTTACGGATCATCTCCCTCGCTTATTTACAATCTCGATTTCTCAATCATACCCCCACCTCACCCCAGCTTCTTTCCAGCACTTTCTATGCATGCTCAGGGACTCACATCTTGAAATGGAGGAGAGAAAAACGTACAAATTATTTTTAGAAGAAGGACACGGAGGAGGAGGAGGAGGAGAGGAAGGAGAGGGAGAAATGAAAATCCTGCTTGGAGAAAACAGCCACCTCCTGCTTTTTACTGTCATTCATTCACAATTAGGTGATGGTTTCTCCCTGCCCGCAATTCACCGAAGCTGCTTCTGTCCAGAATACCAAGGTCCTCCTGCTGCTGAATGCCATGGATACTTCATAGTCCTGATCTTTCTTTTCAGTGACATTTGATGACACTCTTAACATTTGAAGCACTAACATTTGCATCTGAAGCACTCTTTCCCCGAGGCTTCTAAACACGTAACTCCCCTGGGTTTTCTCCCCACTCTGTCTGCTCCTCACCCTCTCCCGGGTGCTGGACCCATCAAGGCCCCCAACATGGGTATTTCCACCAGCGGCCTTGCCCTGACTTTGTACTCACACATCCAGCGCCTTCGTGGACATCTCCACGTCGCTGTCTTACAGGCACACAAACTCAGCGAAGCCACCGGAGAACTTAGGGTCACTCTGCCACCTCCTCCTGCCCAGAGCTCCCTGTCTCAGGGTTGGCATGTGGCTCCCTCGCCCTCCACACTCCAGGAGCCATTCTGGAAAACCCTCACTGGTCTCTCTCTCTCTCCTTCTCTTTTACATAAATCACCAGGTTGTTCTGCTGCTGTCCACGTGCCTGCTTCCTCTGCACGCTCCGTCTCTGCCTCTTCAGTCGGCTCCTGCTCCCCCAGTTCTCTGTGTAGAGGTGACTTCCTTTAGGAGACATTCTCTGAACCCTCAGTCTGATTCATTCCTCCTTCCCATGTTCTCCTCCAGTTCTCATTTCCACAACACAGCGCTTAACCCACCTTGTTCTAAATGTCAGTTTCCTTGACTTCATCCTCCATAAAGCCACCAGCTTTTTGAAATCAGCCCCTTTCTTATCCTGTGTGTCCAGGCCGCCTTCCCATGATGTCACTGCACAGATGGCTACTAGGCTGGCTGTCACTGTGCTCCATTCCTCCTCGTCCCCTCCACTGATGCTGCCTTTCCTGACTTGTCACTTACCTGGCAGCCTCTCCAGCTCACACGGTGAGCTAATCCTTAATAACGCACCAAAGCAACAAGCTGGGGGCCTCCTTGCATGCTGGGTAACCATAATTTTACCAGTGGCACAAGGGAGATAATACCACCTCATCTGCCTGAGCCAGGATGAATAAGTAAGGATGCGGATGTGGAGAAGTAAGCATCCTGAGAGCTGCATCTGACAAAACCAATCCCATTGTAAAGGGCCTGGTTAAAGGACACTACTTTTTTCTTCTCCTGGTCTGATTAATGCTTTCATTCTTCCTCCTGACATTCTCAAGAGTGTCATGGAAAAAGTGTTCCACTGAGTATCCATAGCCTCCATCTATCGTCCTCGATGCCACAGCTGCTTCTGAGCAGGTCTCGATCGTCCCAAAGTCCCTGTGCAGCTGGCATGAAGAGCTGAATGTGCCACTGGGATAAGATGCTTCTGTCCACGGTTCCTCCCACCCACAGCTGATGCCCCTTCTGTGGCCCGGCCACTGCCATGAACACTCCTGCATGATGGGTCCATAATGCAAGATTTTAGGATGCCCAGGTCACCACTATGCACCTACATGCATTAAGCTCCATTCTCTGTGCATCTTAGAGCAAAACTTTTTCTTTCTATTTGTACTAGGAGAAAAAGACCATTTTCCCTAAGAAGTCATGTTGCATATAGGAAGCTCCAAAAAAATATGAAAAGTTGCAAGAAAATTTAGTGACTACCAACTTGTTTTGAAAAATTAATATAAAATGCTTTGGATTAATGTTTATGATTTTAAAAATAAAATACACCATCAAAACCTCATAGGAAATCATGCATTATTTTTATTTTCCCATTGGCTCCCAGTGTTCTAAATTTCCTATGGGGAAAATGCCTTACAACGTTAAACTCCTTTACTAATTAACTACATAAGTCCATGGTGTATAAAAGGGCACCTTTATGAATGTAATGAATTAATCCCTCGAAACCACTGGGGCCCAGAACTTTGAGCTGTGCTATAAATGATAGCATCTCCTGTAATTTTGTATCACACACATACACAATGGGAATATTATTTTCTTATGTGATAAACTGTCAATGAGCTAATTGTCTAAAGTATCTTTTTAAGGTCTTTAACCAATTATTTCTTAATATATAGGACATTAACTTTTTAATAAAAATTATATTATTTTATATATACTATACACAATGGTATAAATGTATTATATGTTATTATGCTACATATTATTTGTATATTATTTACTACATTTTTTATATCATGTGTATATATTATAATGTATATAACATATTTACAATTTTTAAAAAATAAACTTTTCCACACGTTAGTTTAAAAAAGGATGAACTTGGAAAAAAGTTTAAAATATCAACAGATATTTGTAACCTACTGTTATTGAATATGCAGACCAAAAAAAAAGCTGTAAAAGAAAATACTAACAGAGCATGACTTCTATTTTAAAAGGACACATCAACTGCTAGAGGACAGGAAAGACAAATTTATCATGCTGTTTAACTCCACAGACAAGGAAGGACAGAGCATTTGCCCATCATCAAAAACAGTAGGCCATGCTAGTATTGCTGACTTATGGAGAAAATAAATAAATAAAAAATAGAAAGGGAAAGCAAAGCAGTCCTGGGCCAAAATAAAAGCAGCAGAAAGAGCTTGCTTTATTTGGGCATATCTTTACTTACTGGTATGTATAGAAAAAAAATCCAGAAAAAATAAAATTTAGAAAACTAAGAAAAATCAGATGATAAAGTGTATTTACTCTGAAAAGTGTTTGGGGCACTTTTAATAATGGAGAAACTACCCTCTATTTCACGAGATCTATGTGATGTTCTTTCCTCTTCAGAATTACGGGTTTCACTGTCTCCTAGGAGAGCGGAGGAAAGCGCCATAGCCCATATGATGCCCCAATATTCCTACTACATTACTGAATTACAATGGATGGACAGAGGACATCTGTTCCCCAGAAATGACCTCGCCAAATCTTACCACGTGCTGCCTGACCACCATCTTCTCATGGTTCCCCATGGGATTCAGTCCCAGATACCTACCA
Source organism: Cynocephalus volans (assembly GCF_027409185.1). Classification (NCBI taxonomy): domain Eukaryota; kingdom Metazoa; phylum Chordata; class Mammalia; order Dermoptera; family Cynocephalidae; genus Cynocephalus; species Cynocephalus volans. The sequence goes on from NC_084461.1 coordinate 15,118,658, forward strand.
CCCCAGGAGCGTGGGATACTGTCTTCACCAGGATCCCATGCTCCCCCACATGAAATCTCTCCATGGCTGCAACATGCCTCTCTTACCACCCAGCTGTTCCAGCTGCTTTTCTCCCCTTGTGTGACTGCAAACATCCACTCCTGCTTCAAGACCCACATCCTGTCAGCTCCCCTGTGACACTTTCCCCAGCTGCCCCAGGAAAAACCGACCACCCTGCTGGAGTGCCACTTGTCTTACTTAGCTCACCTGTATGTCCACACGCGTGATTTGGTGGGGCATGTCCCCACACACCCGGCCTCGCTGGGAACCCGGCTCTTCCCCTGCCCAGCTGCCTGGCACACAGAAAAGGTCCCCTGCAAATGTTTGCAGTGCATACTAAAGACTGAAAAGAGACTGGCTACCTACAGCTTCCAAATAATTGTTTAAAATATTTCCAATTCACTTCCTTATCATAAATATTTTTGACATTGAAGACAGCCTGAGTTTGAATTACGGCACCCACAATTGAAAAGTTAATCGTGTGTAGCACAACTCATACAGCATGATACTAAGAATTTTAATTATTTTAAAGCAGTGAATTCAATCCTTGAAATGCAACCTCCACCCTTGGGATGTTTCTTTTGAGTTTTTATGTAATCATTTCATGGATGGTACACTTTGTTCTGGAAATTTCAACATTGATTCAAGTTTTGTGTGTGTGTGTGTGTGTGTGTGTGAGTGTGTGTGTGTGTGTGAGTGTGTGTGTGTGTGAGTGTGTGTGTGTGTGTGTGAGTGTGTGTGAGTGTGTGTGTGTGTGAGTGTGTGTGTGAGTGTGTGTGTGAGTGTGTGTGTGAGTGTGTGTGTGAGTGTGTGTGTGTGAGTGTGAGTGTGTGTGTGTGTGTGAGTGTGTGTGTGTGAGTGTGAGTGTGTGTGTGTGTGAGTGTGTGTGTGTGTGAGTGTGTGTGTGTGAGTGTGAGTGTGAGTGTGTGTGTGTGAGTGTGTGTGTGAGTGTGTGTGTGAGTGTGTGTGTGAGTGTGTGTGTGAGTGTGTGAGTGTGTGTGTGTGAGTGTGTGTGTGAGTGTGAGTGTGTGTGTGAGTGTGTGTGTGTGTGAGAGTGTGTGTGTGTGTGTGTGTGTGTGTGTACATGTGCTTGTATGTGTGTTAGGAGGAGGGAGCCCTTAAAATGGTGAGGGGAGATACAGGATATAGACAAAAGAAACACCCAAAGGACAGGGTCCCAGGAAGGAGGGAAGCTAGGGGACATATTCCTTTCAGGCTGACCATTCCATCATACACTCTCATCTCCAGAAGTCTCCACCTCACGCACCCCACACACACTTTACAGAGAGCATTTGTCATTCTCTGTCCTTGTTTTTGAGCGATTTGATATAAATACAAATATGTACACTAATTCAAAGGGCAGGCTTGCTATACACTAAAGCAGTGATAGTCTAACATGTGTCTAAAGTCTCCTTATCTAGTATTTTTAATGTAATGCTCTAGATTGTAATGTTAGTAGCTACCAAAATTATTCCCCATTAAATGCTGTGCTATTGACGACTTGCCTTAGTGATTAAACTGTCCAGGAGTCTCACCCAGGACTGTGTTTGTGGGACATCAGATTAAAACGAGCCAAAAAAGTTTGGAATAGAATGTTTAACACTCTCACTTCCTAGATCTGCCCCTAAGTAATAGCTGAATTTTCCTTCTTTCATGACTTCATGATTCATTTTTTTAGATTTCTGCAAATTGTCACATCCTTGTTATGTATGACACAGTTTTTACTGGAAAAATATTATCTCAAGTATTGTGAGAATCTGCTATGCAGGAATCACAATACTACTTGTAAATGTAAACTGTTCTATTACTAATCACTCAAAAGTTATTTTTGGAAAATAGAAAGTGAAACGTTTTACTTTATATGCTTTCAAATTTAATCATTAATTACTTCAAACAACCAGCATGCTTAACTCCTGTTTCTAAAGAAAGCGTGCCCACCTGCCTTCTCATCTATTCTGTCATCGTCCATTAAAATGTGCCAGTTACCTCCATCATAGGAAGATAAAAGGGCAGAAAATCCCCAGGTACCACTAGTTAGCAACCTGCTCCTGCGGAGTCGACAGCCTCATTTTTCTTTTCCTCTTTTCATTTAAAAATACTCATATAGTGAAAGAGAAAAACGTCTCACTGCTGGTGAACATATTTCATAGGACTTAATTAAACCAAGTAATAGGATTAGTGTTTAAATGATTAGGAAAATATATAAGCTTTTACAAAAAGAAAACCTAATTAAGATGGTGCTCACAGAATTCAAGACACTAATAATTAACCAAATTAATTGTGATAGGTCTACTAGAGGGCTATGCAAATGTTCAGCAGTAGTATTATTAAACATATAGGATGCAACATTTTGGTGTGCTTTGGGGGTTATAAGTATGTAGGATGCCCTGCCTATGTAATATTACTAGAGTAAAACTATTTAAAAATATTCCACTCATTTTAATCTTTACAAGCTCTCTGCACAGTTTCAGAAATTAGAAGACAAGCCATAATTCCTAGAACTTGAATTCCCGGTGACAGGTTATTTCACCCCGCAAAAAAAGTCATGCTCAAGTTTGCCGACCAGCAGGGGCCCCGTGGAGGGCCACTGCAGAGCATCATAAACTTCCCTCTGTCGTGTACTCGACAGGCACTTTGGAATCTGCTCACAGCACACTAAACTCTTATCCATTCAAAACGTGTCTGAAAAATAACACATGGAGCAAAACATTTGATAAAAATATATTTAAAACAAGCAAGAAAAAATAGTTTTGGCCTTAAGGATAACTTTCATCATTCTTTTTAACCAAGTAGAGATAAATCATATGTCTAATGATTTCAAGTACCAACTTATAAAAGATGCGACAAATCAGAAAGCAAAGAACAAGAGGACTGTTTTTGTCAGAAAAATGTATTTGCAATTCAAATGTTCATATAAAAAGCATAAATTCTAAAAAGTTCATAGATGTGTGTTTTTAGAAGTGCTCTGGTTTCACCTTTCATTGCAATTACATTCCAAAATGTGCAGGATGGTCCACACTGCATCATCTTAACGCTTTTGTCACACTGAAGTCACTCTCATCACAACCTCCCCCGAGCTGTTCTCTTCTGACAGATCTTCATGTGGCCTCATTCGATTGAACAGATGAAATAACACGTAGCCACACTGAAACCTGGGTGAGGTTAACTGTGTTGGGTGGACCAAGTTTCTGTTCCGCAGAGCCGTCAATGGCAACCATAAAGTTCTACTTGTGGAAGACTCTCCGCGGCTACTTTCTTCGATGTCCGTGGCTTTGTCATAATTTAATACATCCCAGTGCAAATTAACAGCTCGCCAGCGCTTAAACACTCTGTAAACTGCAGCTCCTTCATGGACAATGAGACCTAAGATTTGAAGGGGAAAAAAAGAAAAAAGACTGGTGATAAGCAAAGGTTGGCAATGTTATTTTGTATACAAGTAAGGAATTCAAGAAATAGTCAATTCTCTGTTATTCATCATCATCAAAAAATACAGCATTCTGACTACTCAAATATTACAGCTAACTTAACAAGCTCATCATACAGGAATAACCAATATTCAAAGAATAAGAATACACTAAGATGTAGAGTTAAGCTATCATAGGTGTAATTTACTTGCTCCGTCGTGACTCAGAATATATGCCTTGGGCATTTACATTGCCTTCGGAGAATCATTAGGTTCATTTGTTGATTCAACTTAGATAAGTATATATGGGTGCCCACTGTGTGCCAAACAATGTGTTAGGGGTTTGGACCCAGCTGGCGATTTAATTTGGAAAAGAAACATTAAAGTCACTACCATCTCCTCAGTTTCTAAAACAACACCTGAGACACAGTAGATGTGACATAATTTTTGTTATTTGTACTCTCCTCAACAATTCAACAAAAACTTATTGAACACCTACTTGAGAGTTTTACGCACATTATCTCTAGTTCTCACCTCAGTCTTATGAAAGCAAGTACTAGAATTTCTCCCATTTTACAAACAAGGAAACCAAGCCAGGGAATGTTTCGAAACTTGCTGAAGAGCACGATACTACAGTAGCAGTGGTGAGGCAGGATTCCAAACAAGGCAGGCTGGTTCCAGAGTCCTTGCTCTTCACTGCTATAAAGTGAATCTAAATTCACTTTATAAACAAGGTAATACTAAAAACTCAGGGAACCCTAAACTGGCAGACCATAAGTCACATATAGCACACTGGTTCATGGAGCTGTCTCCGCTGCCCACCCAGATCCACCACACACCCTGCACTTTTCACAGGTCTACATTTCAGTGTATGGTCCAAAAGCTTTTGAATTTGTGACCCCTCACAGAAAATGAGCCCATGGGGAGGTCCCTTAGAAACAGAAGTAAGGAAGCAATTCTTCTCTTTGAGGAGGTTGACATTCCATTGAAAGTCAGTGGACAGACCAATGAAGAGTCTTTTTGTAGATGGAGTATGACATGTAAGCAGAGCAGGTCAGTTGGCCCAACCACTATTTAATGATGAATTTGAAGAAGAGCAAATCCTACCTCCTAGCATTTAGACCCTTGGGTATATGCCCTAGAGAAACTCTCACCAATGTGAACAGGAAGCATGTTCAAAAATGTTTATTGCACTATTGTTTGTATTTGAGAAAAAAATCACAAGCAATCTCGACGTCCATTCTCAGAAGAATGGATAAATTGTGCTATGTGGATCCAATGGACTATAGCAATGAAACAGAAGGGAATAAATTCATATGTGCTAACATGGTTAAGCCTGAAAACCATAATGAAAATCCCAAGGCCACAATGACAAAATAAAACTCTCAGAAAGAGATTATTGGAGTGAGGAAATATTATACACTTTTATAGATACACATATATATGGTAACCATATAAAAGCAAGCATAAATTCATGATCGTGGGGAGGGAAGGAAAGAACGGAGACTGGGGGAGGGCTTCAAAGGGGGCTTTCCACAAGCCCTCAAGTGTTGCGTTTCTTAAACCGGGCAGTGGGGATATAGACGTTCAACAGAATATTGTTTTTTGGTGCCTGGATTAATCTAAAATGGACGGAGAAAATTGAGGGAGACAATAAGAAGTTTGCCACATTGTAGAGAAGAGCAGAGTGGTGGCAGTAAGGGGAGTACAGAGGGACAAAGAAATAAACTCAGAGGAAAAGCTGGCAGGAATTGTAATCAAACAAAGGGGAAAAAGATCAGGGTCCCATATATTTAAGGTTGGAGGGATGGGTGATTAAAAGGATGCTAGTAACCTTCACAGAGGTATAATGAATAAGGAGTTTTAGCATGTTTTTATGTGGGAGATTATTTCATTTTTTGTCAACTAAAAAAATGCCAGGTAGTAGATGGAGACACCCAGTCCTTGAAAAATCACAGCTACCTGATATGTGAATTTAAGTTTCACATCACTCCCTTTCCAGGAGATAAACTTCTGATACATGTGACTTAGAAATATTCCAGGAATACTAACATAGGTCACTAAAAAATGCATGTGGTCTAATAAGTAAAAATGTCCTGAGCCCAATAATTGTACACCACCAAGATAATGAGGGGAAATACAAACTTCTGTAGTCATAACTTCACATGATTGTCTTGATCAACTTCTTTTTCCAAAGAAATAATCACAAGTTGACCCAAGTGACCAGTTGTTTTCAGCAAACAGCCAGAAGTAGAAGTCAAGACTTCTAATTTTTAACTGGTGATCTTATTACTAGCTTTCTGAATTTTTCCATGGCCAATGATTTACCCTTTCTGGTTCTATCTTTCATCCTTAAAATCCAATTGAAATACCTAATCTTTATATTCAGTAGGATAATATGAAGATAAATTGGAATTCGTCAACTATAAAGCACTCAGATTTCCTCTGAGATAGTAACTGCACAAATACAGAACTTTATTATTAATTAAAAAATCAATAGCAAATCTATGTGGTGAGGAACATTCATTCGCACTAATCACAAAACAATTACAGCCTGAGACAGGTTCATTCTGGGTAAGTGTGGTGATGGGGGATGTGGGTGGCTGCTTTAACAGGGAAAACCACTCATTTCACGGGATCCTATTCTTTTTTATTGATTTTCTTTGAGAGGCCAGAAATCAGATCATTTACTAGAGCTTAAAGTCACTTTCTGGGAATAAATTCCTGGTAGCTCTAAATGCATAAATCTATCCAATGTGCAGAAATAAATCCCACGGGTCTTTACAGTACATTTTGAACAGAATTTAAAGAAAGAGAACTACTTAAAGTTTTCATCAAGACCTAATCCTCCCAAATTTCTAGCTTCATGGGCTGCTTCTTAATTGCATTGTTATAAATGCTGTTTAGATTTTGTTTTAATCCCCAGGAGCATTCAGAATTACTCCTCACCCTCTGGAAGCTTAAATTTTACTGAAATACAATGAACCTGATTATGCCCCCAAGATTGTTCTCTGTAATGTGCGTTTTTCCTCTTTTTTAAATGTTCTGGAGTTGTGGCAAATGCCTACTGTACTAGTGGTAAGATATGACTATAATGATATTAAAGCCAGGGGTGAGAATTCATCCAACTCTAGTTTATTGTGTTGAAAATCCAGATTCTGAAAATCATACTGATATGCTTTCTTACTGATAATAAAAATGAATTTGTCACCTTGACATCTCAGGTCATATGAGAACAGCCTTGGATTTACTTTTCATCTGAGTCGCTAAGCCTGAAGGCAAAAGCAATGATAATTTCTATAAAATGTAAATGAAAATGAAATATTTTAGGATACTTGCTACATTATTAACAGCATGGATATCAACAAAGTGTGATTCCTGGGAATTTGGGGTTTTGAGAGTTGAGGAATGTGTGTGTGCGTGTGTGTATGTGTGTGGCTGGTCAATTAGTTTTTGTAATTTTTTTTACTGGTAACATTTAATTGGAGCATGCCCTTATTGGTATGCAAAGGAACGTTTTTGAAAAACAAAGCAGGCCTAAATAGTTTCTGAAATAAAAAAGCTTTTATCTAAATAAAATATATTCCAAATTTTGAGGTGGTGTGTAGCTGAAATTCTTTATGGTAATAGAATATGAGGTAAGCACCCAAAGAAATGATGGGAAAGACTCACTATCAAGGTACACATGGTCACATGCTTTCACACTCATGGGTGCATGCACACACCATTGCTCTGTGTTTACTTCAACCTCTGAAGTGCTGTAATTAACAGAGACTTGCAACATTTGTGGTAAAACAAAAATTGTATGTGATATTAAGTACCAAACCACTGGTCAAACAATTTTATTTCTTGTGTTGCCTGTCTCAGCTTTTGTTTGGATACTTCTGGTAGTTTTTCAAATTTCTAAACTAACCTTATATCAAGAAGGATCTATTTTGTGTCAAGTGCTGCACTAAGAGCTTTATAGATGTGATTTTCATTTAATCCTGGCAGTGACTCTACAAATAGGTACTGTTATTGAACAATTTTACAGTTGAGAAAGTTGAGACCTGGAGAGATTTAATAATTTGTCCAGCATTGTGAAGATATAAGAATCAGAGCTGGGATTGAAACCCAAATCTGTCGAAACATAAACTTTGAGTACTGCAGTCCTATCCATGCTAAATTTCTGGTGTATGTCAGAGTCTTCCAGTTATCGAATTAATATAGACTGTGTATTCATTTCCCCCAAATTCATATGTTGAAGCCCTAATTCCCAGTGTGATAGTATTTGGAGATGAGGCCTTTGGGAGGTAATTAGGGTTAGATAAGGTCATGGGGACAGGGCCCTCATGATGGGATTATCATCCTTATTAAAAAAAAAAAAAGGAGACATGAGATCCTTTTTTCTCTTTCTCCACATGCACACACACACACCCAGATATGGCCATGTGAAGGCATGAGAAGACAGCTCTCCAAACCAGGAAGAGCATCCTCACCAGACACCAAATATACCAACACCTCGGACTTCCCTGCCTCCAGAACTGTGAGAAATAAATGTTTACTGTTTAAGCTACCCAGTCTGTGGTGTTTTCTATAGCAGCCTGAACTGAGGAAAACAGACCTTATCAAAACTACATCTCTCTCACCGAAAATACGAGTAAATTAAGTCCTAGAGGCTGTGACTTGAGCAAAGTTATGCAATTAATTGTCATCTTTAATATGCTTGTGTGTCACTGACACTGTTATATCTGTAGGAATGACAAGAAAACAGCCTCCTCCCCTCCCCACCCACAGGAGAGAAAAGGACTGGGGAGCCTTATGTGAAGACGAGATAACGCCATCAGCAGTGAGAGCTTCATCTGGTAAAGCTACACTCCCTGCCCTCCCCTCCCCAGCTTTCCCAGGAAATGCAAGCCCCTGATGAAGCAGCAAAGAAACACAGGGTAAAGTTCTATGTGTTGTTCAATCACAATGACCCTTAGGCAAGCTAAAGAACTCACTACTCACAGCAGGTATCTGGCCAGAGAAAGCTCTTGACTGGGAAAACGCCGAAGATTTCCAGGTCAAATTTCCCCTTTCTCCCTTGCCAAGATTCTTCTCTCTCTCTCCCCCCATCTCCTTCTGTCTCTGTTATAGGAACACACACGCACGCGCGCACACACACACACACGCACACACACACACGCACACACACACACGCACAAGGATACTTCAAAAAGTTCATGGAAGGATTCATATTATCTTTTAATTCTATTTTTCCGTGAACTTTTTGAAGTATCCTCATCTATGTATCCAAACTCTGTAAATATGACTGCATATCATATTTTCTTTCTGACAAGTCATTGTGTGCTGGAAGCAGAGTTGGGATGCTGGGTGCTGTTTAATCCTGTGTGCTAAAGGAGCAGTTTAGAGCCCATCTCATACAGGCCCACTTTTGACTCCTTAATTTCCCCTACTCCCTGGTGAAGGCCAGAACATGGTTGTTCCAAAGAGGATTAACCAAACCAGACTGTGGTATGGACCCAGTGTTGTGGTAACATTTGCTAGACTGTAATAAAATGTATCAATCCTCCTGGCACCATTTTCCAACCTATCTCAAACCTAAATACGCAACAGTTTTGGAAACTTAGATGAATGTAGACGAAATCACTTTGAAAGTTGTGCCCCACCGCCATCAATCACTGAATCTTGTTAATATGAGTCTAGAAGGAATACCGTCATTTATGGTTATTTCTGTATTTACTGAATGTCTTCTGTTGGACTCAGCTGTATATGAAGCTTAATGGCAAAAAAAAAAAATTCAAAATGATAAATGAAGAGATGAAGATTGAAAGATAATACATATATCACAAAAGTCAGTAAGCAAAGTTATCATAAATTGATATCCTAAAACTCTGGGAACTACAATGTCCTAATTACAAATGGGACTTTTGTAAATACTTATCTCCAATGTTGTCCATACGGGAACAAATAATGTAAAGAAACAGCCCACATAAAATGCACTTACATTCATAAAAGATGTGTTAGTTCTTCCATTGTTGAATATAAATAGTATAGAGCTTTGCTCCTCTCAGAACTGCCTAGAACCAGGTAGAATTTCACAGAACCAGGTTGAGAATGTCATGCTGGTCATGAGATCTTACAGCTCAAGGGCTCAACCACAGGGTCATCATTACCACTGGTAACAAAATCTTCTGTGCAAGAAACGTGATGGGTACAACAAATTCTGATACAGACAAGGTGCAAAAACGCTGACACTAGAGGCTGGCTAATTTCCAAATACTGATGTCCAACCCACCCCACCCCTGAAGTAGACAATGGCGCACATGAAGAAATGATTATTACAATAGTGAAGACCTTAAACAATGATGGAGTTTCTCTGAGAAAAGACAAAAGAAAGTAGTGTTCTTTCTGACACAACCACTCTCTCTAACCTCCTCTCCACCACAGGAAATCTGCAGCGTCAGCCAACATGCAAAGGGCATATCTGTGCTGCATCTCCAATGCCGATGACATCACTGCCTGGGAAGAGAAAAAGTTGGCAAAACCCAATTTTGAGTGGAGTCTAACCTTTTACTAGTTGACAGCAAATGAAGCACAGCCTTTTCTGAAAGGTTCTGACAGGTTAAATTTGCTCTTGTCCTGCTCTCCCTATTTCAGTTGATGGCCACCCCTCAAGTCAATTAAACCAGAAACCAGGGAGTTCCCACAACTCCTCTCACCTCTTGCACTAAATCCTGCTAATTCTGTCCTTTTAGCAAACTTGAGCTAAAATCATAAGACAAAATTTCCTGGAAAACCCGCTTTCTGACATTTGCATGATAAGCTATTAATCACCTTCAGGATCCAAATTCTTTCATAATTTCTTCTCTGATGCACTCAGACAAAATCAGCCACTCCCTCCTCCTACCGTCTACCACTTTACACAGAAAATAACTGCACTGTCTTACGTGTTACCTGTACTGTCACAATTTGTGTCTATGCCTGTGGTTCCTAATCAGCTGTGTGCTCCCTGACAATGGGATTTACCTTTGGGTACCTGTTCCTACTTCAGTGCCCGGTGCATGGAAAGACCTCAATCAATCATTGCTAAAATGAGAGGGAGAGAGAAAGAGGAGAGAATCCACTGGAATCTAAGGATTTGACTTAATCTAGTTGTGACAGTGCTATGAAAATAGAAAAAGACCCCAATTGTTCTTTGAAATGTCAAAGCAATATTTTAAGACACCAAAGACAAACTGAGACATACAGTCCAGGACTAGATGTGAAAGGGTTTAGGGACTAGGGCCCATATTTCATGAAAGTGCACCCCCCCCCAAAAAAAAATATGAATGGAGGGCCTGGCGAGGTCAAAAGGTGTAAAATTCTTTACAAGGATATGTGTTTAGCCCCAGTAAACTGTAGCCCACTGTCTTGGTGGCGCGGGTGTCAAATGTTTGCCTGCATCAAATGACCACGAACCCAGGTACTTAGAAAATGACTGTGCCCTGGCCTAAAGCCTAAGAAGGATATGTGGATTCCTCTCTGCTATTTTCAGGCAAAATAAAATAAAAGGGAATTTGTCCATTCATTGAAGCCAGTCCATCAATCAATTTATTGATTTTTTTTATTATTATTGTTCCTTGGTAGGTAGGAGACTCTCCTGATCTTTCAGTTACTATCCTTAGAGCATATTAACGGAATATTTATCAAAAGCTGCAAACTTTATTATTCATTATAACATATATGGTATGCCAAATTTTAAAAAAATCATTAGAGAGAAGAATTGTTAAGCCATCTAAGTTTCTAACCAACAGTATCTGAGAAAAAAATTTCTATGGATATGACTTTTTCAATAAAAGAAATAAAGGAATGAGCCAATACTCTTAGAGATAATAAAGATATCCTAGTGTCCTCCTATATTTGGGAGCATGGACTAGAATCAGTTTAATATCAGTTGAATGAAATTTGAATTCTGCCTCTCAATCCACGGACAGTTGAAACATGTTGTAGCAATGGGGTAGCATCATCTATCACAGGGTCAGAAGGTCAGACAGAGCCTTGTGGACAGTGACAGTCACTAAATTTCAAATTAAAAAATATCGGGTATGATTAAATCCAACCCTTTCACTGGGGGGAATAGAATTCTGAGACCCAGAGAAGGGATGTGGCATGGCCTGCTCAAATGTCCATAGTTAGTGTCTGAGCCCAGAATCAGAGCCAGACCCTTGAGGCCTGGTCCAGTGTGCTTGTTCTGAAAGAACTCAGACCTCAGGAGCCGTCTTTGGCCTTAGCCAGTCATCACTAGGTTCTCTTCAGCCCATTGACGGCTCAGTCACCAAAAGGGACGTTACACTGACTAAGAAGTAGTTAGAATCGAAGTCTTCTTTTGGTGACACCAAAGACTTAGAAGGGTAAATTCTTTTCTGGTCTTTTTCCTAAAGGGTAGTACATTGCAACACTTGGATGGGAGATGGGAGGATTACAGCAACCCTCACAAGTTATAAAAATACAAAACTCTGCAAACCCTGATTAAATGAAAACAATATTTGGTTAAAAAAGCATATCAATGTCTATCTTCTGTGACAATCAAAGCTTTTAGGATTGGGAATTGCTTTGGTAGATTTCCATTAGTTTCCCTCAGTCTAGTGTATGTGCTAAAGCCAGATCTTAGAAAGTCACTCTTAGTGGACTTTTATAGTGGTACGTGGCAATAAATGCAACTAATTTTCTGTTTTTTCTCCAGTGGAAAACTGCCTACTGCAAACCCACTAAACATAATTTTAATAATTCTTGGAGTAAATCACACATGTATTGGTTGTTCTATTTGGGGTCTTTAAAAAGACCTAAGTTAAAATATCAGTTAAAACCTGTTTATCTTTGTGACTAGTAGTAGGCTATTTCATTTTTGTTGGCTTCATTTTTAATTTTTCTTAGATCATACAAGCAGTGGGTAAAAGTTCCAAACAGAAGCTACCACCTAAGCATGATTAAAATTTCTAACTCTTTTATTTCATTCCATGACATCTGCAAGATATTTGTAATTGAAAATATTAATGAAATTTCTAATCTGAATATAAAAATGCTCAGCCTTTAGTTTTCATAATATTCTATTCTGTGACCTAGTGAAAATATTCAAGATTGGGATGTGATTCTTTACACAGATAATTTTTATTAAGAAATTGTTTCACTCAGAATAATGGGAAGAGAGAAATGTCTTCTGGTGTGGTGTGTTCTGTGTTTTCCATTCTCCTTAGTAATGTTTCTGTAGGTTTTTGGCTGTTTTCATTTAAAATAATTGAAGACTTCACAAAATAACTACAATACTTCAAGCTTTTAAGGAAACATTTTTCTCTATTTCTGATTTAATCAGCTCTTCGCTTCTTTAAAAAATATATATATTTATTCCTTATGTCATGCCTTAGGTGTTTAAGACAGTAATTTAAGAAATACTTTTGTTTACTTGTGTGGACAACATTTTGTAAGTTAAATATTCAAGCTCAGCATATAAGAAGGGTTTTTTTAAAAATAACAAATAGAATCAACTAAGTCAAGTAAATATTCTTACACATTGTACAGAGGACTGAGAGAGACAGGGTCTGGATCCCGATCTTGGGTCCTGCTTCCAGTCCATGTGACCTTAGGGAAATTGATTCCTCTGTGCCTTAGATTTCTTATCTCTAAGATGGGAATGATAACAGTGCCGACACTTCCCAAGGTGGTTGTGAGGATTATGTGGGTAAAGTGCTTAGAATAGTGCCTGACGAATAGTAAACATTATCTTAGGTATCATAGGAATTACACTTTTTAAAAGCCTATGTCTGGTTATTTGGAAGCAGTTGAAAACATAAGTGGGCTTCACACCTGTGCTCATGTCTGTGGTTCCTGACCCCCAAGAGTTTGCCTCCCACCCCTATCTGCCCTCACGTCCTGCTTCCTCGGTGTTCTGCTTAGAAGCATTATTTAGAAGAATGATCATGTTCATATTCCCTTGAATGGGAAAGTTCTTTGCTGCAAAATAGTACAAAGCCAGGACATCCCCAAAGAGGCGGGTGTTGGTTCTGAAGCACAGTCTCCAGGATTTCAGGTTAAGGGCCGGCTCCTCTGAGCTTCCTGCATGAGGCTGTTGCTCTTCGTGATGGTTTGACCCCATTTCCACAAAAAGTATTCTCTGCTCACTTTTCCAAGTTGGCTTGGCCTCTTCATAGCCTCATTTTGGAGTGCCTAGGGATACTCTGATCTCTCTAAAATTGCTGCAAGTGTCCCCAAGTTTCAAGTGTTTGGAATTCCCATGACCTCTCTTCTGAAAAAGTCACAGGATAAAGCCACACAAAACGTACATGTGTGCACGCTCACCTACAGAATAAAGCTACGAGACAAGTGCCCTCCTGACCTCTCAGCCACTTTCCATGGTCATGGATGACTTGTCCCCTGGCTTCTGAGTTTCCTCGGTCCCCCAGACCCACACAATGTTGGAGTCCATGTGGGTGACCCAGCCATGGCCTGACGTGCATAACCCCTGCCCTGCGTAACCGCTGCCCTCCGCTTCTCCTTCTCCCCAGCCCAGGCCTGGGCCTTCCAGAAACCTTTCCAGCTGCAAGCTCCCAAGCTCTTCCACCTTCCTGCTGACAACTGCGACCTCCAGGGCTTCCCACTCCTCCACTGTGTTACTCAGGGCACCCTCTCCACCTCCTGACGACTGCATAATCGATCCTTTCCGATGTGTCTGCTTCTTCTGGCTCTGACTCCCCCGGCAGCTGAAGAGGTATGGCCCATCCTGGACCCATCCCTCACCACTGGAGGGGAAAGGCATGGCTGATCCTGCTGCTCTGTCTCCCAGCAACTGTGTAACAAAGACCCCATCTTAGCCCAGTCCTACCACTCCACCTCTCTGCACTCGCCCTTTGTCCCTACTGGGTAAAAACACAGCCCCGTGGCCGTGTAGATGGGGTCACCTGCTGTAGCCTCAGGACAGTGCTCGGTCATGCCGGGCCATGTTTCCTGTCCTCTCCTCCTGCCCTCAGCAGCTGATCATCATTCTTACCACTCTCCTCGACTCTTTCCCCCACACTGTGCCCTCTTTGTCTAAGCAGACGGCCATGCTACCTACTTGACTGAGAAACGGGGCATCTTTTGTAAGGAGTCCTGTCCCTCTAGCACATGCAGCCCCTCTGGCTGAGCCACCCTCTCCCCAGTCCTGGGCTCTGGTTGTCTGTATTCCCGAGGACATCAGGCTACCCCTTACCCTTGGACCTTCCATCTTTCTTCAAATTTCTTCAGGGTCTTTCTTCTCAGTATCTGCTCTCGTCTAACTCTACCACTAAAATAAGGAAACAAATACCTTTCTCAATTCCACATCCCCCTCTAGCATCAGCCCTCACTGAACTGTGCCTTTTGTCAGCCAAAATGCGTGAACTTATGCTCTGAGCCTCCTTCTGCCCATCCCACCCATTCTCAGCCTTCCGCACCTTACGTCTGTCTGTCCTATCCCCATATTGCTAAGTCTAGTGAATAAACGTTGGCTTTATTTCACCCACCCTTGACGTGGCAGCTGGCATGGCTGGCCACTGGCTCTTCCTCCCAGAAGTGCCCTCCTCCTGGCCACGCCCGACCCCACTCTTTTCTCCTCCGGCCGGCCATGCTTCTCTACCTGCTCTGCCTGTCTCACCCAAATCATTTCCCCTGCAGACGCTGGTTTCAACTACCAGATGTAGATCTCCAGCTCCCACCGCTATCCTGAGCTCCAGACCCTTAAGTCCAGCTGCATACTGGCCATATCCATTTGAAGTTCCCAGAAATGCTGCAAAAAGATGTTCGAAAGGCACCCATGATCTTTCTCTCCATCACCCCCTTCTGATATCCTGCGTTTCACTGACTGTCAGCCCTGTCTACCTTCTGTGATTCACACCTGATGGCCCCTCTCTCTTACCCCCCTCTATCTCCACCGTACCTCCATCAAATTGATCACCATATCTTATGATTTACCTCTTTTAATTCTAGCAGCTTCCCACCAGTCTTAATTGCAGGCCTAGCCACTTGCCTGGAAAATTATAGTATCTTTCTCGCCTTCTCCAGCGTGGCTCTCTCCAGCCTCCTCCCCTTCTAGCTTCCTCGCTATCAAAGGCCTTTCTTCAATATCAAGTGGATCAATCACATCCGACACATGACCCTTTGACCCTTTGGCCCTTCAGGGCTCCCAGAGCTTTCAGTTTGGTCTCACTCCCAGGTTCCACCCACAAGGTCCCTTTCTTACTGCTACTCCTTGACAAGTATCTTTTGCTCTTGCCACACAAGATTTCGTATGATTCCTTAAAAAATTTACACGGTTTCATGTGCTGTAATGTTTAAGCCATTGCCTCTCTCTGGGCCCCTTCTTAATTTCTGTTCTTCTTTAAAATTTAGCTCAAGATTTTCTTCGTCCCCGTAGACTTTGCTGACCCTAAGTATGATTAACCTTCCCCCATCAGTTCTCACACACATTTCTGTCCTGGCACTTTGTATGTTGTATTTTAATTGCTTATTTCCTCGGCTGTCTCCCCCCAGCAGGTGTAGAGCAGGGAGCATGTTATATTCCAGGCCTTGGCAAACCCTTCCTGTAAAGTGTGAGGTAGTAAATATTATGGACTGTGCAAACTTCTTGTAGACAGCATATAAATGAATGGATATGCCTGTGTCCCAATACAACTTTATTTATGGGCACTGAAGTTTAAATTCAATATAATTTTCACATGACATGCTATTCTTCTTCTGATGTTTTTCAACCATTTAAAAATGTAAAAACCACTCTTAGATCATGAGCTATACAAAAACCAGCTGTGGGCTGACTTTGGCCTCAGGCTGCAGTTTGCTAATGTTGTTCCATTGGTATCTCTGTCCTGTACTGTGGGCTTGGCACACGGTAAATGCACCATGCACGTTGGCTCAATAGATAACTAACCCCTCCTTGGCTAGACTGCCCCCAATTGAGCTAAAAGTGTCATACTACAAGGGATCTTGAAAAAGTTCATAAAAAGGTTCATAGTATCTTTTAACTCTATTTTCCCATAAACTCATTTGTGGAGGAGACAGAAGTCAACAATAACAATATATTTGGTCTGCTTCTCTGTTAATTATGTCCATGTTTCTCCAAAAGAGCTTGAACAAAGTCAAATAAGAGAAAGGCATTGGGTCAGAGTATTTTTTCCCCCATCAGGAGGCCTGAAGTTAATCAGCTTTGAGAGACCATTCCATGCACAGCACTGAGGGACAAGTAGTGAAAACAAGATCCTTCTATTTTATCCCAGTGTTTTGAAGGCAACAATATCACTAATAACCAACCATGATAATAATCTCCGGAGAAATCGGTAAACATCAGTAAGATTAAGCCTGTCGTTTGCACCTCCAGGGAAAAGAGGTAGTAATGGCCTACTTCTCAAAGCATATAAAGGATAAAGATTTGTTTTTCCATCAACAATTACAAATGTCCATTCTGCCTCTGTCTCCAAGGGGCCTGTCCAGATTGTGCTCATAGTGTAAAGGATCCTGCGCTGAGACTGGTGCTGGAGGCTGGACCCCTGCCTGTGTTTCAGGCTGACCGTGTTAAGTGAGACTTTTTCTAACAAAGCTGTGGCATTTCCTTGAGTGTGAAGTGCACCAAGACATTCTGAAAGCAGGAAATACCGACCTGTGCATGTAAAAGAATTCTACTCTGTTTAAGAAACGATTGCAAATGAGCCAGCAGAGCACGAGAATCCGTAACAGTCATGGAAGGATAACAGACCCGCCAGCCAGGGCACCCTCCCAGCCCAGTCCTCCACCTGGGAGGAAGTTTGGAGGGACACCCAGAGGGGCTCTGGGCAAGAGTAGAATATTCCTGTCCTCCCTGCAGAAGCAGCTGGGTGAAGATCTCCTAAGCAGGCAAATTGTGGCACTGGAGAAATACAGGTCCCCGATCAAATTATGGATCAGGAAATGGGAGCGTTTCCTGCAGCGGAGGTGGCTGGTATACTTCTATGTCTAGAGGGAAAACTACAGTGATAGAAAGATTCAAAAAGGAAGTACTGAGCTAATCAACCTTCCTGGTTATTATGCCAAAGAGAAAAAACTTTTTTCTCATGGCTTATGATTCCTGCAGGCATATCTACATGACTGCTTCCTGTGAGATTCAGAATGAGACAAATACAGCAATAACACCTCCCACAACCCACCCATCACTGCAACCCAAAGTGTCAACCACCACGGCACTTAAGCCACCTTCTGCACCTTGCTCCTTGGCTGAATGCTGACCTGTTGACTTCCAGAGCTCTGTGTTCCTGAGTGACCCCAGCAGCTCAGGCATGGTAGTGGTGGTGGAGACAGGGGTGTGTGGGGCGGGGAGTAATGAAAGGGTGAGTCTGGGCTCTCAATACTTTGTGATTAAAAAAAAAATCTACTTTACATATATGTTAAGTCTTTTTTATCAAAACTGCTGATGATTTTAAATGGGGCGGAGCTGCCCAGCTTGTGTGGACCTGAGCTGCATGAGGGGGACTGGGTGTTGGTGGCTGACAGCTGTGGTCACCACTTCCCATAGAAAATGTATCTTCAGTGTGGAGGTGGCCTGTGTCAGACCACACTGGATTCTGGTGGTCTTGGCTCTCCTTAGGGAGGTCTAGAAAAGAGCTTATTCTCCTCAGACATCCCCAAGCCCCTCTGTGTGGGACAGGGCCTACCCAAGCCCTAAAGAGTATAGTAAACATACTGATTGTTCTTTTGGTAATTTTACATACTTTACTTGGAGATATTTGTATTTTACAGCTTAAAAAAATGCTATCTATAGACAATGAGCCAAGGGCCGCATATTTTACAAACTTGACCAAGTTACTCTTTCAAGCACACTTATCTATGGTTAAAGACCCTGTCTGCCCAAGAACTTGAGGCTCTCCTATAGTCTCAAGCAACTCATTTTTTTCTGCTCTAAATTACAGCATGTTTCAACTTCCAATGCTAATCTCTGTCTAACCCTTTCCTCTTAGTAAATATGTTTTTCACCTAAAATACGGAGAGTACGGAAAACTTTATAAAGGATATAGTCTGAAAGTCATTCATATTTTGCTTGGAATGAATTTGAATCTTTTTCCTTAACAGTAGATTTACTTTCTTAATTATGCTTCGCTTAGGCTAATTGGTTTATATTCACTGAAAGCAAACCACAGGAAAGAAGATGACCTAAAAGCCTCATTTTGGGAGGAAACAACCCTGGCATTATATAGACAACTGGTCATTCTCAATGTGGGGAACTTATTTATGGTAACTGAGTTTGATTATACTGAAGTTCTTTGTCAAATTCTTCACCCCTACTCCTATAATATCACAGTTAGCAAATGTACATTTTAAGTTTCATGTCAATAAAATGTTGAATCATGTGTCACTTTTAGCTGCTGTACGTGGAGGGAAAAAAATAGCAAAGTGAAACAGTATAAGAAGCAAAAGAGAAATATTATTCTGGCTTTTTGAAGTGTAAATATATGTTTAATATAATTGATCTAAGGCCATAGGAATGTGTTACAGTTATTTATCATTCTGATGTTCTGTAATAAAATGTGAATATATTACCAACTGGTAACTTTAAATAGTTTTCTTGTGTGTGCCCAAGTAGATTTAGATAGATATATCATCAACTATAAGAAACATTTTAGAAAGGGCTATAATAATAACTATAAGAATTTACATGAATTAAAAAATTTTTCGATTCAAAATATAGGAAATATGTTGGAAAGCATGAAATTTCTACAGAAGGAACATTTTTTTCAGCACTGAGTATAATTGTTAATACAGTAAGAATATATTTTGATCTGATCCTCCTTCAAGTATATTTCAGATTATTTTTTAAAATTTTCTAATCTTTATAGCTTTCTAAAGCAAAACAGCATAAACAATCATACCTTATTTCATTATTTCAAAAGAGCCCTGAGAGAGATTTTTGGTTCCTGGTGGGTATGTCTGTGTGTGCGCGCACCTGTGTGTGTGTCCATATCTCCTACATTCTGCATGCTTGTGCTTTAATTTGAGAAATAAAATTATATGGAGAACATGCAATAACAGAATCACTACTTCAGCCACAGAGCCAAGTGACAGAGTAAGGTTATTTTTCTTACAGCAATTTCAAGGAGCACTTTCTACATTAAAAAGAAACAGATTGGGAAATGAAATCCACTTAGTGTTACGAGTGTAACAGATAGAAGAAACTGACCCCAGACCTCCTATGTGTGCTGGAGAATGCAGGGTTTTTGAAAGGCAATGATCTCTGATCTCGACCACTCCTGCTGGAGTTCATCTTCAGCAAGAAAAAGTGGGAGTATTTACAGAGCAGACCAGGTCTGTCCCTGTATAATCCCTCCCAGGTGTCCCAAAAGACACCAGGCAGAAGGAGCTGCAGATTAGCATGACCCAGTGTGGCCCTTCCTACTTTCTTAAATAAGAGTGCCGCCCTACAAACTTAAATAGCTACAGAATTGATTATAAAAAAATCTCTCTAATAGTGTTAACTATAGTTAAAACCACCAACTAAAATGTCAAAAAGGTGATGATATCCACGGCTGGCAAGGTGTGGGCAAACAGGAATTCTCATATATCTGGGGGGAGTATAAATTTGTAAAGCCTTTTAAGAGGGCAATTTAAAAGGACTTATCAAAATTTAACACATGCTTATTGCTCAACCCAGACTTTGTACTTCTCAAAAGCTTGCCAACCAAAACACTCATATGAAAGGATGTCCTTTGCAGGGATGTCCCTAATGGCAAAGATTGGTAACAACCTAAACATCCTTCAGGAGAAGAAAGGTTAAATAAACTGTTGTACACCTGTTCTAACAGGAAAAGTTCTCCAGACCATATTGTTGAATGAAAAAGACTATTTTCTCAACAGCATGTACAGTCTGATCCCATTTATATGAAAAATACAATACGTAAGAATCTTACCTATATACACGTAAACCTAATGAAAAAGATCTGGAGCACATGCATCAAAATGTTGAGAGGGGATGTTTCTGCAAATGGAGTGGCGTAGCAGAGTGGGGGGTGAGGTGGTCTTTTCTAACTTTACAGATTTCACAATTAAAAACACAAGTTAAATATATATATATAAATATATTATGTGGACAATGAAGAAAATTGTTAAAAGAACAAAAACATTCCTTATTTTAAAATTTTGTTACCATAACCAATTCCTTCCCATAGTATTTCAGGGAAGATCAAAATCCTTTCCAGACATGGATTTGCTATTAATTTGCAGCATTGATTAGATTAGGTGCAAGCACTCCTATCTCTCTTTTGGGAGGATCACTAAGTGTAACAGGGTTTTAGTTTGTTGCTTCTATAATGAGAAACTGAACTCACCTCCTCTGGTTCTACCAGACATTAAAATGATTTGGTAACTGCCCTCACTTTTCATTTTTTAGATGCAAGTTGATCAAATGACCCCTGTCCTCACGTGGCCTTCTCCTAGTTTTCAAACGTATAGTTGCTGTGGCACAAGCTTCCTTCGAATCCCACGACCAAGGGAAGAGACAGTCTTCTACTTTCTCCACGTGCCATGTGTGGAGTAAAGAGCCACCCCCACCGCCCAGCGCTTCTCCCAGGCATTTATTCTTTGTCTCTGGGTTTGCTGTTTTCCTTTGTCCACTGTGCAAATCTTCTCAGGAGGGAGCCAACACAAGCCTGCTTTGGTTATTACTTCTCCCTAAATTTCTGCCGCTGGCTACAACATCTTGGTGATTTAAATCCTTTACATTCATTTTCCTGTACTATTACAGTCTGAATGCCCATCTATTTAATTATTTAAAAGTGCTCCCCAAATATAATGCTGTATCTCTTCGTACTTTGATTTCCTTAAAACAGACATGAATTGTATAATAAATATGGACTGAAAATTAAGTTCACTCTTGACCCATACAACATCTTCTCAAAAAGTTCAGTAACAGAAAAGAGTCATCTGCCAAATATTGGTCCCCTTTATGGCTCTTTGTTACCTCTTGTCACCACGTTCTCACTTTATAACGCCCTGCTGTGATGCTCTTGAACTCATTTTCAGCCCGTTCATCTCTGTTGGCACAGAGTTCCTTTACCATTTAGGAACTACAACCCGTTTACACAGACAAGGCAAAACTTGTCCATCAAACACATTTACCATTCCATCATCCAGAATTTGCGCTATCCAGTACAGTAGCCACAGGTAGCTACTGAAGTTAAATTTAAATAAATTTAAATAAAATTAAATTTAAAATTTAGTTTCTCACTCTCACTCACTAGTCATGTTTCAAGAGCTCAGTAGCCAAATTTAGCTAGTGTCTATGGTATTGAACAGCACAGATATAGAACATTTTCATCATTGCAAAAAGTTCTATTGAGCAATCCTGATCCAGATACTTCAACTATAGTAGTACTTAGATCTTGGGAGAATTCAAAACATTAATAGCAAGGAAAAAAACCATAAATTTTGGGAAAGAAGAAATTGGATTAATTAATGATGAATGAAAGCAAAAAACAAATTCACTGTGTCTGGAGATAAGTCAGCAAATTTCCCGAAGTAAACAAATGTTCTACTAATCTTTAAATTTCTATTTAGCAATCCAACTCTTCCTAAGCACTGTATACACTGGCTGACTTATTTTCTTTTTAGATTCTGGAATAATCTTCTATGAGTTTTTAGAATTATTTTTTAAAGAATATTTGTGAAGCTGCCAATCTGTTCCTTCTCATTTAGGTGTGATCAAGTTTTAAAAGCTGGGACAGACAGGAAAGGCTGTTGTAAAGCCCTCTGAAGGCGGAGCCAGTCTCACACCCTCCAACTGTGACAAGGGGGCCATCTCTCCATTTGCCAAGTATCTATCCATCTATCAGCCTACTTGGCCATCAATGCCCCATGAAATCCGCCGGAAATCTTCCCCTCCTTACATACAGCACTCCAGCATTAATCTTTCCCCGTGTTACCCAGCTACCATTTCCTGTGTGTACTCTGATAACTGTGTACATCCCCTGTATTCTAATTACTTGCTTACACGCCTGTCCTCCACATGAGGCCATGAGAGCCTTGGGGTCACGAAAGAGACCGAGTCTTATTTGTATTCCCAGCACCTAGCACTGCATCTGACACAGAGTTCCCACTAAATATTTATTAAACGTAGCTGAGCGAATTGGACTAAAAGTTGTAAATCTGCTCTTCACTCTAGCTTTGACTGGAACTCTTCCCATCAAGAGTGCTTAAGGTCTAATCAATGTAATCTTTGTAATTAGCAGACATTTATAGTAATTCGAAATGTTAGTAAGAGCTATTACTGGCTATAATCCAGTTGGTTGGTAGCCTACATGTATTTTGCTTTCTTTACTATAATTGTTTCCTAGTTTCTTGGGGAAAAACAATGAAATTTTTTTCTGGGCCAAAACAGACTAACTAATGAGACCGCCAAGTGAAATAAATGTTCAATCTGAATTCTTTAATATTTTTCAAAATATACAAATAGATCACTGAATGACGGGATTTGGATTTGATGAGCCAAAAGACAAAAATCTTGTCAATATTTAAAACTTAGATACAAATTCACTCTCCAGAGTGGCTCCAGAAAAATGGCAACTGTTTTTGTTTCTAAGAAACTTGACTTTATAAAATGGGCAAATGCTCAGATTTCAAACGAGAAGCCCAAATATTCATATATTATCAGAAGATCATTAGTTCATATGTCTATGCTGTTGAAACCAAAATTCTAATAGTCTTGATTAAAATGCTGATATTAACAATCAAAAGCTAAGATATCATAAGTCAGCACTAAATGCAAGTTGTGAAATTCAAGAAAATGACTTCCTAGTCAGGAAATGTATGGTCTGTTTGGGGTAATAATGGTATCAAGAAAGTTAACTGGACTTTTTTCCCCTCCAGGTTGGATTGGGAGCCTAATGGTTCTTTTATTTTGCCTCTCCCCTTTTAATATCAACAAAATATCACATTTTAAGACATTCATGTTGAAAGAAACACTATTTTTGAATTCGTTGAGGGATTCGAATTGCAGAACCATTTTGTGACTCTTCTTTATTTAGAGAAATGCCCTAGGGATTATATTTGAATCAAGATTTAGAATTTCCAAATGCTTACATATGCATTATCACATTTAATGCAAATTGTTTATATACATGATTAGCCCAATTACTCAGGCAACATCTGCTCAGTTTACATATTATTCATGATATTTCCCTCCCTCTTTTTCCTGGTCTGAAATGTGATCATTGTCTCCCCTATTAGACATGTACTAGTGACAAGGGAAGAAAGAAAAATAGGAGGGGAAAGTCAGGCTGATCATATATTAAACATTTATAGACTTCTTTTAGAAAAAAAATGACTGAAGATACAGAAATTGCTAGTTAAATTAAGGCTCTAGCAAATACAGACATTAATTTAAGCGATCCCAAAGTTATTTCAATGTTTCTGATTTATGTATGCTTAATCTACAACTTCTAATTAATGACACAATTATTTTATAATCATTATTGCCTCTATTTAGACCTGCATGGTAGGGATTACCATTCCTATTTTTATAGGTGAAAGAACAGAAGTGTGGAGAGATGAAGCTGACTTGTCCAAGCAGAGGCAAGATTAGAAAACAAGTCATTTGATCCCATGTTTAGCATCCATTCCCTGCAGTCTGTGGTTGTTGAGCTTTAGCATGCAGCAGAACCTCGGGGGGCTTGTAAAGCACAGATGGCTGGGCCCCACCCCTGAAGTTTCTGATTCAGTAGGTCTGGGGTGGGACCTGAGAATGCTCATTTCTAAAAAGGAGATGTATGCAGACACTGCTGCTGCCAGTGGTCCACAGAACACACTTTGAGAACCACTGCTTTAAATCATGGCTGCTTCCTTCAGCTCTTTTCACATCGCACTAAGCTGTTAACCACATCAGAGCAGAGAAATTCTCCGTATACCACAGTGCCCGTCTCCAGCCAGCCCCTCCCCGACCCCCCGCCAACTGGTCAGCACCGTGGTGCTCGTGGCACCTCCTCACACACTCCACATAAATGCCACACGGCCCAGCTTCCATTTTCTCACAGTTAATTAGGCAAACGACAGATCAGTCAAGTGAAACGCAGAAGTAACCTTTTATGTAGTGTCTATTTCAACTAGAATGTTTGATATTTTTCCTCTTCTAAGCCACTGAATTTATTAAGTGGAGCAAAGAGACACAGGCTAGCAAGAAACTCTGTCCCCATCCCCAACATCCAGGGAGCCTTTATGCCCTTAGGAAATCTGAGTCACCATTGTGATGTGAGACATGCAGGTGCCTGTCCCTCCCCAGATGCACAACACTGCCATTTGCATCAGTCGGTGCTCCCCCAGCTGGGTAAATGGGAACTGATTTGCTCTTATCCCTTAGAAATAAATGACTGCCCTGGTGTCGCTCACCCCAAATAATTTCTTCAAATCCTCCTCTTTTCTTTTAGGTGCAAAACATATCACTTTAAATGGGCATTATCCTGTGAGGTTTCCCAAACTATTTAGGAACATAGATGCCACGCTTTTTTAGAAAAGCCACCAAATTGTGACCCACAGACACTTAATTAACTGGAGAACCAAGAAAATGAGAAGTGCAACATTCTATGTCAGATCTGACAGGTGGAAATACAATTGCTGAAAGAAACGGATTACTGACAATTCGTTAATGTTTAACGTCATGATCTTACCTATGCACACTAGATCCATAAAACCATACATTCCATAGCAGATTTGGAAAAGGATGTCCTTCCTCTGCCACACTGCATAGGGGCTGAAGGCAGACCAGAGGAGCCAAGTCACACTCGCTATTAAGAACAGGGATCCTAGGATTACAGCAATCATCTGAACTTTCTCAACCAGTGTTATAGAAATGCTTTGCCACTAAAAGAAAAACAAAGGCATGTAAGAAAAAGGTGCTATGTATAATTTAAAAAGAAAAAAAAACATTTTCAGCCTCATGTTTCTTGTCATAATGTTAGACGTTTTGCAGTCTGATTGGCCCCCAAATGAATTTTTCCATTTCACCCAGGTTATAAAAAAGAGACAAGCAGATAATGATCAATGAATTGCTTAGCTTCATTATTTTCGGTAATTCACCATTCCACAAGTTTAATCTGGTTTTACTCAAGATAACAGTATGGGTGTAAATGGCTAAGGAATATTTAATACCTGGGAATCACATGATTATCTTTCATGCATGCATGAAATTAAACATACTCTGACAATACATGGGGAGGACTCCTGTGCCTGGTAATTTATTTTGTTCTTAACACATTTGGCTACTGCAAAAGAGGTAACTGTCTCTTGTTTTTGTAGAAAATGTAAAAAACAAATAAATAAGTTATATAACAGCATCAGTGAAAAAGTCATTTAAGGCAACACACACTAATCATAAAGAAACTATAAAATTGTATATCATCTATTATCAAATACACTTCATATACTCAGCTATTACCAACTTTCTATTATCTAATGGGTATTCCATGAAGCATTTTTGTCAAGATTTAGAATTTGTACACAAATAGAGTATCTTTGAAACTCACCAACTGTATTGGCACACACTATTCAAGGGGAAAATAATTTGGCATACTAAGTATCAATCTTTGAGAGGATTGACAGTCCTAATAAGCAAAAGTCCTTCTAGGATGCAATCAACTTGAGAAGATTAATTAGTTATGTTCTCACTTTTGCATAACTGAGACAGAAACAAAACTGGAATTGTTATTATAGTCTGCTAGTAAACAATGAAACTCAAAACAACCTGCACAATCTCATTCTGTATGAAAGCTCTGGCTGTTGCAACATACGGCTTAACAAGAGCATTCCTAAACAGTTTTAAATAACCTTTTTAAAAATGAGATTAAACAATCAGTGTCCATTGGATGAATCTGAAATTTCCTTAGACTCTCTACTTACCTTAAGTCTGAATATAAGCGTCCCCAAATGGCAAATCTATCATTACCCATAATTTCCCTCTCTCCCTCGTTGTGTCTGTCTTCTGTTTCTCTCCTCTTTCTCTCTCTCTGTCATCCACCCGCTCACTCTTTCTCACATATACATACACATATCACAAATAAATAATTTAAATATAATATTTTAGATATGCACTTGACTTTGCATTTTCATGAATACGAGTAAATTCTACACTGGTTAAAGATTAAAAACCAACATACATTTGAATTATTTCATTCTGTAAAGACATTTATTTGTTCTTTCTTTTAAAAAACCACAACCAAATGACAAAAAGTTTTGGTAAATTACTATAAAAAAGATATTTTTAATCATTCTATTGTGAAAATTCATTGATTGAAAAATGATTCTTGCTTTTACAATTCTGAATGAATAATAAACTAGTGAATGTTATTTTGTCATTATAAATGAATTAATATTGTATTTCAAGTATGTTTTTGAAGTTGTTTTTTTCCTAGCTTCCTGACCATAATTTTAAACACATTAATTCCCAGCTGCCAGGAATTTGAATTTTAGACCATTCTGAAGTTGGTATCACCAAACAAATGTGAAGTGTTAATGCATCTTGGTCTTACATAGGTTTGATGCTCATTAAAATTTGCTTTAAATATAACAACACAACAAACAATGTTGAAAACTACCTAGAGCTAGTGTCCACCCTAGATGGATGCTACCATGTCTACATACATGATCTTACCCATTATAAATTTAATGACCACACCAGACAGATGAGAACAAAGCATACTTTTAAGTCTATGCAGCAAAGTTATCCAAGTTGTAAGTGTCCGTGTGTGTGTGTGTGTGTGTGTGTGTGTGTGTGTGTGTTTGATTTTCACATTCTGGGCCTCATGTTCTGAATACATATGCCTGAATCAGAGGGGTCTTGGGTAATCAAGGGTGAGTGTGGAGGATTCACCAAGAATGGTCTTTACTGATATCTATTTTCCACTTATCAATAATCTATGATGTTCTAGGCTCATTTACATAACTTTAGTGGAGCTGAACCTGAACAACTCAATATTGTCTAATTAACTATATTTAAGTTCAACTAGACCAACTAATTAATTGATCATGCTGCTTGCATGATAGCTCAGTAACAATTTGGTAGCCGCAGGCATAGTGTGCTTAGGTCCTACTGGGTGCTTGGATTTGGGACAGGGGTGATGGTTGGACGCAGCTTTGGTGTTTCCTGGGACACAGGAAGTGGAGGGGACACAGTGACTCTGAAATGCAAGCCACTTTGACTTCCTGTATGGCATGCTTGTGACTCACGAGGTTTAGCTGTTGCTTGCCAGGGAAGGTGAAGGAGTGAAGGGGACAGACTTACCAGGAGCAAGAAACATTAGTGCTTCACACCTGTTTGTTGACAACAAATTTAAAATGGCTTAATATTCAAATCCCTGGCAGTTTGGAATTAGTGTATTTAAAATTATGTCAGAAGACTAGGAAAAAAAAAAACAACTCTTGAATATAGTACTCTGGGAAGCTTCATTATTTATTATTATCATAGAAATTATTTTTGTTGTGGATATAAGAAGCAACTTGGAATTTATGAAGCTTATTTTATAAAAAAGGACAAATTGTACAAATCTATAATGAGCTCCGTGAAATTTCTGGCTTTATATAACTCTGTTAATGCAAATAGTCAAATGTGTTTAAAAGTAAATAGATGCTCTCCATATACTGTGAACCTTAAAATTAGCATCATTTTGTGGTACATCTACACAATGGAATACTACTCAGCTATAAAAACGAATGAAATACTGCCATTTGCAACAACATGGATGGACCTCGAGAGAATTATATTAAGTGAAACAAGTCAGGCACAGAAAGAGAAATACCACATGTTCTCACTTATTGGTGGGAGCTAAAAATTAATATATAAATTCACACACACACATACACACATACACACACAAACCGGGGGGGGGGGGGGAAGAAGATATAACAACCACAATTATTTGAAGTTGATACAACAAACAAACAGAAAGGACATGGTTGGGGGGAGGGGGGAGGGAGAAGGGAGGGAGGTTTTGGTGATGGGGAGCATTAATCAGCTACAATGTATATCGACAAAATAAAATTTTTAAAAAAAATGAAAAAAAAATAAATAAATAAAATTTTTTTAAAATTTAAAAAAAAAAAAAAAAAAGACAAGTGAACAGATATGATGTTGATGGGTGGGGGGCAGAGAGAGGAATTAGTAAAGGGCATAAAAATCAAATACATTGTATATTGATAAAATTAAATTAAAAAGAAAAAGGAAATGTGGTATATATACACAATCGAATACTACTCAGCCATAAAAAAGAATGAAATCCTGCCATTTGCAGCAACATGGATGAGGCTGGAGAAGATTATGTTAAGTGAATAAGCCAAACTAGGAAAGAGAAATACAACATGTTCTCACTTATAACTGGGAGGGAGGGAGGGAGAGAAGGAAAGAAGGAAGGAAGGAAGAAAAAGAGGAAGGAAAAAAGTAAGAAAGACAACAATTCATTGAACTTTCAGAAAGAGAGAAAAAACCTAAGATTACTGGAGATGGTGGGAAGGAAGGAAGGGGTTTGGGGAGTGACAGGACAGGTCAGGTAAAGGGCATAAAGAAAAATCATGGTCTGTAATAATGAATATGCTAATAAAAAATAAATAAAAATAAAAAATAAAAAATAAAAAATAAAAAATAAAAAATAAAAAAAAAAATTAGCATCATTTCACTGAATGGCTAATGAGGACAAACCATTATTGAAACCAAAATTATTGAATCTGATTATGAACATAGGGATTTCCCTTTGAAAACCGACATCATCTTGGTAATTTCTTTGCCCACTGTATACTGCTCTTTCTTATTTCTACCATTATGGGCAAAAGGGGGGATTGCTCTCACTCTTCTACTAGGAAAAATAACTCTACCTTCCACCAACAGCAAACACTCAGCCAGCATCCTTGCCTTTGGAAGCCACGCATTATCTCACGGGCTCCGCCTCAAGGAACTGCGTTAGTGGACCATTCCCTTGGATAATAGAAGTAGAAGCGCCTCTTGCGGCTTCTCTCACTACTCCAGTGGTATCCAAGGCCTGGGTTTAAGTTTGTAAGATATTTCTGCAACTTGAACAAAATTTCTCAACAGCTAAACACACTTTTCTCCTCTAAAGAGATATATGAGGAAGTCTTCAAAAAGTTCACGGAAAGATTTGCTTTATCTTTCCATAACAGAATTTTTTTCCATGAACTTTTTGAAGTTCTCTCATATAGGTATGCGTGTGTGTGCATGTGCATGTGTGTGTGTGTTTTCATTTAATTTTCTTTCTAAGTTTGGGAAGGAAAGTAATATAACAATAACCAGATTGGCTCTAAATAATTGCTGTTGTCTTTGCTGTTGTCTTATTTCTTTCCATAATATTTAAATATGTGCGACTCTTTTATAGTCCTCAAGAGCTGTTTACTTCTGCACAAATTGTTTCTAGCAAAAGTGGAACCAACTGGCTCCTCTTTTGGAAGTTAACCCTCATTTACTGCACTGAAAGAAGTAATATAATACTAATAGCCTTTATTTATATCGGACCAATACATGCTAGGCATTTTTCTAAGAGGTTATATATATTAACTCATTTAATCTCCCCAACAACTTTTTGAGGGGATTAGTACTACTATCCCCATTTAACAGATAAGTAAACTGAGGCAGAGAGAGGTTAAATGACTGGCTGAAGGTTGCACATCTAGTCAGGACTGGAGCCGAGATATAAACCCAGGCAGTCTGGCTCCTAGGTTCACACTATGTAATGATTCTACTGAGCTCTAATAGTTAATTGCATATGCCACTGTCTTTGCAGTGCTGTGACAATTTTCCTGATGAAAGTTCCAAGTTTGTCTCCTCTGGTCTACTGAAAAAGTTTTCTAGCTGGATGCGCAGCCATGAGTAATTCCCTGCTCCTTGATGTAACTCTCAGGTCTACATTCCTAATGAAAGGAGAGCTGCCCCTCTAAGCTCCATCAAGGAGGGCTAAATGTTTGGCGAGTCAATGCATGGACTCAGTGCCTGGCAGATAATTTTTGCAGAAGGGTAAAAGGAAGGAAGGGAGATTAAGAGGAAGAGAGAGAAGCAGGGGGAAGGAAGGGAGGGAGGGAGGGAGGGAGGGAGGGAGGGAAGGAAGAAATTTGATTTCATCTGACTTTTTATTCCCCAAATGCCATATTCTGTTTGCTTTGGTCCCTCTGTGCATCTGAGCACATTCCTTCCTCAGCATTCAATGCCCTTCTCCTCTTTTCTCAACAATGACTCTCTTCCATCCACTTATACCTGGCTCTAATGCCACCGCTCTACAAAGCCATCACCCCAAGCCCTTCCTCTCCCAAACAGGACCCCTCTTCCTGGGCCCCTCAATCTACTGTTTACACTTCTGTTTAGCGCTGACTTCTTTCTTTTTCAGTTGGATCCCAGGTGCCGTGTATCTTCTCGCTGTCCACAGACTGCAGGTTTCATGACAGCAGAGGCTGAGCCTCGGCCCTCACTTACACCACCCAGCTGAACACACCCAGTAGATGCAGACTTTAGTTTCCATTGCCTATCTGACTGCCAGATTAACATTCTTGCCACGTCCATTCCATCATTGCCTGCAGGGTAAAGTCCCAGTTCTGGCCAGACCACCAGCAAGTCAAGAAGTGAGAATTCAAACTCGGATCTCTCTTTTCAGAGCCTCAATTCTTTCCCAAATGCCCTTCTCTCTGCCTATTTAAACAGACGCATCCTGCATCTGAAAGGAAAAACAAAATGGTCACAATTATACCTATCTCAAAGGTAGTTAGGAGGATAGAAAAAATCAACATATGCAAAAAGCAGTCCAGCAGACTGCCAACTACATCTGATCTATACCTCTTTTTAAATGGAATCTCCAAATACTTCTTGAGTCTGACAGCTGCAGTTTGTTAAATGAATATTTACATGAAGAAGACAATTTCAAGGAGTTATGTCTTTCTAATTTTAATAAAAGTTTGAAAGGAATTAAATAAATGGATGTTGGAAATTATTTAATATTCTCTTTATACATAACTGTTCAGAGATGTAATCAAGTAAGGTCCACCAGTCCTACAAAGATATAGACAATGTTTGTGGCCCAGAACTGAATATCCCTGAGTATGTTAGTGAGGCCCTCTTCATGGGAAGTTAGATAAGCACCCCAATAATTACCACAGATTGCTGCAAAACCACAGCATTTATTATTGCTTTTACCAATAAAATCTGACTGATTAATGCATGTTTATTACTGCCCTCGAAGGAGAAAAAAAGGAAGAAAAAGCTAGGAATTTTCTTTAAAGAAACAATAGGAGCCTATACCAAGGCAAGACCCAGGGTCTCCCCCTGTATAAATCACTTCCAGTCAGAAAGATAAGCACTTGAGAAGGTTTTGTCGGGTGTCCAGGAAGCCACTTAGAAGATGTACCTGTCATTCTGTTGTCTGAAAGAGTTAATGTACCTTCTCAACTTAGAACCCAATTTCCTCCCTGAAAATAACACATGCTCAGAAAGAACTAGGTTGAACTCTGAGAGAGTAGATCTGTTCAGTGTGCATTAAATCATTCCATCTAAAGTACTGTTTCATCTTTGTTTTTACAAGGCAGGCCAGATATGAATCATAAGTTAATAGATTTGTAGTATGATGATTTATACTGTGTGGTATGACAAGTGGGATTACTCTCTAGTGTCACAGGAGAAAACACCTGCTCTTAAGAAGTGTCCTCTTCACAAAAAACAAATTTAGCTAAAACCTATTTTCAGTCATCTTTGGATGGTGCTTACATTGCATCACTAAAGATGGAATTTGAAATTCTGGCAGAAAACATCTCAATGTGTAATCAAGCTGACATGTAGATACAACATTGAGTTCACTATATGCACTTTTTTTATAGAGTCATATTTACAGGCTGCATATTAAAAGTGATTTCATGGTTCGGTATGAGTTTTCTCTGCTAGAAAAGCATCTTCATGAACTTATCAGGGCTGAGACAAAAATCAGACAAAAGGAATTTGCTTTGCTTGAGAAAAATAAAATCTAAACAACCTAGCGAAAATAAGTAGAAAACATGGAACCACTTCTATGGAAAAGTTAATAACAATTGATTAAATGAAAGAAGGTATATAGTGACTGACCCTCAAGATAAAAAGAGTGGTAAGGCAATATTTTATATAACTTAATGCCAATTAAATCAATAACACAGATGAAATAGACAAGTTCCTTGAAAAACTTATCAAAACTGACTCTAGAAGAAATGGAATGTATAAACAACTGCATATAAAATAAACTGAATTTGTAACCAAAAGCCTTCCACAAACAAACTAACAAACACACACAGGACCAGATGGTTTTACCAGATGTTGTCAAACATTTAAAGAAAAACTAGTATCAATCTTACATATGCTCTGTCAGAAAGTAAAGGAAAACAGAACATTCCCCAACTCATTTTATGAGGCCAGCACAACCCTGATACCAAAACCTGACAAAAACATTAAGAAAAGATAAATACCAGACCAATATTCCTTATGAATATGGATAGGAAAAGAACCCTCTACAAAATACTACCAAATTGAATCCAGCAATGTACAAAAAGAATAATACAGCATGAGTGATTGGGGTTCATCTCAGGAATATGAGGTTGATAGAACACTCAAAGATCAATCAATGTAACTAACAAACTGAAAATGGAAAACAAAAGAGCCTCTCAATGGATGTGGTAAAATCATTTGACACGCCAACATTCACGATGAAAACTAAGAAGAGAAAGAAAGCTTCTTAATGTGAAAAGGGCATCTACAAAACACTTATAGTTAGGAACATACTTAATTGTGGGAAAAAAAATGCTTTTTTTCCTCAGATCATGAACTAAGCAAAGATATTCATCCTTATTACTTCTATTTAATATTGAATTGGATGATGTTCTACTCAATGCAATAAGGTAGGGGGAAAAAAGAGAAAGGTATAAAGATTGCAAAGGAGGAAGTATAAAATTGCCTCTATTTGTAGATGGCATGATTATCTGTGTAGTAGAAATCCTAGAGAATCTGTAAAAAAAAACTAACAGAATTTGTAAATTAAATTAGCAAAGCCTCAAAATACAAGGTCAATAAACAAAGATCAATTGTATTTAAATATAAGCAGCAAAAAGTTGAAAAATAAAATGACAAAAACAATACTCCACAAAAACCACTAAAAATCATAAATAACTTAGAACTAAATTTTTAAAAGATAATATAAAAATCATATTAAAGAAATTAAAGAAAACCAAAATCAATGATAGCTATGGATTACAAGACTCACTGTTGTTTAGATGACCATTCTCCCCAATTTTAACTTGTAAAATTAAAATATAAGCAAAATTTTAGTATCAGGAAAATAAAGGTTTCTTGTTATAGTTCACATTTTTAAAATGATATCAACCAATCTAATTTTAATTCACAGAGATTTTTTTAAAAGTTCAAAAAATTCCAAGTCGTCAGTTGCAATTTTCACAAGAACTAGGCAGGAGAAAACCCTCTGGACCTGCTCTCTGTCATATGAAAGTATCTTCGCTCTCACTTCCTTGGCTATTGGTAAGGCATATCCTTTGAGGGACAGTGTCTTGACCATAGTTCATCACTTTGTTTAATCACAATGCCTGAAACTAGATCACATAACCAACAGAAAAGCAGAGAGGTGGATGGGCTGCTCCCCTGTGTACTAGGGAATGTTGTGAAGGTTTCATGTTATTGAGCAGAACTTGAAATGGCAATAAACATTTTTCTTCCAGAAACCTGGAAATCTCAGGCAGTTTGGCAGGCCATGTCCCAGGACTATGGTGATGTGCCCAGTATGGTTTGCAGCTCAGGGAGAAGAAATCTTCCACCTTGAGGTGAGGGCTACATCGGAGGCTCCTCAGATAAGTATCCAGGACCATGTGTCTAAGTCCTAGGACTACAAAGTGGGGAAACAAATTTCTTTCCCTAGAATGGAAGCCCCTGGGAAGGAGAGAGCTTCTAAGAAGACTTCTCTTCTGTAAGAAGATTCTTCCCAGCCCTTCTCATCACAACTGGGCTCATCTGGAGTGGACAGAAGAAAAGGCAAGGCGGCCCTTTAACGTCAAGGCCAGGAGAATAAAGTCCTAGGTGAATCGAAGCAAAGGGGAAAATGCACATGGAGCAGCAAAGGGATCAGGAACACTGGCTCAGGGCTGGAGTGATCAGAAAGCCTGGAAAGTTTCCAATTCCAGTTCCAGGAGGGGGAAATTAATACAAAATTAAGGTTTGGTTATCAAGTGCCAATCAAGATGAGCAGAGCCCAGGGACTTGGAGTGGGGAGGGACACTAACTGGGGGAAGCAAGTGTAAGTGGTGAGAGACCAGGACACTAAGTACACGAGACTGAGATCAGCCTTCCAAAGAAATGTCTTCCCAGAAAGACCCGCGTAAGGAAAGCTGCCTGCCATCCAGGCGCCAAGCCTTTGGAAATAAGAGACTGAATCTCGTTGACTCTCCTATCTGGCTGTCTCTAGATTCACAGGAAGGAAGATCAAAACAGAAGAAGGTGCGAAAAGTTTTCTTAGAAGGGATAAGGATGCTTAGTTGGAAGGTTCTGTCTAACTGAGAAAAATCCCTGGAATGACAGAGCACTAACAGGAGCAACAACCATTCGAACTAACAAACATTAATTTTGCAACTACAGGGTATGGAGTCCACATAAAGAATACCAAAGATTCTGGATCTCACTCAAGAAAAAAGCCTGCTTTTTTTTCTCCTAAGTCTTTCAGAATCATCCATACGTCATGTCTCACTGTTATCTCTTGTTCAATTGTTTGGATTGTTATAGATTTTCATACTTGTCAACGGCTATGAATCCAGATTTAACCATCCAAAAGGTATGAATATGCTCATTATCCCAATTTGATCACCACAATTGTACACCTATGGTCAACTCTATACCTCACAAATACATATAATCAATTACGTTTCAATTTTTTAAAAAGTAGAAATAGAAATACATTTTGGCTCTTCAGTTTTCAATAGCTCGTGCTTCCTTCTCTCTCTCTCTGTCTTAATTGTTTCTCATAACAAAAGCAAGTGCTGTCCATTATCTCAAACAAGGGAAATCTGCCCCAAGTGTCAACGGCCTAATATGGTTAGTCTTCATAAGTGGATTTTGTCCCATGTGAATAAAAGTGTATATCTGCATATCATACATTTTTATTTCATTAGTCTTCTCAATATTCAATATTAATTATGTTTAAGTACAGGCTCCCCTGGGAACTCAATCTAAGAAATTAGTGGGTGGTCATAACAAGATTTGTGTGTTCTGTCCAAAAGGAGTTGAAAGCTATCTTTACTAAAGGAGCCTATTAAAACTTTCAGCAGGCAACTGCTGTTTTCAACCTTGCTTTTGGAGAAGGATTTTCATTGAAAGCAACTGCCTTCCCACTTGAAATACCTCAGTTCATGTAAGCCAAACCCAGAACAGCACCCATGGTAATTTGGAAAAATAGCATGAGGTAGATCACCTTTTCCACAGAATTTATGAAGAGTCATTTACAAAATGGTTTTCTCTTTGCTATAAGGAGGTTACCCAATGTGCTGGGACAACAGAGAGTTGCGAATTGCCTCCCTTAGCAGGAGGCAAGAAATTCTTCTCATAAGGACTTCCAGGTTCTTCTCTATAAATTACATCTGATGTAAGCTATCTTACAATAATTGTGTATTGATGCCTCTGTTCCTTGCTCTCCTTCCTTAATTAGGGTTCTGGGAACTGAGCCTATAGCCAGAAGACCTTAGTGTGGCTGAGTCAGTTAACAGGAAGGACACAGCCCATTAAGCTGGGCATCGAATGTGCTGTGTCTACTACATGGAATTGAGCTTTGCTTCAGTTCTTGGTTAGAGAAGTCATGTTGTGGGATGACACCAACAATGTCAGAGTGCACGTGCAATTCTGCCCCCTTTAAGTATCTCATATATAAAATGCATTCATTCCACGTGTACTTGTTGAATGCCTGGTACCAGGCAGACCTTATAAAAGTCACCAGCCTGAGGAAAAATTCCTGTTCTCATGAGATCACTGCCCAAGCAGAAAATATATATATATATCACAAAAGCCTAAAAATCACAATATAGGACTGGCTGGTTAGTTCACTAGGGACACTGTGATGCTGGTAACACCAAGGTCAAGGGTTTGGATCCCAGTACTGGCCAGCCGCCAAAAACAATTAAAAATAAAAAATGAAAATCATAATACAGCTTGGTGTGCACTCAGAGAGAAACGTGAGCATGGTATTTAGTGGATGGAGAAATTGCCATCAGGGGCTTCCAGAACATGGTAGCTCTTAAGCTGAGTTTGACAGATGGGTAGAAAGTGCTGGCTAGGAAGAGAGAGCTGATGACTTGGGGAGAGGTGGAAGGACACACTGGAAGGAGCCTGTGCACAGGAGCTGATATGTTGGGAAATGGTGAGATGTTTACTGTTGCTAGAGACTAGAATCCATGCGGGCAAGTGGTGGAGGCTTCCAGGACCGGCTGTGGAGTTTGAATTTTATCCTACAAGGCAATGACTGTTACATAATCACAAGAAAGAACCAAGTCCGAATGTGGCACGAGGTATCAGAGAGTTTTACCTGCCTAGTCCTGTTCTTGCTTCCTGTATTTTCTAAAGATGTACACAATACATCCTGACCCAGGTGCTCTTCTATCATGTGGCTCTTGCCAATCCCCATCAAGAAACAGC
The DNA here is from genome assembly GCF_027409185.1 of Cynocephalus volans. NCBI lineage: Eukaryota > Metazoa > Chordata > Mammalia > Dermoptera > Cynocephalidae > Cynocephalus > Cynocephalus volans. The sequence continues at coordinate 15,155,758 of NC_084461.1, forward strand.
ATCCATTTCTCCACTCCTTGAGTAGGGCACGTATATGACAGAAGTGACCCTATATCAATTCCAAGCATACATTTTAACTGTCCTGGAAGCTTCTGTTTCCTACCTCTTGGAAGCCACACTATGTAAAAAGTGTGACTACCCTGAGACCACCAGGCCATGAGAATCCCAAGCCACATGGAAAGGCCCTGGGGGACAAGACGCCATGTGAAGAGGGAGACCAAGGGGCACTGAGGCACTAGGCATGTGCGTGAAGAAGTGGGTCTTCCAGCCCCAGACCCCTGAGCAGATGCCACACTGATCTCAGACAAACTGCCCAGTGGAACCCTTTTGGATCACAAAATCATAAACAAAATAAAAATGGTTGTTTGAATTAAGTATCACGGTAGTTGCTTGTTCTTTGCATAGTGGCAACCACAGGAGAAACAGGCTAAGATTCAGAAAATTAGACTCCTAGTGCATCGCCAGCCCAGTCGAGTCACCCAGCTTCTCAACCCCTTCTCTTCCTCATCTTTAAAAGATTTTGATTAAAGCATCTCCAAGGCCCCTTCTACTCCCTTCCCCTTATTATCTAACCGTGCCTGTCCTTCCCACCTCGCCTCTTCCCTTCCTCTGCCACCTCATCCTTCCCACCCCTGGTGGGAATTCTATAACAAAAAGCCCTTAAAAGCACCAGGGATGTCTTAGGGGTGATGGAAATGTTCTAAAACTGGATTGTGATGCTGATTGCACAAGTCTACAAATTTACTAAAAATCATTGAATCATACACTTAGAATGGGTGAATTTTATAGTGTGTACATTATACCTCAATAAAACTATTTTTTAAAGCCCTGGGGAAAAAATCCTTAAAACAGCAAAATGAGTGGTCTTTTTGGCAATGATTTGCTTAGTTGGTCCATGTTATCTTCTGCAATAAAATACTTGGAATGCACTTAATTTTTTAAATTAAATATAACTCTGTTGGCACAAACCAACAGAGAGGGAACTCCTAAGACAGCCATTTACCTAAGTAAAGTCTGCTCAGCTTTTCTCTTCCTGGACTCTGGAGTCAGATTTGAATCCAGGGTCTGATACTCCATCTCTTTGCTCTACATGGGGTCTAAAAACAGTTCATGGAAATATTTGTATTATTTTTTCATTTTAATTCATTTTATCTTTTAATTTAATTTTCTACTTCATTTTTCCATGAACTTTTTGGAGTACCCTCATATGACTGTGGGCAAGAAGAAACTTATTTTCCTCACCTTTAAAATTGGATAATAGTAATTATTTCTTAAGGTTGTGTCGATAGTTAAATAAAGATACACATACACATGCATACTACACAACACAGTGCCTTGGCACATAATGGGCATTCATTTAGCTGTAATTTTTGTTCCCAAGGTGAAAGAGCCCTAACTGAGAACTTCTCTGAGGAAGGGAAGTCCCCGAGCCCTCTGTTTCTGGATGCTTCTAGATGAGGTCTGATAGGAGAATGATCACCACTGTGTCCAGTCATGGCTGCCCTGCCCAGCTCCTAGCTACAATCAAGCCGTGTCCTATTTCCTGACATCCTGCTGTAGTTTGTGTATCACTTTGCTTGAAGTGCAAAGAAATCCTTTCCAGTGAGATAAAGAACTGCAAATCTCTTATGTAAGATCTGGCAGCTCATTAATCCCCAGTAAGGGGCGGGGAAGAAGGAGGGATAGCTATGATATCTTCTCATACGTTATCCTTGCTTTGAGCAATATTTTCATACAACAAGCAAATAAATGCCTCCAACTAGTTCCTAGAATTCCTCACTGTCACTTAGTTTTTCCATCAATAAGGGCCTTCTAGGAATAATAAAGAACAAGCATTTCCTCACTGAAGAGTTCTTCCTCTTGCTAAAACTTTCAGTCAGTCAATCACATTTCAATTGAGACCCCACTATTTACCAGGCCAGGCAGAGGTGCAAGACGGGATACAGCAGTGAGATGCCCCGGTCCCCACCCAGGACACCTGACTGTCCAGCAAGGGAGGAGACACACGGCAATGACTACAGGGGATTGCCCAGCAATCGCAAGCCACGGAAAGCGCAGAGGAGGTAATGTGTATGCTGGGGGGGTTGGAGCATCTGTAGAAGTTCATTAGGCAGAAAAGAATGTGCCCAACGGAAGGCCAAACACCCTTCACTCTTTGGCTTCAGGAATTTTTGTTTTTGTTGTTGTTTTATTTTATTTTCTCTTTCCTTTGCCTTTCCTGACTCTTTTGAGTTCTCCTCCATGCCTAGTTTTGCATGTCAAGAGCAAACAGTCAAATAGAGACTTGCTTAGCTCATTAGTGTGTATAATCTAGTATGACATCTGGTTTCTACCTTCAAATAGCCCAAAATCTATCTTGAGTGATAAAACCAATGCATGGGAAACAGAGGGGACCAAACAGCACAGCATGTCACTAAGCCATAAGTTGTGCAGAAGAGATTGTGAGTTTCACGATAAGAGTTGGGTAGATACATATCAACACAAGCTAAAACAATCCTGAAGGTCTTCTGGAGGAGGCAGGCCTGCTGTGAATGGCAGGGAGAATTTGGAGATGTGAAAGTCTGAGACGAGGCCTTCTAGGTAGGAGTAAGCTAAGCAAAGCCCCCAGGAGGGGAAATGAGCAAGGGATGCCTCTGAGGTGCCCCATTTAAAATAAGGCTATGTCTGCAGGAGCACAGAAGAACCACTTAAAAAGTAAAAAGTGTAGTCAACAATCTGAAAGCTCTATTTATGTAACATCCACCAATATGACTAATTTCTGCCTATAAATCTCAGTGACACATGATTATCCATTTACATGTCTTCTTCTCCGACCACACTGTGAGCAGCTCTCTGCAGGCAGGGACTGTTCTCACTACTTGGTACAGCATCAGAACTCAAGGAACACTGGGTCATTGAATGAAGTTTGGCTTTGTTTTGTCTCTTTACATGAGTGACTTCTTTTGATGGCATGAAGGGATCTCAAGAATTACTTTAACTTCTAATTCTAATCCAATTGTTCTTAACCAAGAGTGGTTTTGCCCCACCCCAACCCACTGCCCAGGGATATTTGACAATATCTGGAGACATTTTTGGTTGTCATTACTGGAGATGGAGCCACTGGCATATACCCTAAAGGGGTATAGACCAGGGATGCTGCTAAACATTCTGTGATGCACAGGACACACCTCACAACAAAAAGTTATCTGGCCCAAACTGTCAGTGGTGCTGAGGTGGAGAAACCCTGTTCCTAACACAGATGCTGTGTTTGGATTGTGGACGTTCTGGTTGTGTTCTCTTCTGAATGCAAAGCGTACTTGTCTTTGAAAAGAAATGAGGGAGAAAGAACTTGATTGTTCTCAAGATAATTGTGCTCTGTTCCCTGGAAACTGAGCAGCAGGAATGCCCAGTGTCACAGGCCATCTTATCTGCCAGCACCCTGCATTACAGAGTGGCCATGTCCAGAAAGTACGTGAGAAATAGAAGGTGCAGAGAGGATGACGTCAGAGGGTGATTAATGTGCTGATAGGTTCAATATGACTAGTTAAAAACATGTCCAAGTTCTTTGTGATTCCACACGCAATAAGCTACTTGTATATATAAAGTATAGCACACTAACTTTTGAAATAAATGACAGACAACTCAATAAAGCACGGATAAAGGATGAAAAAGCACATTGCTTAAGGAAAGATTTCTTTATAACATAGGATGCACAGTAAATAAATGGTTGATAGGTGATCAGTAGATACACAATAGCTAGATGATATAGACACACGGTCATGTGTCACTTAACGATGGGGATACTTTATGAGAAATGTGTCTTTAGGTGATTGCGTCATTGCGTAAACATCATAGAGTGTACTTACACAAACCTAGATGTTAAACCTAGATGTTATAATCTTAGAGGATCGCCATCATATATGTGGTCCATCCTTGACCAAAACGTTATGTGGTGCATGACTGTGTATAGATAGATACGAATGGATAGATGTATGGATGGATGGATAGGTAGACAGATACATAGACAGACAGACAGAGAGACAGACAGCTAACCCTCATCCAAGGCCACAGCCAACGTCACTATAACGTCCACAATGCTATATGACCATCCTGCATTGTGTCTCCATACACTGTAATCATACAGACTAGGAAAACAGTAGGCCTTTTCTTCTTTGATTAGGAATTGGGAGAAAGCCATCCAAAAATGCTAAGATAATGCTAATATTCTGCTACCAAACAGCTTCTGGATTTGGCTACCTTTAGGCCCCAGAGAGGGGAATCTTCCCTATAGACTAGATGACAGTGCTGTTCTGGAGAAGGGATCACTCTTCAGATAGGAGAGAAAAGCAAAAGCAATCTGGTTCTGGGGTAAATGGTGGGCACACACAAAAAATGTATCCACTGAAGACAGAATTCAGTACATTACAGATTTGCACATACGCGGTTTAGAACTTGTCCTCATAAATTCACAGCTGGAAGGAGGCAGAAAGTTCCTCTGAGGCCCTTCATTTTAAGGAAAAGAAAAGAGTGGCCCATGCATGGAAGTTAGTGGCTGTGGCATGGCCACCGTGCTGGCAGGTGGGATGTCAGCAGTGACCACTGGTGTTGGCTCAGTGCTCTTGTTCCTCTGCCACAATGCCTCCAAATTTACCCTGAAACCTCTTTCTCACTTGGGTCATCTCTCTGTTCCTGTTCATTGTTGATTCTTTTCTGCTAACCCAAGGGAGCTGGCCTATTACTCATGGAAGTGGCAGAAACCACTTTTATCTGATATAAGACGTGAAGGCTAATTTTCTAGTTTTCTCTCTCCCAAGTGATGCCCCATGAATGCCAGAGGTGGCTGAAGGAGAGCCCGTGACCCTCACTGCAGGTGAGGTGTTTTGCAAAGCTGCATCTGTACTATTTCTTATGAAATTTCTGTTAATCCTGACAAACATTCCAAAATAATGAACATCACAGAAGAAACGAATATGAAACTATCCACATGAAAGCAGAATCAGCTTTTAAGTAACTTTACTTATGAGCGGGATTTATCTGATAAAAGATGTAAAGGCAAATTTTCTAGTGTTTTCTCTCTCCCAAGAGATGCTTAGATTGGAAAAAATGGCTTGAGGAAGCACTATTGATTTTTTTTGAAAATCAGATTACCACATTATTGCTTTTTAGGCAGTTATGTCCCTATTAAAGAATAATTTATTCTTCAGCAAACTTCTTTGACAAGTTTCATGATTGGAAGTACTGGAGTTGAGCATGTTTTCCAAATAGTAAAATAAGGCAACTTATACCCCCTCCAAATAATTAACAGGTTACTAATAGCTACATTAAATACACCCCCTACTAAGTGCAATAAACCTATATCTGGGCATCTTAGAGCTAAGAGACAGGAGAGAGAGGGCAGCCATAGGGTTGCAGTGGTGGGTACAGACCTTGAAAGGCCATGTCTTGACCTCTGCCAGGGAGAAGAAGGGGACCTGCTGAAAGGCAGAGCTGATACCAGGGCAGGACAAGGTCACAGCAGAGAAAAGCATGGGCACAGAAGATCCAATGTGCTCACTTCCAGGGGCCCCAGCCAGCCTGGGGCAGGGGAGGAGGGTGAAGCGAATGCTACAAAGCAACAGATTCAGAGGGACCACCAAGGCTGGCCGAGGTGGCCCACCATGATGTTCGGAAGTTGCTCTGGGTAGAGTGGACAACATAATACAAAGCCAGTATGTTTGCAGATGGCTGAGTCACATGAAAAAACATGCTCCAGGGTGTTTTTCTCCTGCAGCTGCTGAAGCAGAGCTCTGCTTGGAGTGCTTTATGGAGACAGAATTTGTGAAGTGTGCACGTGTGTATATGTGTGAGTCTGTGTGTGCACTCAAGTGTATGACTCTGTGCCTTCGTTCTCCGCCTGGTGTTGGTGATGGCTAACATCACAAGCCTCAAAATGATCAGACCTCAGCAAGAGTCCTAACTCTGCCATTTGCTATATAACCTTGGAAATTTGCTTGACCTTCAGAGCCTCAGTTTCCTCATCTACAAAATGGAGATAATACCTACCTCATAGGACTGTGGTGAGCATCCTTGACATAATAAGAAATATATATATATACATTTATATCTTTAGCTTCTGCCCCCATTTCTTGGTGCAGAGTTGCTTATGCTAATAACATGACTGGTGGCTAGGGGCTTTGGTTGCCAGGGAAGCCAACCATATGATTAGAGGGTTGAAATTTTCAGCCCTACCTCCCAACCTCAGGGAAGGGAAGAGGAGCTGAAGGTTAAGTTGATCACCAATGGCCAATGATTTAATCACTCATGCCTCTGTAATGAATCCTCCATAAAAACCAAAAGGACAGGTTTCAGTGAACTTCTAGGTTGGTGCACATGTGGAGGTGCCAGGAGGGTGGTGCTTGGAGAGGACATGCAAGCTCTGTGCCCCTTCCCACATGCCTTGCCTTATACCTCTCTTTCATTTGCCTGTTCCTGAGTTGTATCCTCTATGATAAATGAGTAAACATAAGTGAAGTGCTGAGTTCAGTGAGCCATTCCAACAAGTGATTAAACCCAAGGTGGGGGCTCATAGGAACCTCCAGTTTATAGCCAGTCATCAGAAGCACAGGTAACAACCTGAACTAGTGGCTGGCATCTGAACTGAGGATAGTCTTGTGGAAATGAGTCCTTAACCTGTGGGTTCAGATGCTAACTCCAAGTAGATAGTATCACATTTGAGTTGTTGTCTGCAGAGAATTGGAGGATTGCTTGGTGTGGAAAAACTCACATATTACCTGGTGCCAGAAGTAAAGTGTTGTGAATATAGATAAGAAGCAGTGTTTGTTTTTCTTAGCGTCCCGGGAGATAATTTTCATAATACACTTAATGCCATCCCTGAAACATAAGTGCTCGATGAATGGTGCTATGGTTTGAATGTTTGTCACCTGCAAAATTCATGTTGAAACTTAATCCCCAATGTGGCAGTATTGAGAGGTGGGGCCTTTAGGAGGTGACTGAATCATGAGGGCTGTACCCTCATGAATGGATTAATCCATTCATAGACTAATGAATTAATGGATTAATTCACATGGGAGTGAAACTGACGGCTTTATACGAAGAGTAAGAGAGACCAGAGCTGGCGTGCTCAGCCCCCTCGCTGTGTGATGCTCTGTGCCATCTCTGGACGCTGCAGAGCCCCCAACAGCAATGGGACCTCACCAATGTGCTCTCTCACCTTGGACTTCCCAGCCTCCAGAACTATAAGAAATACATTTTTTTCTTTATAAATTACCAAGTTTCAGATATTCTGTTATAAGCAACATAAAACAAACTAAGACAAATGGCATCTAGCTATTAACTGTTAGGAGGACTGAATTCCCAGAAATTCATCAACCAAGTTCTGACAGAAGCAAGCCCAGCAATGTTTTTTCAAATGGGCAGCTACCGCAACTGCTACATATTTTTCCACAGGTCCATCAGCATGATAGATAAGTGAAGTCCCATTTGAGGGACATATTTTCTTTCTGATTCTCTAGAAAAACTAGGCAAATTATATCGAGATAAGATTTTTTTCAATTAATGGAGAAAATTTTATAATGTATATGATTTTAAAGGCCTCCTTTTAAAGAGAAATGATAATGCAAAGAGCTCTTCGTTAGGACACTGACTGAGACTCAGATCACATAATTCAGTTGAGGTATTCATAAGACCACTTTGCACAAGTGAATTGTCAAATTGTGTCAGTGGACTCAAAGGAGACCAGTTAAAATGCTGAAGACGATCCAGCTTATCTACTTCTGCATTTTTCCACTACTGATTCATGGGTGAAGAGCTGCTCAAGGGCACAATTACAATATGAAACCAAAACCGTAATAAAATATAAAGTGAATATTTACTTAAACTAGAGAATATTAGAGATTTTTTTAAAAGGGGTAGTTAGAAATAATCTAGTCCAAACTCCCATTTTTATAGAAATGAAGAACATAGGTAGGGTAATTTATCCAAGGTCACAAGCCAGTTAATGACCAACACAATAAAAGTTACAGACCTTTACATTATAATTAGTAATAGCACACTCAGAAAATGGTGCGAGTTTATACTTTGGGTTTTTTTTTTTTCGTTCATAATATTTATTTTTTATTAGCATATTTATTACAAATGGTAATTATTCTTTATGCCCTTTATCCAACCAAGCACTCCCCAACCCCCTTCCATCCTCCCCTCCCCCATCTCTAGTATCTAGGTTTGCTCTCTCCATCTGAAATTTCCACATATTTTTATGGTTCCTTCCTTCCTTTCCTTCCTTCCCCCCCCCTCTCTCTCTCCCTCTCCACCCCCCTTCCTTCCTTCTTTCCATCCTTCCTTCCACCCAGTTATAAGTGAGGACATGAAGTATTTCTCTTTCTGTGTCTGGCTTATTTCACTTAACATAATTTTCTCCAAGCTCATCCACGTTTCTGCAAATGTCAGAATTTCATTTTTTTGTGCCTAAGTAGTATTCCATTGTGCATATATACCACATTTTCCTTATCCAGTCATCCATCAATGGACATATACATTGGTTCCATAGTTTAGCTATGGTAAACTGCGATGAATATGGGACTGCAGGTGTCCCTTCGATATGATGATTTCCATTCCTTTGGATATATACCCAGTATGGGGATTGCTGGATCATATGGTGGTACTACCCGTAGTTATTTGAGAAGCCACCACACTGTATTCCATAATGGCTATACTAATTGACAGTCCCACCAACAGTGTAGAAGAGTTCCCATTTCCCTACATCCTCAGTAGCATTTGTTATTCCTGGCCTTTTTAACAGTGGCCAGTCTATTTGGAGTGAGATGATATCTCAGTGTGGTTTTGATTTGCATTTCTCTGATGATTAGTGATGTTGAGCATTTTTTCATGTACCTGTTGGCCATTTGTATATCTTTCTTTGAAAAATGTCTATTCATCTCCTTTGCCCATTTTTTAATTGGATGATTTAGTTTTTTATTGTGTAGTTTTTTTGAGTTCCTTATATATTCTGGACATTGATCCCTTGCCAGATGTATAGTTTGTAAATATTTTCTCCCATTCCATACGTTGTCTTTCTGCTCTGTTGATTGTTTCCTTTGCTGTGTGGAAGCTTTTAAGTTTGATATAATCCCATTTGTTTATTTTTTCTTTTGTTGCTTGTGCTTTTGGGGTCTTATTCATAAATTCTCGCCCAGTCCTTCTCCCTGGAGTGTTCCCCCTACGTTTCCTTTTAGTAATTTTATGGTTTCCAGTCTTATATTTAATTCTTTGATCCATTTTGAGTTGATTTTGGAATATGGTGAGAGGTACAGGTTCATTTTCATTCTTCTGCATATGGATATCCAGTTTCCAGCACCATTTATTGAACAGGCAGTCTTTAGCCCAATGTATGTTCTTGTTCCCTTTGTCAAAGATCAATTGGCTATAAGTAGGTGGGTTGGTTCCCAGGTTTTCTATTCTGTTCCATTGGTCTGAGTGTTTTTATGCCAGTACCATGGTGTTTTCATTATAATAGCTTCATAATATAATTTGAAGTTGGGTAGTGTTATGCCTCTGGCTTTATTTATTTATTTTTTGCTCAGTATTGCTTTGGCTACTGAGGGTCTTTTGTTATTACATATGAATGTTAGGGTTGTTTTTTCTATTTCTGTGAAGAATGTCATTGGTATTTTGATGGAGATTGCATTGAATCTTTATACAGCTTTGGGTAGTATGGACATTTTCACAATGTTAATTCTTGCAATCCAAAAGCATGGTATGTCTTTCCACCTTTTTGTGTCCTCTTTAATTTCTTTCAGTTGTGTTTTGTAGTTCTCACTGTAGAGATCTTTCACCTCAGTTAAATTGATTCCTAGGTATTTTATTTTTTTGGCAACTATTGTAAACAAGCTTGCTTTCTTGATTTCTTTTTTTGCTAGTTGGTTATTGGAGCATAAAAATGCTACTGATTTTTGGGTGCTGATTTTGTATCCTGCAACATTATTGAAATTGATAATCAGCTCTAAGAGTTTTTTGGTGGTGTATTTAGGTTTTCCTACATGAAAGATTATGTCATCTGCAAACAGGGGCAGTTTGACTTCATCTTTTCCAATTTGGATGCCCTTTATTTCTTTCTCTTGCCTGATTGCTCTGGCTAGTATTTTCAAAACTATATTAAATAGGAGTGATGAGAGTTGGCATCCTTGTCTTATTACTGTTCTTAAGGGGAAAGATTTCTGCTTTTCCTCATTCAAGATGTTATTGGCAATTGTTTTGTCATACGTGGCTTTTATTGTGTTGAGATAATTTCATTCTATACCTAATTGGCTGAGAGTCTTAAGCATGAAGTGTTGTTGAATTTTGTCATATTCTTTCTCTGCATCTATTGAGATAATCATGTAGTTTTTAATCCTTGGTTTTGTTGATGTGGTGTATCACATTTATTGACTTTTGTATATTGAACCATCCTTACATCCCTGAGATGAATCCCACTTGATCATGGTATATAATTTTTTTGATGTGTTGCTACATTCTGATTCTAATGTTTTGTTGAGAATTTTTGCATCTATGTTCACCAAGGATATTGGCCTGTAATTTTCCTTTTTTGCTGTATTTTTGCCTCATTTTGGTATCAGGGTGATGCTGGCCTCATAGAATGAGTTTGGGAGAATGGATTCTGTTTCAATTTTTTGGAATAGTTTGAGGAGAATTGGTATTAATTCCTCTTTCAAGGTTTGACAGAATTCAGCTGTAAAGTCATCTGGTCCTGGGCTTTTCTTTGTTGGAATATTGCTGATAGAATTTATATTTCTAATCTCCAGCCTATGATATAATAGTTGCTGTATTCTTTGAGGTCTGACAAGAAGATGATTTGTATCACATCAAAAGCCACCAAATGAAAAAATGCCACAACCAGAAAGCATGATTTTTATGGTCTCCATAGTAGGTAATTTCTAGTATATGGCCAACACTACCAGTAAACTAAAGACTAAGCAGTATGTGATATGTTTAAAATAAAATTGGCTCTGGTAGATATATTATTTTCCTCCAAAATCATTATTAGGCTATCATGATCTATAGAAAGCTCTTTATACAATGGATTGGCAATACTCAAGATATCTTATAATTTTTTTTCTTTTGGCATTGAGGAGCAGGGGAGAGTCCAAAGGAGGCAATCTATATCTAATCCATAATTAACTATTTCAATACAACCAACATAATGTTGAGCAGTGATAAAAGAAAAAGCATGAGTAGAATTTGGAAGAATATTTCTGAGCATACTGAAGGAACTCAATGTTCCTTAATTGCTTAACTGAAAAAAAGATGTATTTTAGAAAGATAGTCATCCTAGACAGAGGCTACCTTCTCTAGTTAGGTAAAATATATATATTTAAATGAGGATATAAAAGGGCATGATTAAAAAATGATACTTATTAGAATCTCAATGCCACCCTGTCTTTGAGAAATTGTTAGCAAAAGAATCTACCTTTTTAATTCCCATGTTTTATATCAAGAGAGTATTTTCATTTTCAAAGGAAGGTCATTACCTTACATTTTCACAGAGCTAGTTTATAACAGTAGCATTAAATATAACCAAAACTTGGTTTTAAGAGGAAAACTGAGATTACACAAAACTAAAGAAAAAAATACAGAAGGAGTCTACAATCTGAAATTTTTGTTTCATTATTGCAGTGATAACGTTTGCATCATTATTCTTGCTACATGGTAATCTCCCCTTTTTGTACAGAGTTGCTGGATGGCCCAATCAGTAGGTTCATAGGACCTACAGACCTGTGTACAAGGGTTGACATTCTTAGAAGTTTTATAATCAAGAAGAAATAGCTGCCATAATTATTAACATCAAAATGAAACACAATGTGGATTCTCATATATCTTCCATTGATTAAATTTACTTTATTTGAATTGTTTTGTGAATTAAATACCTGTGATGTACATTAGTGTAACAGGTCAATATTAGGAGAAATTGTGTATGGGTATATTGTGGAAGGGTATAGGAACTATCTGTACTTTCTTACTTTCTGCTCAATTTCTCTATAAACTAAAACTTCTACTAAAAAAAGGGGAAAAAAGAGATGTTCCAATATTAAAAAAAAAAAAAATCTGTGATGTAGAATCAAAAAGCATGTATCTAAGCTTTTCTACTTCATGGTATTTACTGACAGCATTTAAATGCACACCACGTCTCATGCTGCTGTGATTATTTCATCTTTTTGCAGTGAAAAAAAAAATGCCTTGCCATCAGTAACGTTCATGAGTAAGATTATGAGTTTTGACTTTTGACTCTGCAGTAACATTTTTAAGGAAAAATCAAGTGGGATTTTGGAAAGGACATTTTGCAAGAAGAATAACTTAAGATGAAATATTTAGCTAATCTACTTATTAAGACAAAATTTGTGAGTCCAGTTTAAACCATTATTTTGCAATGAGTGCCTTCTCCTTCCCTAATTGGTCAATTTCCTTCCTAACACTTGCATGAGCTACGCACTTAGCTCCTCTTCCTGTGCTTCTCTGAATCTCCTATTTTGGGATGCTGGCTTCCTCCTCAGCTGAGGAGCACTATCGGGTGGAGCTTGGTGTCACAGCCTCATCAGTTTATGAAAAGAGAATGAATTCATCAATAGAGCTGAATCAGGAGCTCGGGAAGGTGGGAGAAAGGACAGAGCAAAGGCATGCAAGGAGAATATTTTTTCTTAAAGAAGCGTGTTCAGAAAGTCTACATGCTAGCAGGCATCTAGTAATTTTTATACATTAGGTAAGAGGAAAGGAATAAAAAGATTTACATAAAAATTTTGCACCAGTTACATTGGAACTTGGATCTTATTTTCTTTTCTATATTCTTATCTTTTTCTGGGAAAATTTCAATCAAAGCAACTTTTGTTTAGATTGTTTTTGCACATTTCTCTGTCGGAACTAGATACTCTGGCAAGCACATTTTGTGAGGTTGAAAATCATTAGAAGTGAGATGGCAAAAAGCCTTTGGAACATAAATGTCCTTATTAATGACCATCAGAAAATACACTGCAGGCGACAAAGAAAATCATCCTCTCTTTATCAAGTCAGCAAAAAGTATTCTTGAAGTTAGTACCCTCGAATGAAGAAATTCGATCACGCAAGGCTTTTTGCCTGTCTTTCTGTCTACAACCACAAAGTTGAATCTATCTCTATGAAATCAAGCCGAACACACTTTCGTGCCCAGGGCCGGAGGGACTCTTTCTCACCAGGACATAGATGTCATCCACTACACCACCTCCACACATGTGTGCCATCTAACAGGGAGCAGAGATTACCTGGTTTGCCATGCTTACGATTTTGTCAAACAACTCTGAATATCTCAGATGGCTTAGTTCAGCGATGCCCCCACCCCCAAACTGCACAGAACTGTTATTACAGGTGATTTAGGAAATAGTTTCTGCTACCATATGAAGCTTCTAAAAGAAAAAAATCCTGTGCTGTTGGTTTCACTTTGTCTACTTTGACAGAGTAAAAAGATCTTATAGTGACTTTAGAAAAATAAATCTTGAGCTACTGGGATAAAAAAAAAAAAAGTAAAAGTCGCTTTTTGCCTACCGTGCATAATGGCATCATCTTTTGGAATATTTGAAAAGAACTCAAAGGTATAATCTCATGAACAGTTTAAGAAACTGTATTTGCCGCAAAAACAAACAAAAAAAGGAAAAAGAAACTGAATTTGGGGAACACGCACAAAGAGCACCTTTATAATTGAAGCTTTCAATTTTGAAACTGTCCCTCTGCCTCATGTGGGCTCAGACCGTGGGAGGTGCAAAGGCTTCTGTCAAGCATAAGGATAAATGCTCAAGGAGAAGAGAAAGTTGCCCCACAGGGACATTTGAGGAGGACAGAAAGAATGAGAGGGAGCTCTAAGGTAATTATCATTCTGGTGATTAAAAATTTAGAGCAATTCTTTAAGTTACAGTTTAGAAACATACTGAGAAGGACAGATGTACAAACGCTGCAGTAGAGATTTTACCAGAGGATCAGTAATGAGAGTAAGAGAACAGATGAGTTTTACAGCTGCTGTGTCGGGAGAGAACCACCTAACTTAACACACAGAGAGGGGGAGTAGCTAAGCACCAGGACTGCTTTGGAAATTTCTCAAATTGATTTTCTTCAATACAGAGATAAATAAAATATGACTGAATCAGCAGTGCTATACCATGGTTCATTTGGGATGCTGTGAATTATTTATTCCAGACTACCCATTTGGCATGTTTATTCACTAACCTTTTAAAGCCATTTGATAAAATGGTACAAACTTTGCTTAAATTGATTCATTTGTGTAGACATGCTTAAGGACTAGCGTCTTTCTTTGCATTCCTAAACTAACTTTTATTTACACACCCAGAAAAAAATGGCATACATGTAGGTAGTGCTCACAAAGCAACATTGGCACTCAGGCCCACAGGAAAGCAACAGGCCCACAGAAGTTGGTGACTGCTTTCTTTAAACCCAACTGTATTCTACAATAAACTAGGAAATACAATTCACTCACTCATCCTATAGTAACTTAGTGCTCTTTGTGTTCTTGATGCTGGTCAGACACTGGGGAAAGACAGGCAAGTTCCTGTTCATGTGGCACTTAGACTAGTGCAACATGCAGATGGGAGGCCAAAAATGGCACAGAGGATGGCAGCATGCAACTATACATTGTGATGAGTGCTATGAGAAAGCACAGGCTGCTCTGAAGGAGGAAAAGAGGAAGAACTCAACGAGGTTTGGGGGTTCTGGGAGCCCTCTTTGATCAAAAGGCATTTTGTCCTGAGAGCTAAGAGATGGGTGAGAATTCATCAGGAGAGCAGGGGACAGTGGCGCCTGGCAAAGGGTAGAGCACTGCAGCACCCGCAGCAATGCTGTGGCATGTGCAGAGCTGCAGATGGAACAAGCAGGACAAAAAACGAGTGGCACAAAAAGAGCTCAAAGACATCAGCACAGCCTGGGCCAAGCAGAGCCTGGGAATCCTTGGAAAGACCAACCACTAGAGGGTTTCAAGGCAACAGGTGACGTTCCCTTCACTGCAGTATGGAGAATGGATCTGAGCAGGGGAGAAGGAAAGAATCCATTTAGAAGGCTGCTATGGTCTGATTGTCCCCCAGAGTTAATGTGTTGGAAACTAAGCCCCCAATGCAATAGTGTTTGTAGGTGGGGCCTAATAAGAGGTGAGTGGGTCATGAGGACAGAGCCCTCAATAGATTAATGTCGTTATTACGTGAGTGGGTTAGTCATCATGAGAGTGGGCTTATTATAAAATCGAGTTTGGTCCCCTCTTTCTCCCCTGCTCACTCTCACATGCACTTTCTTGTTCCTCCACTATCCACCACGGGATGACGCAGCATGAAGGTCCTCACCAAATGCAGCCCCATGACCTTGGACTTCCCAGCCTCCAGTAAAAATAATTATTTTTTTATTAATTACCCAGTCTGTGGTATTCTGTTATAGCAACACAAAGCAGATGAAGACAAAAATCATTTGACTGGTCCAAATAAGAGCTAATTTGAGAAGACAGGGGAGCAGAGGCGTGATGCACTGAGATGGGGAGACTGGAGGAGAAGATGATTTGGGGAGAAAGACCAAGGGTTCTGCTACAGACACATTTAATTTGAAATTCCCATTAAACATGTAAGAGAAGATGTCAAGTAGGTATTTGGGTTTATGAGCATGAAAGAATTACCACATTCAGTAGAGGAGGAACCAGAATTAAAACAAAACAAAACTGAGCAGTCAGAGAGACAAAGGGACCCAGGAGAGAGGAATCACAAGAGGGAGAAAAGGAAGGAGCAGCACAGCATCCCTGCGCCACGCTCTGAGATGTAGCAGGGCCCCTCTCCCAGGTCGTGGCTGGCTTTAGCAAGAGCACTTTGAACAAAGTGAGGGTGGGGTAAGTCGGCTTAGAGTGGGTTGAAGAGTGGCGGGGAAGGGACGAGGCAGGAACAGTTAAGTGTGGAAAACACCTTTAAGGAGCAGGGCTGGGAAAGAAAATTACAGCTGGTTCAAGGGAAGGTTTGTCTGTGAGGTTTTTGCTTTTTCTATTCTGTTTCTTAGAATGAAAGGGTGGGGAGCTATGTGACTATGTGCAGACTCTTGGAAATAATCACACAGAGAGAAGACACTTAAGAGTCAGGGAAGAGAACAACCAAGAGACAAAAGCCTGGAGCTGTCAGCGATGCTGAGCTCTGGGGCAGGAGCAGAAGGATGGGCCCTGAAGAGGCTGGTATTTCCTCTCTGGTACCAGGCAGAAAGACCTCGGGCAGGGTGCACAACTCTCACATTCTACACAAGATTTGGGGGGGGGGCTTATTTTTCTGAATCCCCAGAGCCATGATAATTGGAAGCCTTGAGGTTTTCAAATGTTTAAGAATGCCTATTCCTAAACACTATATTTTTGAGATGCTGAGGTCCTATCAGCCAGCAAAACAATTATGTTCACCGATTTGCTGACAATACCATTTAAGAACCCGCAAATTCTAAGTTTATTCCACCAATTATTCCTCTAAGGCAAAAAACCCAAGGCTTTGTGTTTTATTACTTCTATTTATAGTAATAAAAACTCAATCCACAGATTCAAATAAACAATGCGGAATGCAATGAAGTAAAACGAACTAGCTGAAAATGCATTACTAAATAACCCTTCACAAGTGAATTCCCCTAGGCTTTATGTCTGTACATATGCTGCTGAGTGCTTAACTCAAGGACACCCCCATCCCAGCAGACGGTGCAAGGACAGCAAGCGGAGGCCCGCATTCGTGAAGCCTGCCAGGAGTGGCCCAGAGCCAGCGGGGTCTCCTAAGGGGTTGCTGAGATTGGGGCTCTATTTCATTTCTGCAAGTTTACCTTGCAAATTTAAAGCCCACAGATTCATTTGCTCATTTATTTAACAAATATACATTGAATAACTACCATATGCCAGCCATGGTAGTAGGTGCTGAGAACACTGGAAAAGAAAACAATCCTTACCCACAAGGAGCTTTCACTTGAGGTAGCAGAGAGAGAATAAATAGGGGAGATCGGTCAATGCATATCTGGAACGTGGTCTCTTCTCACCACTTTCCTGCTACCACCCCAGGTCAAGTAACCTTTAAGGCTCAGACTACTACAGTAGCCTCCTGCTCATCTGGCCCCACTTTACCCCCCTGTGGTCTCTTTCCCACAGAGCAGCCAGAGAGATTCTGTTCAATTGTTTTTTGAAATACATTTATTTGTACATATTTCTTACAGCATAGTATCCTCCCAAATATTCTTATATTGAAAGTCCTAAACACTAGTACCTCAGAATGTGACTGTATTTGGAGATAGGGCCTCCTCAGAGGCAACTCAGGGGAAATGAGTCCATTTAGTGGCCCTAATCCAATTTGACTGGCGTCCTTTTAAGAGCAGAGACGAGAACAGGGATACAGAGGGGAGACTTTGAGAAGACACAGGAGAAAACAGCCATCTCTAATCCAAGATGGGAAGCTTGAAACAGATCCTTCCCTCACAGCTCAAAGGAGACAATCTTGGCAACACTTTGGTCTCAGATTTCTAGCCTCTAGAACTGTGATACAGTACATTTTTGTTGTTTATGCTGCCCAGTTTTTGGCACTTTGTTACAGCAGCCCAAGCAAACTAATGCATCATACATGGCCTTGGGCCATGTCCTGTGCTGCCTGGTCACTGAACTCTTAGGGTTTTTATTTTATGGCTTGATTTGGTTGTATGGTGTTGTTGCTATGAACTGTACTAGTACTTAAACTCTGCGTGGCCAGAAACCACATATTCTTGTGCTACCTCTCAGCTATCTGCAGTGACATCTCCAATGTTGTCATAATGTTCTCATTCAGCAGAATGTGCAGAATGAATGATGGATTTGCAAGAGACAATGTTTAGCATGTGCAACCTTGCCATATTCAATGTAAGTCACAGCCTTCTCTAATTTATAGGTATAGAGACCTAGTTTTTACAAGCCAACATGTGGCATAAAAAACGTACAGGTACATACAAATCAATGGGATAGAACACTGAAATATGGACAGCCTGGGAAAAGTCTAGCACCTTCCTCCAAAAGAAATAGTAATTGCAACATACCAGGTTTTTATGTTTACAAAGTTATCAGGTGTGAACAGTCTAATATTTGAACCTAGGAGACAATGAGAGTAAAGTGGTAGGCCTGGTGGGCTCACTGTAAAAGCTTCTAAGTGTAGAATGATGCAGGATGGGAGGCTGGGAAGAGTGAAACGAATTAATGAGAAGTTGTGAGGAAGAAAAGACAGAGGAAGAAAATAAGGAGTTGCTGCCTAGGAATTGGGGGTTCAGAACACAGGGAAGTCTCTACATCAAGTGACATACAGGAGAGACTAGCGAGAGCAATTAGAGAGAAGAGCCAGGACTGGATGACTGGGGTTGATGGGGAAACGCTTTTAGAATTTCTTTCTGTTCCGGAAAAGGAAGAATAATTTACACAGAGCTCTAGATGATGGTTTAAGGGTATTAGTTGTCAGGATGTTAGAATGTAGTGCAGTAGATTTTAGGGAGTTGAGTTCAACATGAGACTCAGTAATCCAGACAGAAATGACTTCTCTCCTTTATTAACCCAGGAGAGAATGGAGCCATGAGTCAGGGTGTGAACAGCTACCCATGAAATTCCACATGGATCTGAAAAATGGACTGCATAATAGATGTACAGGGAAGGCAAGAGTATGTTTTCTAGAAATGGAGTTGCACCTGGAGGCATAGTCTGTTTCCCATGGAGAAGGATAAAAGTGCTGTGTCAAGGAACTTCACGTCCATTCATGTCAGTGATACCTACAGGGAGGTAGTGTTTGGGGAGCGTCCTCAGGCTGTTTCATCTCTGTTGCATAATCTAATTAAAATCCAAGGCAGCCAAAATTCTTGGAAATTCAGTTACCCATTCAGAGCAATTAAAATCTCAGTATAGAAACTTAGTTTGGCCTGATGTAAATCTGTAAACATGGTAAGAGCTGTCAGGTTTTATGAGAACTTCAAAAAGATTCCAAGCACATGAATAAAAATGGTCTGCCCTGTACAAATGTGATTTGAAATTATCTTTACAGAAACAACATACAGGATTTGTCTTATGCTAATTACCACCAGTTTACAGCTGAGGTTCCCAAATTGTGTAGATTCACGGAGTCCTTCATGTCATAGTAAATTTTCTGACAAAATCCTATGCCAAAAAATACAGCTTGCAGTTCTGCTTATTAAGAAGCATGGTGGTCTCCCTTTTCCAGGGGGGTTCCAAGACCCTCAGTGGATACATGAAACCATGGATAGTACCAAACCTTATACAGCATATACTAAGTTTTCTCCTATACATGCATACCTATAATAAAGTTTAATTTATAAATTAAGCACAGTAAGAGATTAAAAATAATAACTGATAATAAGATAGAATGATTAGAGCAATACACTGTAATAAAAGTTATGTGAATGTGATCTCTCTTTCTCTCTCAAAATGTCTTATTGTATGTAATATTATCAGACCATGGTTGACTATGGGTAACTGAAACCAAGCAAAGTGAAACTGTGGGCAAGGGCGGGCTACTATATTCATTCCCTAACGATAAGCATCAATGTCACTGAATGTCCACAATTACTTGTAACAGAGTGTGTGAGCCTATCGGACACTGCAGTTTCTCAAATGCTGGAATCAAGTAAGACACTGCCCCCTTCATTCCCTGTTCTGCCTCGATCTCTGAGGGCCACTTGCTTTTTATCATGACAACCACTGAAAATCTAGCTTCTCAAACATATATCAACAAAAGGAACTTGTAGGATCTAATTGAAACCATTAGCTATCTCTAGGTAGTAATTTTCCCAGTGTCCGACAGATGGCGTCGTACTTTTCCATGAAAATTTACAATACCCAGTGGTGCCCCTGGGAGTTCTTTGTGGTTCTTTTGTGGAGTCTCATACTCAAGTTTGAAGCCAGGAATTTATATGATCGTTAGCTTATATCTCAAACACAACAATACACACACTTAGAGACAAGGTTCACAATTCACCATAGAAGATGTAAACCTGTATTTGTAGTAATCTCTCAATCATTTCTGAGTTTTTGACTGACGTGTTGTCAGATCAGATTAGACTGTCACTGTTTTTTCTAGAAACATGGCTGCATTAGTACCAGGAATACCAGCTTGGCCATGTTCTTTTTGTTTGATTAGGTTTGTATTATTATAAATGCCTTCAATCTGAGGTTTCACTGCAGTAATATTTTCTAGCCTCTTGTCAGTTCTGTGACAGTAAAGTGGAGTTTAAACCATATATTCTGACCGGCAATATTAACTCAACAGGGCCCCAATAACTGTGATATGTCACACTAGGCTGAAATGCAACACATGAATAAGGGTGACACATATTCATGATGGGATAATCGTGCCCATCTGACGTTTGGCATGAGCACTGGGCACCAAAGCCAACCTGTGTATTAAACATCAGTAAAGCTGTTGTCGTGTGGATTGAAGATAATATACATAACTATCCTAGAACAGGGATATCTCGTGGTTCATGTTTAATAAACCCTATTAGTATCACTATCTTAGAGCCCTCAGTGTTACAAAGAGTTCCCCAAATGGCCCCCTGCCATGTGGTTTTAAAGCATGAAAGTGACTTCCTAGCAATGCTTGGGCTGCATGAGGAATCTAGCCCCAAGCCTGGCACCCAGGAATGGATTTGGAGCTTGTAGAAGCAGCCGAGACTTTACGATCGGCTTCTCCACGACACCTCTCAGCTGGTGAACTCCGACTGTACACATAAGTTCACCCTGACCACTGCGTCATTACCATATCAAAGGGACCCAGGTCAAAAAAAACCCAAGAATGAATGGCCTGAATATGAGGAAATCTAACTAAATTTCTGTATGAAGAAGAGAAACGCTACCTAAATAAGTCAGAAGAAATTTAATACAAACCGCTGAGGAGTTGAGTTGATAAACACCAGTAGGCCTGTGAAGCAACCTGCATTTTTACTTGTCTCAGTGAGAAGACACAGCAAAGACCTGTGGCCCCTGAAATCTGGGGATACAAGTCCATGTGACGAGAATTTCCTCAGTCTGATTTGTGAACATAACTTCTTGCTTGCAAATCTTTAGAGAGCAATCAGAATAAGTGTTCTTTATAAAGGATTCAGATGAATCCCTTAACTGTTACAGTTGTTACTTTGGGTTTCTTCAATAACATCTCTCCAGCCAACATTTACTGTGCACATTACATATTATAACTTAGTGTAGCCAGGGAGAAGCTGTTAATGAAGGAATAAAGGATCCATCACTGTAACATAAACCAGGGGTGGTTTTAAGTTGGGGTGGTGGGTAAAAGAGCCAGGAATCACTTGACATATAAAGGAAAGAGAATCAAAGATTAAGATAAATCATTTTCTGATTTGCACAGTGCTCACCAATTCCATGAAGTCACATGCCAAGAATGTATCATATAAATGCCACTAATTAACCACGAAATCATTTACCAGAAAATGTTGGCAGATAGACTCATTTTTAATTTTTAACACATGAATTATTTTATGCTTTATTCCAAGTTATAATACTTTGCATCTGGAATTAAGCTTAAGTTCATAACTGCAAAGCCCCTATTTGATTCTGTTCTTATTATTATAATAGCTACTTCTTTTATGCCCTGCACAGATGTTTTATGAATAAAAGCTAACTGCTTATAATAATGGAAAAAATTATCACTATCTGGTGGTCCTAAATTCTCTAGGGCAAGAAAAACTAAATGATATTACATTCTTTCTCTGGTCTTTGGTGCTGTGTATAGCATTTCAAATATTTCAGTGTTTCTCATGCAACAGGACAGGCAGAGTTAAGATTCTAATGAGTGCTGACACTAGATCAACTCACCTTGTGAACTGCTCACCATAATACAATTCACTGTTTATTCCAACCTTACAGAATGGCATTTTCAAAAGCTCTGCTTTGGTTAGCTTCTACTTTTAATAATCATGGATTATTACAAGTCAAATTAATAACCTGATTAAAGCATTAAAAATTGGGGGAATATTTTCAAAGGGCCATAAATCTCTAATAACAAAATAAATCTACCTGTTTACATCACCTGAGCTCAGTCAGGAAAAAGAAAAAAAAAAAAAAAGAGCATCTTCCCATGGTCCTCCTAAGTAATGAATCATGGAGATCATCAAAGTACCATGTCCACAGTGACTGGTTAAATATTCAAGTTTCACAGGGTATGGTGGAAACACCCAGGACAGCAAGACTTCATGGTTATGAGCAGTCATGGGACTAAGCATTCAAGTCATGTGTGTTAAGGAGTCCCAGTCTTTCTAAGTTATGTTCATTGTTGGGATTCAGGCACAGAACAATGACAACTGCTAATGATCTTCAAACATTTTGTCTTTATTTGCAGTCAGGTTGGAGTTCTGTAACTTAGCAGTCAATAAGATGTAAGTGACCAGATGTCAGCCACACCAAGGCTGGCCAGGAAATCATTTTATGTGATTCCCCCCCATCCCTCTCCTTTGGGGTGACCCTGGAGGCCCCCAAGTTCCAGAGGGTGTATCTACCAGATGGAGACAGGCATTTGGCTCGTTTTGGACTGGGATCTGAGCAAGCAGTACTTTGCACTGGGTTAAGCCACTAAGACTTGAGGTTTTCCCCCACATCACACCTAATCTCCCTTGACTAATACAAGGCGTGTCTGGACAGATCTGGTGAACCACCTGGGTCAACACAACAGAAGTTTATTTGCATGAGTAGCCAGTCTTCTGGACAAGGACTCAAACATCACAGTTACAATCCTTTGTTGCTCCACAGAGGAGAGGAACTGTCCTTAGTGTGGCAAGGCATCTGCTGTGCAGATGTCTACTTTGACCCTGCCCCTAGGACCCATGTCTGATGTGTCGTAGGAGAGGGAGGGAAAGGAGAGGTTGCATGCGGTGCACTCCTGGTTTGTTCCTCTAGACCTCATCTCTGTCCTCTGCCCTGTTCTCAATCACATGAGCTTCCCTGGTGTGATGGCTAATTTTAGGTGTCAACTGGACTAGACTAAGGAATATCTAGAGAACTGGTAAAGCCTACTTCTGGGCATGTCTGTGAGGGTGCTTCCCGAGGAGAATGGTGTGTGCACTGGTGGATTGAGTGGGGAAGATCTGCCTTCAAGTGGGGATGGCACCATCCAATCAGCTAGAGGCTTAGATAGAACACAAAAGGCAAAGAAAAAGGTGATTTCCTCTCTCTCTCTGTCTCCTGGACCTCAGACACTCTTCTCCTGCCCTGGCACATCATAACTCTAGGCTCTCTGGCCTTGGACTCTAGGACTTAGAGAAGTCACTCCCTCAGTTCTCAGGCCTTCACCTCAAACAGAATTACATCATCAGCTTCCTTGATTCTGAGGCTTTTGGACTTGAACTGAGCCAGCTACCAGCATTCAGGGTGTCCAGCTTACAGATGGCCTGGGGTGGGACTTCTCAGCTTCCATAATCATATAAGCCAATTTCCCTAGTAAATCCCATCTCATCTATCTGTCTATCTATCTACCTACCTACCTACCTACCTACCTATTTATCTATCCTGTTGGTTCTGTGTCTCTGGAGAACCATGACTAATACACCTGCCCTCTGACTTTTAGTTGGATGGGGCTAATGGAGGGAATTTTAGGAGGTCAGAAGAAAGAAGTCACTTTCTTTCTGCCCCACTTGCTTCCTCCCTGCCTGGCCATGGACATGACAATGGCTACATTCTCCTATACCCTAGCTCACCCCCTCTTCCACTAATATAGCCTCCAGTAAATGTGCACCTGCCCCTTCATACCCTGCTATGGCAGTCCCTGGGTGGTTGGTTCTTTTAACCCTGTTCATACCATCAACAAAAACCACTGAGTGATCCATCTGTTTCCTGCCAGGGCTGATGCAGGCTACATTTAATTAAAAAGGCTAAACTATCCTTATTGAAAGTCTTGTAATACACCACGAGGCCACACTATCAGGTGAAGCACAACCAAACCCACAAAGTGAGGTGTTCTCCCTGCTCTTGACTCAAGGCACAGTGCAGCTTGGCTACTTGAAGGCCACCAGAAACAGAGTTCAGCACTTCAGGGCTCTAGTGAGTGACTCAGCAGCTCTCACACCCCTGGGGGTGAGGGACCCAGCAGGGATAGCACTCGTCTGCAGGCAGTTCAAATGCGGGCACAGGAGGCTAAGGCTGGGTACTACTGCACAGCATTGCAAACTGCTGACCAGCTATTAACTGCCAAAGCATGCTCAAGCCCACTGATTTAACCACTAGAAATAGATGAGAAAGGGTTTAAAGTCATTCAGGATCCCACTATAAGAAGAGGGGGCAAGCGCAAGAGAAACAGAATTTAATGTTCTTGATGTTACCACCTGTGTGATTCTAAGCTGGCGTGGCCTGGGGAAATAATTTCTCTTAGGAGAAGCTGATGTGGGAAAAGTTGCTGAACACAGAATGTGCCCTAACAAAAGAAATAACCTCCGTGGAATGAAGTTTAGTCCACTGATCATATGTAAAATTGTGGGGGGGGGGGTGCGTGTGTGCGTGTGTGTGTGTGTGTGTGTGTGAGAAAACACCACTTCAAATGGGTCATTCAATGGCCACAAAAAAAATTGATTCAGTGTTCAAAATTTTTTTTAAAAATGTGAGAAAGCTTGGCCATCTGTTCATGCCAGAAATTCATAAAACATCAGTTACAGATGGATATTTAAACCTTAGACATTTACTTATTCTGTTCTTTTGTAACTAGTTCTTCTCATTTTCAAAATCATATGTTTTACTTTGTATATATGACCACACCCCTTTCAACATTTATATTTTTTACACATAGCAAGGTTTAGAAGATGAGCTTACTGCTGGAGTGTCTCTAATTTTAGCATCATCATTCAATCTTTCTATGTGGCAATCAGAATGTATAAACTGTTCACCACAGTTCATGCAATTAGCACGAAATCGACATGAGCTGGCACTCTGCTGTATACATTGGCACAATACTTTGTTTTCATTTCTTAAGAGTCAGATGTCTTACAAAGTTATCAGTATATGTCTGGACCATCCAAAGACATGTATATGTATTTAAGGTTGTGGAATTCCTGGGAATGTTTCCTATCATATTCCTATTATCAGTGTTTCTTTGGTTATAGTTTCTTGCCATTGTTCAGGAAAGCTTTTTATAATATATATTTTATGCCTTTCATTTTTCTATAAAGCAATATATTAGAATAAACAATTTTTAAAGTCAGAGATTACAATGGAAAAAAATTCCTTGTTTCTAAGTCAAGTGTTTATATGGAAATAGCTATGCCAAATTTAACTTAATATAAAGATATCAAAGACAAATATTTATTTTAGAGTTATTTTATATTCTCATTATGCCATAATTAAGTAAATTATATTTCAAACAACTTACTGGTTCAGGAACACTTTATTTCTACACTGAGTTTCAGCAATTCCAGAAAAAAACTTTATAAAATTCAACTGTAGAGTTGAGTAAGATATTCGTAGTAACCCTTCCTGAGTTTGTTTTCAGGTACCTCAATAGAGAAATAGTGATTTTCAATTGACATTCATTCCAATGAGTTACATAATTCTTTTGTTTGAAGTCACTTTATGACACATGCCCCCACTTATTTTTATCTTTACATGGCACTGGGGATGTGATACCAGAGTGAGAAAAGCCAATGAATGAGACAAGGATCAAAAGAAAAATAGATGAAAATGAAAAAAAAGAAAAAGAAAAAGAGCATGGACTCAAATTTGTCCTATGAAATCTCCATCTCTTCCCTTTTCTAACAGTTCCTAGGAAATCAACAGAGACAAAATACTTCATCGGTTACAGAGAAAATGAGAGATAAGTATTTATTACCCACTACGATTTTGTCTAACTGCATTGGGTAAATACAGGTAAAAAAAATCTCATTTTAACAAATTTGATAATGATATCCAGATTTGATTTTGGAAATCTGGTTCAATTCTCAGCTAACAATTGACATTAACTTCTGTGCTGATGAGAGAGCCATAAATTCCACTTATGCAAACACACACATCATAGATTTGTTCATCTTTTTGTCAACCATCGGTTCATGTTACTAACCAATGAAGTTCATGAGTGCTTTGATGAGACTGAATGTGCACAGATCTTGAGCCTGAATACCTTTGCTATGCTAAATATGCTCACGAGTTAGGATGTTGAGATATAAAATTTTGTGCTGGTGATCTTTGGGCATTATAAATATAGTTTTGTTGTTTTGCAGACTTCTGCAGAGATTCTAGCTGGGTGGTTATAGAATATAATCAGTGCAGGGTGTTACTAAGTAGAGAGGACAAATTGCTCTTTGGAAAAGGAAACATTATTGGTTCTGGTAAAATTTCTCCTGATGACAGTACACATGAAAGGAGCATATATAAAAGGACAAATGGCAACTGCAATTTCATCGATGAAAACAATCCGGAAAGTGTTATTGAAGGAATTTATATCGTAAATTTATCGCTAATTTATATCGTAATTATCAGGGTAGAAGACAAACGTTGTCACCATCAGTCAACCTTGGCATCATTGCCAGAGATCTAACCATAAACTGACAGTCTAACTCCACATATGTTTATATCATTTTCACGAGGCACCATATTTTCCATTCTCATTGAAATTAGTTTACTTCCTAAATCCTTCCTGACTTATTTTAATTCATATGCCTGAAGGCTCATGTTAATTTACCAGGTAAAATGATCTGATAGCTACTTTATTTTAAATAGATGTAACAACATTGAATATTTGCACATGCCTTTAAATATGCATGTTAAACTCAACAATCCCTCTAATACTCCATTTAACAAAGAAGTAGATAGAAGGAAGGGATAAATTAACACGAATCCACATGTAATATTAAGGCAAGGGCTACAACAGTTAGAAATAATTCCTTAAAAAAAATTCAAAATCTTAATCCTGATGGTGATAACTCCTAATTAATTTTGAAGGAAAAAAAAGCCAACAATCATCACGAAAAAAGTAACATGCAGTAACGTAGTTTGGTTCAGTAAGCAGTAACATAATTCCGTTAGAATTAACTTCTATGGAAAAATGGAAGTAGAAAACAATAAACTACAGTTTGTTATTTATAATTTTCTAGACTACAAGAAATAGATTCCAGAACAGAATCCTTTTTGAAATATAATAAATATATAAATGCGTGAGCATACTGGAACAAGGGTGAAAAGATGTGGACTCTGGCTTTAGAGAGAAAAGAAAAATACAATCTAAAACAAAATGCAATGTTACCAGCAAAGCAATGTGAATAACTAGTGGGGGTGGTGCTGGGAAGAAAGAAAAAGACAGAGGATTAAGGAGACCTGGTTATGCATCCTGTCTTTCAATTACCCATTCTGGAACCATGAATGAGTCACTCAACACTTCTAGGGCTCAGTTTCCTCTGATACAATAACCAGGTTGAACTTGACGGTCTCTCAGAACTCAAAAACTCTGAGAACATTGCCATTTCATGATGCACAACTTATCTAGAAAGATCACTCTACTTTGTGCTTAAGAATTGGAATACATGTCCTTTTTTCCCCCTAAATACCTACTCAGTTCTAATTTTTGCTGGCTTCCAATGTCAGATATTAAATGGTAATTATGTGGCATTACTTAAAAAGGAGACACAGTCATTAAATAACAGATGCTCTGTGGTAAAGTTTACTGACATAGAACACAAAAGAAAAAAAGAGAAGAAGCCACTGACTGCAATCCATGAGTGTTGTCCAGAGACCAGCTACAGCTTCTCTCATCCCTGATTCAGAGCCTCACAGCAAAAGATCAAAGCATCTTCCGATTGTGGCTGGGGAGCCTGCCCAAGTGATGCAGGAGGATGCATCATTGGTTCCAAACCTACAAAGCAGGTTTACTACCACATTCGTAGCCAGTTATAAAATTAGTTCTCCAGGTGTTTAAATGGCCCAAGAGCAAAGATAAAGAGAAGAAATAATTGTATAGCTGAGAAGAAAGGGCACAGTGTGATGAGCAGCCAGCTGAATGTGTTGCTTTTGGTCTGATCTCATTGAGCTGCACGCCAGCCATGTGTGTCCCACCAGGCCAACTCGGTACCTATTTCAGGGTTCAAGTCCCTTTGGTCTAGGAGCTTCCACTTCACATTTGTCTACAGCTTTTTCCTCCTTAAAGTGTCTCTTATAACCCTTCAGCAGTGTCTGAATTGGCACAGTCCATGATGGAAAGTTTGCACATGGACATCTAATTGTATAGGGAGAGTTCTTTATGAGAAAAGTACTAGGATAGGGAAAAAAATTTTGAGTAACAAGCAGACAAGGGGTTGTATTTGGGTATGGATGACTTATACAGGGGTACTTCAAAAAGTTCATGGAAAAATAGAATTACAAGATAATATGAATCTTCCCATGAACTTTTTGAAGTGCCCTCATATTCAAAGTGTCAGAGAACAAGATAGTGTGGAGTCTTAGCCTGGAGACCAACAAAAAGATTGCTGATGTTTTTGTATAAGGAACCCAAAGAATATTTTAGAAAATTTCTTGGAATCCCCAGAAATATGAAAGAAACTATAGCCTGTAAGACATAGAGGCAGACTTCAACAAGTGGTGCTGGGAAAATTGGATATCCACATGCAGAAGAATGAAACTAGATATGCACCTCTCACCATATACTAAAATCAACTCAAAATGGATTAAAGGCTTAAGTATAAGACCTAAAACTGTAAAATTACTAAGGGAAAATATAGGTGAAACACTTCAGGAATTAGGTCTGGGCACAGACTTTATGAACATGAGCCCAAAACCACAAGCAGCAAAAGAAAAAATAAACAAATAGGACTACATCAAACTAAAAAGCTTCCACACAGCAAAGGAAACAATCAACAGAATGAAACAACAACCTACAGAGTGGGAAAAAAATTTTGTTAACTATGCATCCGGTAAGGGATTAATATCCATAATATACAAGGAAACCAAGCAATTACACAGTTAAGAAAACAAATAATCCAATTAAAAAATGGGCAAAGGAGCTGAATAGACATTTTTCAAAGGAAGATATACAAATGGCCAACAGGTACTTGGAAAAATGCTCAACATCACTCGTCATCAGGGAAATGCAAATTAAAGCAACATGGAAATACCATCTCACCCCAGTTAGACTGGCTACAATCAAAAAGATGGTGAATAACAAATGCTGACGAGGATATGGAGAGAAGAGTACACTCCTGCACTGTTGGTGGGACTGTAAATTCATACAACCACTATGGAAAACAGTATGGAGGTTCCTCAAACAACTACAGATAGAACTGCCATATGATCCAGCAGTCCCACTTCTGGGTATATACTCAGAGGAATGGAAATCATCATGACAAAGGGATACCTACACTCCCATGTTCATCGCAACTCTGTTTACAACAGCCAAGACATGGAACCAACCTAAATGTCCATCGATGGATGATTGGATAAGGAAACTGTGATATATCTACACCATGGAATACTACTCTGCCATTAAAAAGAATGAAATTCTCCCATTTGCAACAACATGGATGAGCCTGGAGAAACTTATGCTGAGTGAAATAAGCAAAGCACAGAGGGAAAAATACTGCGTGTGCTCACTCATAAGTGGGAGCTAAGAGAGAAAGAAGGAAGGAAAGAAAGTCCACAGTGGTGTATTGGACTTGCAGAGGGAGAGAACATACCTTGGGTTACAAAACAGAGTGGGGGGGGGAGGGAGAGAGGAAGGGAAGTTGGAGATAATTGGGAGGGGAACACAGGGTACAACTACAGTTTGTAGTAACATGCATGCTGCCAGTATGGATCTGGCCTTCACATCTTGGGCATAAGGGGTGACAATCAGCTTTGTATCTCATGAATATTCATAACCAATAAAAAAAAAGAAAGAGAAATAGAGGCAGAAAATAACAAGGAGAGAAAATCCTCAGATGAAAAGTCAGCAGGAACACAGAAACACAACTGGCTATGATAGAGATAAAGATAAGTAATTGCAAAGAAATAATAAAACCTAACAGGCAAATCAAGATTCTCACTAGAGTAAGCAATTGACATTAACACAAACAATAGGAGTAGATACAATAATCAAAGACACAGTGAAGAAAAACTTCCTGCACTTAAAAGAACAAAATTAATTTTTTAAATATCTATTTGATATATCCTAGAAAAAGTACTGAATCAAAAGGATTAAAAAAAATCCTAAAAAAGATCCAGGGGAAAAAAGTTACCTACTGTGGAAGATTGAAAAAAATGTCCTACATTTTCCACTCCTCCTTGTATCGATGCCCTTTGCAGTTCCTTCCATTGAGAGGTGGAGTCTATTTTCCCATCTCATGAATCTGGTCTGGTTCTGTGACTAGATTTTGAAAACAGAATGTGTCATTAAGTAGTTACGTGCCAGTTCCGAAACTTTCTTGGAACCTGCCATTTGAACAAGCCAAGCTAACCTGGAGAACGAGAGAGCCCAGTTACCCTAGCCTAGGCCATCAGAGATAAGCTACCCTGCCAATGCCCAAAATGAAAGAGATTTTAGCTAAGATCAGCAGAAACATCTCTCTGCCCCACAGCTGACCGCAGAGGCATAAGAGAGTCCAGCCAAGATCAGAAGACCACATAGACTACTCAAAGACTAACAAAGACCAACAAACGATTATTGTTGTAAGCCACTGGGTTTTGGAGTCTTGTGTTACACAATAACAGCTAACTAATTTACATACTTATGAACAAAAAATTATGACATGCACGTGACTACATACGAATATGCACACATGCACACACATGTTTGCAAAAATATGAAGATAAGTTGAAATATTTGAAATGCCCTTAAAGGAAATAAGCAAAACTCTAATACTCCAACAGACAATTGGGCAGAGGATCTCTTCAGACAATGCACAGAAAAAATACAAATGACTAATACACATCACAAATTACTCAACTCCATTTATAAAAGAAACAGACATTAAAGCAATGAAATGCCATTTTCTTACATTAAATTGAAAACAAAATTTAAAACCTCAAAAGGCAAAATGCTAAGGTTGCCATGGGAAGGCAGACATTCACACACACTCCTGGTGAGACTATAAAATGGTATAGCCATTCTCATAAGCAATCTCATATCATATATTAAGCCTTAAAAATGCTGATGCTTGTGTTATATTTCTGAACATGTAGTATTTCATAATGAAACACTTAAAAAAAATTGGCACCAGAAATGCTCATGCTCTTTCATCTATTAAGTCTACTTCTCAGACCCTATCTTATGGGCAACACTTGATGACACAAGAATTTCAACAATGAGTAAGTAGCTAAATAAATTCTGGCATACCTTCATATTTAAAAGTTGTGTAGCCATTACAAAAACCTTATGTAAAAAATATTGATCAACATGAGAAAACATAACACTACAAACAGAAAAACTTGATACAAAATTTTAGGTATACAAAGCATGAGTATAATTTAATAAAATTATGTTTTAAAATTATATTTAAGTCTAAAAGGAAACATAAAATTATATTTAAGTCTAGAAGGAAACACAAAATCATGCTAAGCAGTCTATGTACCCACAGGATTATGGGTGACATGTCTCTCTCTCTCTCTCTCTCTCACACACACACACACACACACACACACACATGCACACACACACGCACACGCATGCACACACATGTACACACACACACAGTTTCCAAATTCCCTAAACTAAGCATACATTAATTTTACAAATACAACAAACAAATTTACTTTTTTCATGGCTGGTTATACCTCTGGGTGAAATTAGAGGTCAGTTCTTGGCCCAGTACATTTTATGATCTTTTTATCAATGACTGCACAATGGCATAGTATATCAGCTTAATAGCTTTGGGTCTGTTACCAAACCAGGAGACTTTATGATTTCAGATTGACATTGTTAAATGCTGAGGTGATCCGAAATAAACAGGATGAAATTTAAATGGGGCCTCTGCCAGGATACTTGCAGAGGATAAACTAATTACACGATGCAACGTGGAGAATAAACGCAGGTGTGTCTAAAAAGGATTTAGCAGTTAATGGACCACAAACTGAACATAAATTAGAAAGCCAGTGTACAAAATCAGGTACATTACTGGGACCAAAACTGGAGAATAAAACATGAGATTAATTCTCTCCACACTACTAGCCATCTACAGTCTCAAGAATATCACCCACAGTTTTTGGATCCACAATCTGAAAAGAAAGTTTCAAAGGAAAACATTATAAATAATAGTATCCTCTAAGAAATTAGAACATGTAGCCCAAAGGGAAAACACTGTCAAAAAGATTAAAATGTCTTAGTGCAGATGAAGGTAATTATTACCTAGCTGGCAATGGCCAGGTGGTCTCCATGTCTACTGAGCAAATACCAAAAAAAAGTATGAGTAGATCATTCTGCATACTATGTACACAGTTACAGACACACCTTTGTTTGGAACATATTCCTTATGGAAAAAGATATCAATTACAATAGGAAAGAAGAAAGGGAGGGAGGGAGGAAAAGAGAGAGATGAAAAAGGAAGGAGACAGAGAGCGAAAGTTCTTGGAAACATCTTCAACAGGAACAAAGGTGCTCTTCTGAAAGAAGGGAGGCAGACCTGAGTTCGAAGCTGCCCTGTCTCTTACTGTGCCTCAGTTTCCCATCTATAAATTAAGGAGAATGATGAATTTATATGTGCTCTTAAAAAAAATTCAGGAAGAAAACAATAGTAGTTAGACAAGGAGATCCTATATTTGCATAAGTGGTGTCCCATTGTAAGAAAACAGAGCCAATAGGACAGGAAAATTAATTAAGGTATAATTAAGAAAATGATTGAAAAATAAAAGAAACAGATTCAAAGTGCACACTGAGTACCAGAAATAAACTGATATATTACAATAAACCTAAAGGTAGTGAACTTCAATGATAAAGAAAAAGCCTTCCAGCGTTCAGACAGGATAAAAGCATAAATATATCTTGAAAGGAACGACATTAGCTAACTTTGGACTTCTCCCCAGCAACATGCAGTATTAGGGTGAGACTGAAGGCCTCTGAAGTCCGCAGGCAAAGAAAGTCAAGAGACAAAAAACTACTGCAAAGTGACCGGTAGTGATTACCGAGTGCATTTAAACAAAAAATGAAAATTAAAGCAACTGCGAGAACTATGGCTACAGAATAGAATAGAACAGAAATACTATATGGTAGATCAGTTACCAGCGGTCAACTGTGATCCAAACATTACATAGAAAATTCTAGAAATAAAGAATTGTACGCCGTTCTGAGTAGCATGATGAAATCTCACACGCCCCTCTCCATCCAGCCCAGTACAGGAATCATCCTTTGTCCAGCAGATCCATGCTGTAGACACCACCCGCCCACCTGTTAGTTACTTAGTAGCCATCCAGTTTCTCAGACCAACTGTCGCCGTAACACAATGCTTATGTTCCAGTGACCCTTATTTAACTTAATAATGACCCCAAAGCACAAGAGTAGTGATGCTGGCAATTTGGATAAGACAAAGAGAAGCCATAAATGCTTCCTTTAGGTGAAAAGGTGAAAGTTCATGTCTTAACAAGGAAAGGAAAAAGTAGTGTGCTGAGTTTGCTAAGATCTACGGGAAGAACGAATCTCCTATTCATGAAATTGTAAAGAAGGAAAAAGAAATTCGTGCGGAGTACACAGCACATAGGGTTCGGTACTATCTGCCACTTCAAGCAGCCACTAGGGGTCTTGGGACATACCCCGCAGATAAGGGGAGACCACTGAATACTGTGACAAATGTAGAAATGGGGTAACTAACAACACTAGGGGGTACACAGGAAAAGAACCGGAGAGGTGATAAAGTACACTGATTGACTCATCTTTTATGGACAAGGTAGAAACGGTGTCCACAGGATGGGAAGGCCATCTGGAAACTGATGAACTGCAAAAACCTCAGCCATAGTCTATTGCCAAAGTAAAAGAAGGATGTCCTTGGAAAGTCATCAAACACAACTGTGAAAGAAACACATCCATTTGAAGCTAAACAGCTTGGAACAACCTTGTCTACACAGCACGATCGCTATGGTATTTTGAAGAAAATTGATGTTTTTAAAAACCAATAAAATCTACTTTCCATTCACCTTGAAAATGTGAATTGAAACTCAAGAGCCAAGAAACACGTGGGAGCACTATATTCTGCCCTTGAGCAAAAGAGTGGCATGGCCTCCAAACATCTACTCCGTGAAGAGTGCTCGCCAGTGTCCACATACTTCACATTCGTGACCTCACGGTACGAGCACCTCCTCAATGCCTTTAGCAACCAAGATACTGCTTAATTCTTAGGGGATTTACTTCCCATTTTCCTGGAAAATCACTTTTCATACGAAGATTTTAAAAGGCAAAACAGAGCCAACCCATGGTTTTCACATGAGTCACTGCCAAAAATTTAGAAGACAGTCTTATGATCATTTTTAAGAGGAAAAATAGCAGATTCTATCTTAGTCACATAGTACCAACTCAGGCCAAAATGACTAAAAACCTCACATGAGGAGTTGGCATCTCTGTTTCCAAAACCAACATAATTATCAACAAGTAGTTAAAATTGAAGGGGAAATGATTAAATTGTATTAGGTTTTACAAAAGCAAATCATTTCTAAGGTAAGATTTTAAGAGGCAAAAGTATCCAAGAACTTGCAATCATAACATGGTTTTCTGCCCAACCTAGGACCTATGTCCTCATCTTCACCACTCAAGCTCACCTTCCTTGTTAAAATAACAATATTGGAAGCAATTACACCCTAAGGCCATTGGGACAGATTTCAAAAATCCTTCTTCTGAGCCCAGCAGTGTCTTAAAGCAAGTGGATGGCTTGTAAGGCAACCAGATACACAACTGAGTGCTACAGTGCAGCCAGCTTTCACCCTAAGGGTTCAAATTGCCTGCAAGTTCCGATGCCAGCATTTCAATGTAGCACAACATGCTGTGCGATCTGGTGAACCAGGGGAGGTTCACAGCTGTTGCTTCGATTGCCCCTACCTCCCTCGCCTTTGCTAGTTCCACCTAAAATGGAAAGCCCTGTTTACATTTTTTGCACTTTACCTTTTAATGTGTGAAGGCAAACAGCATCAGACCATAAGGGACAGAATACCCCATGCCTGTATCTCCTCCCTTCTCTTTTCTCCATTCCTTAGTTGCCTTACCTGTCCTTGGCTCCTCGTTCTATTTGAAACTCTTCTGACCCTTTTGGTCTGTCTCTATTTCTGACTCCTAAGATAGCAAAGGGAGATGGAGAGTCAGAGACTACCATGCATATGTTGGAGGCAGGGAGGCAGAGCGGGTGGGAGAGGACGGCTGATGGGGAGACAGTCTTGACCCAACCTCAGCTCCTGTTTTCCAGCCATTCCCTGTTGCTGTAACAGTGCCAGGTCTGGTTCCACTGGACCAATGCAATTCGGCTGCCCTGGTCCACTCTGGCCAGCCTGCTCCTCCTCACCGTCTCCCAGGAGCTGGCTTATCATGCCACCGAATACGGATACGTGGGTACTTCAAAAAGTTCATGGAAAAATAGAATTAAAAAATAATACAAATCTTTCCATGAACTTTTTGAACTACTCTCATATTCTGCCCATCGAGAGGAACTTCTCTTGCCCTCTATCTTTAGAGTTCTGCTGATCCCTACACAGTTCATCTGAACACTGTTCA
Source organism: Cynocephalus volans (assembly GCF_027409185.1). NCBI lineage: Eukaryota > Metazoa > Chordata > Mammalia > Dermoptera > Cynocephalidae > Cynocephalus > Cynocephalus volans. The sequence goes on from NC_084461.1 coordinate 15,191,403, forward strand.
ACAAGAAAGTAGGCTTGGAAGAGAACTATGCTAAGCAAGAGCCAAGCCCAAGCAAGGGTTCCAACCAACAAAGGCATTTTTCCTCAACTCTAATTCAGCCTAAGCTAGAGAGACTAATTGCAAAATGAACCAAGGTCAAAGAGAGGAAGGCAGATATTTGGGAAAATTTTGTGTAGGTCCGGGGCAGTGTGGCATGGAGCTGGGGGTCCTCCCCAGAAAGAGCCTCAGCTTAGACGCCCTGTTAGAAGGCCTCTTCAAAAGCAAGGCTTCAGAGGTAGTTTGATTTAAATGGACTGCAGTGTATTAGAGTCAAAGAGCCACAGCCTTTCAGGTTCAGCAGTCCCTAGCTCTGCTGATGCTAACTCCATCTGTGTTAACTGAAACCAGTCAAATGTAATTGAAACCAATCGAACGTAACTGAAACCAACTGAAGTTGACGTTCTTCATCCCTGACCAAATGATCCAAAAAAATTGTTTAAACCTCCCTAATCCTCAATGGACCCATCTGCAAAATGGGACTAAGGATTAAACAAACAGCACAGATTTTTTATAAGGAATTATTGAGTTAATACATGTGAAAGCACTTTATACATAAAAAATAAGAAAATGTCAATTATTATTTCTTAGAAAAACTAAGAATGAATGCTGTGAAATAAGCTTATAAAACATATAAGCTGAGAATGTATTCTTGAATACTCTCTACATATTAATAAACAGAATTTCAGAAACTATTCCATGATGCCCAGGTAATACATACTCTCCCAGTGTGTGATTCATCTTGATGTATGGTCAACAGCAGGTCCTTCCCACCCTCCCTGTAACAGAACACTTTCTAACAGTTTCACTCTACAAACTCCTCATCTCCCTCTCTGTTCTCTGGCACTAACCCTTAAACGTGTGCTCACTGACCTTTCCTCCTTTTTATCCCATAATCCTGCCTCTTGTTTTCCATTAGCCTCACTGATCAATTTGGGGGTTTTAACTTTTATTTAAAGCATGCATTCTGATTCTTAATCGATGCAACATGTTGCAATCTGCATATCGAGCACAGAGGAATGCACATATCTGAGTCACATGGCTCCTCATTCAGTGAAATTATATTATCATTTAATAGCCAAGTGAGAAATTCATGGTGCCAAAGTATATCCTTTCATGATGCCAAACACTGTGATTAAAAAATAATTTTCAGTTCATTATCAGAACTTTTAGGCTGTTAGGAAACCATTTAAATTAACTAGAAACACGGGGATAGCTAACTAGATTTTTCAGTCTTAATCAGGGTTTTAAATGCCATGTGCACACCACAGAAAACCAGCAAAATTAAAAGTGACAGGTGACAGAAAGGAGAAAAAGAGGTTGTAGATGGAGCTTGTGGGAAAATCATTAGGCACAACCTTTCCATTAGGGTTAGGATAAGGGTTAGAATTGGAGTTCACTTAGACGTTGCAGTTTGGTAGAAGAGAGTTGAATACATTCATTTTAAAGTCAAAGATCCTCCACCCTTTGAGTGTGGGTTGCACTTGCTAACTTGTTTCAAAGAGTAGATTATGGAGGAGGGTTGGGGGGAAAAAATAACCTTATATGGAGGAATCTGACAACTACTAACTCAGCCAAGTTGCTATGGTTTCAATGTGTTCCCCAATATTCAGGTGTTGAAAATTTAATCCCCAATGCAGCAGTGCTGGGACCTAATGGGAGGTGGTGTTAAGGTCATAAGGACTCTGCTCTCATGATGAATCAATGCCACTATTAACAGGGCTTGCAGGAGCAGGTTCACTGTCTTCAGCTCTTCTGCCGTGTGAGGACATGAAGTTCCTCCCCTCCAGAGGATATATAACATTCAAGGCACATCTTAGAAGCAGAGACTAACTTCCCAGCTTCCAGAAGTATGAGAATATATTTCTGTTGTTCACAAATTGCTGCGTTTGTGGTATTCCTGATAGAGCAGCACAAAATGGACTAAGACACAAGTGATCAGGGTCAATATCGACAGTAGTAAGTCACATGGTGATAGCATGCACCATGACACCATGTGATGAGACGTCCCTTCACTTCACTTCTACAGTCTTCCTCCCAAAAACCATAATTCCATCTACCCGTGAGAAAAGCATCAGGCAAACCCGAATAGAAGGACATTCTACAAGACATTGGCCAGTACTCCTCAAAATTGTCAAGGCCATCAAAAGCTGTCACAGATAGGAGGAGGCTGAGGAGACCTAATGACTAAATGTCGTGTGGCACCCTGAATAGGACCCTGGAACAGAAAAAGAATGTTAAGGAAAAACTAGTGAAATTCTAGTAAGTTGTGAAGCTTAGTCAATAATAATGTGCCATTGTTTATTTCCTAGTTGTGACAGTGTACCACTGTAGTATACGATGTTAGCAACAGGAGAAACTGCGTTCATCTAAAACTATTCTAAAATAAAATAAAAAGTTTATTTTAAAATGTCAAAGATCACTAATAATTGGAAAATACTAAACAAATTAATTACAGTCATCCCTCGGTACCCATGGGGGATTGGTTCCAGGACCCCTCCTGCAGATGCCAAAATCTTCTGATACTCAAGTCTCTTGTATAAGATGGTGTTGTATTTATATATAGTCTACACATGTCCTCCTGTATACTTTAAATCACCTCTAGATTATTTATAATACCTAATACAATGCCTACACATCACTTCATTCTCTTGGATCCAACGTAGTACTCAGCAAATTCAAGTTTTGCTTTTTGGAACTTTTTTGAATTTTTATTCTGACTATTTTTGATCCTTGGTTGATTGAATTCACAGATACAAAGCCCACAAATATGGAGGGCCAACAGTATTTACATAGCAAGCATTCTGCAGGGTGAGAATAACTGTGAGGTAAGTTATGCTGTGCTAATGTGGTTGCTGTTTCTATATCCTCAAATTCCAGATCAGGCCCCTCTGTCATCTCTTCCTTGTCCTACTTTGTGCCCTGGTGCTTGCTAGGAGTCTTCCGCTGCCACCAGACTCCCAAGGACAGGTCTCTGTCTCTAGCCAGCTCTCCCAGACAGGGCCCAAAGTTTGGCCCATCTCCTGGCCCTTCTCTTACCCTCTCCATGCTCTGTTCTTTGCGAGGAACTGATCTCTTTACTGGTGCTAACTATCAACAGCTCTCAAGTAACCTAAGTGCCACCTGGAGTAATGCTTAAAGACAAAGAAGTGAATTTAATGGGGAAAGGTGCATAAATCGGGGGGCAAAGAAAGCTTCTGTGAACTTTTCCATCATGCTGAGGGGATGTTGGAGGGCCCACTTTTCATAGTGACAGCTGGATGGAATTGGCAAACTAAATCCTAGTGTCCTTCTCAGGCTTTAATAAAATCGACAACTTAAGTGCTTTAGCTTTTGCTATAGTTTGGATGTCTGCCCCTCCAAAATTCATGTTGAAATTTGATCTCCAATGTGGCAGTGTGGGGAGGTGAGGCCTAGTGGGAGGTTTTTGGGTCAAGAGGGCAGATCTGTCATGAAGAGATTAAAGTCTTCCCTGAAGAGTGCGTGAGCTCTTACAGAAATGAATTAGCTCCTGAGAAAGTGGGTTGTTTAAAAGAGCCTCGCAACTCTCTCTCTCTCTCTCTATCTATCTATCTATCTACCTATCTATCTTGCTTCTTCTGTTACCATGTGATCTCCTTGCACACGCTAGCTCCCTTTCCAGTTCCCACCTAAGGCCCTCACCAGATGCAATTCCAATTGTGGTCTTTCTAGCCCACAGAATCATGAGCCAAATAAACCTCTTTTCTTTATAAATTACCCAGTCTCAGGTATTCTTATAGCAATGCAAGTGAACTAATGCAGTTTTGTAGGTATCTACTTTAAGACTAGAAGTAAGTTCGTACTATGGATTAAATTGTGTCTCTCCAAAATTCGTATGTTGAAACTTTTAACTCCCAATGTGATGACATCTGGAAGTAAGGTCTTTAGGAGGTAATTAAAGTTAAATGAGGTCATAAAGGTGGGGCCTTAATCTAATAGGACTATGGCCTTATAAAAAAAGAGGAAGAGATCCTTCTCTATCTCTCTTTCTCTCTCTCTCTCTCTCTGCTCCCCTCCCTTTCATGTGAAGACACACCAAGAAGGCGACCATCTGCAAGCCAAGAAGAGCAGTCACCAGGAATCAAATTAGCTGGCACCTTGGTCTTGGACTTCCAAGCCTACAGACCTGTGAGGAATACATTTCTGTTGTTTAAGTGTCCAGTCCATGGTATTTTGTTATGGCAGCACAAGCAGACTAATACAGTTCATGAAAGAAAAAGTGATCATAGAAAAGGGACCAAACATACCTCCAACATACAAAAGGATACATGTGTTGAAAAGACCAGCCCATTGATACTGATAGAAGACGACTTTGGAAAAAGATAAAACTGTGTCCCATTTTTCTCCTTCCAGCAATGCTTTTATCCAAAGAAATGCATAAAGATGTTGTGTTACTTTTCACAGAATCACTGTCTCCATATTTCATTATTCACGTGACACATGACCCTCAAATAGGTGCCCTAGTAGTAAACTTCCTTCCGTTTCTATGCGAATTTTCTCCATATTTGTCCAAAGTAAATAAGTAGATAAAATTTCAACGTTTTTAAGTGAAATAGACCTCTAAAGAGGTTTTGTGTGGAAGAGTTTCAAATCCTTTTTGCCTAATTCAAATACTTCCCTCCAAATTCAATAATTGGAGTGTAGCATCCAGTTTTATTAAATTAGTGAACATTTGAAATCAAAGCTCATAATGGTATTCAAGGACTGCAGAAAATTGCTTGATTTTGTAAATAATCAAAAGAATTGGGACATAAGGCCAACCTCCTCAATCATGAGTGGGTGATGATCTTGTTAATCTCACTGTCCAAATGTCAAGAACATTTTTGTCCCTGTTCTATTAAAATAAAGAAGCAGGCAGTGTCCCTGGAACCTCTCGCAGAGGCCTTCTTTATATTACTCCAAATGGTTCTAACTCATGGAAATTGATGCTTGTTACTCCTGAGGTAGCAGTTAAGCAAAACCTTTTATTTGCTAAAAACATTCTATTTCTTCTCTTTAGCATGCATGGTTCCAAAAAGAATATTTATGTTGAGGAAGAGCTCAACTCAGAGCTTCAGAATTCCCTCTGGTTCATCACCACTTGGAGAAGAGTGAAAAGACCCCTGGACTCAGGGGCCAGGGCTACAGGTCTCACCCCACCAGCTCTCTGATCTTGGAGTTGGGAGTATATGATGTCTAAGGGACTGCAGCTCTAAGAACTAAAAACCTGAAATGAACTCTACATTCTGAATTGAAAGGCTGTGAGAAGCAAGAGAAACTGTTTGCAGTAGGTGGATTCCAGGATTTTAAGTTTGTGGCACAATAGCTAAACTGGAAGAACATTCAATAATCTCAATTAAGCTTTCAGCTATAACACAACTTGAAAGCAGGCCAGCCAGTGCAGAAACAGACATACAGACTATAGCAGCCACACCTCTTAAGAAATACAGCTCTTGACTTCCATCACAGTACTTTATAGGAGACTAAGTATCAAGCAGAAAGTTGTAGCTTAACTATTTAGCACTGAAAATCTTATACAGACTGAGACAGAGACTGACAGATTGAGAGAGAGAGAGAGAGAACATGCTGAGCTAACTGCTTTTAAGTTTACCAGAATGGAAATACTTGAAGTATCTCAATAGTTCTCAGATCAATGTTCTCAAAAGAAAAGAACACTTCAAAGGAGTCTCTTTCATTTGACATCATAATAGATGCCATGTTTGAGGTGACTGCATTTAGGGAGACATGGACCCGAAAGGACAGGTTTTTGTTGGTCAATCTGCAGGGAGTTCCAAGAACACCCTGAATCAGTACTTAGCCTCTCTCTATGCTCAAACTATAAAGCCCTTTATTTGAAAAATACTGCTAATGCCAGCTGACATTTATTGAGTGTGTTTTCCATGTGTCACTCTGCTAAACGCATTTTGTGCATCATTTTATGTAATCCTCCCCAAAATCCAATGACGCAGTTACTGCTATTATTATACCCCCTTGACAGCTGAAAAAACTGGCACACCTAGAGGTTAAAAAACTGGCCCAACGTTACAAAGTGAGCAAATACAGAGAGACCCAAAACCTGATCTACGGGCTTATTAAATCTCGTCCTTAACTGCAAAACCCCTTGTAAGAAATAGCAAGTCCGGTTCCTAGACATGACTTGGACACTAATTATCTCTGGGAGCTTGGCCACCTCATCTCCTCTTTGAGTAAAGAGGCCTGGTCTAGATGATCTTTGTGTGTCCATGGAAATCTAAAATTGGTATCTCCCAGGTTAGTTGAATGACCATGAATCTGTTGCCAGTAATTTCAGAGGAGTCAGTACTGGACAGTGGAGTCTACAGGAACTATCTATGCAACTAAATACTGTATGTCATGAGCAGCAATTCTAACACTCTGCCCCTTGGTTTGCAGTTATTTGGGTTCATTTTCTATGTCTTACTAGAAATTCTTCAAGACAGGAAGCATAACATCATTGTACTCCTCCTCATTGCCTAGCCAGTGTCTTGCCTATTCTAAGCCTCCAGTGAATGTACCCCCAACGAACTGAATGAGCTACAGAACCCAGGGAGGGACTGCTGGTTCACGGTTCACGTGGTTGTATGTTACAGAAAACCTCCATGCCATTTACAAGGGTATGCAGCACCAACACATTATGGTGAAATTTCCATAATGCATGTTTTCCTTAATCTTCTGCCTCTTGCTTATATTGCACATTTTATTTTTTTTTTGAATAGGCAATTTTTTTTCAATTTTATTCATATTCATTTTTGAAGGATACAGGGTGTTGTTTCAATGTATGCATATCTTGCACAATGATTCATTTAGGGTAGACAGCATAATTTTGTCCCAATTAGTTCACCCCTTATCTCCCCCACTAACCCCACCCCTCCCACCCTCTGATAACCATTATTCTATTCTCTACTTTTTTTTAACACACAAATATATTGCACACTTTAGAAAATATTTTTTTTTAAATTGGTTCATTCTATCACTTTGAACAGCACATCCATTTAATAAATGGCCAGAGTAGAAAGTAAGTACACAAAGTGCTAGAAAACAGAGGGCATACATTTTTTTTTTTGCTAAAAGAAAACCAACTTGGTGGATTAAATTTATGGAAGAAAATATACATAATGTGTAAAAATATAAAGATTTCATGAATATAACAATATTTCATAATCTCACTTTTAGACTTTAAGATACCCCTTACAAGAGAATGACTACCCAGAAATCGACCAACAGAGGATTTTCCTTTCCTCTTTCCTTCTTTCCTCACTGGTGTACACAGACTCACTATCATCTCGCAGTCTTTCCCTGGTACCGACTTCCAGTCATAATCAGTATTGCTCCTAGCCCAAAAGTAACTGCACAGTGGTGGGTATGAAGGAGAGAGGGGAAGAGGGAACAGGTGTCCCATCCTTGCGTTGCCTGTCTTCACCCCACCTACTGATCCTTCTCCAGCCACCTGTTAGCCACCTTGCTGGCAGGCCCCTCCCACCCCCTTCTTACCCTGCCCAGCACTGCTTCTCCCCCAAGTACAGGCCTTAGCTTTCAAGGCCTTCCTTTGAAATGGAAGTAAGGTCTTCCCAGAAAGTCACTAACACATCTTGTTTCATAGGGTAAAAATGAAATGAAAACGGAGGGTGATGGAAAGTTAAGAAGAGCGGGGAGCACTTCTACATCATGGATGCTTCCCAACTGCTGTGGTTAGAATAAGAAATCATAAGAAGTCAATACCAAGGACTGGCAAGTACATGGAGCAACTAGAGTTCTCTTACACTGCTGATGGGGGAATAAATTGGTACAAGCACTTGGAAATCTCTTTGGTAGTATTTACTAAAGCCATACACACATATGCCCTATGACCCAGTATCTCCAACTGTACTGTGGCCCAAATTCTTCACCTTGCCTGTATCCATGCTCTTAGCTGTGTAACCCTGCAGTTTCTCCCATCTCCATAAAAGAAATGCTTTCCTCTGCTCCTTGATTTTGGACCCAGCCTTGGAATTTTCTCTGGAATGTTAGCAGATGTGTGCTTGGATGCTTTATCACATTTTCCTGTGCTTCAACCATCTCTTTAAGAACAATGTGCCCTGGGTAGCCAACTGGTCTCAGGAGGAGCTGCTGCACAGCTCACCAATAGACCTGCATCTGCAGTATATCCTTGTGATGGAACACTACACAACAGGAAAGAAGAGCAAACTACTGCTGCACTCAACCACGCAGAGAAATCTTACAAACATAATGTTAAGTTAATGAAGCCTGTATTAGTCCATTTATGTTGCTTATAACAAAATACCTGAAACTGGTTGATTTATAAAGAAAAATGACATTTATTGCTTACAGTTTCTGAGGCTGGGAAGTCCAAAGTCCATCAGGTGAAACAGTGACCCAGGGGTCTCACATTACAAGATGGTGGAAGCAGAGAGAGCAGAGAGAAGGAAAGACAGACTCTCCCCTTCTTTTAAAGCACTCAGAATCATGCCCATGACAACCATTCTTAATCCATTCACTACCGCACAGTCCTACAATCCAATCACCTCTTCAAGGCTCCACCTTTCAATTACCATAACAGGATTTCCCACCCTCTTAACAGTCACAGTGGGGGCCAAATTTCTAATACGTAAAACTTGGGACACAATTCAAGCTTCAATAATTTGGGGGGGACATAATTCAATCTACTACATTCTGCCCCGGCCCCCCCAAACTCATGTCCTTTTCACATACAAATGCATTCATTCCACCCCCAAAGTCTTAACTTGTTCCAATTCAAAAGTCCAAAGTTCAAAGTCCTATCCGTGAAATTCAAAACACGTTATCTACTTTCAAGATACAATGGTGGGACAAAACATATTGCCATTCCATAAGGGAGAAGCAGGACAAAAGAAAGGTGTAACAGGTCCCAAACAAGTCCAAAACCCATCAGGGCAAGCATTAAATCTCAAAGCTGATGGATCATGTACCTTGACTCCATGTTCCACTTCCTCTGCTCACTGGTGTGGGGGTTGGTCCCCAAGTCCTCAGGCAACTCCACTTCTATGTCTTCCTGGTCTCAGGCCACACATTAGCTCTCCCAGGCTCTTTTTCCACTCTGGTAGCTCCACAGGTCTAGGATCTCCATAGTGGGCCCGCTCCCACAGCTCCACTAGACATAGTGCTAAAGGGGTTTCTCTGCTGCAACTCTGACCCAACATTTCCACTCAGCATTGCTCTAGTGAAGGCTCTATGTGGTGACTCCACCCCTGTGACAGATCTCTAGATCTCTTCCTGTATGCAGACTGTTCCACACATCTGTTAAAATCGCTGTGGAGGCTCCCAAAGCTTCCACAGCTCTGGCATTCTGCAGGCTTGCAGACCTAACATCACATGGATGCCACTAGGGCTTTCAGCTTGTATTTTCCAAAGCTGCATGTCCAGCGACACCTGGGGCCAATTTACCCACAGCTGGAGTAGCCAAAGCAGCTGGGGTACAGGTGCAGGAAGCAGCTTCCCGAGGTGGTCCTGGGCAGTGAGCCCACGGAGGGCTCCTCAAGCCTGTTCCCCAAGACCATTCTGTCTCCTTAGGTCTTTGGGTCAGAAATGGAAGAGTTGGCCCCAAAAGCTTCTGCAATGCCTTCAGGGCCTTTTTCTCCTTCTCTTGATAATCCCTTTCCTTTGTACTAATCTTCTTAGCTAATGGTTGCTGGGCTGCACCATTGCATGCTCTCTGCTTCTGTACCATATGGCCAGGATGCAAATTTTCTAAATTTTTACACTCTACTTCCCTTTTAAATTCTGACATCGTGCCTTTGCCACCATAACTCAGCATAGGCTGTTGCAAGTAGCCATACAGCTTCCTTAATGCTTTGCTGCTTAGAAATTTCTTCCACCAAATGTTCTCGTTCACAATTCTTAAGTTCCAACTTCCACAAAGCCCTAGGACATGGACACAATGCAGCCAAGGTTTTTGCCAGTTCACAGCAAGGGTGATCTTTGGCCCAGTTTCCAATAAACTCCTTATTTCTATCTGAGACCTCCTTAGAATGGTCTTTACAGTTCATATTTCTATCAGCATTCTGCTCACCATGACATAACCATTCTCTAAGATATTCCAAATTTTCCCTTGTCTTTGTGTCTTCTTCTGAGTCCTCCAAATTCCTCCAACCTTTGCCTAACACCCAGTTCCAAAGCTGCTTCCACATTTTTCAAGTATCTGTTACAAGCAACACCCCTCTGGTACCAATTTTCTGTATTAGTCCGTTTATGTTGCTTATAACAAAATACCTAAAACTGGGTGATTTATAAAGAAAAATGACATTTGTTGCTTACAGTTACTGAGGCTAGGAAGTACAAAGTCCATCTGGTGGTGGCGACAGTGACCCAGAGGTCACACATTCCAAGATGGTGGAAGCAGAGAGAGCAGAGAGAGAGACAGACAGACTCTCCTCTTCTTTTAAAGCCATCAGAACCATGCCCCTGACCATCATTTTTAATCTATTCACTATTGCACAGTCCTACAATCCAATCACTTCTTCAAGGCTCCACCTTTCAACTACCATAATAGGATTTCCTACCCCTTAATAGTCACAGTGGGGGCCAAATTTCTAATACATACATCTTGGGACACAATTCAAGCTTCAATAGTTTGGGGAGACATAATTCAATCCACTACGAAGCCCAAGACAAAACAGTAAACACCATAAGATTCCATTTATACAAAGTCCATAAACAGATGGAACTCATCTATTTTGATAGAAGCTACCTCTGAGGGGCTATCTACTGGGAGGGAGCAGAAGGAAGCCTGTTGGGAATAAAAACACCTGGGTGATGGTTACCCAGGTGCACACATGAGAAAGATTTATAAAGCTATACAGTTTAGACGTATGCATTTTACTCTCTCTGAGTCATTCCTTAATGAAAGAGTACATTACTACAAATAAGTTATTTAATTCTTAGAATTTAGAAGGGACAGTAGGGAGCTATGAGAGCCAATTCTGGCTGCAGTCGGCACTGCTTAGAACACCTACGTCAGCCTACGGTTGGGCAAAATCATCTCACACAAAGCCTATTTTATAATAAAGTGTTGAATATCACATGTAATTTATCGAACACTGTTCTGAAAGTGCAAAACAGAATGGTTGTATGGGTCCTTGAAGTAAGGTTTCTAATGAACACGTATAGCTTTCATGCCATTGTAAAACCGAAAAACCATTAAGTCGAGCCACCGTATCTATACTGGGATTTCTAAACAGCTTTTATGTATTACCTGTTAGAGAGTTGGAGATGGCCTTTTGTATAAGTAGAATGGTCATGTCTAAGGTAAACACTCACAGTTTTTTTCCAGCATTATTTACTCTCCACATAGCTAACGCATCCTCTGAGTTTCATCTCATGCTCACCTCTTCCAGAAATTTCCCCCGTACCGCCCCTTGCCCTATACCCCTGTTCCCCACACCAAGGCTTAGGTAGGTACTCATTTTCAGTCCTCTGATAGTCCCCTGGGCACATCTTTAAAGATGCATTTTTCTCAGTGGTTTGTAATTTAAATGCTTTTATTCTCCACTAGACTGGAAGCTCCTTGAGTTTGGAGGCCACGATTTATATGCTGTTCTCGGTGACAGCCTCACTGCTTCATATGGACATTGTGGAATAAATGCTGTTCCCCATTCCTAGAATGCTGTTCCTGCCTCTCCACCTACTCAGATCCTAGCTCTGGTAGATAATTAGCTCCAGTGCTTCCCCGTGTGTGAGAACCTCTCTGATCTCTCTTGCCACACTGACCTTCTTCCCCTTCTCTGAAACCCCATGACCTTAAAAGTTAATTGCAAATATTTTCCATTACTCCTCAACAACTTCATTCTTACATGTATCTTCCCAGTTAACTTTTAATTACCAATGCCAATACTTTAGCAATTTTTTTCTAGCTATTTCTCTACATTCATAGACATGTTTAGATATATGTAGATAGACATTTATATATCTATATTTATATGTATGTCTACATCAACTACTAAGTGAGGTTAGAGTATACATGTGCTCCATACCTGATTTTTGTCTCTCAAAAATAGGGTGTGGATATCTTCCCAAGTCAGTACATTTCACTGGCTTCATAATAACCCACTGCATTGAGGAGTCATAATTTACACAACCATTCAACAGCCCTTATGAATGAGCATTGGTTTTTTCCAATATTTCTCTATTACAAACAAGACTGAAATCAATATCCTCATATGTACATCATTTCGGACTAGTATAATTATATCCTTAGATATAAGAAATTAAACACCTTGATTGCCGATTTGAAGAGTCATGCATTTTAATTCAGAATAACATTTCCTAGACCACTCTCCAAAAACATAGTATCAACTCACAGGCTCCAAATCCTTTTCCCAGAACCACTCCCTTGCTACAGACTGACTTTTTTTTTTTTTTTTTTTTGTCTCTTATCAGGACAAAAACCTGGCAACTTGTAGTCTGGTATCATTGTCTCAAGAGCATGCATGCATGTGTGTGCGTTTGTGTCTGTCTGTGTGTGTGTGTGTGTGTGTGTGTGTGTGTGTGTGTGTGTGTGTGTGTGTGTGTGTGTGTGTGTGTAGCTATTGAAAGGCAACGTCAATCAGAATTCTTCTTCCATGTTTCTAGTTATTACTGCAAGTAAACATTTCATAACGCATCCTTTCCATTGTCAATAAAGATATGAAAAGTAACCCAATTTCCCCACTAGCCAAAGGAATGCAAATAAAATGATAATGAGGTTTTTTAGTTTAGTTTTGTTACTGTCATTTTTGGGTGAAGACAAAGAGTAATATTCTCTGTTGATGCAAATGCAGACAAAAGGCACTTATGGCCATTATTTTTGTTCTCTTTCCTAACTGCATTAGCTAGCACTTTCAGAACAATTTCAAGTAACAGTGGTGACAGCAGACACTCAAGTTTTAAATCTAACATTAATAGCTGTATTTCTAGCATCTCATTCACTAAGCATAAAGAGGTTTTAAGTCAAGATTTATACTTTTATTTTTATTTTACTCACAGTTCTATTATGAGTAAATGACTTTTACCAAATGCATTTTTGCATCTATCAAGATGAATACACAGTAATTGGTATACTTACAATGGGTGTCATATTAACCAGACAATTTATACCTGCCCATCCATCTGTCTAACAAAGAACTTTTTCCATTTCTGTCCAAATGTGAGATTTATGCCAAGTTCCTGTGCCAAGCCTCAAAAATATAGTTAAAACATGTGTTCTGAGTATATCTATAGCATAAGAGTAATAACAGTGTTATCAAGATCCATGTTAATCAAACCCTGTTAATTAATTCATCTTAAAGAAAGTAAGCCAAATTTTGTCAGGATCCAGTCTGGTGCAAAGCAAGCCTTAATAAGATAGGAAGAATAGTTTTAAGAGCACAGGATAAAATTAAATACAAACAGCTTTCACAGCAAAATCAAACATCTATTTCTTAGCCCCAATCAGAGACGTAAATGGAGCCCAAGATGTTTCATCGCTCCCTCCCAACGTTTTATGAAATAAAGTGCCCCCGATGAATCCAATTGCAGGAATTGGCATTGTTTCTAAAGTCTGCTTCCTCTATTTGGCCAAGAATAAATCATTTAAAATATTGAGATATGTCAGTGAGTGGTATCACGTGTTCTCTCACCACCTGCTGCCAGTTATGCTATCTTTGAACTAATTGCATATCTCTACTTATTACTATGATTAAGCACCAATAATGTCATTTGGACCACACAGAGTATAAGTTACATTAACGTAATATGATCATTTACATTGCATAAAATAAATATTATGGCACTAAATGCACACATTTTATGAGCAAGAAATCATTCACTTCAAATTTCCTTTATTGATGCATTGTCCAAAGTTCCACAAATGGCTAGGCACCAGAGAGGATGGAAAAATAAATCAGGCACTAATCTTGCCCTCAAGTGCCTCACAGTGTGGTGCACAGACAAAAATGTGAGCACAATTACAGAAGTGCAGAAAAGGTAAAGCACCATGGAAGTTTCAAGAGGGAGAAGGTTACACACTGGTTGGAGTGATCAGAAATGATGTGGGGGACAAGTGGCTTTCGGATTAGACTTGGAAATCAAGAGAAGATTCCTCCCTGTAAAAATATAGAGAAAAGGCATTCCTAGGTGAGAAAGGAGTGTCGTCAGCATGGGAACTAAAATGGGATTCTAGTCTGTGCTGGGAAGACAAGGGTAACTCTGGCAGGATCTCAGGTTACATGAAGCACAGGAAGTAGGCATAAGTCTGGCATCTTCCGATGTGGCTAGCTCAATTAAGACCTTGACTGCCATGCTAAGAATCATGGCTCTCACCCTACAGTCAACTGGGAGTTGCTAAGGAGGTCCTTAAGAAAGGGTACAGCATGCTTGGTGCTATGTTTTAGGATGTAGAAAAGGTGGAAATGTAAATATTTTAGCAAAGATCACATACAAAATTAAGTGCAGTATCCTTTACACTGAGAGATACTTTATTGAATAAACTATTAATTGATGGATGTATGAGGGGGCTTCAAAAAGTTCATGGAAAGATTTGTGTTATTTTTAATCCCATTGTTCCATAAGCTTTTAGAAGTACCCTCATACATACTGATGGAATTGTTTATAGTGAAAAATGCTAATCGCTGTCCAATATCTGTTCATCCCTTTCTTAATAAAGAACTCCCAAAATTCAACGGGTAACAGGCTTATCAGAATAAACACCACACTTCTAGCTTGCCATGCAGCTAGGTATGATCAAATGACTAGGTTGTGGTCCATAGGACGTAGTCTGAAATGCTGTGTGCAACTTCTGGGAAATGTCCCCTAGACATATCTAGGTATCTCTAGGGGGATGTGCTTTCCCCACTTTTCCACAGGGAATGTGGATGTGATGTCTGGAGTTGATGCAGCCATCTTGAGCAATAAGATGAACTTGAGAATGGAGGCCACATATACCAGGACCATAAGAAGGGAGAAGCCTGGACTCTAACAACATGGAACACAACACAGCTCTGGAGCACCTTAACTGACGCTTTTATGAAATTAAGAAATTCTGACCTTTTCTGAGCTTCAGATATTTTGAATTTCCATCACTAGCATCTAAACCAAATACTATGTGGTACAGTTGCGAAAGTGATACAAGGGGCTTTCTGCAGCTACAAGTCCAGCAAGTCTGTTAGCTCTACCTTAGGAACTCAAAGAATTCTATGAGGGGTGGAGCAAGCCATACTGGACAATCCAACTAAACTTGAAAAACTACATCCAACAACTGTAGAAAACACATTCAAGCACATGTGCCACATTTACAGAAATTATTTATATATTTGGCCAAAATTCAAGTCTCAGCAAATATTGACTGAATTCATACCATGTATATTTCCTAATCACAAGGCAATTAAGCTAGTAATCAAAACACAAAGGTAATCCTAAGTTTAAAAATTAATTGTATAATAATTTGGTTTTATCTCCCAATAGATTGTAAGTTATGTAACAGAAACTGACAGATCAAGTTAGCCAAAAAAAGGAAGAAAAAGTTTGTAATAATGTTAATATACATTTTAAAATTAATAAGTTTGATTTCAATCAAAAACAGGCAAAAGATATACACTGATAATTTAAGTGCACACACACAGAGATATACTGATGGTCAGTAAACACAGAAAGCAATGTTCGACTTTGCCAGTAATCAGAGAAATGCAAATTAAAATAACAATATCCCTTTTATGCAACATTAATAATTTAATTTATTAATAATTAATTGTTTATAATTTACATATCAGTGAGGATATAGGAAATGGGCAGTCTCCTACAATACTGATGGAAATTTATTCTAGAACAGTGCTGGTAATGGCAATTTGGAAGTATCTATTAAAAGTTTAATGGCACAGACTCCATATCTCATCATTTCCACATGTGACTCAACCTTACGGTAATACACTCAATGTGTGTATGAAGTTCACTGCATCATATTTTCACTAGTGAAAAATTAGAAAATGCCTAATGTTTCCCAGTAGAAAAACTGTTCAATAAATCATTAGAATCATTCTCAAGAATATAATGCATCAGTTAAAAAGAATCAAGAACCTTGTAACAGATGTACTGCCAAATGAAAGAAGCTGCAGAACATGCAGGTAGAAGTTTCCCATTTGGAGGAAAAGAAATACTATAAATACACAGACACATATGTTTATACATGTAAATGCATTTTGCAAAAGTCCTAGAAGGCTATAGGCCATTCTTTTCACAGTTATTACCACTAGGAGACAAATGGGCTGGGTTGGGGCCTGGGCGATAAATAAAAGAATTATCCATTTTTCCTCTACTGGTTTTGATATTATCTGAATTATTTACATGTTAATTTACTTTTTAAAATACTATGTTTTCGGGCCAGCCCCGTGGCAGAGGGGCGGCGCTTGCGAGCGCAGCGACGCTCCCGCCGCAGGTTCGGATCCTATATAGGGATGGCCGGTGCGCTCACTGGCTGGGCACGGTGCGGGCGACACCAAGCCAAGGGTTGCAATCCCCTTACCAGTCACAAAAAAAGACAAAAAGAAAAAAAAAATACTACGTTTTCCTAAATTTCTGCATAGTTAAAAACAGCTTAGCAAATTATTAGATTTACCCCAAATTCCATAGTGATGGATGGTGGTGCATGAACTAGGATTCAGGCTTCCTAACTGACTGGACAGTGTTCTTTTCATTTTCCCAAAGTGATTTAAACTTTTCTGAGTTCCAGAGGGTCTTATCAATCCTGTAAATCTTGGTACAACTTAAACTGAAACACCTGAAAGTAAGATACATTTTTCTAAGCTGGTTGTTCTTACAGCATTTCTGAAAATGAGGTGAGACATTCCTATTAAGCACTTTGCAAGGCTCCTGACTCATAAGCTCAATAAATAGAAACTATTATTATTGTCGGTAAGTATCTGCAACACAGACTTTATAATAAATGTGCTTCTTTTCTGAACTCACCAAAGGTTCAGCCACAGTCAGCCTGAGAGAGCGTGTATATGAGGAAATGCCAAAACATACTCTTAACCTCCTACTCCAGAACACTCTCGACCATATTTAAGAAATATTTTCAGTCCTGAAAATGACATGTTGGGATTTGGTTAAAGTAAACGTTGTCTAACCTACATCACCTTCCACTGCCATTTTCTATGCAGTCAAGTCAGTTTTAATCCATGAATATCTGTAAGTATATAAAGCTATACATTCTTTGTACTTAGTTCTAAATATACTTACTATATACTTAAAAGATAATAACTGTATAATTTAATAACTTTATAGTCACTTTGCTGACATTGTTTGGTTTTGATCAGACGCCTAGAAAAAAATCCATTATTAGACTCTAATAAGATATGAGAAATGAGCTCTCTTACTTCTAAAGTGCTTGCCAAATTCTGACTCACAGTTGATAAGAAGCTCTGTATTACTTTTCATACCATATAACTGTCACCCATATATAGATAGCACCTCATTTGAAGTTAGGGCCCTGTCTTTAAACTATAAACTAAAACTGCCTTCAACTGTGCCCAATATTCTCTTAGTTCTTTATGAGAGAGTACTAATCCATGTCAGTGTGGAACTGCTAGGAAATAGTTAAATGAACATGTTTTAATATACAGCATGAAATTCAGACACATGTTAATGTAAGCATTCTCTCCTTGCTCTCAGTCAGACTTTATGCCATTTCTTTGAATACTGTCTGTCCAAGTTTTGCACCAATCCTTTGCTGCAATATTATTATTTTTATTATTATTATTAATTATATTATTGCCATACAAATCAATATGCTCTGCATTTTGCTAAAGGTTTAACTATAAAAAAATGTTATTGATTATGAAAAACAGGTTTTAATTGACTACGCGTCTATTCCATTCAGTACATCATGGTTTGTTTCTGAGAGAAAAAGGCAGTTAATAAGTAAGGTAACTCACTTTTCCTACCATATCAAAATCTGATGAAGAATATTTTTCTAGCTATCCAAACTAAAACATACACCACCAAGACATTCAATTTAAATTACACAACTCTTATTGTGCTTAGCTTTTTAGATATTCTCTGAAATCTATTTTGGCCAAGAAATACATTGCAACTTTTGATAAGGCAAAAGTACTACATGTACATTTTTATGTAAAATATGGTGTATTTATGTATTTATTTATTTACTTAAAATCTCTCACACGGAATCCTCATTTAAAATAGTTTGAAAATAGACTTTAAGATGAAAACTGTAAAAAGAGACAAAGAAGGTCATTATATGATGATAAGGGGGTCAATTCATCAAGAGGCTATAATAATTGTAAATATATATGCACCCAATATCAAAGCACCTAAATATATAAAGCAAATATTAATATATCTAAAGGAAGAGAAAAACTGTAATACAATAATAGTAAGGGATTTTAATGCTCCACTTTAAGCAAAGGACAGAATATCCAGACAGAAATTAATAAGAAATATTAGACTTAAACTACACTTTACACCAAATGTGTCTAATAGACATACACAGAACATTCCATCCAGCAGCAGCAGAATACACATTCTCCTCAAGTGCACACAGAACATTCTCTAGGATAGTTCACAAAAATGTCTTAAGAAGATTAAGAAAATTGAAATTAATCAAGTATCTTTTCCAATTACAATGGTATGAAAGTAGAAATCAATAACAAGAAAATTCACAAATACATGGAAATTAAACAACATGCTGTTGAACAAAAATGGGTGAAAGAAAAAATTAAAAAGGAAATTTATAAGTATTTTGAGACAAATGAAAATGGATGCACAACCTACTATGACTATGGGATACAGCAAAAGCAGTTCTAAGATGGAGCCATAAATGCCTACCATTAAAAAAAAAAAGATCTCAAATAAACAACCAAACATTACATCTCAAGGTACCCAAAAAAGAAGAAAAAACTAAGCCCAAAGGTAGTAGAATAAAGGAAATTGAAAATATCAGAGCATAAGTAAATGAAATAGAGACTATAAAAACAATAGAAAAGATTAATGAAATTAAGAGCTGGTTTTTGGAAAAGATAAACAAAATTGACAAACCTTTAACTAGACTAAAAAAAGGAGAAGACTCAAATGAATAAAATCAGAAATGAAAGAGTAGGCATTACAAATGATACCACAGAAATACAATGGACACAAGAGACTAGTGTGACAATTATATGCCAACAAATTGGATAACCTTGAAGAAATCGGTAAATTCCTAGACACATACAACCTACAAGACTGAATTACGAAGAAACAGAAAATTCAAACAGACCAATAAAAAGTAAGGCAATTGAATCAGTAATAAAATGTCTTCCACCAAAGAAAAGCACAAGATCTGTTGGCTTTAATGCTGAATTCTATCAAAAATGTATAGAATACCAAATCTTCTCAAACTCTTTCAAAAAACTGAAGAAGAGGGAATACTTCCAAACATATTTCACAAGACTAGCTTTACTCTCAGACCAAATCCAGATGACACTACAAAGAAAGAAAAAAATTACAGGCCATTATCCCTGATGAATATAGATGCAAAAATCCCTACCAAAATACTAGCAAATCAAATTCGACTCCTTATTTAATGGGTAATACACCATGACCAAGTGGGATTTTTCTCAGGGATGCAAGGATGGTTCAACATATGCAAATCTATAAATGTGATACACCATGTTAACAGAATGAAGGACAAAAACCATAGGATCTTCTCAACAGATGCAGAAAAACCGTCAGACAAAACTCAACATCCTTTCATGATTAAAAATTCAACAAGCTAGGTATAGAAGGAATGTAGCTCAACACAAAAGAGGTCATATGTGACAAAACCAGAGCTAACATCATACCCAAACAGTGAAAAGTTGAAAGCATTTCCTTTAAGATCAGGAATAAGACAAGGATGCCCATGATCACCACTTCTATTCAATATAGTACTGGTGGTCCTAGCAATTAGGCAAGAGAAGAAAATAAAAGGCATCAAAATTGGAAAGGAAGAAGTTAACTTGTCCCTGTTTGCAGATGACATAATTTCATATAAAGAAAACCCTAAAGACTCCACCAAAAAAGCCTGTTAGAATAAATAAATGAATTCAGTAAAGTTGCAGGATACAAAATCAACATGCAAAAATCAGTAGTGTTTCTATAAACTAACAGCAAACTAGCCAAAAAAGAAATTAAGAAAACAATCCCATTTACAAAACAAACAAAATAAAATATTTAGAAACAAATTTAACCAAGGAAGGGAAAGACATGTACACTATATGTAAAGACATGTACACTATATGTAAACTATAAAATATTGATGAAAGAAACTGAAGAAGACACAAATAAATGGAAAGATATTTCCTGTTCGTAGATTGGAAGAATGATGGTAAAATGTCCATACTACCCAAAGCAATCTACAGATTCAATGCAATCCCTATCAAAATTCCAAAGTCATTCTTCACATAAGTAGAAAAAACAATCCTAAAATTTGTTTGGAACCACAAAAGACCCCAAATAGCCAAAGCAATTTTGAGCATAAAGAACAAAGCTGGAGACATCACACTATCTGACTTCAAAATATTCTACAAAGTTACAATAATCAAAACAGCATGGTAATGGCATAAAAACAGACACAAAGACTAACAGACAGAAATAAATCCATGCATTTACAGTTAATTGATTTTCCACAAAGGTACCAAGAATATACAATGGGGTTAGGACAGTCACTTCAATAAATGGTTTTGGGAAAATCAGATATCCACATGCAGAAGAATGAAATTAGAACCTTATTACATACCAGATACAAAAATCAACTCAAAATGAATTAAAGGCTTAAACATAAGACCTGAAACTGTAAAACTACTCGAAGAAAACACAGGGTGAAATTTCCATGACATTGATCTGGGCAGTGATTTTTTTGGATTAACTCCAAAAGCACAGGCAACAAAAGTAAAAATAAATAAATGGAATTAAGTTAAACTAAAAGGCTTCCATATAGGAAAGGGAACAATCAACAGAGTGAAAATACAACCTATAAAATGAGAGAAAATATTTGCAAACCATAAGTCTTATAAGGAGCTAATATCCAAAATATGTAAAGCACATGACTCAAGAGTAAGAAAACAACTCGATCAAAAAATGGGCAGGGGACCTGAACAGACATTTCCCAAAAGAAGACATACAAACGGGCAACTAATACATGAAAAAATGCTCAGCATTACTAATCATAAAGAAATGCAAATTAAAACCACAATGATATTTCACTTCAAACCTGTTAGAATGGCTGTTATGAAAAAGACAAAAGATAAGTGTTGGCAAGGATGTGGAAACAAGGCAAACCTTGCACATGGTTGGTGGAAATGTAAATTGGTGCAGCCATTATGGAAAACAGTAAGGAGGGTCCTCAAAAAATTAAAAATAAAACTACAATATGATGTAGCAATCCACTACTGCTTATATAACCAAAGGAAATGAAATCAGTCTCTCAAAGAGATCATCTGCAGCCCCATGTTCATTGCAGCATTAGTCACAATAGCCAAATATGGGATCAACCTGTGTCTATCAACTCATAGAAGCAGAGGGTAGAATCGTGGTTCTAAGAGGCTGGTAGTGGGGAGTTGTTGGTCAAAAGATAGAAAATTTCAGTTAGCAGGAATAAGTTCAAGAGATCTATTCTACAACATGGTGACTATAGTTAATAACAATGTATTATATTCTAAAAAAAATCTCTGAAAGTAGATTTAAAGTGTTCTCGCCACAATCAATGGTAAATATGTAAGTAATGCATACATTAATTAGCTTGATTTAGCCATTTCACAATATATACATATTCAAAATATCATGATGTACATGATAAATATATACAATTTATATTTGTCAATTTCAAATAATAAATTAATTTAAAAATAAATAAAAGCATATCAACAAACTTTTTTGTACTCAGTAACATTAAAATCCAATGGTTGATCTTTAAAAAATTATATAATACATAAAATATGTTTGATGAATTTTATGGACGTGCCATCATCTAAAAGAGGCTTCATACTCTTAAAGTCAGCCCTACATGACCCAACTCCACCTATAAGACCCTTGAAGGGGTCTTAACAGACAGAGTTAAAATGATTTTCCCTAACAGAGCATAACATTCTGGTTGTTAACTAAGAGATTAAGCTGCATGGAAAAAACTTTTCCCTGAAGTACTGATTAAAAAACTAATTTTCAAATATATTTCATAATTTTTACATCATGAAAACTGTTTCTCATCTAATTCTCTTTTTAAATGTTGCCCTAAGCAGAATGCCCTCTTTGAAAATCTAAAGCCAAACAAAAGAAGCCAAAGTGTAACCACTTTCTCTTCCAAATAACAAAACTTCCCTATAGTTGCTTGTATATATATGAATCCAAATAACTGATGTTCTTTAAAGAATTTTGTCTTGGTTAACAAAAATATTTAAAATATTTGATCATCAATGTATTACAAATATTTTGGCAAAGACTGGAAGATGTTATCATTATCATTATGTACACTTGTTGCACCCAGATGTACAATAGGCAATCAGAATTTGAATGCACTTCCTAAAATAACTTTAAATGAATTTAGCATTCTGCTTGAGTTCACATGCTTTATATTCTTAAACTATTTAAGAAGTAGCTATTCCAAAATCGCTGAACAAAGTAAAGTTTTAATCCCCCCGAATTGCAAAGTGGAATAAAGAAAAAAGATGTTTGATTAGATAAAAATCTAATCAAACAGACACCTTTGTTCAAAAAAATTAGGTGATCAATAATAAATGGAAAGTCTTTTTAGGTAAATGGGATCTGAGTCAAATTTGTTTTCAGACAAGATGAAAAAAATATAGAAATACCCCTAAATTAATGGAACTCTGTGCATCATGGGTCAAATTCCAAGAATATACTCATAACTGTAGTTCATGTGAAACACTAGAGGGCGGAGTTGCATAGAGAAGCTCTTAAGACATAAGAGAAAAGGGACTGGGGAAAAGGAAACCAACTCTTGGGGTGCTTGCTCATTAAACCCTCAAGAACTACTGACTTATTTTGAAAGGTTTTAAACTTTTAACAGATGATCTAAACTAGTCCACTACAAAAGCAACCAACCAAACACAGGAAACCCAGACAAGAGCTCCATGGAGAACACTTATCCTAAGAACGATGTAACTTCCTTCCTACGTGTGCTCATAAATATACCATGTTATTCCCCATGAAATGGCCATCTCTTTTCTCCTGAATAAGAGATTCTTAATAATCCACTTATGCTTATGGCCTTTGAGAGATAAAGGTTTTAAGTTACGGATGACATTTCCCATCAAATTTGGGGAACTGATTATTCCATTTTGGTTGATTAAGTACCATAAGCTCCAACAATATGTCCCCATATTATTAAAAGTTTTCTGAAGAGTAAGAAGAAATCTTCACCCTTCAAAGCACCTTTATATTCATATTTTCTGTCTATGGCACAGATTCAAAAAATATGGGCTGCTCAGCTTCCCCTTGCACTGATAAACGGAAGCCGTGGATTTTGGAAGCCCGAATATCAATTGGTATAGCTCCAAGAGCAACATAAAAAAGTCACTTCTTCTCTTTAAGTCACTGCATGTTGTTCATAGTGGCCAAGTAATGTAAAACCCACTTCAATATCTCCCAATTACGTTATCTTGAAAATCACAGCCTCAAACATTCATTCTCCAAATAGCCAAGTTTCTAGATGACATTCAATGAAACGATGGAGCTTATCTTCAAAACAATCCATCTCAGATATAGTGTGTTTTTAACAGAAAAATTGTACTTGTCCAAGGAGAAATAGGTCCAAATTTAGTTTTGTTATCACTTGTTTTATTATCAATATATTTACAAAAATCAATATTAAGCATAAGGCTCATCCTAGATAGACCTAATTTCTCATATATGGGGGCTTTTAAGATCTTAACCTTTTGATAGTTCTGTAGATTGAATGTGACAGTATAAACAAATATTTTAAATGACTCGGGAGAAATAAATTGAACATCTGTGTTTCTTAGAATCCAGAATGCTCTTTCATTCTTCTTTTTCACTTAATATCTGTCTAATTGTACTTTTTTCCTTGCTCCTAAAACCAGTATCTTGAATATTCACTATAATATACTAGACATAAAACAAATAAAGGAAACTGAGTTTCTATCGAGGTTTTTAATACATTGATACAAATTATTAGGTACTAGGTTATAAATATTGACTTATCTAGTTCATTCATGGGAAACTAAAACCCAGAATGAAATGTATATACTTCAGTAGGGAAACTAATTATGATAAATATTCACTAGGCCGAGCCCGTGGCGCACTTGGGACAGTGCGGCGCTGGGAGCGTGGCGACGCTCCTGCCGCGGGTTCGGATCCTATATGGGAATGGCCGGTGCACTCACTGGCTGAGTGCCGGTCACGCAAAAGACAAAAAATAAATAAATAAATAAATAAATAAATAAATAAATAAATAAATAAATATTCACTGACATACCCCATTTCTAGAAGGCTATATTCATTTAAAAATAAATAAAATAAAATGAAATAATCGGTCAACCAAATCAAAGATCATGGATTGGGAGCCTCTCCTAACCATGCTGTCTAAAATTTTAACAATAAAAATTTTAACAATACCTCTCAACATTTAATATCCCCCCTTCATTTCCCAGTGTTTTCTTCTTAGCATTTATCACTAATTAGCTCACTAATTTTTTCATTAATTTATACTTACATATTACCAGTCTCTCTGGAATGTATGACCCTGAGGGCTGGGATTTGGAGAGTGGGGGTTGTTGTGGTTTACTCTAGTTCATCCCCAGTGTCTAGAATAGCACCTAGCACCTGGTCGGTAATTAACAAATATTTGTTGAATGATATTAAGTGAATAAATAGTGACAGAATTGTATATATTGCAAGTCTTGTTCTAACAAGATGAGGATCCAGGAATCAAAAAGAGCCCATCAAATGCCAAGCACTTTGAAAGTATTACTTGATTTAATGTTCCCAGCGACATTAAAGAGTATGTATGTTGTCACTGTTGGCCACACAGCTTAGTAAGTGCCTAAGCTAAAATTTGGACCTTGGCCTGCATATTGCCAAAGTCCATGTTCTTTCCATTATATTACACTGATCCTTATATGATCTCAAACCTTCTAGAAGATATAAAACAAATTTTTTAAAGGTGGAGTTTAAGTTACAAAGGCTAATTGTGTCAACATGACTTCATATTCAAGAGGTTCTGGAGATTCTTAAGAAGCAATTGACTAGTTGTGAATAGTTAAAAGAATGACCTATTTTGTAAAAAAAGGACAGGGTTCCACAACTCCTCAATTACTCACACCAGGTCTCCGGTGGTGGGGGGAAGAGAAAATAGAGAAAAATCAGATAGTTTCTTCACAAGTTATTGGAAAAGACGATTGCATAAATACACAGGTTAAACAGAATATTCACAGCAATTCCAATCAGGAATACAAAACACATACTCTCAGACAGTACATATTCATCATGATTGTAGAATATTAGACTGTCCTAAATTGATAACTCACAATCAGAAAACTATTTCTACAATGTTGCTGATTTTCATAAGGCTCTATTCCAGAAATAACTTTATACAGGTCCAAAATCACTTACCCAATAACCTAACTATATGCCCTCTGAAACAGACACACTTTAGATTTAAAGATGAAACTGGCTGAAAGTAAAAGGATGAAAAAATATATATCATGCAAACAGTAAGCAAAAAAGAAATAGAGTGGCTATACTAACATCAGACAAAATACACATTAAGACAAAACTTGTTACTAGAGTGCTGTGGTTTGAATGATGGTGTCCTCTCCAAACTCTGTATGTTAAAACTTAACTGCCATCACCCCCTCTGCCCACAACCCAGCACACCACAGAGCCTGCCCACAGTCTCAAGAGATGGAGCTGAGAGCCACTCTTCCCACCCACAACCCAGCATGCCACAGATACTGCCCAGGGTCCTAAGGCATAGAGTGAGTGCCTCACCACCACCCATAACTGGGCATGCCATGGAGCTTACCCAGAGTCCTGAGGCAGGAGCTGAGGGCGATTCGCCTTGTCAACAACCAGGCAAGAAGCATGTCAAAAACACCACTTCTATGTGGTTGGCCTACCACAGCCACTGCCATAGCCACAGCTGCCACAAAAAGCAGCTAGATGCCCCAGCAGTAGCTACAGCTACTGTGTAAGTGGCCCAGTGGGCACTCAACTGCATCAATACAAGAGTCACCAGTGGAAATCAAAAACAGTAAGAGGACATCTCTCCCTACAATGCCCAGTCCAAAGTAGTAGAAGAAGCATCTGCTCTATTATAATAGTGGGGGACCTCAACACCCCTATCTCAGCATCAGACAGATCATCTAGGCAACAAATCAAGAGAACTAATTAATCTTTCAGAAAGAAAGAACAAATCTATGGTTATTAGAGGTAGGGGGAGGGATAAGGGGATGGAGAGAGATTAGATAAGGAGCATAAAGAATAAGTATGAATTGTAATAATGAATATGCTAATAATATTGACTTAATCAACATATGTTGTACACAGGTGATGGTAGTCAATGTTGTACCCCCAAAATATGTATAATCAATTATGCTTTCATAAAAATAAATAAATAAATAAATAAATAATACCTGAGATATGATCAGGGATATGCCAACAACAACAACAACAACAAAAACTTAACTGCCAATGTAATAGTATTAAGAGGTGGGGTCTTAAAGAGGTGATTAAGTCATGAGGGCAGAGCCCTTATTAAAGGCTCTTTGAGATCTTATAAAAGACTCTTAAAAAGATTAGAGCTTTTTATAACAGGGCTGGAAAGAGTGGGTTCACTTTCTCATGCTCTTCCTCCATGTAAGGACACAGCATTCATCCCATTTTTGCCCTTTTATCCCTTTCACCATGCGAGGACACAGTGTTCACTTCATCTGGAGGATACAGCATTAAGGTGACATCTTGGAGGCAGGGACCAGGTCCTTACTATATACTAAACCTGCCAGCATCTTGATCTTGAACTTCTAGCCTACAGAAGTGTGAGAAATAAAGTTCTGTTCTTTATAAACTACCCAATCTGAGGTATTTTGTTACAGCAGCACAAACAGACTAAGACATATGAGAGTACTTCAAAAGTTTACAGAAAAATTAATATCTTTTCATTTGATTTTTCCACAAACTTTTTGTAGTACCCTCATAAAGACAAAGAACATTTTATAATGATAAAATAGTCAATCTATCAGGAAGATATAATACTTATAAACATATTTGCACCTAACCACAGAGCCCCAATGTACATGAAGGAAAAATGAACAGAATTGAATGGAGAAATAAATAATTCAACAATAATAGTTGGAAACTTCAATACCCCATTTTCAACTAGACAGAAGATCAACAAGAAAATAAAAGATTCGAACAACACCATCAACCAATTACACATAACACTATAAATCAACTACACCAAACAGACATCTATAGAACACTCCACTCAACAACAGCAAAATACACATTCTCTTCAAGTGCAAAGGGACATTCTACAAGACAGACCATAAGGTTAGGCCAAATTCTCTTACCCAAAACACTTTGGGACGTATGTTTCAGAATTCCAAACTGTCTGGATTTTTTTAATGTCATATGGTGAATTTTCTGTATACTACAGAACACCTGCACCATCAGCAGGGTCTAGGTCAGCACCCTGGAACCAAACACAATGTTTATACAGCAAAATACACAATTATTTGTACTAAATGAAAAAGGATTATACATAGCTTCAAGCCAGTTCAGATGTTTTGTCACCAAACTACAAAACAAGAACAAAATTAAAAACCTGTTGATTCTACTTTCAAAACATTTTCCATATGGATTCATTCTTTTTTATCTCTCCTGTCATCATCCTAGCATAAGCCATCATTAAGCTCCTTTTGTACATCAAGGGAGCATACAGCATCTATGCTTTCAGCCTTTCCTCTCCCCTGTCCTGACTTCACAAAGCAAACAAAGGCATCTATTTTTATCATTATGTTACTTCTCTGCCTGAAACCCTCCAATAACTTCCCACTGCTCTTAGAATGAAACACAAATTCCTCACAATGGCCCACATGGTAAGGTGCAGCCCTGCTTCCCCAGCAGTATCTCTTCCCCCTCACTCACAGTCTTCTGGCCACATAGCCTTCCTTTTATTCCCTCAAACACCCCAAGTTCTTTCTTTCCTGCTTAGAGTCTTTGGTTCCACTGTTCCCCTTCTAGGATGCTCCTCAAAGGGTTTATCAAAGGCAGGATCATCATCAACCTTTAGGTCTAATCTCAGATGTCACCTCCACAGAGAGACTTTCCCTATCCCTTCTACCTATCTACACTTGGCCTCCCCCATGCTCTTTTTTACCTCAATAAATTTAATTTTAGAGTTGTTTTTTATTTAAATAAAAGTTGCAAAGGTAGTACAAAGACTTCCCATATTCCCTGCACCCCGTTTCTCTGTTGTTAACATCTTATATTAACTATGGTATATTTGTCACAACTAATAAACCAATACTGGTATGTTACTATTGACTAATCTCTCCATACTTTATGAGGATTTCACTAGTTCTTCCTAACATCCTTTGTCTTTTACAGGATCCTATCCCGGATACCACATTACATTTAGTCATCATGTCTCCTTAATCTCCTCTGGTCTATGACAGTTTCTGAGACTTTCCTTGCTTTTTTTCAGCTTTGAGGCATACTGGTCAGGTATTTTGTAGACCACAACCCAATTTGGTTTTGTCTGATATTTTTATTGTGATTAGACTAGGGTTATAAGGATTAAGGTGGAAGATCACAGACGTGAAATAGTCTCATCACATCATAATATTAAGGGCACATGCTATCCACATGACTTATCACAGATAATGTTAAACTTGATCATCTGGCTAAAGTCGTGCTTGCCAGATTTCTCCATTGTAAAGTTATCCACTCCTGCTTTCCTTTCCACCCTATTACCAATCTTCTTTTTGGAAACAAGTCACTAAGTTAAGCCCACACTCAAGGGATAGGGAGAATTGATCTCTACCTCCTGGAGGAGTGAGTATGTGTATATATATATATATATATATATATATATATATATATGCATTATTTGGTATTCTGTAAGGAAGATTTGTCTCCTTCCCAATTTACTTATTTGCTCAATTATTTTATATCAGTATCCACTCATGGACGTTTATATTATAGTTTGAGTTACAATCCAATACTACATTATAATAAATAATCGTTACTCAAATTACTCCAGCTTTAGGCAATGGGGATTCTTTCAGTTTGGTTTTTGTGTCATTTTGACATCCCCTCTCCCCCTCAGAACCTTTTGCTTTTTGAGCACATTTTTACTTTCTGGCACTACAAGATGATCCAGTTTTATCTTGTATGTGACTGGTTTCTTTTACTGGAGAATAATAATCAAGATACCAAGATATGGGGCTAGGTGAGTTTATTATTATTGGGATGTCACTACTACTAGGCCCTCTCAATAGACAGCACTGGAAAACATGAATACTAACCTATGTATATGCACATATTTATAAATATTTCTATATGTACCCATTTGTATCTATATTAAGTAAAACATGAGTTTATACTGATGTATCCAACTTTAACCAAATACCACATGGATCATTTTAGTATACCTTTTTAATCGCCCAGTATATTAGGGTTCTCCAGAGAAACAGAATCAACAGGATAGATGCCTATATTCATATACATATAATATACATATATTTATATTTATTTATATATTTACATATGTGCGTATGTGAGAAGAGATTTATTATAAGGAACTGACTCACGTGACTGGGATGCTAAGTCCTGAGATCCACAATCAGCAAGCTGAAGACCCAGGAGTGCCAATGGTGTAGGTCCAGTTTGAGTCTGAAGGCTGACCAGGAGAGCTGATAGCATAGTTCTGAAAACCTATCAGTCTGAAAATTGGTAGACTCAAGACCCAGGAACAGCCAATGTTTCAGTTACAGTCCAAAGGTAATTTAAAAATGATTTCTCGTCTTGAAAATAGTCAGGTAGGTGCAATTCTGTCCTCCTAGAGAGAGGGCCGGCCTTTTTGTTCTTTTTGTTATTCAGACCGTCAGCTGTTTGGATGAGGCCCATCCACATTAGGGAGGCCAACCTGCTTTACTCAGTGTCCTGATTAAATGTTGATGTCTCCAGAAACACCCTCACAGACACACCAGAATAACATCTGATCAAATGTCTGGGCACCTTGTGACACATAAAATCAGCCATCATATCCAGTTTATTTCCATTACAGTCATTAACACAATCTACAATTACTTAGTTTTTGTATGTATTTGCTTACTTATTTATTATCCCCTACCATCAAATAATTCAAGTTCAATAGGCAGAGGTCCTGCCTGTTTCAACCAACTCTGTAACTCCAGGGCCCAGAAAAGTGCCTGCTAGGCAGTAGTGGTCAGTTGGTTGAATAAATGAAAAATAATCAATAAAAAAGTATTGGTTATATAACTTGCAGTAGAAATAATGAAGATAAAATATTTCAACACTACCCCTGGAACATGAGTAAAATCATCTTCCAGACCAAAAATAAACACATAATAATCCATCACTATACCCTGTTATATTAATAATCTCCTTGCATGCATAATCACTTGATATTGAAATGTTCCCCACAGGCAGTTCAAAGGGTGGTTGGTGTTTTTCCCCTGAAGTTTACTGTTGTGGAGTTTAATCATGTCCAAAATAAAGTAGCATATTTCTTTTTCGAGTTTCCTTTTCTGTAACATATATTACCCTCAGTCTCAGCAGTGTGCAGATCAGGGGAGAAGACAGACGGCAGGCAAAGGAAATTCATCATCCATCCTCATACGTGTTACCAAATCACTCAAAAAGCTTTTAATATCTAGGAGTCTTTCACTCCATAGCTTGAGAACCATTTCACCCAAAGCTACCCAACAAATTCCAGCACAGTTAGTTGTGATCTTGTTGGCTTAGCATTTTTTTACTTCATGCAACTACTTCTTCAGCTGCTGAAAAGCCTCATCTAAATCTGAAAATGAATTTAATAGAAGCTATAGCAGTATGTCAAGGTCCACCATGAAAGACAAAAAAAAGACTATTTGGGAAGGAATTGTAAGGGGGGTTTGCATCATAACTTCTTTCCACTTCCAAGTTTGAGTTTGGACATGCTTCGTCTTACAGAATATGGTGTAGGCAAAGACTGCCACTCTATTCATTGTGTCCTTCTCTCCAAGGGGTTGGAAGTCCCGCTGGGAACCCCCCACCTACTCATCCCCACAAAAAAGATGAGAGTAAGATGATGTCAGGGAAAAAAAAAAGAAATAGACAGATAAAGGATGAAACAAATATTGACTGAATGAATGCTCACTATATGCCTGGCAAATCATGTGCTTTTTTCTACTCTATGCGATTTTTTATTTTCTTTATTTTTCTAAAATTAATAGAGAGGCCACTTACATGCATATATTTTTTTGTTTAAAACTGCAAATACAACATAGAAGAAAAGTCAATACTAGGGAGGGAGTTGGGGGAGAGCAAAAGTACTTCCTGTGGCTTCTGGAATATTCTTCCATAAGAATATAAGTAAAATTTCCTGATATATGTGAGAGATGCTATCCTTCTTTTAAAAAATTTTAAGAGGTTGAACAAATTAAGGCAAGCCTGTGTAAATTTCCTGAAGTAATTTCTTGCTCATTTAAACCATTTTGTAACTCAGAGTCACGACACAACTGAGTTGGGAGGTGACATTTGGCACAACTGCAAAACCATATATAACAAAAGAGTGCCCAGAAGCTTCCTGCAATTAGAGCCAGATGCTCGTGGTGTGGCCCCCTTGTGCCCAAATTAAGCGCTTGGCCACTTGCACATAATTAGCATACCAAAAAGAGAAGCAAAACTAAAAGGCACTTTAAAGCAATGCGATCTATTACTATAATAAGGATATATAGCCCAGTTGTCATCAGTCAAAATGAACTAACTCAACAAGATAAAATCTGGAAAGAAAGCTGGTTTTCAGATAGTAGTTTTCAAAGCATACCACACCCAAAGAAAGGATGGAATAAGAACGGTCTCCTCAATAAGTCCCCTTACAGACTTTGCCTATATGGAAATGTACTTATTGTGTCTTCTCACATGACTGTCTGCAGCCTACATCTACTTATATCAAACTTCATTTGGCTAAATCATGTGGAACAACTGTTGAATTATGAGATATGTTCACAGGGAAGACGTTGTCAAATATCCAAGGAAACAGAAAGTACAAGCCACAATGCAGATTTTCTTGGCCGAGTCCTCTGTGTCTGCCATCCGTTTTCTTGTAATTGTAGGCGATTATCTACTCACCAGTCCATTCCCTGCCATTCTGAAGGGTCGGAAGCATTCTCATTTTGCCCTCGGAGTCATCCCACTCTACTCGTAGGAGGTCCAAAAATAGAAGGAAGCCTGAGTTTCTTTTGTTCCAATCCCTCTAGCAAAACATCAGTCACATCATAGCAAAGCCACACACCAAGGCAAAGCAAGAAACGAGCAAGGAGAAAAGAGCCTGTTCTCTTGCCACATCTCCCTGTACTGGAGTATTGTATTCACCAGTGGAAAATCATTTCTGAAGTTATGTTACAACTGTACATACCACTCAACAAAAAAAAGTCACCTTGTTTTCTGCCAGGTGGCATATTTCACACCAGAAACTTATATCCAGTAGACATTCTTAGCAGGTCATCTATATCCATGATCATACAGCAAAATTCCCAACAAATTATTCAGATTCCCTGAACAAATGCTAGATGAAACCCTTCAACCAGTGGCAATCTCAGAAAAGCCACTGTGCCACACATGGGTAATTCTGCATTCACTGAGTCTTTTTTCATGACATTTTATTTTTTGAAAAGAGCAGATATGTCTCACTGGAAATTCTTTCAATTACAGGTTTTAAAAAATAGATCCCTGTATTACTCTTAAGGCTTTTTCCTGTGGTTTAAAGACCTAAACAGGCAGATTCGAAATAATATTATTAGAAGATCAACTTGAGAACAAGTTGGAAATTAAGAGCCAGTAGATGGTTAATGTGTGGTGAATGAACATAATTTAACTTCCCCAAGTTGTATTTTCACTGCAAAAGTAACATGACCCCTATGATTTTGGCCACCTTACTAAAACACTCACTCATATATCTATTCTTTCTTTCTTACCACAAATATTCATTGAATGTCCACAAAGTGACCAAGAAAATGAATCTCAAGTGAAACTGAGCTGTGTTATATAATTTATTCTAAAACCTGTCCCACTCACTGCTACACTTGTACCCCACTCTCCCCAGAAAGCAAGCTTAGAAACCCCAAGCAAACTAAAATAATGTCACTATAAGACATTCAGAAGGTGACATTCACAGCACATCTGCAGAGCTGCAGAGAGCCTGGGAAGACTTGTTTTAGGGATGGACCTACGAACATTCTCTAAAATGTGTCCCAGGGCTCACTGAGATGAAAGGTGACTTGCTCCAAAACCACTGGGGGCTTATTGGGAGATGTCGCCACCTTCTGCTTCTGACTTAACTAAAGCTACTCCTGGGAATTTAGGATTTGAGTCTGATACAACCAAGAAACTGCTTGGAGAAAACAATGGTTTTAATATTTAATATTAAGAAGTTAATAGCATTTTGTTATGGAGCTAACTTGCCACCACCATTTCTAAGTGATGTAAGTTTATAATGATTTCACTCAAAATTACAGAGAAACATGAAACTTTAGAAACACTTTGCTCATTTAATTTTCTAAGAAGTCATAAAACATTTAAGTCCATACACTACTCCATTTGTTTAAATTACCACTAAATGTTGCTGGGCCAAATCCAGCTCACCACCTGTTTTTGTGTAGCCCATGAGTTTTTACATTTTTAAATGGTATGGGGAAATGTTAAAAAGAATACTATTTCTTGGCATAGTATAATCAAGAATACTATTTCTTGATTATATAAAATTCAGATTTGTGTGTGTCTATTGGGAAAGTAAGTTTTACTGGAAAATAGCCATGCTCATTCATTTATATAGTGTCTATGGCTACTTTTATGCTAGGAGACTAGCTACAATGGCCTTCACAGCCTAAAATGTTTACTATTTGGCCCTTTAGAGAAAAGGTTTGGTGACTTCTGCTTTAAATAATAACAACAAAAAAGTTACCAAGTGAAGACAATTTGGAGTCATGACAAAGTTGCTCTGCCCAATCACCACCAAACCTATTGCCACCCTAACTTGCTTTGACCAATAAATCTACCCATTTCTGCCCATTAGAAGAACCTTCCTTTTATAGGCAGCTGGGTAAAGAGGCAAAGAAAGCAAAGAAGAGAAAGTTGTCAAAAGGGAATCATACTTAAAAAGAGGTAGAAATGTAGGAAAAAAATGTGTGTGGAGAAGAAAGTTCTGGAGATTATCACCCATAGGGTCCACATTGTCTCCAAGACTCACTCTATAAAGGTTAAAAGCAAATACGAGAGCACAATGCCCTAAATGGCCTCCACCCCTTTTACTACTGTCTCAGGACAATCAGGCTTTGAGACAAATTGTAGAGCCATCATGCTTGCAGCCTATACAATAAAAATAAGATGGCTATTGCACTATGCAAAATGTAATTTACATATTTTAATCAGTAGAGAATCATTTATCTGTTCTGTAAAATGCAGGTTCATGTGTTTTAAGAATTAGTAAGCAAATGAAACAAAAACAATTCTAGGGCAAAGAAATTTCCTCATGATGTGTTCTTTGTTTACTTTGTCATTTTTAGTAACCAATAAAATACGCCAGTATGTACATTTAAATATTACACTTAAACATTGTTTTTCAATTATTCAGGCATGGTAATGAAGTCTCCCCTCAACTAGTCGTTTGCTATTAAACTACAGAGAATGTTGCTAGAGCGTTAGAGAGAAAGTCAAAGTGATGGCTCACCATGTCACAAGGTCATGCACATGCAGACATTTTTAAGCAGTGAAATGCAAATGCCTTGAATGATTTCAAACGACAGCATGCAATGCTGATAAAGTTTATGCTCTGATGTTTTCTTAACACGTTATCAAAATCACAGTCAATTTTCAATGATAACTTGTCAGCACCTCCCAGTGCATCAGCTCAATCATCCTAACAGTCAGTTCTGAAGGGAGAAATACTCCTTTCATGACAGAGCCCAGTTTAGAAAAGTAATGACCACGGAGTCCTCAAAAAGTTGAAGTTCTACAAATGCCTCACGAATAGGTCCAGAAGCTATACATTAGAAGGAAAGCCAAGACAAATGACCTGGTGTAGAATTCCCCTCTAATTCAAATGTTATAAGTTTCAGGTTTCTAAAAACACAGAAAAAAATGAAAAATAATCTCAAGTCCTCCTTCCTAGGAGACTCTGCAGTCATTCTTACTGCTCTGAGAAGTCCTGTTACTGCCAGCACATGGTAAGAGTTCAAAGACAAACCAATAAGAGGAAAGCTAATGCAAATGTTACACTAGTGAAAATGTCCAGGGGTCTAATACACCCAAAGGTATGTGGCCATGTGCAAGTCTTGAGCCCTTCCCAGGCAGGTGAGGCAGGCACATATCACTTGTCCTTTCCTCTGATGCTTTGAGTAACCAAGGAGGAGGAAGGAAAGTTGATGGACATCATGATTCCCTGTGACTGATACACAGCCACTACCCCTTCTTGACTGTCCCCCAGTGATCTCTGAGGCTCCCCCAACCTCTCACCTCCTCACAGTTCACATGGAATCAACAGGTGCATTCCAAAGTATAAACAAACAATGGCTGTCTGACCTTGAATAGTGCTGCCCTGTACTGGCCACATTTGAAAGCATCTCATAACTCCAATTCTGAGTAGACTCCAATAAAGACATAAATAAGACCCATGCTGAGGGACATCTGGAGGGTAAGTATGTTTACATGTAGAGAGATCATCATATCTCATTACACCTGATTTTTAAAATACTGATTCACTCACTACTTGTAATAACTAATCTGATCAGAAACTGAGATGGGTTCCCAGAAAAAGCAGGGAGTAAAAACCTAGGGATGAAGAAATATGGAAAGAGGAGTCATTAACTTGACTTGGGCGATGACAGATTGAAGGAAACAAGAGAGAACTGTGAGCAGTGAGCAGCTGAAGGTCCCATCACTTAACTGACTGAACAAGTAATAATAACTAGACCCAATATTAAAATGACACCCACTGTGTGCCAGGCACCATTCCAAGCACTACATATATATTTTTTTTTAATTTATATTTATATTTGTATGTATATGTATGTATGTATGTGTATGTATGTATCTATATATATATGTATGTATCTATATATGTATATATGTATCTATATATATGTATATAAGTATATGTGTATATGTATATGTATCTAATCCTCAAAATAATGTATAAGATAGGTGCCATTATCATCTCATTTTTGAAGATGAATTAACTGAGGCACAAAGAGTTTAAATTGCTCATCTAAGATAACACAGCTATTACTTTCCATTTACATCTATTTTTATATGTTTAGGAAGTGCAGTCTCTTTTACAGCAAGTTTAAAGTTTCCTATATAATACTTCGTCTAGTAAAGGTTATCTCTTCAAAGATTCATATCTTTTGGAAAACTACTAAAAACATTCATAAACTGGAATATAGTTTATGACGTCACCAACATCTCAAAATAAATTTGATCTTTGTTCTTGCATTTCACTAATTTTAGACCATACCATAAGAAACAAAGTAGAATTAGCTTTTACTTGTAAAATATCACTAATGCATCATCTTGGATATGTTAATAAATAAAGTCGATTCTGCAAGTAGGTAGGAAGGTAAATGCATTTTAATTACCTCAAATGTCTTCATTAACTTCTACTGCTAATGATACATCAATTAAGGTTTAAGTGTGCTGTAGAGGATACATCTGTTAGCTTTCTATTGGGTCATGTTCGCTGAGCATCACTGAAATCCTATGAAATGGGGAGGATTAGACTCCAGTTCTCAAAGAATTCTAATCTCAATGAGAAAAACAAGTAAAGCTAAGGTTTTCGACTCACACACACACGTTTCCTGACTCACTGCTCCTTGCTCTTCTCTGCCCCCATCTTCCTGTGAGCACCACGGATACATCACGGTAATAAACATTTCTGAAAGTGTTTGAGGATATGCATCAAGCACCACTGGTGGAGTCAATCTCCCATACATTTTTTAAACCTGCTTTGGTTCAGAGCCCAGGAGGGATGTGATAGTGATGCCCACTAATTAATCTGGACCGAAGGAGGACCAAATGCAGAGACCAGGGCAGGTAGGAAGAGCCATTTTAGCAGCTATCTCCTATGGTGGATTAAGGATGGGCACTCTCTTTAAAAGAAGGGCCAGACTTCAGAGGTGGAGTCTATTTTCTCTTCCCTTGAAGCTAAGTTGATCCTGTGACTTGCTTTAAACAAGATAATGCAACAGACATGTTACTTCCAAGGTTAAGCCTTACAAGATTCTTAATTTCTACTTTCATATTCTTGGAACCCAACTACCATGGTGTGAAAAGCACAAGCCACATGGAAGGAGAACTGGAGGCATCAGTTGGAAGCCCCGACTGAGCTTCCAGCCAGCCAGCACCAAGAACAAGTCAAACGAGTGAGCTATCTTCGATGTTCCTACCCAGTCAAACCTCTGGATGATTACGGCTCCCGATGTTGCCACTTGCACAGAAGAACCTCCCAGCTGACCTCAATCAACTCCAAGACTCTTTAGAGATAATAAATTACAGTTGTTGTTTAAACCACTAAATATTGAGGTGGTTTGTTATGCATTAAAAGATGGTCAAAACCTTTCCAAACCATCTTAAAGACCCAGGCTGAAACCAATTTCAGTTTCTGCTTACCCCAACCTTATTCAGGACAAGTCCAGATAGACCCAGAAACATCAAGATGGCTAGGACAGAATTGAGAAGAACATTTTCCAGTATGGTGGCCAAGACCATGAACCCTGGAGCCAGACTGAGTTGTATCCTGGCTTCACTTTTTATTGGATATGTACCTAGTAGAAATTACTTTTCTGTGCCTCGGTTTCTCTTTGTGTAAAATAGAGATAATACTCCTCAACTCATAGGTTTGTTATGAAGATTAAATATCAGTACCTTTATATGTAAAGCACTTAGAGCAGTGCCTGGCACTGAATGTGTTCACTAAGTGTTCAGTATCAAATCTCTTAATGACGTTATTTGTTCTCAATTCTGTTCTACATCCAAAAAACCACCTGCTCACACCTGTGGGATGGCTACATACTAGGGCAGAACGATACGGAAAATGAAGGGGAAGACCATTTATTCATGGTGCAATTCCTGTCTGATCCTACACCATGAGCCTGGCACTGAATGTGTTCACTAAGTGTTCAGTATCAAATCTCTTAATGACGTTATTTGTACTCAATTCTGTTCTACATCCCAAAAACCACCTGCTCACACCTGTGGGATGGCTACATACTAGGGCAGAACGATACAGAAAATGAAGGGGAAGACCATTTATTCATGGTGCAATTCCTGTCTGATCCTACACCATGAAGAAATGGATCTCTACCATGCCATGAAAGCATGAATGTGATAAATATTAACTCTGATTGGCCACACATCAGCAAAGAAGAAAACTAAGAATCAGAGTGAATGTTCAGTTTTTGGGTCATTCATAACGGAAATGTCAGACAGGTAGCCAAACTGTATCTGAGAACAAGCTATTCCTATGTGTAAGAATCCACACATTGGGAACTTTATAACTGATTTCCGTTCATTAAGAGTACCAAGCTTTATATGTATCTAATGTAGACCTGGAAAGTTATTTCATCTCTGGCATGATCTGAACTATCATTAACACATTCATATCAACTTTGTTTCTAAATATTATTCCCCAGTTCACTGCAACAATCAGATCAGGTTACAGATCATAGCAGTATTTACATATGTCATAATAAAATGTATCCTAAACGTGTTAGTAATACTGGATTAGTTTCTGGTTTGGGGTTCTTTTTGTGGGAAAGAGTCATATCATATATACAGCTTATGGAATTACCTTTGTTAAAATAGTTATTGATTTTCTAAAAAATGTAGCAAGAGACAGTAGTAATCAATTGTTTTTGCTATAGGATTAGGATTAATAAATAGCATTTTTTTCTGCAACCCTTTATTTCTTCTCTATTTTAAAATGGACATGAAGGACCTATTTCCATTTACTTCAAAATTAATCATTTCAAATGAATTAATATATATTAGCAATAAGTTAAAGTTTTTTAGATACCTAGTACTCTGTTTCAGCTCTTAAGCACCTGACCATAGCCCTTCTCATTGGACTGTTTACCAGAACCCCCAAAATCTCCCATTTTTTAATTTTCCCACATATTTCTATTCATAAAATTATTGTAGATCCAATTACACTACCCCATATTCTGGTCTTTGAACATGGTTCCATCTGTTTTGCAAGAGAACTATGAGTATGATAGATCCCTAAATTGATACCCAAGTAGTTCAATCAATTAGAGGTTCTGGGAAAATGTGTCAGGTTTGTACCTATCTTCAGCATGATAGCATCACTCATCCACATTAGTAATACTTCTTATTTCCAAATTATTCATAAGCCTCAGTTCAGCTTGAGAAAATTCATATTTTCATTTCATGCTTGATAATCATGCTTTAAATGGTGACTATCAGGGATGCAAATTAATTGCAAATTATATGAAGGATGTACAAATTAAAAACTATGAAATTTAAATTATTAATACAGTAGTAATTCAGCTTCCAGTTTCCTTCTGCAAACTCTAACAATTTCGCCTATGTTATATCATTCAGTACAAAATGAATGGCAAACCAAATTTGGTAATTTAGACAGAAACAGAAAACTAGATTTTATTACTTTTTCCATTCCCAACTTTTCAATTGTCTCTTCCTTTTCCTTTCATTACCTCCTTTGTCTCTGTGTCTTATGTGTGTTTAACCTTAGACCTTTCTCACTACCAGATCACATCAATTACATACACATTATTTTGCTTTTCTTTAAGATATAAAGAAAACACTTAAAATTTTGTATTTTACATTCCACCAGCGTATTTATACCACCATGAACAATTAAAAAAACAAAAGCCTATTTTTCCAGGACATTT
Source organism: Cynocephalus volans (assembly GCF_027409185.1). Lineage (NCBI taxonomy): Eukaryota > Metazoa > Chordata > Mammalia > Dermoptera > Cynocephalidae > Cynocephalus > Cynocephalus volans. The sequence goes on from NC_084461.1 coordinate 15,231,602, forward strand.
GTAAGTTTATGGGTACTGTGTTATTATGTGATTACATGCAAAAAGAAGTTTAAGAATATACACAGTTTCAGTAGTATTATTGAGAGTAGCTGTTGGGAATACTTCTGCATCCACTATGCAGTTGAACACACCAAGAATAAAAGTAGCCAAAATTTAACTGCGAAAAAACCTGGTATGAAAAAGAAAGCCTGGTTAAGTGAAGACTATTCAGATTAGAAATAATAGGTTCAACCAAAGTTTCCATACTAGTAAAGTTTTGCTTTACTTGCCTCTGTTTTCTATAAAGGGAGCCCATCACAGCTTAAATGCTTAAATTAGCAATATGTCATTAAAATAAATTGTGTAACATTTCTAATTAATAAAATTGATTTAAGTGGCGTACAAGACATTTTATCAATTTGCCCTCTTAGAAACAAAGATGGGTATAATTTTATCAATAAATAACAAATTAACAAAGGAAATATTTGATTAAAATGTCTTTTGAGTTTCTCAGATAAAGTCATGGCTTTCTCAAAGCACATCACTACAAATTCTAAATCTTGGTTTTACTGTGACTTACATAAAATGTTTTTAAGTAGCATAAGTAAATACACTTAAGTAATATACTCAATTAAAGGGCATTCATGTTAAAATTATTTCAGGAAAAATAAATGCCGTAACTATTTACCTGGCAAGGTTGTTTCATTTTAATGGCTATGACATGGTATCTGTAACAGCAGAGTTCACAAGTCCAGGAACCTCTCTCGCTGATCCACTTCAGCAGGCACAGCTGATGTGTGTACCGAACTGACCCATCACATCTGCAGGGATTTAACAGCTCACCCTAAGAGGAAAACAGCTCAGTATGAATATTTGTGTCTGTGTCTCTATTTTAAAAATCTAATGCTTGCTTTCTTTTCTTTCAAAGCCATTTACCTAGAAGGATACAAGCGTCAAGCTCTATACTAGAAAATAAAATTAAAATTTTATACCTCTGATGGGAATGAAACTAAAGTCTTAAAACTATTTCAAAGATATTGCTGAGAGTTATGACAGAAATGTTCTACCAACATACAAAATGTCTGCAAGATATAGCTCCCAGCACCCTTGGGGAAAAGCTGCACTATTAAATCTCTTTAATAACTTTTAAGTGGATGGTCAGATGCATTTCCTCTGCAGTTATTCTTAATCGTTGCTAAAGAAGAAATGCACGGCATCCCAGAAAGCAGCTTGCAATAACATTATGCTTTTATTTTTTCTAAATGTAGCATCATAAATATTGACTTAGTGCACTATATTCCTGAAAGCCTGCATATTCTTATACAATTTCCGTACTTTTGAAAATGTTAAACCTAATGTTTTCTCAGACCACACATTTTGTAGGAGAGATATATTATCCTTTCGTCTGTGTGATTACTCTCATGTCAATTTGCATAAACCTCTAATAGTGTTTATAATTTTAGAATTGTGTTTCTAACAAAACATAAAGAACATTGTTGGCTAAATAGCCTTTTTTCAAAGTACATTCCTGATTCTCTTGCAAAAACTGTAACATGCTTTTCACATCAGTGAGATTAAGTCAGCAAAATTCGTAGTAAGGAAATACCCTGCCCTTTTGGTTGTGACATGACTCACCCCCAGTTTGTATCCTAAGACTATCCGCCTCCAGATACCTTTGTAGAAAAGGGACTTAATCTTACAATCTACCGGTTTGCTTCTACGTACAAGCCAAAATCCACTGAGTAATTCACAAGAGATACTTACGGCATTATTAAAACACCTGAGGAACGTGTGAATGCAAAATCCGGCAAAGAAAAAAAGTGTAGATCAAATTAAACTCTGTACTTGCCACCGGGACATTTTTCTTTGCCTGCACACAGGAGTCCCTACTCACAAGGCAGGACCCGACAAGCCTCATAGGAATCGAACTGGGAGCGGGGTGCGCTGTCCGTGGTGCTGAAAGGTCGACGGTCGCGAGCGAGCCGCCCTGCCCGGCCGGAGCCCACCATGCCCGGGGTCCCGGCGGGCCTCACCTGCTCGGCGCCTTGGAAGCAGATCTTGCAGATGGGCTGGTGGTGCTGGTGCTGGTGCCCGGCGCGCTGGTCGCCGCCGCCGCTGCTGCTGCTGCGGCTACTGCACACCGAGCGCGTCTCGGGCTGGTCGCCGGCGCTCCGCCGCTCGCCCTCCCCGCCCGCACCGGCCTCAGGCTCCCCAGAGCCGCCCTTCCCCGCCGCCGCCGCCTCGGGGACCGCCGCCTCCGGCAGGCGCCTCGCACCTTCCCCGGAGTCTCCTGCCGCCGACCCCTCCTGGCCCGCGGGCGGCAGGGGCGGCGGCGGCGGCGGCTCGTCTGCGCCCCGGCGCCGCGGGGCCACTTCCCCCCGCGCTCCGTCCGGCCCCGCGGCGAGCTCGGCGGTGGCGGGCGTTGCGGGCGGCGACGGCAGGTAGCGCGGGGCCGCAGGAACCGGGGCCGTCTCTGCCGGCGGCGGCGGCGGCCGCTCGGCGTCCCCGCTCTCCGCCCCAGGACCCCGGCTGCCGCGGTGGCCGCCCTCAGAGCTCATGGTGCTGCCGCCGCCGCCGCCGCCGCCGCCCTCCCGCCTGCCCGGCTGGCGGGCCGGGCTCGGGCTGCAGCCAGACGGAGAGCGGAGCCGGAGGAAGCAGAGCGGGAGGGACGGAGTGAGCAGGAGGCCGAGGAGGGGGGACCGGGGCGCCGGGGCGGGGGGCGGGACGGGGAGGGACGCGGCGGGCTCGGCGGCGGCGGCAGAGGCGGCTGCTCCGCGGAGCCGCGGGCCGGGCTCTGACGGAGGCGGCGCCGAGCTCGGCTGCGCGTGAGAGGCGCGCGCGGGAGGGGGACCCGGGAGAAGTTGGGGGGCGGGAGGGAGGGGGTGGGCGGCGTCCCCGGGAGGGGGAGGGGGAGGGGCGGGGCGGGCGCGGAGCCGGGGGAGGCGCGGAGGGGACGGGCCGGAATCGGGGGGACCCCGCGGCTCGCGTCGGTTCCGGGGCGGATGACCCCTCTCCAAACGGCGCGGCGCTGCGGCTCTCGTGCGCCGAGACAGTGGGGGAGGGGCGGGCCGCCGGTCCGGAAACCGTTTACTGGGTGGGCGAGCGCGGGCGGCGGCGCGGGGACTGCGACCGTGGCTGCCCGGAGATCGCCGCCCGCGCTCCCAGCCCTCTCCCTCGGGGCTTTCTCGCGGGTCCCCGAGAACCTTAACACAGAAGTCTCTGGAACCTGTGTCCTCGCCTCGTCCGTCTCGTCCTTCAGTCCTCCCCGAGCCCTCCTCGCTACCTCCCTACGACTGAATATTCCAAGTTATTTGTAAAATATCTTGGTGCCTCAAAGGTAGGAGGGTCATTTCCCGGACTGAAACCTGGTGCCATGTTCTGTGGCTTCTGGTCACTTTTATCCTTGCCGTATAAAGGAAGCAAATGACACCGCCCTTACCGGGGAAATGTGGCTGCAACCTCAGACAATCCGTTTACTCTCCCCGAAGCCAATTTTCCTACAACTCTACCCCCACAAAACCTCTCTGGGACTCATCTTCGGGGCAGGGCTACAGTTCCCCCAGATCTTTTCCGGAATGAACTCCCTGAGCTGCAGGGAACTAGACGGAAAACCGTGTACACGCAGTAGTTTCCAAATTCGTGCAGTGAGAAATCGTCAAGTATTGCATTTACGTACTGCGATGTGTCTATCCTAATCAATTGTAGATTTCAGTGATGCACCACTTTGACGTCTTTGGCACAACTGAGTCGCTCTCAGGGCAATCATTTTTGGCTGCATTTCCTAACTGATGACCCAGGATTAGACAGGCAAAGTAACCTATTCAAGGTTACAGGACTTTTGAGCTCCCTGACTCCAGATTTTCCTGTTCAAACATCAACGATTTTTTTTTTCCAATCCTTTCTTCTGCCTCCTAAAATAGTATTGAAGTACACAGTGTGTTTGGTGACACCAATTCCCATTAATAGTCAGATGTTCTGAAAGGGTTGAGATAAACTACCAGCTTAAGTTAATTTTTCCTTTTTCCATCACGCGTTTTGACAGTAAGAGGTTATATTTGATTTTTTAAAAAGAAAAAAATAAAATAAGACTCAGCTCTGAAAGAACGTAGTAAAAAAAAAAAAATTCAAGAATGCTTTGTCACAAATGGTCTTGGATGAAATAGTTTCCAGGAATGTCCTCTAACACTTAACTCCCTCAGACTAGCTTATTTTTGGTAGCAGAGTGGCAGGCAGCAAGTACATTTTTAAAATAATAATCCCTGAATGCCCTAGGAACTTATCACGCTGAAGAAATGTGCTAGTAGATATGCTTTCAGTTTTGGTCTCCTCCTGTCAAAATGACATGGCGCAAGTTTGTATACTGCCACAGTCTTAAGATAATCAAAAGCCTTAAGATAATCATAAGCTTTGATCATAAATTCTTGAGTTAAAAGATGTCCAAGTTTGTACAAGATCCCCTAAATAATTCAATTTAAGACTCGTAAATTTCTACCAGCTGTGATAAAATTCATTATTATTTAAAGGACAGAATGAAAGTTATGGGTTCTGTATAAACAATGTAGAATAATTTACACAGCAAAGTAACATGGATAAAGGAAGAAAAGGCCACAAGACACACATCTATGTGTCTTCTCAGTTATTGTTTCTGAAAAATAATTAACTCCTGTAAGGAAAAATTAAATTTCATTGATATGGTAGGTAACCACATAAAATATTATTTCCCAGCTTCAATGACCTCCAAAGCTGACCCCTCTCTAAAAAAGGGAAACTTGTTCATGATCTTCATCAAACCTAGTGAGTCTTCAGTAGATCAAGGAAAAATATGTTCTTTGTGACTTTGACTACATCCTTTGTTGGAAAAATATAGAGTAATGGAGAATACAGAAAGAATGAATCACTTAGCTGCTGGCACCCAAGTGGAAGAGGTACTGGAGACACAGACATGAGGTAAAGAAGAACAGAGCGCTGACAGCCACTGACAGCCACCAGTAACTCATGAGCATTCACCAACTAAAAAATGAGTGAGAGGAAATGCAGTTTTATCAAATTGGAGCATATATCGAAAAACACATCAAACCTGCTTCAATCTATATAAATGAAGAGAAAGATAAAAAATAATACCATACCACCAATGCTTTCTCCATTTTCATGCCTCTCCTTCCCACACTCCCCACACACAGTAAAAAGTTCTCTTCTCCAGGTGAAATGTTTCATTATGATGGTGATGCAAACACTTTAGATAACAGGAGTTTCTCGAGTTGAATCCAAGGATGGGGGAGAAGTGGGAGAGGCACAGGCAAGAATGTCCCCATAAGTTCTTTGATGATATAAATGGATATCGGTAGGGTATTCTCCTTGAACTTCCCTAATGACCACATTCTGGAGGTGTCCCCTGGAGTGACCTCAGGGACAGAAGGTGAGATAGGAGACAATCCAGGCTACACCAGGTCAGCATGCTTTCAAAATTTTCCTGAAGCTGGACTAGGTGTGATGACCTTGATATGCCTTCCAAACAACAGAAGTTAGCCCGGGAGCTCTTTAGAACTGCTTTTCAATTTTTTTTTTTTTTTAAGTTTAGCTCTTAGAGATGTTCCAAAAATTGTTCCATTGGCACCTTCGAGGTACATTTATTTGTCTTATGGCCACAGAGTGCCATACAAAGAATTCTCAGTTGCCTTCAAATATCTGAGAGAAAAAAAAATTAAACATCTAAGTATGGTATAGAGTAACAAGGTATGCTGTATGTGTGGGAGGGTGATTATTAAAGACGACAGTGAAGTACAGTCTGTGTATTACCAGTACTCCATGCAGAGTGAATGTTGTGCTCCAGAACGGAAGCAGTGTCAGCACCATACCAAGACAACTGAGTACACGGCTTGTATTCTAACCCCTCCGTTTAACTCCAGATTGATATGTCAAGTTGTATCCTTCACAGACACTTCGAACTAACCACATTCAAAAGCAAACAACATCCCGGAACTTCTTCTCAGTCTTCATTACGCCAGTAAACCAGTTGTTCATTCATACAGTTATTCAAGCTAAAATCCTTGCAGTGAGCCTTGACTTTATTTTTTACATCATATGCTCAATGTGTATATATATAAACTCTTGAATGTACTTTCAAAATATACGCCAAATTTCATCACTACTTCTCACCTCCATACCTACCATTCCAGTTCAAACCACCATCATGGTGAACCAGGACTATCAAAATAGCCTCCTAAACGTCCCCCTGCTTCTTACTCTTGAATCCATCTCCTACAGCCAGGATGATCCAAGTCAAATGTAAGTCCATTCATACCACCCACCTGCTCAGTACCCACCAATGACTTCCCATCACACTTAGTGTAATTACAAAAATCTCAGCATGCCCTGCAAGGCCTCAGTCCAGCCCCTGGCCACCTCTGTGAAGACATCTTCATACCCTCCCCACAATTCCACCTGCTCTCCCTGTTATTCATTCCTACCACATTGACCTTGACCTTACCCAAGTACACCTCCTCTTCACTCTTCTAGTTACCATGGCTCATTCACTCAGATCTTTATTCAGAGGCACCTCATCAAAAAGACCTTCTTTTAACCTTCCTATCTGAAATAGAATCCTCCACTCCCATTTTAATCCTAGCCCAGTTTTACTCTTTTTCATCTCATTTTAATTCTCAACATTATGTATTTACATATTGTGTGTATTTTGCTTGTTTTCTCATCTAATACCTTCAACTGGTACTCTGACTACATCCAAGACAGTTTTGTTCACTGCTCTGTTACCAGTGCCTATAAGAGTGGCCAGCCAGGCAATATTTATTGAACAAACATATCCAGTCAATCCAGTCAATCCGGTCAATCAAGCAGGTAATTATTCATTAGCTTCTGTGTTTAAGGCACCGTGCAGCTGGTTAAATCATAGTTCCCAGGTGAGAATGCAATCTGTAGAAAGATGAAGGATGCAGTCACAACATTTTGGTGCACTGTGTGTAATGCAAAATGTTTTTTTCATTGTTTAACTGAATTAACCAAAAGTATTCTGTTCTTTTAGTAATTTGTAGTTGTTGCCTAATTAGTCATTTGCTATCATGTCAGTGAGGTCAAAGTCTTAGATGATCTTGATGTCATGTTCATCAAAGACACTTCTCAGAAATTTGAAAATGCACACCACTGCTCTTAAGGGAGCCAAAGTGATGGAGTATGGATGGATAAAACCCATATCTGACCAATCTCGTTGATCACCCATTGTGCACCCCACCCCCACCCCCCATGATTTTACACTACACAACATTCTAGGGTTTGTCAATTCTACCCTGAAGTTTGGTACCATTCTTTTCTTCAGTCTTTCCAGCTTTGCCTCCTGCATCTCCCCATTGTTTTCTGTCCCTGCCAGCCTTTCTACTCATAAGGGCTTCCAAATCTACCCCTACTAGGTGCCTTGCTCCACATCAACTTAATTTGACCTGGTATTTTTCCCAGAACCTAGTATCTTCTCTGAAAACTCACTGATACCTAAGTTCTTGATAAAAATACCATCAAAGCTTACTAATTCCTACCAAAAGCACTTCTTTCAAACTCCCCCAAAATGTTTTGAGACCTTCAAAATGTATCAAAATAGTATCTTTTTTTTTCTTTTTTCTGACCGGTAAGGGGATCACAACCCTTGGCACGGTGTGGTCTGCACCACACTCAGCCAGTGAGCGCACCGGCCATCCCTATATAGGATCCGAACTCACGGCCTTGGCACTACAAGCACCTCACTCTCCCGGGTGAGCCACGGGGCCGGCCCTCAAAATAGTATCTTAACAGCATGTTTAATTTGTAAAGAATCATAGTGCATTAAAAAAAAAAAAAAGCGTTGTTTTCTCCCTTAGTCTCCCCTGCCTTGAACCTTGAAATCGCAGAAGTGCTTTGCATATGGAAGATGTGAAGTCCTAAAAACACATTGAATGACTATGTGCACAGGATATCCTAGACCCACCTGACAACTGGGATGCAATTGAATCAGCATGACCCAATGGGGCCACTCAACCTTTAGAATGATCTCAAATAAAGTCAGACCTTACTCCCCTCAGCTGAAAATCATCTATTTTTTTTAACCAAACTCACACATTAAATGCAGTTTTTATGACCTTTATTATAGTATGCCTTCTATTGTGGGATTAGGTTTGCACTTATTTGGGCTTTTCCCTTTGTGCAGAATTGTAAGCCACTTGCAGTTTGAGTCTATCTGTGTTTAAATGACACTTTTTTATTTGTTTCTCTTTTTTTAACATTTAAATAATTTTCTTTTTAAAGAATTTTTATTTGTATTTATTTCTGTGGGATACAGTATGTTGTTTCAATACATACATATATTGCACGATAATTCACTTAGGGTAGAGAGCATAGTTTTGTACCCGTTAGTCCACCATTTGTCCTCCCCCCACCCTCCTCTCCTCCCTGCCTCTGGTAACCATTATTCTACTCTCTACTTCTATGAGAACCACTTTTTTTGTATTCCACATATGTCTGAGATCACGCAATATTTGTCTTTCTGTGCCTGACTTACTTCACTTAATATGATGTTTTCCAGTTCCATACATGTTGCTGCAAATAATAGTATGTTATTATTTCTTTTTATAGCTGAATAGTATCCCATTGTGGAGGGGTGTGGGGGGGGGTGGTGGCACAGTTGTTTTATCCATTCATTTGTTGATGGGCATTTAGGTTGATTCCATCTCTGGGTTACTGCGAATAGTGCTGCAATGAACATGGGAGTGCAAGTGTCTTTTTGACATACTGGTTTCATTTTCTTTAGGTATATACCCAGTAGTGGAATAACTGGGTCATAAGGTAGATCTATTTTTAGTTCTCTGAGGAACAACCATACTGTTTTCCACAATGGCTATACAATTTACATTCCCACCAACAATGTAGGAGAGTTCCCTTTTCTCTGCATGCTATCCAGCATTTGTTGTTTTTTGTCTTATTGATAATAGCTATTCTAACTGGGGTGAGATGATATCCGATTGCGGTTTTAATTTATATTTCCCTGACGATTAGTGATTTTAAGCATTTTCTCATGTGCTTGTTGGCCATTTGTAGGTCTTCTGTTGAGAGATGTCTTTTCAGGTCCTTTGCCCATTTTTTAATTGGGTTATTTGTTTTTTGCTGTAAAGTTGTTTGAGTTCCTTATATAGGTTATTTGTTTTTTGCTGTTAAGTTGTTTGAGTTCCTTATATATTCTGGATATTAGCCCCTTGTCTGATGTGTAGTTTGCAAACACTTTCTCCTATTCTGTAGGTTGTCTATTCACTTTGCTAGTAGTGTCCCTTGCTGTGCAGAAGCCTTTTAGTTTGATGTGATCCCATTTGTGTATTTTTTGCTTCAGTTGCCAATGCCTTTGTAGTCTCATTCAAAAAAGTGCTGCCCACTCCCGTTTCATGTAGTGGTTCCCCTATATTTTCCTCTAGTAGTTTCATAGTTTCAGGTCTCAAAGTTAGTTCTTTAATCCATTTTTAATTGATTGTTGTGTATGGTGAGAGATAGAGATCTAATTTCAATCTTCTGCACATGGATGTCCAGTTTTCCCAGCACCGTTTACTGAAGAGGCTGTCCTTTTCCCACTGTGTATTCTTGGCACCTTTGTCCAAAATCAGTTGGCTATTATTATGTGGGCTTGTTTCTGGGCCCCCTATTCTATTGCCTCAGTCTATTTCTGTGTTTTTCTGCCAATATCATGCTGTTTGGGTTACTATATCTTTATAGTATATTTTGAAGTCAGGAAGTGTGATGCCTCCAACTTTGTTCCTTTTGTTCAAGATTGCTTTATCTATATAGGGTTTTTTGTGGTTCCATACAAATTTTAAGATTTTTTCTCTATTTCTATGAAGAATGTCATTGGTATTTTGATAGGGATTGTGCTGACTGTGTTGATTGCTTTGGGTAATATGGACATTTTGATGATGTTAATTCTTCCAACCCATGAACGTGGAGTATTTTTCCATTGATATGTGTCCTCTTTAATTTTTTTACCAGTGTTTTATAGTTTTCATTGCAGAAGTCTTTCACCACCTTGGTTAAATTTACTCCAAAGTATTTCATTTTTTTGGTAGCTATTGTGAATGGGGTTATTTTCTTGATTTCTTCTTCAGCTATTTCATCACTGGAGTATAGGAAGGCTACCAATTGTTATGTGTTGATTTTGTATCCTGCCAGTGTACTGAATTAATTTATTACCTTTAGTAATTTTTTGATGGAGTCTTTAGGGTTCTGTATGCATAGGATCATGTCATCTGCAAATAGGGATAGTTTGACTCCCTCCTTTCCAATTTGAATGCCTTTTATTGCTTTCTTTTGCTGTATTGCACCAGCTAGAACTTCCTGTGCTATGCTGAATAAGAGTGGGGAAAGTGGGCATCCTTGTCTTGTTCCAGATCTTCGAGGAAAAGCCTCCAGTTTTTGTCCATTCAGTATGATATTAGCTGTAAGTTCATCGTATATGGCCCTTATTGTGCTTAGGTATCTGAAGCAAATAGTTCATATGATGGCTAACAACAGCAGGAGCTCAGTAAAAGTGAATTAAATAAGTAAATATTAACTGAAATCTTAATTCAAAAGAATTATTGTTTACGTTTTTAAGTTATTGATAAGGTTTCATACAAATAATTTAAAGATAGCTATGTTTCCATGAAGTTTGGGTGGAGAGCAGAAGATTAGTTTACTATACCAAGAACTTGCTAGATTGAGAGAAACCCTTCCCAATAAAGTGTTGGGAAGGATTTAGCATTCCTAAGGATCAATCAAAGACTGTAACAAATACAGTGAAATGTTAATGTCAAGCTTCCTTTCTCTTCCTGCTTTCCCTGCCCACTTTCCCCCAGGATAGTGACCTTACCGCTCCCCACCCCAGGCACCTGATCAGTTTGACCACCGTTCTGAGCAGAGTAAAGATCTGGAGTAGGAAACATACAAGGATGCTCTGCTGGAACCAAGCTTCAGCTGAGGGCCAGCCTAAATCCTGGCTGCTATAGGGTCCCTACCTCTTTCATGAGGCTTCTGCCTTAGAAGAGTCTTCCTTCAGACAAGAAGAGGAGGCAGCTCCATGTTTATACCAGACCACCATTCTCACCCCCCACACCCCACCCACTCCTTTTCCAGAGTTTAAAAATCCCAGAAAAGGACAACAATTGGCTGATCATCGTGAGCTGCTGACCGGTCACCAAAGACCCCTTCAAAAACATTATATAGTTGATGTGAGTAAAAAGCAATTCCTCAAAGGAAGAGAAACGACACATGAAAAAATGCTCAACATCACTCAGCATCAGTGAAATGCAAATCAAAATCACATGGAGATGTCATCTCATCCCAACTAGACTGGCCGTTATCAAAAAGACAGTAACAAATGCTGGTGAGGATACAGAGAAAGGGGTACCCTCCTACACTGTTGGTGGGACTGTAAATTAGTGCAGAAATTATGGAAAACAGTATGGAGTTTCCTCAGTTACAGATAGAACTGCCACATGATCCAGCAATCCCACTGCTGGGTCATACCCAAAGGAATGGATATCATTATGTCAAAGGGATACCTGCACTCCCATGTTCATCTCAGCTCTATTTACAATAGCCAAGATATGGAATCAGCCTAAATGTCCATGCGTGGATGGCTGGATAAGGAAACTGTGGTATATATACACAGTGGGATACTACTCTGCCATAAAAAATAATGAATTTATGCCATTTGCAGCAATGTGGATGAACTTAGAGAAAATCGTGTTAAGCCAGGCACAGAAAGAGAAATAACACATGTCCTCACTCATAAGTGCGAGTTAAAAAATAAACAAACAAACAAACAAAGATACAGCAATCACAATAACTCTCTGAACTTTCAAAAGGAGAGAACAGAACTGTGGCCACTAGAGGTGGGAAAGGGGGAGGAGGAGTTCACAAAAAATTGGTAAAGGGCTACAAAAAATTATCACACTGTGTAATGTTGAACCTACTAATTATCCTGATTTGAGCATGACATATTGCACACAGGTATTGATATTCAACACTGTACCCCACTGATATGTACAATAAATTATGTTTAAATAAATCAAAAACAAAAATAAAAAAGGAAGAGAAATCTTGTTTCCAGGGGAATGATTACTTGACAGATAAAAAGAGATGCCAGCTATCCCCACATCTCATAATTGGACCTCTAACCTATACGATTTATGATACTTGTTAGCTTCTTCCCCCTGTCCAGCGGAACTTCCAAACCTGCCCCCTCCCAAGCTAAGCCAACAACATGAAACTGCCCTCTAGAAGATACTGAATGGTTATTGAAATGGAAAACCAAGAGTTATAAACTGCAGCTGTACACAGGGCTTCCTAAATGCAGGAAATATTGAATAAATGGGCATAAACAAATACAATCAAAGAAAAATAATAGTTTATACTGTGGGCTTGAGCCCAATATGCTGGTGTATGTTGTGTGGGGTGGATGGGTGGATGGGAATTCCACAAATAATGAGTGTCATCAAATATGGATTGAGTGCGAAAAATAAAACACCATCTGTTTCTGTAATTAACAATTAGCAAGTGACAATTTTTTGGTAATGCACTTCGACAGATATATAGATGTACCCAACCTTAGAAAACCCATAGCACAACTAAGAAGATAGGCACATAGACACAAACATGTTACATAGATTGAGTTAGGGTAGTAGAACTAAAAGTGTTACAGAAGTACAGAGATATAAGCAAGCCTGCACGGGAAAGATGATTCACTGCAAGAAAACTTCTCAGAGTGGCTCACTTGACCTGGGGTTTGAAGGCTAAATAGGAGAATGCCAGGAATACTCCATCTCAGCAACTAACAAAATCAAGAAAACAGAGAAAGCTGCTGTGGATTTTAAACTTAAGTATAAGGATGATCTACAAAAACAAGGCTTAAAAAGAATATGATTCAAGTTCATAAGAAATAATGACAGTAAGTCAGATAAAAATGTAAGTGTTAAGGAGGACAAATCTACTGCATATTAAAATACTATAACACAAGCTCCTTCTGTTGAAAAACATCACTGTAAGAATAATTTAGATAGACCATTCAATTACCAAGAAGTCCCTATTTCTAGACCATTTAATTACCAAGAAGTCCCTATTTCATCAAATGCAACCTAGAGCCACCCGAGAACCAGGAAATAAGCACATCAGCTTCTAAAAGACCACCACAGCTCCCCCTCCCCCAACCCTGCCACACATACGCACAATCACATTAAAACCCACTTACTAATACTTACACTCTTCTGTTAGGTGAGCCCACTAGACCTGTTATCTTTGATTTTAAATAAAATCCTAATAAATATGCTTACCTAATTTCCCTGCCCTTCTCTCCTCCAAAAGAAAGCAGACTCAACAATTAAAAATCTCAACAGTCAGAGTTCGTTTCAGAGCAAACAGCTCAAACACAGTTGAGTAAGCCACTGCAGGTGTCATTGCCTTGCAGGCTATCCAGTCACTTGTGTTCATAGAATGAAGGGTGGTGAGTCTCCAAGAAAAGTTTATAGTTTGAGCCATGTCTGTTGATTTAACCTGTAAAGGATGATGAGCACATGTTGAGAAGATCCCCTTTCAATATTGTTAACATATTTAATTACAAATTTTTACCACTTACAATAACTAGATGAAAAGTTTTCTTATTCTCTGGGAAGCCCCCTGCACCTCCCTCCACCCCACACCTGGCAGGGGCACCTGTGAGCTTGCGCAGTGCCCCTGAGGGCACGCGCCATCACTGCCCTCCTCTCCCTCCCTCCACTTGTCTTTCTCCACCAGCAGATCGTAAGTCACTTGAGGGCAGGTCATTTATATTCATGTAACATTTATAGTTTGTCCCCAGTGCTTAGTGCAAATGCCTTGGCACATAATGGGTATTCAAAAAAGGCTTACATGATGAACAAAGGAGAATGAAGTGATTGTAACACTTTTAAAGAAGATTTATATGAAAAATGAATGAGCTTTCAACTACACGAACGTTTCTTTTGCACTTACCAATGATAGCTAAAATTGATTGATCATTTACTGGGTCAGGCTTTGTTCCAAGTACAAGTGTGTTCATTTGTTGAATCCTCACCTATGAAGCAGGTACTATTATCCTCGTTCTACTGAGGAAGACAGTGAGGCCCAGAGAAAATGAGTTGTGCCCATTCAGGCTGCTGGTAAGTGACAGAGACCAGTCTTGTTCTCAAGCCCATGCCCTTATTCATCATGTCATATGCCTCCTGTGTCATTTAATTCATAGCAGACCAAAAAAGAAAAAAGAACTATGCAATTCATTGCTGAAAGAGGTGGTTGAGATCATTTATGTAGCTTCACCAGTTTGCAAAAAACCTCGGTGGTTGCACAATGTCGTGAATATACCCGATGACACTAAATTGTACACTTAAAATGGTTAAAATGGTCAATTTTATGTTATGCATATTTTAGCACAATAAAATTTTTTTTAAATCCTGGGTTATATTTCTGTGATGCTTTATCCAGACTCTCCCTGTTTGAGTGACTGGTGTATAAGGAGCACCTAGAATCTAGGTTCCTATAAGCCTCCTAAAGCTCTCTTGTATTTGCCTTCCGTGAGACCTAAACCCCAGCACTATTGCCGCTTCTTGTGTTTAAAGTGTTTTGTCAACGTTACAATGGATCTCATCCTACCTCATATTCCACCCAAGTAAGTACCAATATGATAATGAGGATTCTGGAGCATGTGTGAGGCTGATTTACCGTCTCATTAAATATGCAGAATGAAGGAAATCACTTGGACTCAATGCTACAACTCTTGAACTCCCTCCACCACAAGAAAGGCAGCATTAGAGAAAAGATTTCTTTACACCAAGGTGTTGGCACTGGCTATGGAGCCGTTGTGAGGCAGGGCTTTGGTTCAGGGCTGTATGCTCAGCGCTCAGCACCCAGCTCCATGAACAGTGGGTGTTTAGGCACAGGAGATGCTGAGTAAGTATTTGTGGAAAGAGTAGTGATCTGCTCTACTCCCTGCTTTGGGGATAAGCTGCTTTTTTCTCACCTCAAGCCTTTTGAGTAGAGCTTTGAGGGGTCCAATCCATTCAAGGAACTTCTTAGCAATGGGGAGACACAAGGAGCTAGTTTGTGATTTACTTGGGAGTAAAGTAGATACTCCTGACCAAGAAATCCAGAGAGCCAGAAAAGAACTGACTGCTTTGGGGTTGGAGCCAAGAGCTTGCTGCTGTCTTGAGTCTGCCTGAACTTCTGGTTTGTATGTCAAGGGATTCCTGAGCATTGAGCCTCACTCAAATGTGAGCCATGCAGCAAGGATAGTCAGTGTGGTATCATCTCCATTTCTGTACAGGTGGGACCCTTGATAGAGCAAGTGAACTTCAGCAGTGAGAATCTGGATGGACATGAAATGTCTAATGGCCATGGGCTGGGAAGAGAATCATTAGGGACCATCCAGAATTGAAATTTATCTGTGCAGGTCAAGGGAGCAATGGGCCAAGCAGGGAGCCTCCACAGAGCTCAATAAAGTAGGAAGAAGTGAGCTTTGATGAGTCCCACTTGGCTAACCCAGCTTTAAGCACACATCAGGCGCAGAAGGGACAAATCCGTCCAGCAAGTAAGAGTTGTCATCTGCCCTTACCTCGCCTCTCTTTCTCCATCTTTGACCCAGGTCAGAGTCTGGGCTGTGGGGGAAAGGGGAGCAGGCAGAGAGCAGAGAATAGAAGAGCCACCCCCACCCTTTCCCCTGCAAGCTTCCTTCCAGAAGTGTGCCCATGCAAGAGGGTAGAGGACAGTTTGATTTAAACAAGTTTGAATGTTTGATTGTTGTCAGGTATTGGACATTCTAATTACCAAACCAAGACCATGCCAGTAAAAATGATTGGGACAATTACCTGAAAATGAGCCAAAAAGCTGTGAGACGTGTGCACTCTTCATCCAGGATAGAAAGGATTAACCACCATCACTCCGAGTGGTCAGGAGGAATAAAACATGGATGTGTTCGTCACAATCCATGCATGTCACTCTAGAGCCATTTTTTTTTCTGCAGTACATGCCAGCTACATTTACTAAAAAATCATTTTCTAGAAGACAGACAAGTTAATATGTGGTCTTGTATGGGAGAAGAGATTTCATTTCTCACCCATCACTAGATTCACATCTGAGATCCCAATAACAAAAGACAGATGAGGAGAAAATCATACAAGTTTATTTAATATGAGTTTTATGTGACATAGGAGCCTTTAGAATAAAGACTCAAAGCAACAGGGAAAGCTCTGTTTTGTTGCTTGGGTTTGATAAAGAGGTGGATAGTCGTGGAGAAGTACAGTCATTAAAATGCAGGACGATGCAACGGTAACAAACTGGGGAACTTAGCAAGGCCTGTTTGTTCAGATTCTTCTCTGTGTCCCTGTCTCTGCAGAGACAGGGACATTCCTCTTCTCCCAGAATAGGGAGGGCTTCTCTCTCATGAGGATCTTACGACCTGCTTTAGAGGAAGGTCAGAGAATTCTTTTATGACCTGCTTTTGGGGAGAAGGGTGGAAGAAGATCAGAGAGACCTTCCTGCTTCTGCCATTTTCTCAAATGCCAAGGTGCTGTATTCTGGGGTAGCATGTCCTGAACCCCATTGGTCCCTATTCTCACCTGTACAGGTTACCTCCTGCTCACCCAGGAGGACAAACAGACTCCAAGAACCAGGACACAGGGCTCTATGACTGGATACCAATAAGCAGGGGGCGATACTGGTGGTGTACTGAAACCTCCGAACCAGAAATTTTTAATTTTTAAAGGACTCGGGGGAGAGGAACCAACAAAGAAGAATGTGCGATGGAGATGGTACGTGGCCTACAAAGCCTAAAATATTTACTATCTGACCCTCTACAGAAAAGGTTTGCAGGCCCCTGCTTTAAACAGCCCTGAAAGGTATATATTAATGTTGCCAAATTACAGAGGAGGAATCTGAGGCTCAGGGAGATTAACATGCCAAAGAAAAGAAAATATTCCATTCCTGAACCAACCTAGCAAAAGGAGATGTGATTGAGTCCCAAGAGAAATGGGTGGCAGGGAAAGGACCAGACTGAAGGGGAAGGAAGGTAAAGGAGCCTTTGGAGGTAAACTCGGCTTTCATCCACATTTCACATTTTGCTCCTGAAGAGCAAGGAAGGTTGGGATGGGGGCGTGGGGGGGGCAGGGGTTCCATGTCTGACCTTTTGAGATTGATAGAAGAAGATATCACCACACTCTCAAAATTGTTTTTTGAAGCCACTGACAGAAAGAAAATAACAGGAATGGAGGGTCATTGAATTGAGTAAGTGTGACATTTCCTAGGCTCTTATCTGTGTGCTGTCTGAAAAGAAAATATCCTACCCTGAAGGGCCTATTCACTCTCATGTTCCAGAGAATAATTCATTTATAAACTGTGATCGAACATGATGATATAAGCCTGAAACTCATCCTAACTCAAACGAAGCAACTTTGTCCATCTCCACCCCCCACCCCCAGGGAACATTTGGCCATGTCTGAAGTCATTTTCTGGTTGTCACAACAAGTGTGGTTGACATCGAGATGGGTAGAGGCCAGAGATGCTGTTAAACATCCTACAATGTGCAGAACAGCTCACCACAGCAAAGAGTTGTCCAACCCAAAACTTCCATAGTGCCAAGGTGGAGATTTATTCACCCCACCTGAAATAATAGGAAAATTCTTCCCAAGAGATGACTCAGGATAAATAGTTACATTTTTTAAAAAACACCACTGGAAGGGAAATGATAAACTAAACAAAGAAAGGTATTCTGAAAAAAAAGATTCAGAAGATAAAAAGAATAATAATAAAATGAGAATTTAAATATTAGAGTTTGATTTTTTAACTTGAAAGTTGTAGAAACAATTAGGAAAGAAGAGTGTCCAAAACTAATTGGACAGGCTATGCATAATACAAGAACATATGCTAAAAATAAAAAGCTAACTAATTTGAAATAGATTAAAAGTAATGCATATGTAAGAGGTAAGCCATCACAAATCATTGAGAGTCACTTTCTTTCAGCTTATTTTTCATTTTCTTCAGTGCTCTGAACAGACTTCCCACTGATTTCAAAGATCATTTTGGTCGAGATTAGCTTTATGAGCTAAAAATTAGACTTTAAAAAGTATCTATCCCCAGTAACTCCTAGAATATAGGGACATGCTTATATAATTTATGCTGAAATCCATGTTCTAAACAACGACAAACATTTTAATAATAGTAATAAGATGATGCCTGTATTTCTAGGAGAGGTGATAGTGATAAGAAAATTTGACTGATTAGGAAAATGTAATTCTACTCAAGAACGTTTAAAACCAAAAACACACACAGAAGAAATCCCCAATAGTCAAAGAGATCGTGGATAGTAACTCTGACAGATTTTTTGCCTGACCAAACTTCCCTTCTAGGTCCATCTGTGCACTTCCTTGTAAAACCCAGTTTTAGCAAAGAACCCTGCTAAGTCAGTTTAGCAAGAATCCCCTTCCCCTGACATCTGATCACCCTCTGTAGTGGATTGAGTTATGTTCCCCCAAAACTCACCAAGACTTGAATTTTCTCCTAAGTTTTATAGATGAGAAACTCATCCCCCACTGCGACTGTTAAGAGGGTGGGAAATCCTATTATGGTAGGAGAAAGGTGGAGCCTTGAAGAGGTGATTGGATTGTAGGACCGTGCAGTAGTGAAAGGATTAAAAATGGTGGTCAGGAGCGTGGTTCTGAGGGTTTTAAAAGAAGAGGAGAGACTGTCTCTCTCTCTCTCTCTCTCTGCTTCCACCATCTTGCAATGTGAGACTGCTGGGTCACTGTCGCCACCATCAGATGGATTTTGGACTTCCCAGCCTCAAAACTGTAGGCAATAAATTTTGTTTTCTTCTAACTTACCTACTTCCAAGTATTTTGTTATAAGCAGCAGAAAAAGACTAATATACCCTCCATATCTGATCATCTGATCAGGTTCTTCATCCTCTACCATTCCCTGAGCGCTATCTGATCTTTCTGACCTGCCTTCAGCAATTGTTGTTAGGTCATAGAGAGAAATTGGTTAATGGACACAATGAGTACATTTTGTAATGACATATATGCCAACTATCCTGATTTGAGCATCACATATTGCACACAAATACGGATAGTCACTCTATCCCACAAATATGTATAACCAATTGCTTCAATATAAAAAAAAAAGGAAAAAAAAATTGTTAGGTCAGTTTAGCCAGAATCCCCCCTTCTCCTGATGTTGACCCTGACTCTGCCTTTTGACCATAAATTCCCACTTGCACATGCTGTGTTGCGAGTGGAGCCCCATCTCTCTCCCTTACTGCAAAGTCCCATTGTTGTGGTCCCTGTACTTTTCACAATGGTCCTGAATAAAGTCTTCCTTACTGTGCTTTAATAAGTGTCATTGAATAACTTTTTCTTTAACACTCTTAAACAGATTTTTTTAAAAACCTTTAATTTGGCATTGCATGTTTTCATATTTTATCATTTACATATGTTATTTGTTGAAATTTTGAAAAATAGAGAAAATAAAATAGAAATAGATAAAGGAGACTCCTAACTCTGCCATTCAGGAAAACCAAATATGTGCATTTGTAGTAAAGTAGCTTTTCTCTCTATTCCACAAATCCCTTCCTTGGAGGGGGGTGGATTTTTGGTAACAGGAGGAAAAGAGCCACAGAGTCTGCTTAGGAATAATAAATGCACCAGAGGTAGGGTCGAAGAAGAGTGTGCCAGGAGGGGCAAGTTAAATCTGGCAAATGCTTTCTTTTTGTGCTATAGATGCTTCTCTCTACAAGACCAGAAAAATTAGAGGTCTCTTCCCCCAACCCTTCCACTCTCAGCTGGGGAGTAACCTGGAAGGAACCGATGACTAATTATAGACCCTAGCAAAGACTAGAAAATAACCTAGAAGAATCCAGCAAAGACTAGGAAGCCTTACCATGGGTTTTGGTGGGCATATGAGTGAGTGCCAGAGAGGAGAGACTGACCAGTGCCTAAAGGAAGGGACCGTTAGGACCAAGAACATCCCTAGCATAATAAAGAAATCTTTTCGACAAGCTAGTCTTTAGGAGTGCATATTCAACTGTCAGAAAGATTTCCTTTAGAGAATTAAATAAGTCTTGTAGCCCTTGCAAGCATTATGGCTTAGCTAAGGGAATCCTACTCAACAGTCTATTTTGATAATTTTTCATGTCTTTCTAAAACATACTTTTTAAGGGTGAGACAGTGCTACATGACGTGGTATTACCATTTATTGTTTTTCTCTTAGGTCGTTTAGGTTATTTTGTTCTCTTTTCTGTTTTTGTTTTTGGTTTTGAATGAAAGAAGGGGAGGCCCAGGGCTATTATCAATAATGTTTGTATGAGCATCAGTAAAGAAATTTTTCTTTGCGTCTTTCTGATTATTTCCTAAAGAAAAATCACTGAAGTAGAACTGATGGGCCAAGCAGTAGGAAAGGGGGGGTTTTTTCCCCCAAGAAGAAGCCATAACTGTATTAATAATAGAAACTACAAATTTTAAAACAAGCAGCAGTTCACTGTTTTGAAACACCAAAATGAACAAAAAAAGAAAGAAAAGAGTCCTCGTTTTTGGATGATTACATTTTTAATTCCATAATAGCATTTACCATATCATTACTGTTGCTCTTCAGAGCTCAGACTGTCTTTGATCTTGACCCATGTCCTTGAGACATGACCAGTTCTATGTCCTTAACTTCCACGTCTGTTTCACTAACCTCCTCCTCTTCACTCTCCTTTTGTGCAAATGGAGTTCCAGATGGCTTCACCTTGAACTTTGAATGTCTCAGTAGCTGGTAGCTGTGATAGGTCCTTGACCTTGGCTTCCCCCAAAACTATTTCAAGCTTGAGCTCTTGTAGACATTGGGCTTTGGGATAACAAAGAGGATTTTCTGGGGTTTCCTGATGATGACTGTAGGAACTTCTACAACCCGTCGAAGACCCAGGGTGGACATGGCCTTCCAAGCCTTCTTTTCACTTCAACGTGGGTCACTTTACTGGCCCGTTCTTCACCTCTCGTAGTTGCAGCTGCAAGCTGGGCTTGCTGTGTGGTCGCCTCTGTGGAATCCTGCTCCTCCAGCTGTGGCGCTGATTCATCAATGTCAGATTCTGTTTCACTCCCTTTCTCAGCCTGGGCAGTGGCAAGTCCTGCTCTGTGGCAGGGGCAATTTCTATGGCTGCACAGGACATTTTGTGAGGGGAACATGGAACAAAGATGGCAGCAGAAAGAGTATGAAGGTTTTCGCGACTTTTGATATCATTGCCAAATAGCACTATAAAAGGTAATCTGAAATTACATTAAATGTTATTTTCCAAAATACCTTGGATATCATCCTTTTAAAAGCTGTAGAGTCATCTGTATTATGAATGTACCTTAATTTATTTATCAGTTTAGGTTGTGTCC
Source organism: Cynocephalus volans (assembly GCF_027409185.1). NCBI lineage: Eukaryota > Metazoa > Chordata > Mammalia > Dermoptera > Cynocephalidae > Cynocephalus > Cynocephalus volans. The sequence goes on from NC_084461.1 coordinate 15,252,994, forward strand.
TTTGTTTCTTACAGGATATTTTTTCTCATGAAAAGGTTTCTAGAAGTGGAAATTTAAAACAAAAGATAGCCGATGTCGTTTAAATTTTGATAGATGCTGCCCAATTACATTGCAGACTGGTTTATTACTTTATCTTCCAGCTATATTGTTTCCCTCCACTTTCAACAGAATAGGATATAATCAAGATTTTAAATTTTTTAAAATCTAGTGTGGGCAGAGAGAGCACATAACTAGAGTCCTCTGGTTTTAATTTGCAAAATTCTGGCAACCATTGTTACTTTCTTTATCCACCTGCCACAAGGTTCATGGTTGACATCACTATAACAAAAGACAGATTAACAAGAGAAAAGCATAACAAGTTTATGTAATAAAAGCTTTACGTGACAGGAGGGTCTTCAGACGTGAAGAACCAAAGACTCAGAGAAAACTGTTCTTAAGAGCAGTTGTGCAGAAGTATGCTGTTATTTTATTTGCTACTTTTCAAAGATTGAAGTTTTGATATAATTGATTTAATTTCGGCTTTTCAAGATGGCGGCGGCTGCGGCGGCTGGCGCGGAGTAGCTGAGGTGGAAAAGGCGGCCACTGGGACTCAGGCAGCCGGAAAACTTGTGGTCCTTCCTCTCGCCATCTCTTAAGGGAGGACTGCTGCTGCTGACCGGTCGTGGGGGGTGACCGCCACTTTGCCCCCGGCAGGAGAGGCTGCCTCATTTACAGACAACAGCTTTAAAGTGTGGAGCAGGAAAAGAACTGTTTCTTAGCTGCAAAAGTGAGTCTCGAAACAGGGAACACGGCGCCAGGGCTGCTGTGGATGCAGCCAGGATCCCGGAGGCCGGGGCCGCACTGAAGGCGGCCAGCTGCCCTATTCAGGATTCGAGGTTTCAGGCCGGCATTAAAGAAGATTCCTGGGAGCGCCCGAGCCGCGCCGCGACTGAACAGCCTGAGGCTGCAGCAGCCGAGAACTGGGAAAGGCGGCAAACCAGAGACAGAGAGCGAGCACCCGACCTGGCACAGCACTGTGAGTGATCCCTGGCACAGCTCTGTTCGGGGGGTGGATGCCCAAGCGGCCCCCGCCTGCACCACCAGCCCACTCACCACCGGTGCTGCCTCCATTTTCCCAGGTGCGGGCAGCTCCGCCCTGCTCGGCCATCACTGAGCCCTCCCACTTGCTGGCCTGGCGCCAGGCTTTCCGGAGCTTGCGGACCAGCCTTGGCTCCCACTCCCTCCCCGGTTCTCTGGCAGGGCTGGTGGCGGAGGGCGTCCCGGGCCAGTTTCGGGAGGGCAAGGAAGTACGGGCGGGCCGACTGTCACTCCACCATACCCTGGACTCCGGCCCCAGGTAAACTCCCTGTTACTGGGAGGCAGATACCATCTGTGCGGCCACCAGTTTGGAAAAAAGCCTAACGAATTTCTGGTTGGGAATAGTGTGGTAGGAGAGTTCCCAGGTCCGCTTGAACCTGCCGGAGACCAGGCTGCAGGTGGGCGCTAGACTCGGTTTATACTGGGGGGATACAAAGGTGAACAAGACCCGAGAAAGATCTACATAGTGCCACAAAGGCACCCAGAGAGACCGGTCGTCTGTGCCCAGCAGAAACCTGGTAGACTTCCTGGGCGAGGCGATACCGAGCAGGGTCTTGAAGGCCCAGCTGTTAGACGAGGGGTGCAGAAGACACGCCCCAGCCCAGCACAGTGCGCACAGAGTGGGGAGACGTGCGGCCAGGGAGGCGGAGACTCGACAAAAACCACACACCCGGTGGGGTCGCTACTGCACGATCTAACAGCCTGGGCCAGAGCACACGGAACAGGGAGAAGTCCTGCACAGGAAGTGAAAGCTCAACAGAGATCACACACCCTGTGGTACGTGACCCACCAGCCCAGCAGAGTCCAAGCTGACCAGAAAGGTGGCTCACCGGAGAAGCCCAAGACCCGAGGCAACCACACACACAAGGCACTAGAGGCCAACTGAGCAGTCACAGAGGGAGCCATACCAAATTGGCAACCACAGCAACATCCTAGTTAGTCATTAGTCTCAAACCGGTGGACTGTGAAACCCCCGGCCACAATGAATAAACACCAAAAAAAAGATACCAGAAATACAAAAAATCAAGAAAGTACACCACCAAAAGTTAATAAATCTCAAACTCTAGATCCTATAGAACAAGAAGCCCTTGAAATGACTGACAAGGAATTTCGAGTGATAATTCTAAAGAAACTGAATGAGATACAAGAAAACTCAGCTAGACATCATGATGAAATGAGGAAAAGTATACAGGATCTGAAAGAGGAAATGTACAAGGAAATCAATGTCCTGAAAAAAAATGTAGCAGAACTTGCTGAACTGAAGAAGTTATTCAACGAAATAAAAAACACAACGGAGAGTTTAACCAGCAGGTTTGTCGAAGTTGAAGAGAGAACCTCTGAACTTGAAGATGAGCTGTTTGAAATAACACAAGCAGACAAAAAGAAAGAAAAAAGAATCAAGGACATTGAAGAAAATCTGAGAGAGATATCAGACAACCATAAGCGATCAAATATCCGAGTCATGGGTATTCCAGAAGGGGAGGAAAATGGAGATTCCATTGAAAACATATTCAACAAAATAGTGGCAGAAAACTTCCCAGGTATAGGAAAAATCACAGATCTTCAGATCCAGGAAGCTCAACGATCTCCAAACGTATTCAACCCAAAAAGGCCTTCTCCAAGACATGTCATAGTCAAATTGGCAAAACTCAGAGACAAAGAGAGAATCTTAAAGGCTGCAAGAGAGAAGCGTCAAATCACCTATAAGGGAGCCCCAATCAGGTTAACATCAGACTTTTCATCACAAACCCTAAAAGCTAGAAAGGAATGGGATGATATTTTCAAAATACTAAAAGACAAAGATTGCCAGCCAAGAATACTCTACCCTGCAAGGCTATCCTTCCGAAATGAGGGGCAAATAGTATATTTCTCAGACAAACAAAAACTGTGGGAGTTCACTACCACAAGACCACCCTTACAAGAAATCCTCAAGGGAGTACTGGGTTTGGTTCCTGAAAAATAACTACCACTGCCATAAAAACCCAAGAAAAATCTAAACCCGCTAGTATAATAAAAATGGCATTCATGAAGAGAAAACAAGCTAACAAAAACACTATCTACAACCTAAGGAACCAACAAACACAGAAAACAAACAGTAAATCAGAAAGCAAGGAACAAAAGACACTTAAGACAACCAAACACCCAATAAAATGCTAGGAATAAATCAACACCTTTCAATAACAACTCTTAATGTAAAAGGCTTAAATTCCCCAATTAAAAGACACAGACTGGCTGACTGGATCAAAAAGCAGGACCCAACTATATGCTGTCTACAAGAGACCCACCTCACCCATAAAGATTCACACAGACTAAGAGTGAAAGGATGGAAAAAGATTTACCATGCAAACAGAAAAGAAAAACGAGCTGGAGTAGCTATTCTCATATCTGACAAAATAGACTTTAAACTAAAAACCATAAAAAGAGACAATGAGGGACACGACTTAATGATAAAAGGACTGATCCATCAAGAAGACATAACAATCATAAATATGTATGCACCCAATGTTGGAGCAGCCAGATTTATAAAACAAACTCTGTTAGACCTAAAGAAGGAAATAGACACTAATACCATAATAGCAGGGGACCTGAACACCCCACTGTCAATATTAGACAGATCATCTAGGCAAAGAATCAGTAGAGAAACACAAGATCTAAACAAGACTCTAGACCAATTGGAATTGGCAGATATCTATAGAACATTCCACCCAACAACCTCAGAATATTCATTCTTCTCATCAGCACATGGATCATTCTCCAGGATAGATCACATATTAGGTCACAAATCAAGTCTCAATAAATTCAAAAAAATTGGAATTATCCCATGTATCTTCTCAGACCACAATGGATTAAAACTAGAAATTAATAACAAACGAACCTCTGGAAACTATACAAACACATGGAAATTAAACAGCATTCTACTTAATGACATATGGGTCCAAGAAGAAATAAAGCAGGAAATCAAAAAATTTATTGAAACTAATGAAAACAATGATACATCATACCAAAACCTGTGGGATACTGCAAAAGCAGTATTGAGGGGAAAATTTATTGCATTAAACGCTCACTTCAGAAGAATAGAAAGATGGCAAGTGAACAACCTAACACTTCACCTTAAAGAACTAGAAAAACAAGAACAATCCAAACCTAAAGTTAGCAGACGGAAAGAAATCATTAAGATCAGAGCAGAACTGAATGAAATTGAAAACCAAAAAACAATTCAAAAGATCAACGAATCAAAAAGTTGGTTTTTTGAAAAGATAAATAAAATTGACAAACCATTAGCATGGCTAACAAAAAAAAAGAAGAGAGAAGACTCAAATAACAAAAATTAGAAATGAAAAAGGCGATATTACAACTGATTCATCTGAGGGCCGGCCCGTGGCTCACTCGGGAGAGTGCGGTGCTGATAACACCAAGGCCATGGGTTCGGATCCCATATAGGGATGGCCGGTTGCTCAATGGGTGAGCGTGGTGCTGACAACTGATTCATCTGAAATACAAGGAATCATTCGAGACTACTATAAACAACTATACGCCAACAAATTTGAAAATCTGGAGGAAATGGATAAATTTCTGGACACACACAAGCTCCCAAAACTGAACCGTGAAGACGTAGAAAATTTGAACAGACCAATAACAATAAAGGAGATTGAAGCTGTTATCAGAAGGCTCCCAACAAAGAAAAGCCCAGGACCAGATGGATTCACAGCAGAATTTTACCAAACATTCAAACAGGAATTGACACCGATTCTTTACAAACTATTCCAAAAGATTGAAACGGACGCAAATCTCCCAAACTCATTCTATGAAGCAAACATCATCCTGATACCAAAACCAGATAAAGATATAACCAAAAAAGAAAACGACAGGCCAAAATCCCTGATGAATATAGATGCAAAAATCCTCACTAAATTACTAGCAAACAGAATACAGCAACACATACGAAAAATTATTCATCACGATCAAGTGGGATTCATCCCAGGGATGCAAGGTTGGTTCAACATACGCAAATCAATAAATGTGATACACCATATTAATAAACTCAAACACAAGGACCATATGATCATCTCTATAGATGCTGAAAAAGCATTTGATAAAGTTCAGCACTCATTCATGACAAAGACCCTCTATAAGTTAGGTATAGAGGGAAAGTATCTCAACATAATTAAAGCCATATATGCCAAACCCACAGCCAATATCATCCTGAATGGGGAAAAGCTGAAAGCTTTTCCTTTAAGAACAGGCACTAGACAAGGATGCCCACTCTCACCACTCCTATTCAACATAGTGTTGGAAGTACTAGCCAGAGCAATCAGAGAAGAGAAGGAAATAAAGGGCATCCAGATTGGAAAAGATGAAGTCAAACTGTCCCTGTTTGCAGATGACATGATCCTATATATCGAACAGCCTAAAACCTCTACAAAAAAACTGTTGGAATTGATAAATGATTTCAGCACAGTAGCAGGATACAAAATCAACACTCAAAAATCAGTAGCATTTCTTTTCTCCAATAGTGAACATGCAGAAAGAGAAATCAAGAAAGCCTGCCCATTTACAATAGCCACCAAAAAAATAAAATACTTAGGAATTGAGTTAACCAAGGAGGTGAAAAATCTCTATAATGAGAACTACAAAACACTGCTGAGAGAAATTAGAGAGGATACAAGAAGATGGAAAGATATTCCATGCTCTTGGATTGGAAGAATCAACATAGTGAAAATGTCCATACTACCCAAAGTGATATACAAATTCAATGCAATCCCCATCAAAATTCCAAAGACATTTTTCTCAGAAATGGAAAAAACTATCCAGACATTTATATGGAACAATAAAAGACCACGCATAGCCAAAGCAATGCTGAGCAAAAAAAATAAAGCTGGAGGCATAACACTACCTGACTTTAAGCTATACTACAAAGCTATAATAACCAAAACAGTATGGTACTGGCATAAAAACAGACACACTGACCAATGGAATAGAATAGAGAATCCAGAAATCAACCCACACACTTACTGTCAGCTGATCTTTGACAAAGGCATCAAGCCTATTCAGTGGCAAAGGGACTGCCTCTTCAGCAAATGGTGCTGGGACAACTGGATATCCATATGCAGGAGAATGAAACTTGATCCATACCTCTCGCCGTATACTAAAATCAACTCAAAATGGATTAAGGATTTAAATATACACCCTGAAACAATAAAACTTCTTAAAGAAAACATAGGAGAAACACTTCAGGAAATAGGACTGGGCACAGACTTCATGAATATGACCCCAAAAGCACGGGCAACCAAAGGAAAAATAAACAAATGGGATTATATCAAACTGAAAAGCTTCTGCACAGCAAAAGAAACAATTAAAAGAGTTAAAAGACAACCAACAGAGTGGGAGAAAATATTTGCAAAATATACATCTGACAAAGGATTAATATCCAGAATATATAAGGAACTCAAACAACTGTACAAGAAGAAAACAAGCAACCCAATTAAAAAATGGGCAAAAGAGCTAAGTAGGCATTTCTCTAAGGAAGATATACAAATGGCCAACAGACATATGAAAAAATGCTCAACATCACTCAGCATCTGGGAAATGCAAATCAAAACCACACTGAGATACCATCTAACCCCAGTTAGGATGGCTAAAATCCAAAAGACTATGAACGATAAATGCTGGCGAGGCTGCGGAGAAAAAGGAACTCTCATACATTGTTGGTGGGACTGCAAAATGGTGCAGCCTCTATGGAAAATGGTATGGAGGTTCCTCAAACAATTGCAGATAGATCTACCATACGACCCAGCTATCCCACTGTTGGGAATATACCCAGAAGAATGGAAATCATCAAGTCGGAGGTATACCTGTTTCCCAATGTTCATCGCAGCCCTCTTTACAATAGCCAAGAGTTGGAACCAGCCCAAATGCCCATCATCGGATGAGTGGATACGGAAAATGTGGTACATCTACACAATGGAATACTACTCAGCTATAAAAACGAATGAAATACTGCCATTTGCAACAACATGGATGGACCTTGAGAGAATTATATTAAGTGAAACAAGTCAGGCACAGAAAGAGAAATACCACATGTTCTCACTTATTGGTGGGAGCTAAAAATTAATATATAAATTCACACACACACACACACACACAGACACACACACACACACACGCACAGAAACCGGGGGGGGGGGGAAGAAGATATAACAACCACAATTATTTGAAGTTGATATGACAAGCAAACAGAAAGGACATTGTTGGGGGGGAGGGGGGGAGGGAGAAGGGAGGGAGGTTTTGGTGATGGGGAGCAATAATCAGCCACGATGTATATCGACAAAATAAAATTTAAAAAATAAAAATAAAAAAAAAATAATAATTGATTTAATTTTACCTTGTATTTTTTATTGTTTTCTATTTTTAAAGTTGTAAATAACCTTTGGAGTGCTACTTTGTCTGAACCCCAGTTAGCTTTTTCTTTCAATTCTAAGTAGAATGTAATCTCCATTTTAATTTTTTTCTTTAACTCAAATAGTGTTTTCTTTTTTAGTGGTTTAAAATTTTCCAAGGAAGATATATTTAAGGAAAGACCATACTTATAACTGTTTTTTAAAATTTCATTAAGCACTGGGGATGTGACCAACATGGTTTCTATACTTTGAAATACATATGTAAGATTTTCTATGCATCTGGTATTTGTGGTGAATATTTGTAATTTTTTCATAGGTGTTTGAAAATACTGCATGTTCTTGTTTTGTTTGGTACAAAGTCATGTATATCCTCACTTGATTTTTGTTTACTGGATACCCTGATTTCTAGATAAATGTTAAAATCTCCCCATAAGTCTGTTGAATTTCTATTAATTTAGCTATATATTAATTAATACAAATTATTATTATTAAGCTCATTTTATTACAGCTATTATGTTCATAATTTAAATTTTATGTATAAAAATATATAGTATATTGTTGATTTATAATGATATGTACTGTACAGATATAATTTTATATAAATATAATTGCTATAATTAATATTAATTAAACAATCTGGTAATAATTAATATTATTAACAATAATATATAAATAGTATATTTATGTGTAGACACAATTTAATATAAAATATAACAATAATTATTATTAATATTAAAGTATAATTATAATTAATTATGATTAAGCTCATTCTACTAGGTCAGGATGACTTTTTAAAAATTCATTTGTAATACCATTTCTATTTATTTATTTATTTATTTATTTATTTTATTAGTATATCCATTGTTACAAATCATACTTATTCTTTATGCCCCTTATCCAATCTCCCTCTTCCCCTCCCTCTCCTCCCCCTCCCCCCTCTAATAACCATACATTTGTTCTCTCCATCTGATAGGTTAACTGTTCCTCTGTTGGTCTGTTGCCTGGATGATGTGTCCAGTACTGAGACAGGTGTGATCAAGTCCTCCCCTATTATCGTAAATCTAATGCTTCTTCTATTACTCTGGAGTGTGCTTTGTGGGGACAGAGGACCTCTTCTCTCTCTCTTTTTTTTTTTTTTTTTTTGGTCTCTGCTGGTGCCTCTCCTTGTGTCAATGCAGTTGAAAGTCTGGCATGCCATCTGCATGGTGGCCGTGACTGCTGTTATAGAGACTAGCTGCTTTTGCTGCAGCCATGGCAATTGCAGTGATTATGATAGGCTACCCGCGTGGAAATGGTGTTTTTGGTGTGCTCTTTGCCTGGTTGTTGCAGGGTTCAGCTTCCTCTGATCCATACCTCAGGACCCCTGCAGAGCCCTGGGGCTGTGGCAGCAGCTTGCCTAAGGATGACTTGCATTTGTTTAGTTTAATGCTTTCCTTCCATGTTGTTATGTTTACTCAAATATTTGGAGGTTCTTAGCTGTGTTCACCCTTTGAGATGATGTTCCGGATGGATGGCCTTGGTACTGCTGTTCCATGGCCCAGGGAAGAAGAGCTCTTTCCAGGGCAGGGAATGCACAGCCAGGCTTTTGTGGTTGTGTTGAACTGGGGAGGGGCCGGGGGCTGGTGCTGATCCTGGCAGAGCCTCCAGGATCCAAATCTTGGATCTTGGGACCTTGCATCTCAATAGTCTTCCACCTCCAGCCCAGGGCCTCCTGAGTCAGAACTTGCACTTGACACCAGGGGCCTGGAAATCAATTCAGAACCAGCTTTTCTCTAGGGGGTAAGTTGGGGACAAAACAGTTCTGCCCCAGATGTTGCCTTTCCGGTACATGGCAGACCACCATAGCACATGCTTTCCCCCAGGGCTGCTAGTCCCAAAGTTTCTTGGGGAGAAACCAATTCTTTCAGAGCTCAAGTTACAGTGTGTTGAGGTTGTGGGCTCTCAGCTCTGTGGGCATTTGCTATCAATCTATTTTCAACTGCTTTATATGCTCCAGAATCTCCTATTTTATTACGCCACTGGCACCCCCACTGGCTTTCCAATATCTTACGGATTTACTGAGTATTTCTTATTTTATTTTAATAGGATTTGAGAAGGGAAAGTGATGACTATGCCTTTCATTATCTAAACTGGACCAGAATTCAAAAGCTCTTTATGTAGTAAAATTGCCTAGGTTTAAAATTGGGCTCCATCATTTACCTACTGTACTATTTGAAAAAATTACTGTGCCTCAGTTTCCTTATCTGTAAAATGTAGATAATAGTACTTACCCCATAGTATTGTCATACAGAACACATGTTTAGGATACTCTATAAATTCTAGCCTATGTTATTATTATGTGTCATATATATTGCAAAAGTTTCTATACTTAGAAGTTGTCCTTTGCTTGTAACACTGTTTATGTGTGTGTAGATACAGGGCTGTGTGTGTATTTATCTTTATGCTTTTCAGTAATAAAAGCCAGCACTTACATAGTGCTTACCTTGTACCTTTTAAGGACTTCACATATATTAACGCATAGTTCAGAATAAGAAATCACAATGGAAATTAGAAAATATTTTGAGCCAATAATGAAAACACAACATCATAAAACTTATGGGGTGCTTTTTTCTGTTATGTTTCCTAATTAGCTATTGCTGGTGTCTTAAAAATGTTTTTGTTTCTGTTCATTTATTTTGAATTTAGTTTCAATACTGAGCAAAGCCTCAGGCAGAGGGCTTATGAGCTATTGCTTTATTAGGAATCACCATTCCAGGGAACAGGAATGAGGCATGAGGGAAGTGAGGCAGAGGAGACCAGAGAGTCCTGTGAGCTGGCGCTAATGAGACCGCTGCCCCTGAGCCAGCTTGCTTGATGCATGGGACCCACCCCGAGGATCTATATAAACTGCACCTCAGGATGGCTCTACTGGAAGGGGGGTGAAGGTGGAAGGTAGAGTGCGAGGAAGGGAAAATATTCTGTCTACCAGCTTCTATCTTCTTCCTTCCCTCTGGGACACTAGCCCCTCAATTCCCAGCCTCGGCAGAAATCCAACTCAATAAGCTCGCAGTTCTCTGGGAACTTGGCACCTCAAGTCCAAGCTGCTTCAGAAGTTTCCGATGCCTTCTTTTTTCAGTGCATCCAGCTTTTTTGGTTGTTCTCACTGAGGCATTGGTCTGCTACAAAGCACTTCAATGAGGGAGGAAGTGATGGTTCACCTCTATGTTTTGATATGTGATTTTTTTTTCATTGATATTTCATGCTAAACAATTGTTAGTTTTAGTTTTGGTTGCTTCTTGAGCTAAAAATCATTGAAAAGTATGTTGGAGTCTTTTTAAAAGCTAGTCTTCTATTGCTGCATAACAAATTCTTTAAAACTTGGAGGGTTAAAACAGCAACATATATTATCTCACCTTTTCTGAGTGCCAGGAATCTGAGCACATCCCGGTGGGGTGCCTCTAGATCAGGGTACCCCAAGCTGCAATTCAGGCGTCAGCTGGGACTGCAGTCAGCTCAAGGCTCAGCTGGGACAGGATCCACTTCCAAGCCCATCATGAGCTTGCTCGCAGGATTCAGATTTTCCTCTGAATGTTGAACTGAGGGCCTCAGCTCTTCCCTGGCTGCTGGCCTGAGGCTGCCTTCGGTCCCTTGCCCTGTGAGCAGCTACCCATGGCAGCTTGCTTCATAAAACAAGCAAGTGAGAAGAGGCAAAGAGAAAGAAAGAGTCCAGCAAGAGGGAAGTCAGCCTTTGGTAACTTCGCCCTGGAACTGGCATTCCGTCACTTTTGTCGCATTCTGCTTGTTAGGATCAAGTCACTAGGTCTAGCCCACACTCAAGGGTTTTTCTATGTTTGAATAATCCCCCCGGGATGAGGAAGAGTCTGTGTCCCTCTACAGAAAGTGGGCATGGCAGATACCACCTTCTCACTGTCTTCCTAGTAGCCTGGATACAGGGTAAGGGCTTCGAGAAATAGGCACATCACACATTGTTATTGGTGGCATAATTTTTATGCAACCTCTATAAAAGTTGTCACTATCTATTAACATTTAAAGTGCATGTACCTTTTGCCTCAGCAGTTTCACTTGGGGTCTTTTATCCTGCAGACATGCTTAAAGACAATGTACTAGACTATTAATTGCAGCATTTTCTATAACAGCAAAAGACTGAAAATCGCCTAAATATCCATCAGTAGGGGAATGATAAAGTAAATTGTAGTGCATCATGCAATGGAATACTGTGTGACATTAACAGGTTAATCTTGTTAACTACACAAGATTAACTCCAGTTGTTCTAATGTGGGATGATTGGCAAGTCATAATGGAAAGAGTGGGAAAAGAAAACAAAGTGTTGAGTAGTGTTTATGTCACGTTATCGCCTGAGTGAGAGAAAGAAAAAGACACCTGCCTAAATGCTTGGGTGTGCAGTGAATATCTCAAAAGGATACAAGGAGCAACTAATGTTGTTGACTTCTGGAAAAAGCACTAGGGGACAGGTGGGCAAGGCTGGGATATAGAGCTACTTTTCACTGTCCTTTTGCAACATTTGATATTTGAAGATATGCATGATTTCAAGGATATAATAATTACAGCTTTAATAAGGTTGTACTAATACAATTGCCCATTTCTCAAGTTATAGATGCTGTTTCAACTATTTCACTCTAATGGTAAAAATTGAGCCAGGAATGTGACTTTCTCACAGTTTTTGATCCTAAGATTCCCAAGCAATTTTATAAACTGAATAAAGGCTATTTTAATAAAATAATTGAAACAAAATTGTTTCCAGAGGTATCTTGGCAGTAAATTCATTACATAGCAAAATAGTTTGAAGAGTAAGGAACCAATGCTCAAGTGTTGGTCCTTTGAAATTAAACTTGATTCAGAACTTGAACTGATTACTTTAAAAGAGGCTGTCTCGTCAAAAGGATGTGAGCCCACGTGTCCACACATGTGGAGACCCACAACGACACCTGCTACCTTCTGCGGCTTCCTCACAGTGTGTTGGTCCTTTGATCTTTGTTCCAAAATAATTTCACCTGTGTTGATGATTTCACATAAAGAAATTAGAAATTATCATAGTCTTAATCATGTATTTTCTCTCTTTTCCTTTTACCAGTTAAATTTTATTGCATTTTTTTTTTCATTCAAGAGGGAGCTTTCTCTTCATTAAGACTGCTGGACTGAGTTCCTAATGTGCAGTTAATCTATAGCAGTCTTTAAAATAATATGCCAAGATTTTAAAAGGATTGGAGTTTTATGAGTAAGAGTGGCCGCTTCATTTGTAATACTGCATTTAGGACAAAATTAAGAGGACTTTCAATCGTTTTTCTCTCTAATAGAATAAGAAGCACAAATACACCTTGTATCTAAGGTAGCCTAATAAGGTAGCTGTGCTCAGAATCTTTTTTAAAAAAAAATTGTTTTGTTGTATATATTTGAGGTGCACAACATGTGTCTTCAGAAACATATACGTAATGAAGTGACTACGACAGTCGAGCTAATTAACATATCCTTTATCTCGTAGAGTTGTTACCTTTCATTTTTTTCTTTCTTTCCTTTTGGTGGTAAGAGTATCTAAAATCTACTCTCTTGGCAAATTGCCAGTATACCATGTAATACAATTAATTAAAGTTTCAAGTCTTACATTAGATTCTAGACTTACACGTCCAACATAACCACAACTTTGCACCCCTTGACCTACATCTTCCCATCTCCTCCAGCCCTGAAATGTGCTACTGTTAAAAAATACTTCGAAGCATTGTTTACTCCCATCACCTGCATTCATGATCCCCTCATCTCTCCTATCACAAGTTCCTTCTAGTCCCTCTCTCTCCCTCTTCCCTGTCTAACCCCAGGAAGGGGGAACAGATGAGGTCCTACCATGAGAAACTTTTCATTCATTCAACAAATATTTCCTGAGGGCTCCTGTGGACCAGACTCTGATCCAGGCTTGAGGACCACAGTGTAATCAAGACACAGTACCTGACCTCGTAGAGCTTAAATCCTAGAAGGGAGGGAAGTATATAAGCAAGTCATTCAGATAGTGATAGGGATCAGTCTTCCCTTGCCATGCAATCCCAAAATTTAGTAACTTAAAATGACAACTATTTATTTGTTTATGATTTATTTATAAATTTAATTATCTGTTTATGTATCTGTGCATTGGCAATTTGGGCAGGGCTCACCTGGAAAGATTTATCTGCTCCAGGCGATGTCAGCTGGGTTCACATACACATTTGCAGTTAGTTGGAAGGTTGTAAGCTGGCTGGTCTCAGTAGGCCCATTCACATGTCTGTCAGTTAGCTCAGGCTGCAGGCTGGCTGCCTCAGTTCTCCTTGCTGTGGCTTCTCTAGCAAGGGCCAGTCTAGCCCTGGCTTATTCAAATGGCAGTCTCAGAACCTAAAGTCCAGCAAATGAATGCAAGCCCTAATGCATGAGGAATTTTAAGTCTGTGCTTGTGTTGTATTTGTTATTGCCCTGTTAGCCCCATTTGTCATTGCCCTGTTAGCCAAAGCAAGTCACTAGGCCAAGGCCAAAGGCACTGTGGAAGGTGACCAAATAAGAAAATGCAAAAGGAAGGTAATTGTTATAGCCATTTTTTGCAAAAATTATGCCACATAATCCTGTGCCAAGGATCCCAGATTAGGGGCATTTGTGCACAAGTCTGGAGAACAGGCTACCTGGGGGTCCTGCTTATATTTTGTTCTGCATGTCTGTCTCAAAGTGCATTTTTTAAAAAACTTTTCTTGCCCAGTGGAAAATGCTTCATTAAACAAAACTAAACAGTTATTATTATTATCATCATCATGTTTATTATCTGTATTATTCAGGACTTCTCAGAGAGTTTAATAATGTCAATGTGCAATGGGTATCTCTAAACTGGGGAATCTCCCTAACAACATTTCAAAAACACTTTTTTTTTTTTAATTTATTTATTTTTTTTTAATTTTATTTTGTCGATATACATTGTAGCTGATTATTGCTCCCCATCACCAAAACCTCCCTCCCTTCTCCCTCCCCCCCTCCCCCCCAACAATGTCCTTTCTGTTTGCTTGTTGTATCAACTTCAAATAATTGTGGTTGTTATATCTTCTTCTCCCCCCCCCCGGTTTGTGTGTGTGTATGTGTGTGTATGTGTGTGTGTGAATTTATATATTAATTTTTAGCTCCCACCAATAAGTGAGAACATGTGGTATTTCTCTTTCTGTGCCTGACTTGTTTCACTTAATATAATTCTCTCAAGGTCCATCCATGTTGTTGCAAATGGCAGTATTTCATTCGTTTTTATAGCTGAGTAGTATTCCATTGTGTAGATGTACCACATTTTCCGTATCCACTCATCTGATGATGGGCATTTGGGCTGGTTCCAACTCTTGGCTATTGGAAAGAGTGCTGCGATGAACATTGGGGAACAGGTATACCTTCGACTTGATGATTTCCATTCCTCTGGGTATATTCCCAACAGTGGGATGGCTGGGTCGTATGGTAGATCTATTTGCAATTGTTTAAGGAACCTCCATACCATTTTCCATAGAGGCTGCACCATTTTGCAGTCCCACCAACAATGTATGAGAGTTCCTTTTTCTCCGCAGCCTCGCCAGCATTTATCGTTCATAGTCTTTTGGATTTTAGCCATCCTAACTGGGGTTAGATGGTATCTCAATGTGGTTTTGATTTGCATTTCCCGGATGCTGAGTGATGTTGAGCATTTTTTCATATGTCTGTTGGCCATTTGGATATCTTCCTTAGAGAAATGCCTACTCAAAAACACTTTTGACCACAATGTATTCACCAAGGCAGATGCTACCCAACTTCAGGAAATTGTTGCCAACAAGATTGTAGGTCCAGTATTTCCAGATCTTCTAGAGCTTTAAGAGAAACAAGACAGTTTTTTTCATTTTATGTGAAATTTCCTAATTTTTAGATACTGACAACTTGTTAAAATACTTTTTAAAGATTCACTATAAATAATTTTTAAAAAGAAAATCAAAATACAACTGCAAATCAAACTTGGCTAGTTGGTGACCTCTAAAGAAAGGACCAAGAATCCTCTTGGGAATGGACACATGCCAATGGAAGTGGGGGCTCACAGGTTCAGGGAGGAGGGGAGGGTGATTCTGAGCACAGCACCGAGTCTGTCACTTGGATCGTTCTCAGGCCGGTGGGTCCTGGTCTTAGGAGGAGGACAATAAAGACCACATAAAAGCCAAAGAAACCGGTTCTTTATCATCTCCATGGGCACCATGGGCTGACAGAGGGAGAATCTCTAGTGAAAATGTGGGTGGCCTCAGCTCAGTGCTGTCAGCATCAGTAAAGACTATAGGCCTTGTTACCCCAAAGGACCAGCAGGAGGAGAAGCCTAACTCTTCCCAACGAGTCCACCTGTCACTGATTTGTTGCTTGTCAATTGGACCAGAGGTGGTAGAAAGGCAGTTTTCCCTCTCAGTTATCTTATTAGAGGAAAGGGTTTTGTTTTTGTTTATTTGTTTGTTTGTTTTCCGTTGACTGGACCCATTCCTTTACCTTATCTGCATTTTATGTATATTCACGACACGACTTCCACCTTTCTGCCATTAAATGCTTCCTCCCCTTAAATGCTTCTGCAACGTGTCTATTTTATGCTTCCATCCCCGCTCTGGTAAATGTATTTTTCAAAAATGTTGCATCCACATGCCCTAGTATAATGTGACCTTGGCAGTCCTCCATCAAGAGATGGAATACAATGCTTTGCTGTTGAATCTAGACCGGATTTATGAATCTCTTATAACCAAGACAATTTGGTAGAAGTAACTCCACATGACTTCAGAAAGGCCATGCTACTGCTGTCTTTTTCTCGCGGGTCACTTGATCTACTACAGAGTTTGTCAACTCAGTGTTATTGACATTTGGGGCTGAATAATTCTTCGGGGGGTTGGGGGTTGTGCATTGTAAGATGTTTCACATCATCCCTGGCCTGCACCCATTAGATGATAGTAACACCCTTTTACAAGACCCAGGTTGTAACAACAAAAACTGCCTCCAGATATGGCCAGCTGTCCCCTCGGTGGGAAAAATCACCTCTGTTGGAGAACCACCACTGCTTCACAGGAAGCCAGCCAACACTTAAGAAGCCCAACTACTCAGCATCTCCATGTTGCAGAGTCACAGGGAGATGTTCCAATTGACAGAGCCAGCTGCAGCCCAGCCTTCCAGCCACCCTCACTGAGGTGCTAGATATGTGAGTGGCGCCATTTTTGACTCTCCAGACTAGCCCGTTTTCCAGCTGGGTACCACTGAGTGATCTCAGTCAATGCATCTGAGAGCAGAATTTCCCAACTGAGCTCTGCCTGAATTCCTCACCTACACAATCTGAGAAATTTCATTTTTAAAAGGCTTCTGTTTCTATATTAAACCCACTTAAGTTTTTGGATGATGTGCTGTATAGCAATAGGAACTAGAGCACCTATATCCATGAGAAGTAAGCTAAAGATGTTTTATGATTTAAAAAAAAAAAGATAATTAGTATTTGGCCTTGGACGCTTATTATACTTTTTATAACTTGCCACAGAGCAAATGACTTTACAAATGCATGCCCTCTCTCACTCACTTAACAAATCTTACTGAGGACCCATCTTTGTGCCAGGCATCATGTTGAATCCTAGATATAGATAGCTAAACATGACATTTTTGATTCATTATATCTGTGACGTTTCCTCCATGTACCCTGTGATCTAACCAACATTTCTCACTTTTGTGAGTTAGTGACCTTGACATGACCTTCACTTTTCCAATTTTTGCTTCTGCTCATGCCAGTCCTCTTCCTGGAACATATCCTTCCCTCTTCATTTTCCAAAATCCCACCCACATTAGGACCAAATCCAATACCGCCTCCTCCATAAAACCCTATCCTATCCATTAGCCAGAATTTTTTTTTTCCCATTTCTTGGCTTTTCACTTTTTTCCACCCCTCATTCCCTACTCCTAATATTATGTATTATCATCCTTCCTCAGGACCTGGCCTTTCCTACTATTTCATAGAGAGAATGGACCCCACAAGCATTGAATTCTGTTAAAGTCCAGCTCCCCAACTCACAAACACATCTACACCTACGATGAAAGCAACTCAGCTGAACCTTCTTAACTCCATATTCATTGAACAAGATGTTCCTTCAGGTGAAAGTCACTCAGTCTCTGCTCTGGATCCACAGCCATGTCCCCACCCCTACCCCCACCTCTGGAAGCCAGACTCTCTTTTTTCTCCTAAATTTTTATTGCTTTCTTTCTTTCTTTTCTTTCCTTTCTCTCTCTCTCACTTGCTTTCTCTCTCTCTCTCCACATAGATTTTAATATTCTCTTCTCACTGGTTCCTGATTTTCTTCTTGCTGAGAAAATTGCTCTCAAAATCTCCCATAGCTTTAGTCACCCTCGATGGTTTCCGATTCCATGCTTCCCAGCCCCACCAGCCCCAACCACTCTGCTGAGCCCTAAACTCAACGATTCAGTTGCCTCCTGGATATACCCACTTAGTTTTCCCATACACATCTCAAACACCCCGGGTTCAAGACCAAACTCACTATCTGCTATTTAGAAAAGTCCCTCCTGTGGTCTCCATCTTAGGGGATAGGACCACTTTCACTGAGCCACCCAGACAGGGCCACCAAACCCAAAGATTCTGCCACCTGCCATTTAGCTCATGTCCTTCACTGACTCTGCCTCAGCTCGGGCCCTCATTGTTTCTCCCCTAGGCCACCGAAGCAGCTTTCTAGTTAACCCCAGCTCCAACTTTGCCCTCCCTCCTAGCCATTCTCCACTCTGATACCAAGTTCTTCTTTCTAATATAAACATTTGACCATCATGGTGACATGATTAAAATCCCCCTTGCAAATAAAGTCCCAGTTCCTTGAGCTGCAGACAGTGCCTTAAGGTCAGCTTCCTGCCTGCCTCCCCATCTCTCCTCCTGCTGCATCGTCCCCTCATGTGGCCCACGCTAAACACATTTGCAGATCCTTGAACACAATCATACCCTCTCACCTCTATAATTCGCCAATGTGATATTTTAATCTGTTATTTTTTTCTTCTTCTTCCTGGCATATCTTTCTTCCATCTTACCCCTTTCTTTATTGGCTAATTATGCTTGGTCTTTAAAAATTCAGCCAGTTGTCAACGTTTGGGGTAGCCTTCCTGCATGCTCACAAAGGAGGATAGAGTAGGCCCCTTCCCCTTATAACTCAGCTTCATCTGAGTTTTTTTTTATTATAGATCTTAAAATGGTGTATGTGACTCCATAGTTCTGTCGCTACCTGATGCCCTCTGCAACCTTATCATGAACTCCTTAAGAGCAGGGACTGTGTCTCTTCCATCTGTAACTGCTGCCCCAACCATAGGGTCAAGCATACAGTAGGTGCTGAATAAACATCTTAAGTAAATAACCCCATTACACCTTCTATAAGAGCAATTTGCATGCATTCTTTGTTTCCTTTGCTGACCTGACCTGAAAACACTGAGAATAAGAACTCTGTTTTTTTTTTCAAATCTGTCTACTATCAAGCTGTTCAAATTCTAGACACACAATAAATGTTGAATGAAATTATCATTAGTATTTCATATGTTCAGATTAACCTAAATGGTGTTCATCAGAAAAAACAGTGTTCATTTTTACAATACTAACCAACAACATGATGCCACAATAATGAAACAGATGGTTAGTTGTGACTTCTGTAATTATATGGAGTACATCCTTTCAAACAACAAATTGCTGTAGAACCTTTTTGCATCTAGTTTAGGCTTAATGGTTTGCATTGATTCTGTTAGAATTTTGTACTAAGGTACCTGCTATCATCAATCAGGGCCTCCAAGGAGGATAATTCTACCACAACCTGGACAAAATAGGCTACAGAATGATTCAACTCTCTTTGCTGCAATCATGTGCTCACCAAGCCTTATTTATGCATTATTTATCTGCTGGGTGATAGAAAGTAAAAAACTCCTGCTCTACCTCCTGGACGGTGTTTAGTTAGCCCTAAAAAATTCTGATGCTGAATTTCTTTTTGTGATATTTCACATATCTTTAACATATTATCCATTACGTGCTACAATTAGATTCATTTATTTTATGGTAGCTAACTTAATCTCTTCAATATGTGATAAGCACCCTTGCACCTAGATTGAGATTTGGGAAGCAAAGAGGATTTTTATATGATTTTCAGGGTAGATTGCTTCAGCTGTTGATTAACTTCATCCAATTTATGTTTAGTCTTTCACAGTTTCTAGTGTATATGAAAACATGTTTGCTTTTACTAATCAAAGTGATATATTGATTATTGTGTGAAGAATATAAATTTTAATCACAGTATAGTCGTATTATACCCAAGTTAGGTTCTAAAATCAGCCTTTTTGACAAAAAACCATGTGTAAAGAAAACTAACCCTAATGATCACCCAAACAAAGGCAGAAACTCCTCCTCTCCCAAGTCCAATGCAGCCAAATTTCTCCTCATGTTACCCCAGATTGCTGTTTTGTCAGGATGACACCAAATGAAGTTGCTGGCTTGCAGTGAAAGGCCATCTATGTGAACAGCATATATCTGTAAAACAAGAATCATTTTCAGTAGCCTGAGATGGTCACACACTCAGAAGCCCATGAGATCACTAGAGTCACACAAGTTGTCTCCCATTTCCTTCTCACTTAGGAGTGCGAGGTCTTTGGTGGAATGGGTAGAATTATCACTATGTTCTCTCTCTCTCTCTCTCTCTCTCTCTCTCTCTCTCTCTCTCTCTCTCTCTCTCTCTCTCTCTCTCCTCCTCCTCTTTCTCCTCCTCCTCCCCCCCCCAAGTTACACAATGGGAAGTTAAATGTGCATAGTCTGGGACTACAGTGGAACTTTTCTTAATTGTTCCCAATGGTTTATCACAAACGGAGCTGAAACCAAGAGCATGTCTGTCTGCTCGTCTCGTTCCAGCAGTTCTCCATTCTGACCACAGCAATTCTGATTTCTGCTCCAGAGTTCTAAACTTCCCATACTGTGGTCACATAAAAGCAAACTGGATTTGTCTATGACTTCCATATTTTAATGAATACAATCAAGATTCCTGATGGCATTATGAACGGTTCTATTTTTAGGACACTGTCCATTTTCTTAAATAGCTCATGGCATTTACTATGGTACCCATCTGAGGAAATATGTTGTGTAACTGGGATAAAGGAACATGCTCTGTTCATTTACATCTGGGGCTTCTTATGAGAGAGTCTAACTGTATCTCTGAGGGTATGAGGGTATGCTTTAACTCACTCCCTAACTTAGCTCCCACTTGCAAATTTAATTAAAATTGCATTGGGCATCTAGGTGTGTCCAGCTCTTACTGATAGACCACTGCAAAAAAAAAAAGAAAGAAAGAAAGAAACGAAAAGATAGACAAGAATTTTAAGAAAAGGAAAAAAGGAAGAAGAAAGAAAAGGAAAGAAGACTGGATGAGAGGATTTGGACAACCCAAAGTAGAAAGAAGAGAAGATGATTAACGTGTACTGTCTCCTCAGCCCTCTTAATTACCTTGAAAAGCGGTGTTATTCTACAGAAGAAGAAACTGAGGTTTAAGGATATTCACTAACTTGCCCAAAGTCACAGAGGTGGCAAGTGGCACAGCAGAGTTTCAGACACAGATCTGTCTGGCTCCCACACTCTCACCTTCTCACTATACCACGCTAGTTGTGTTATTCCCAAATCCCATATTTTCTCTTTGCCTTTATCATAAAGGTACCATGACATATTTTACAACATGTTTTTACTAATCAAGCTAGGAGATTTGTGACTGCTGATCCTTTAAAAGATTTGCATTTAATAAGTTAGATGACTATTCCACTCTAGCTTCTGAAAATTACTAGGAACTTGGATAAAATGTAAAAAACAAGACATCAATTCTCAGGCCAGGAACTGAGGTCAGAAGAGCATTCGATGCAGCTTCTGCAGCGGGGTCTTTGGCCAAACTGTATGTACTTGTGTTTTATAGTTTTCACAGCCTCAGGAAATATACCAAACAGAATGTAACACTCAGGGTCAGCCCCGCGCGTGATGTAATAAGTGATGGCCCAGATGAGGGTGTGATCCCAGGGGGTTACAACCAAATACAGGGAAAAACAAGAAATTCAAACCCCACCCTCAGACTGAGGGTGCTTCAGGGAAGATCAGCTGTCTCGACCATTAGCTCTGGGAAGATTTGTAGGAGAAAAGCGCCTGGAAATTTGGAGCTACCAGTTGGTTCCTGTGAGGATGTAAAGCCCTAATTCAAACTCCTCATGAGAATCCAAAAGCCCCAAACAAAAAAATTTAATTTGGAATAGAGATTTTCAACTCCAGAGTAATAGAAGAAGCATGTGATTTACGATAATAGGGGAGGACTTGATCACACCTGTCTCAGTACAGATGATCTAGCAAACAGACCAGCAGAGGAACAGTTAATCTATCAGATGGAGAGAACAAATGTATGGTTATTAGAGGGGGGAAGGGGAAGGAAGGGGAAAAAGGTAGGGTGAGGGGAGAGACTGGATAAGAAGCATAAAGAATAAGTATGATTTGTAACAATGAATATGCTAAGAAAAAATAAAAGAGTAGGGGTTTTCATCCAGTGAGGATGCCACCTGACACAAGAGGTATTTGAAAATGTTTGGGGATGTTTGGGAGGTTCTCTCAATTGCTGGGTGCACTATAGGCATTTTGCAGGTAGAAACAGGGACATGAAACCTCCATAAGGAAATATCCCACACAAAATTCTAATACCACAATCCTTGAAAAATGCTGATTTAATGGGCCCACCCCCAGGCACCTGAAAAAGCACAATGAATTTGCCTGGAGAAACCCATCTTTATTTCAGATTTCAAAACTTTTCACAATTCCTAAAGGAAAATAAGAGAATTATAGTTCAGAATAATAAAATATGT
This sequence comes from Cynocephalus volans, assembly GCF_027409185.1. Lineage (NCBI taxonomy): Eukaryota > Metazoa > Chordata > Mammalia > Dermoptera > Cynocephalidae > Cynocephalus > Cynocephalus volans. The sequence continues at coordinate 15,275,355 of NC_084461.1, forward strand.
AAGGAAATGAGACACAACACACAGTAGATAGTCCCTCCCTGCCCCACAAGGGATTGAAACTCTCACAGTGGTACCTGGATAGGGAGTAGGCAAGAAGTTCCACAGAGTCACCCCTTAAGTACAGCATGGCACTGCTAGCCTGCAGCTCGTGCCCACCCCTGACCATCCCCTAACCTGTGCCCAGGCCCCTGCTGGGGCTGGAATGTGACCTTCCCCAAATGGTGCCGTGGAATTGAGTCCCTGGTGAGGGCAGCAGCTGTTGTGGGGTGTAGACATGAGGGGTTGGCTAAGCGGGGCACCAGGTCTAAGGTGAACCTTTCTGGGGAGGCAGGGGGTGGCAGGAGGTGGATCCACACCTGAGCGGAGGCTCCGATCACATGGCACATGCTTCATTGTCCCATTAGCTCCACTGACAAAGCACAAATTCACATTAATTAAGAATTAAGAATGTCAGGTTGGCAACAGCAGAGCATTAAACTCCAAGCAAGGGGCCTTTCTGTGCATGGGGTCCTATGCGTGACCCTACTAGTCACACACCATGTTCCCAGCCACCCCAGCAACTCGCTGATACTGCCAAGCCAGCTCTCGACTGTCAGGGGCTGCTGGTCTCTTTCTCAGGGGCATAAATCTAGCTGCAAGAATTCTAGAGCCAGGTACCAAAAAAGAGTTAAGAGGTCTCATTGTCCATGTAAAGTACATAGAGTTTCATTTAACGCCCTTGTTTTCAGAACCCCTTTCCTCAGACAGGAATTCCCAAGCCTGGATTTCCCCTGCTTCAGATTCTCCATAGAATAAACCTGTCATCTTCTGGCAGGGAAGATGAACTGGAATCCAGGTTGAAACAGCATGGGGGAGGGGGTTTGGGGGTAAGTGCTTCTCATAAACACTTGCCGACAATCTTGCTGTGTCTAGCCTCACGCAAACCCCATTTTTAGCGGTAGAGGGTGCTTTCCATTTCCAAAAACTTCCATTTCTGGACTTCTGTGATGTAATTTGACTTGGCTTTCCCTCCTTGGCTTATATTTCAATTTCCTCTGCACTGCTAATTCAGTTGCCACCTGCCCATTTCCTTTCTAGCTTCCAGAATTGTGTGGCTGTTCTCTCAACTCTTATTCATTTAATCCTATGGGCTTTTGCCTTTTCAAAATCTCTATAATTGTCATCTGAGAAGGGTTTGGGAGGTGGGCAGAATGATACATGTGTAATCAATGCTACATGCTTAACTGAAAGTCTCTTTTTTTGTATATCCTTCCCCATTTTAAAATAGAAGTGCTCTTTCTCTTTTCCGTTCCTCCCCAGCAGCTGCATACAGGGGGTACTGGTGGTGGTCAGATTCCCAGTTGAAGCCCAGGATGCAGGATCCTGAGAAGCCAACCCTCACATAGGGAGTATGTGTTAACACCATGTTGACCAGAAAAGGATGCGTGGGTGCTGGACGCCTAGCAGCAAAATGTATTAGAGACCTCATATCTCATTCTACGGGAGTTCCAAAGGCACCGGGGGTCCCTAGACACTGCATCTGCCACATGAGGGTGAGGCCCCAACAGCGGCATCTGAGCCATGAGGCCCCTGGCCCTGGACAATGGACCTAACTGGGTCAAACAGATTATTTCCCCTTGGAGTTTCAACGTTGAACCAAGCTGAGAGAATTGTCAGTAACCAAGGCAAGTAAATGGCAGCACTCTAGAGGGGAGGCCCTCAAATTCCATTGCAGGGACCCCCAGAGCTACCGTAGTCTCCACAGAACAGGAGGCCCAGTAGGCCAGCTCTTCTTTACGTTCCATAAGAAACCACCATACAGCAGATCTGTCTGAGGAATTCTTCCTTTCTTTTTAAGGTGCTGTGCTCTATTGCCATGATACAGTGTGGTGCTGAGCTGAAGTTGCAAGACCCAGTTATGCATATGTCTTTCCAACTTTGTGTTCAGTGACTGCACATCGATAGCTTGAAAGCAGCTGTGATGGGAGTATTTACACCACAATTATTGGCAGATGCTACCAATCACGGTTCTGGGGTCCACTCCCCAGCCCCACAACCAGCAGACTGGTTCTTAAACATTTAACAGCATGTCACTGATTTTAAGCCTAGTTCCACATTTCCCTGGCCCTCAGTTTGCCCATAACGAAGTGGGTATAATACTTCTGCTTTCCTTTTTCTCAGAGATGTTTTTGAGGTTTAACTGAGATAAATGGGAAAGAAAATAAAGGCTTTAACCTAGTCAAATGTTTTGTACTTTTTGGATGCATAGTATGCAAATATTTTCTCCCATTCTACAGGTTGTCCTTTCACTCTGTTAATTGTTTCTTTTGCTGTGCAGATGCTTTTTCATTTGATATAATCCATTTGTTTATTTTTTCTTTTGTTGCCTATACTTTTGGGGTCATATTCATAAAGTCTTTGCCCAGTCCTATATCCTGAAATGTTTCTCCTATGTTTTCTTTTAGGAGTTTTATACTTTCAGGTCTTATATTTAAGTCTTTAATCCATTTTGAGTTGATTTTGGTATATGGTGGGAGGCACGGGTCTAGTTTCATTTTTCTAAATATGGATGTCCAATTTTCCCAGCACCACTGGACATTAGAAATTGAACAATTTCAATTGATTTCAAATAATAACATGGATTACTTTTTAATGACACATTGTTTAATGGGTTAATAGTTTTCTTTTAGAAGAACAGAACATAGATAGGACACATAAAATCTTGGCTGGGTTATGCATAACTTCAGTAAATAAAGAAAATAAAATAATATGCAGAGCATATTATTAATATAAGTGAGTAAATGTAGAGGATTCTTAAAGCAAATGGACTTAACAGGGCCTGGTTTTCCAAAGCCTTGCAGTTTCAAATATTGACCTTGTAGAGGACTGGAAATTTTCCTCAGGCTAGAAAGTCTCTCATGTAAGATAAAGATTTGTGGCACAGCAAGGTTGCTGGCTCAAGGACAGACTAGTTACTGATTGTTATGTAAAGATACTGGGAAATTGCTGTAAGAAGGGACATGTGCTAGATCAAGCTTTTGTTAGTGGATCACTTAATTGTCTAATGGAATGTCATCTGACTTGTTTCACTGAAAGTTACCAGCCTATACTGTTAAACTATAACCCCACCTATGTTCTCTTCCTATAACTTCCTGGTCTGGAAAATAAATGCAGGAAGAGAACCCCAATTTGGAGTTAATTCCCAGGGAAGGGATGCCTCTTGCTTGAGGGTTCCAGGGAAGTTAACCACTTTGGGACTTCTCAGTGCTCAGAAGAGATGGGCTTTGGGTAATCCTTTGTGGCTCCATCACCCAGGGGAAGTGGGGTGACAAATCTGTGGGGGGGCAAAGCAGCAAGTAAATTCTCCACCTGTTTTCTTTAACAAATCACAACAGTCCCCAACCAGAATCGTAGACAGGAGAAAACTAAGTTGTCTTTTAATGCCCTCCCCTTTCTTCCATTAGGTAAAAAATTTGAAGCATATTTCTCCAAAAGATTAAAACAATCATCTAGTCTGAAGGTGAAAAAAATCAACAGCCAGTATAATACATTACTTTATTTTTGTACACAAATATATTTTACAAAGTGAATCTATATGCCTTATCTTCTTTGATTCTATTAACACCTATTTTTATTTTAGAGTCACAGTACAACTCTCAACTTGCCTTTTTTCCTTTACGTACATAGAACATGGAGGCTCTCAGATAAAATATGGCTTGAATTACAATTTCAGGTGCAGAATGAGGATGTGGAACTACTACATTTAGATCCGTATCTTGGGCTTTGTGCTTTATGCTCTGAACAACTGAATTATCATCAACTCTGTGTCCCTCACTGAAAATAGATGTTGAATCAGGACAGTGCAGATATTTATCACTGTAAAAAAATATGTGTAGGGTAAGCAATCCAGATAACATTAGAGAACTACCACAAAACAGGTGCTCTTATTTATGGGGTGCTTTTGAGAACATAAAGAAGGGGACAGCCCTGGCCCACTGGGACTGCAGTTGAAGGACAAAAGTGAAAACAGACTAAATAAGCAGATCAGAAGCATGTGTCCGACGGCAGGCGAGCTCCGCGGATGAGACACTGCTGACTTTCAGCTTCGTTTTTCTTCTTCCTTCAGCCATCTCTCATGCCTTCTCCTAGGGAGAGAATTTTACTAGGAAACTGCATTCAAAAGATTTGGTGAAACATAATTCTGAAAATAAATTTGCAAGACAGGGATTTTGCTGAGGAAAAGCCTAAGAGAAATATGTTTTTCACACATAAGGAGCAGCCTAAGAAAATGTATAGAGAGAAAGAGAATATCAAGACCTATAGATAATGAAGAAAAGAATATATAGAGGCAAGAGAGGAATGAAATTTGGCTAAGGCAAGGGAGGGAAGGGGATTAAAGGCAGTCATAATGCATAACAGAGGCTTGTAGCTTTATTTACCAGCAATTCAGAATTAATCAGCTCTCATGACCCAGGTTTTCACTTCCACCCCAGAATAAACATTGCAGAGGACGCCGTATGCAGAAGCTTTTCTTCTTGTCCTGCTATGTGGCTTTCCCCTTCCCCCTCCTCAGGTGCCAAATATATGCTTCCCCTCAAGACCCTTCCCAGGTCTTTTACCTTTAAGCTTTATCTCTGATTGAGAATGAAAAGACTTGCCCACGTAAAGCAATTTCAGGCATCACTGAGCAGGAAAGTTCTTCCCCCAAGCTCATGGAATCTATCATACATTATCACTTGGATATATCTACATATTTTTAATTATCTTGTAGCTGTTGAGGCAGGGAAAAAATGTAACTTCACAATGCTGATAACTTACCCGTAGTAGAATTGAATTAGTACAACATTCAGGGTGATAAAAGAATAAGCATATTTCAAAACTGGATAATGCACTGACCCTTGGCAAAGCCGAGGGCTATGAGAGGTCTTCTCAATAAAAGAATGAAAGATCCTCTGTGACTTGGTGATCTTCGGAAACCTCCATGATTACAACATGACAATAATTTCTTCAACCCCTTATGTATTCACTCATTCAACAAATATTTACTGAGAAGCTACTCTGTGTCAAGCCATGGTCATAACATTGTTTTCGGGAGTAAACAAGACAAAAAAGGTACCTGCTCTCATGGACCTTACCTGACATGTAAGAGAGGCAAACAGCAAGTGAATACACAAGAGGCGTGGCAGCTAGTGACAAAGTGCTGTATAGAAACCTAATATGATAGATCAGACTGGGTTTAAATTGTGTGGCCAGAGGAGGTCTTTCCAAGAGGGTCATGTTTCAGTTAAGCAAGTATGCACGACAATAAGAAGCAGCCAAGTGAAAATCTGGGAGAAAGAACATTCCAAGCAAAGTAAACAGGTGTCCTAAGCATGGAACAATGCCCATACGGCTGGAATGTGGTGACTGAGGAGAGAGGGCACATGATGAAATTGGAAACGTAGGCAGTGGCCAGATCACAGAAAATGGGCTGTGAAAGCAGAAAAAGGGGATTTGATCTTATCCTGATTACTCTGGGAAGGTTTTGTCAGGTTTTAAGAAGGGGAGTGATGAGACCAAACTTAAGTTTTTGAAAGACCACACTGGCTGCTGTGCACAGGATGGGTCACAGGGTCTCAGGAGTGAAAGCGGAGAGACCAGCCCAGAAGCGATCATAGTAGCCATCATGAAAGCTGATCAGGGCTGGGTGAGATGAACAGGGATGGAGACAGTGAGAAGTGGTAGGTTCAGGACACATTTTAGAAGTGCCCTCGACAGGTGGTAACTTGTGAATTGGATGGGAAGTCATCTAGGGAAAGAAATAAATCATAAATTTCTGGCTAGAGGAACTGAGTGAGTGATGGTGCATTAACTGGGATGGAGATACCAGGGAGGAACAAGTTTGTGGAGGGGATGTAGAGATATGAGTTCTCTGTGGCCACATCAAGTTTGAGGTGTTTATTATACATCCAAATGGAGACTGGATAGTTAGATATGCCAGCCTGGAGTTTAAGAAGGTGTCGGGCCAGAGACAACTCTGTGAGAGTGCCTGGCTTACAGGTACTTAAATCCATGGAGTAGATGCGGTCTGCAGTAACATCTATAGTAAAGGAGGCAGGTGAAACCCTTGGAGCACTTTGATAACTTGCTGCCTGAGAAGAAAAGTTTCATGAAATAGAACAAAACCAGGAGAGAGAGTGGTGTCATAAAAGGCAAGAGAAGAAAGTATATCAAAAAGGAGGAAATAGTCAGCTGAAAGATCAAGGAAGTTAAAAGATAAAAGCAACTATTGGACTCGGCAATATGGCAGTCCTTAGCATCCTTGACAAAATGAGCGTCAGTGGAGTGGTGCTGTAGAAGAAAGTGCAGTTAGCATAAGCAACACTAAAGGTAGGGCTTGAAGTGAAGACAACATTAACTGACAACCGTCCAAAATCTGGGGAAAAAAGAAATGAATAGGTCATTGGAAGTGGATGTAAAATCAAAAGTTTTTTAGTTTTGTTTGATTTTGTTTTTTTAGATAGGAGATATCAGAACATGTTTGTATGCTGGTGGGAATTATCCAGCAGGGAAAAAGAAATTGATGGAGGAGTTGGGTGAGATAAAGGCAGATACAATCTACCTGAGAACCCAAAAAGTGATGGGATTTAGGGTATAAGTACAGAGAGTGGCATTAGATAGAAATAAGAATCCTTCATCCACAGTGACAAGAAGAAGGTCAGGAAATATGGGTATAGATGATGGTAAATTGACAGATTTGGTGATGGGTAGAGCCGATTTCCAATCTGATTGCTTCTGTTGATGACTATGAGATAAGGTCACTGCTGAGGGGCATAGAAGAACATTTGAAGTGAGATTAAAGGGTGTAAAATAGACATTTGGACAATGAAGGATTAAACATGCTAGGGAAATGCAGTGATATTACAGACAATGCTGATTATTCATTTGAAATTTGTTGAGTAATCAGTTAAAATCATTTAGAGCCTGACTAGTCGGCATCACTGTATTTTTCTCCAGCAATGTTGAGCTGCTTGAGTTCAGCATGAAGAAAGTAAATAGCTAGGTTGTACCTACAGTGGAGATTTGTGAATAAGAGCAATGTAGAGAAGTAAGAGTTCCCAATCGTGTAATTATAATGATAGATCTGGAATCAGAGGTGATAAGAAGGAAGGCAATGGCATGAGGCTTGTAATTTATCATGAAAATTTGTTAGAATCTGCAGTGGATTGAATGGCCCCCCAAAGTCATTTAAGCTTAATCCACATTTTAACTGCGTTGGGAAATCCTATTATGGTAACTGAAAGGTGGGTCTTTGAGGAGATGATTAGATTCTGATGACCACGCTCCAATGAATGGATTAATAATGGTGGTCATGGGCGTGGTTCTGAGAGCCTCAAAAGGGGAGCACATGAGAGTCTCTCTTCACCATTTTCTGCCATGTGAGACCCCTGCATTGCTGAAAAGCCACCACCAAAGAAGACCCTCACCAGATGTGTTCTCTGGACTTTGGACTTTCTAGCCTCTGAAACTGTAAGCAATGAATTCTGTTTTCTTATATATCACCCAGTTCCAGGTATTTCTGTTATAAGCAACAGAAAAGGACTAATACAAAATCATAGATGGAAGAACCGAGATGGAAAAACTGATCGAGTGGAAGGAATAGAGGAGGTGGGCTGGAAGGATAGAGGAGATGGGAGTCAGATGTTCATACTTGATAGCAAGTCTATCAAACGGTCCCTTTATTGATGATGTCTATGTCGGGGGTGTAACCATGAGAGTGGACTGCTGGAGTACATGAAGGAAACGTAATGGAGATGAAAAGCTGAGATGGTGAGAAACCAAGATGCGGCACAGATCCTATACACGGACGTTGAAGTCATCGAGAATGGTGAGAGGTTACAACAAAGAGAGATGAATTCATCAACAAAAAGGAGGTTTAACCAGATACCAGCTGATGGCAGCAATTAGGAGGGATTACATGCAGCACAATCTAATGGCAGGGATACAAGAAAGCCAGAGATTGAGGAAAGAGGGAAGAAGAAATTGCTTGGAAGTGGAAACCACCGAAAAGCAAGATACTCCTAACACCATGTTCTAAGGTTTTAGGATATGGGCAAATAAAAATCCTTTATTCAATATGAGTACCAGAGAAGCAATGTCATGGAGGAAGAAAATAAATAAAAGAGCTCAGAAGGAATACAGGAGAGGTTTTGATGCTAGATATAAATCATGTTGTCAAAGGCATTAATTCATCCAACAAACACTCATTGGTCTGGGCAGAGTTCTGGGTGCTATGTGTAGATACAACAGTGGACAAGACAGTCATGGTTTCTGCTCTCGTGGAACTTGTATTCCAGCCAGAGGAGGAAAAAAATGACCAAATAATAAAGAAAACAAATCAGATACTGTTCAAGGCACAGAAGAGAATTTAAACAGTGTGATTGTGATCTGACCAAATCGCACTTTAGATTGAGTACTGAAGAGGGATTGTCTCAAGAGGGACTGTTAAAACAGATCCTAGCCAAAGGTCAGGACAGGCCCGTGTAGAAATGCATTCAGATTAGTGGCTACTCAGGACACCCTGTGGTGCACAGTTCAGGGGATGCTGGGTCACTGGTGGGCTTGGACTCTGGCAAACCCAGATGTTAGATGTGTCAGGAAGGACTGGGGCTCCAAGTAGCAACTCAATCAGTTTCCTAGGGGTGCCATGACAGAAGTGCCACAGATGGGGGAGCTTGAAATAACAGGAATTTATCCTCTCCCAGTTCTGGAGGCCAAAAGTCTGAAATCAAGGTGTTGGCAGGGTTTGTTCTACCTGTCAAGGGAGGCTGTGAAGTCAACTCCGTTCCATGCCTCTCTCCCAGCTGCTGGTAATGCCAGCAGTCTCCGGCATTTCTTGGCTTGTTCCTGTGCCACTCTACTTTCTGCCTCCCTTTCACGTGGCTGTCTTCCTTTGTGTGCATCTGGGTCTCCATGTCCCTGGATCTCTGTCTCCCTTTCCTTATAATGACACCAGTCATGGGATTTAGAGTCCACCCTAAGCCAGGATGATTACATCTTGACTATATCTACAAAAACCCTATTTCCAAATAAGGTCATATCCACAGATTCTAGGTGGGCAAGAATCTTTCACAGATATTAATCAACCCAGCAGCCAAGGGGTCTACATGAGTCTCCTCATGGGACTGCTCTCTCTTGAGATGCCAGACGCAGTAAGCATGGGCTCAGGCAGGAGCGTTGCCCCAGGCTCATGAAGCTAAGAACCACCTCATGTCTTCTAAAGCATGGCATTGCAACATGGCGGTGGGGAGTGTTAAGTCCATGGAAACGCTGGCTCTTAGCCCTGGGGAGTAAGGTTGTGATTTCAACAATATCAAGAGGTGAATGGGAAAAAAAAATGGAACATGCCTAAATTGGGATTCTCTGTCAACTGTGGAGGAGACAGGCAGCATCGCCAAGTGTTATGAACTGAATTGCACCCCCACATCCCAATTCATATGTTGAAGCTCTAACCCCCAATGTAACTATATTTGGAGACAGGGTTTTTAGGAAGATAATAAAGGTTAAATGAGGTCATAAGGATGGGACCCTAATCCAGTAAAACTGGTGTCCCTACAAGAAGAGGAAGAAACACCAGAAATCTCTCTTTCCTTGCACACACAGAGGAAAGGCCATGTAAGGACACAGCAAGAAGGCTACTACCTGCAAGCCACCAGAAACCAAACCTTGACAGCACCTTAACTTGGGCTTTGTCAAAAGACACAATTACAATAGATTTAGTTTGAAGACCTTAACTGGCTTTATTTGCAATTTTAGAATTGGGCGACTTCATTCCATAAAGTAGAATAAGTGTTCCAATGAGCTGAGCAGAGGACGTTGCTTTTGAAGGAAGCAGAAACAAAGAACAGAACCAGATTAGTCGTTTCAAAGTTACTTTCCTTGTAAAGCAGGAACAGGGAAACAGAACAACCGAGAAATGACTGATTAGTTAACATCAGGTTACTTCAGGTGCCTATTCTCTTTTGCAAGAATTAAAGCAGAGGGAACTTCATTATCATGCCAACTGAAACTGGCCTGTTTGGCAAGTTAGGCTATTATCTCTCTCTCCTAGTTTCTCAAAGGTCAGACAACTCAGCGTCACAACTCAGTGTCAGTTTGATGACATGGAACCTCAGCATAAGTGACCCATTTGGGTTTTTAGTCTGTCTGTTAGGGCCTAGTGCAGGAACTTAGTCCAAAACAATGGCCTCCTATAATTTTTATTTAACAACTTCCAGCCTCCAGAACAAAATTAATTTCTGTTGTGTAAGCCACTCAGCGACAGCCACTCAGTCTGTGGTATTTTGTTAGGACAACCCAAGCAGACTTACAGCAAGTCTTCAATTCAGGTATAACAAAGAGGAACGAAATGCCCCACAGAGACAGAGGGGAAAGGGAGGTGAGAGAAGGAGCAAGGTAACGCTGTATCTCATAGAAACATCTCTTCAATCTTCATGACAGAGTTTTTGACTTGATTATAAAGGATTTTTTATTAAACAAATATTTATTGTTCACTGATTATGTACAAGCCACTTAGCTGCATTGCTAAATTTCAGACACCTGACAAAATCTAGTGGAGATTAATGGACTTTGGTCTGATGCCAAAGAGAGAGTGACTTTGTGGAGCCCCTGTGTGCTTGACTGTTCATATGCATTGAATGGAAATAATGTTCAATCCGTGCTGTGAAAGTAATATGATATGAACTACTTCTTAACGTTTGGGAAAAACATTATTTGTTTTTTTAAAAAAACTAGTAACAATATTCTGGCACTGCAGACATTGTTCTTCATGTCATCTCTAGCAACAAGGACTGAAATTGTTTCATGCTCTTCCCCATGTCTTCTAATTCTTACTTCGTGTTGTATTCCTGCCATCCCAAGTCATTTCCATTTGATTGCCACATAGGGAATTATTTTGACCCTTGATAACATGTTTACAAGCTTCTTGAAATCCGACTTCACAGTTTGTATTCACTTTAAACTATTCCTGGATAGTGTCCCCGAAAGAGCATACAAATAGAAACCAGGGGGTCACTTTGAAGGTCTCATCTGGTTTAACATCTTCATTAACAATCTTGAAGAATGCAAAAACACCACAGTAATGAAACCTGATTTTGAGTTGGGAGTTGCTGCAATGACAGAGGAATAAATTGAAGAGAAAACCGCAGAGTCACTGAAATTCAACTTGGCGAGTTACAATCTCAAGAATCTGGGAACTGAAAAAGAATTCAGAACGTGGACTGTCAGTGGATGAGTGAAGTCAGTCAAATATTAATGTCCTAAAAGGCCCGAGGGTGACGGCAAAGTTAATCATGCATGTTAGCAGAACTGAGACGAGGTAGACAATGATCGATTGTCTATTCTGTACAGCAAGTAAGCAAGGACAGTGGGGAAGGAAAATGTACAGGATTGGTGAGGTGGCATCTAAAATTCGATGTTGTATTGAATGTATTATTACTTGAAAACTCCCTCAATTATAGAGAAGTTGAAGGCATATATCAAGAGTGGATAGAGAGGATTGACATTGGCAAAAACGAGTTGAATGAAGGATTAAAACAGATAAAACCACATGGATGCTTTAGCAACTATTAAAGGTTACAGAAAGCAGCGTCACATAGTAGGTAAGAACTCCAAAATCAGATTTATTTGAGTCTCTCATTCCACCACTTATTAGGTGTTTGACCTTGGGCAAGTGATATAACTCTGAAAGTCTCAGTTTCTTGGTCTGAAAATCTGAAATAGTACTAAAACCTAACTCTTAGGGTTGTTTGAAGAGTGAATAGGATATAGCATGCTAAGAAATTATTACAGTTCCTGATACATAAATTGTCAATAAGTGTGGACTACAACAAACAGTAATAAAAATGTCCACGCATAATTGGAAAGCTTTTCTGTATTAATGTAAGACATTTTCGTCAAAAATTTTACTTTCTGCTAGTTATGATTTTCTCAGGAGAATGTTTCTAGACATAACATTCAACGTATAGTTTCCACCCAACTATTCAACAGCCTCTCTACTAGCAGAGTGTTCATTGTAAGTAGTTCACTGTCCCCATCACTTTCTCCACCACATACTCTACCATCTGTCCTCCCATCTCTTCTTAATCAGAATAGCCCTAATAGGCAGTCCTGGATCTAGTGTTTTTGCTTTTTTTTTTCTTAAACCAGGAGAATGTGGAATGCGAGCCAGATGGTAAATTTGAGCATATCTAGGACAATCACTTTATTTAGCTACAAAAACAAACAAACAAAATTAAACAGTGGCTTTTATATGTTGGTTTCCCTGGCCAAATATCTCCTTGAACTTTTTCAGATGACAAAAAATTTCCGTCCACCCATCATGTAGCACATATAACCTCAAACCACAGGATATCAAAGTCAGAGTATATTTGGGTTGTGCCATCTTTAAAAAGTCTCAATCATCATGCAGTTGTTTCCTATTGCCTATGTCAGGTCTTCTCTTCCATGATTTTAGATTGAAGGGCAAATGAGGATACTCTTTTTAAAAAGGTGAATATTTGAAGGGAATGCCATGTGAACTAAAGGACACAGGGATGAACAAAATGTAAACATCACCCTGAGGAGAATGATGCAAATCACCAGGTTAAATAGAGTCTCCTCCTTCCTGAAATTTGCTTGCTTTATTTACATGTGTTCCAGGGACATGAGAGGGAATGAAGTGTATTCCCATAAAGTTCCATTTATGAGGCTAGAAGCCTGGCTTGCACCCTTGTAATCTAGAGTCTGCTGTATTAATTAACAAGACCGGACACATTCCTTTCTCAATTGAAAACTGTGCTCCAATGGCTTGATCAATCTGATAACACTAAAATAAAAACCACTCTCCTCCTGAGAACTTTTTTCTGAGAAAGGAAATGAATAACATTATACTTCTAGACACAAGCCAGACATGTCAATTTCTTTTTCCAAACTAAACATTTTTCAAAGAGTCAGTAAAAGCTATCAAATAGATTCTGGCAGAGTCATTACTTTGAGATAATAGATCGATCATCTCAAACCTTTCTATAGCATCTTAATTTTAATGCTATTGAAATAATTTACTGTGCTTTAGACTATTTCCAATGAGGCACCAAACTATATTTTGCAAATAATTTTTAAGAAGCTTTGGGATTTTTTTTTTAAACTTAATTAGCTGAACAAATATCTTACTCCTTCCCTTAACGCTGTGACTCTACATAAGAGAGAGACAATGATGTTTTAACATTTATAGTACTTTTTATCAGACATTCATTTTTGCCTAAAGGAAGGGTCTTAATAAAGACCCTTGGGGAAAAAAGTGAAAGGGGAAAAGTAGCTACTACTTTTCTGTAAATATTGGCATCAAAAATACAATGTATCAAAAATACAATGTTCTACTTTGGAATTCAATTCATGTTAAAGACACTTTATTATTTGGGGAAGTGTTTTTCCCTGCATACAAGTTGCTAATATATTCCAGACATGTATCAATTAACCATCCAGCTTTTGGCCTGCAAGTGAAAGAGAGTTTATTTTAGTTCTGTTTGAGATCAGTGTTTTCCTAGCTTATTGAAATAGAAATGATAGAATGCCAATTTATTTTCCACTTGTATGCTATGTATAAAAATCAAATAAGCAATTACACAGGACATATCGAATTTTGGGGGGCCTGGGACCTGCAGTTCATGTTTCTCCCTGTCTGAGGTAAAGCAGTGTAGGACAAGTGGTTGGATATCTGACATGGTTTTTATGGCCATATTCTACCTGCTCTCCAGGTGTGGCAAACAAACCCATACTTTGGTTAGCTGTTTTATATTAATCTGACCTCAGTTTTGGCTAAATAAGATTTCTTTGAGAATTTGCTGATCATTTTGTCTGTACTGGGCTAGCAGTTTCTTTGGCGAAGGAATGCAATTGTAAAAGGAATAAAAATTCATTTTCATTTACTCATGGTGCTTTTCTGAGGTCTGTGTCTCTCTTTTTATCAAGTTCCTTGATTAGATAGAAATAATTCTTGATGTTTCCCGTGCAAATGTTGTTTTAAAAATATTCTGTACTCAAAATGTCATTTGGACTTCCTTTGATGAGAAAGGAAAAAAAAAAAACAATTACTTGGAAGAAGATCATATACTTCTTGTAACATCTAGGCTTTGCTTCTGTCTCCATAATGACCTGAATGTTTTCATCCCCTCATGAGCATCAAGAAGATAAAGCTTCTCTGATCTGCCTCCAGTGACCTTGTCTGGGACAGTTTGGAACATATACCAATTTTGTCCTGAACAGTATGAGTTATTATGCCCATATGATTGAATCACACATTTCCTGCTGCATCAAGGTTATCCAGATATCTTCAGCAAATTCCATTTTGTTGTAGGTAAAAGCAAGCTGTCCTACATTAGGTCCATAGCACAGCATTAAACGTCTGCTACCTTGGGGGTGTTCTTCACTTTTCAGATTAAAATGCCTGATAAAGACATTTGTATATTTTCATTTACCATTTATTGCCTACAACTTGGAAGTCCATTCTTCCAAAATGTCCTTGGTTATGGCAGGGAAGGGATGAAGACAGTGTATCTTATACGCGAGAAAAAATGGTCCTTCCTTTATGCTATTAAGCCACTTCTGTCTCTAAATTGCTCACTTGTAATGAATACATTGTCCTTTAAATGCTTTTGCATTGTGAGTGCTGTGTTGCTTTCAAAACAGTTAAAAAATACTTACGCACCTGGAATTCTGTTCCATAAGAAGGGAAATTAAAAAGAGAAAAAGGAAGAAAGAAAAAAAAGCTAATCCTCAAAATGTTAAAGCTCAAGGATTGAAAAAAAGAAAAGAAAGCATGAGATGAAGACTGCAATTAAAGAAAATTTTTAATGAATGTTGAACTTCAGAATGCAGAGTTATCTGGTTATCTGAAAAAAACCAAAATCTCAGGGAAACGAAGACTCTCAGAGAAAGGATGCTGGGTTTTTCAAGAGTCCCCGAACCTCGTCTGGGTCTTTAACAACATAGGTTCCAGGGCCCCACACCATTCACACTGAATCAGGAGAGCTAAAGAAGAGACGCAGAAATCTGCATGTCAGCCACTTCCCAGGTGGTTCATACAGGCAATGAAATCTGAGAGTTGCTCATATATTAAGTCTGATGCCCTGAAAAATAGCACTGGCCTGACCCCTAACTGTCTTGACGGCCTTTAGTTTGTCAGGTAGCAAAACCAAATATATCTCTCACCTATCTCATCCAGTTATCAAAATGATTCAGAGGATAAACCCTCTGCCTGGTAGAATTCTCATCAATGTCTGTCCCCTCTCACCTCAATGACTGTAACAGCCTCCTCTCTGGTCTCTCTGCTACCACTCTTAACCCCTACCACCCACTCCCCAAACAGTAGCTGGAGGGTTTTTTTAAAAATGAAACTGAGATCCCATTATTTTCCTTCTTAAAACTCTCTGGCGACTTTCTAACACACTCAGAGTAAAAACCACAATGCTTCTCCCGAGCTGCGAAGTGCAGAGGATGTCAGCCCTGCCCACCCTGCTCTCCAGCTTCATCCCATCCTGTTCTGCCCTTGCTTTCTGCTCGCTGTTGTCCTGCCACAGATGCCTTCTCTCAGAGCCTCAGGCATAACAGCCCTGTTCCTCCTTGAGGGCTTTTGTACTCACAACTGCTTTACTGAATAGGCTAAATTTGGGAAGTGGAAAAGAGCTTTATTCTTCTCCCACCACTGTTGTGAAAGACACTCTGTTGAACCTCTTCCCTTCCTCTTCACTCTATCTCAGACGTGCTCTTAGCTTCCTGCTCACTTTGTAAATAAAAAAATGTGGTCTCACCCCCAGTGTGAAGTGTGTCCCCTCCCCCAGCTCCAGTCCAGCCCTGTGCTCAGGAAGCAGCAGGAGGGGGCAGCTCAGGTCCCCTCCTTGTTTCATCTCCTCCCCTGTAGCATCTGGCTCCTCTAGGTAAGGGACAGAGTGAGGAAGGATTAGCAAAAATGTTGTCATGCATGGTCTACAAACCTGGAGCTACTTGAGTTGTCTCCTGCTTTCAAATGCCCCCCATGACAGCTGACACCATGTGGCAGAATGTGCATTCTTCTGAGACACCCCCACAACTGCTGCTACCATGGAGGCTTCCACACTGCACGGTCCCTCAATGTGAACAACACGCCCTCTGGCCAGCTCCACCTCCACCGCTCATCCGTCCCACTGCACACCTGTGGGATCCTCTCTCAGCAGGCAGCCACGGGCCATGCTGCCTTCTGCAGAGCCCTCATGGCCGTTGGGCACGTCCCACATCTGCACCCCACCAACCCCTGGAGTGCGGGTATCTTTCACTGCTGCTCTCTATCCTCATGAGTCCTACCATGGCTAGTTTCTCCAGCCAGCTTCCTATCGTTAGACTTCTCCAAACAAAAGGTGAGCAAGAGCATCTCCTCCCATATTCTCCAAGTATTACCCTTTAGTTTTTGCTGATAGCTGGAGGAGGAAGATCTCTGGGCTTCTGAGAGCAAGCTTAAGAGAGGCAGGAGCAGTTCAGTCTCCCCTTCTTGCAAACACCCCCAGTCCCCTGCAGTATTTAACTGCTTCCTCCTGTACATGACTTAGGAGAAGGTCCAGGACGCATCCCATTCTCCCACACAGAGAAAGGAAGGGGAAATACCACTGCACTTTCCTCCCTACAAATACACTGCAAAGCATGCTGCAGTCCGTGACAATTTAGCAATTTCTTATGTAAGCAGCACTCCACCTTCTGGCAAGTAGTATAGGGGGTGTTTCCAGAGCCTCTCTTCAGAACTTGGTGAGACTTTATCACTCACTGCTCTCAACTTGAAGATTTAGTCAACCTAATGGGAAAGTCCCATTCTTTAGGCTGTTTTGTTCTGATTGCTTCAGTTGTCCATTGCTGTATAAAAGAAACAACCCCAAAGGTAGTGACTTGATGAGTTATATTTTCTCACGATTCTGTGAGTTGACTGGCTCAGCCAGATGGTTCTTCTCTTTTGTGTTGGTTATGTGCAATCACTTGGTTGCTGTGAGCTGGTGTATTAGTCCATTTGTGTTGCTTATAACAAAATACCTGGAACTGGGTACTTTGTAAGAAAACAAAATCTACTGCTTACAGATTCAGCAGCTAGGAAGTCCAAAGTCCAGGGAACACATCTGCTGGAGACTTCCTTTGGTGGTGACTTCAGTGACAGCAGGGTAACACATTGTGAAAATGGCATAGCAAAGAGAGACTTGGCTCCTGGTTCACTCTTCTTTTAAAGCCCTCAGAACTATGCCCCTGGCCACTATTTTTAATCCATTCACTACAACACTGTCCTACAATCTAATCTTCTCTTCAAGGACCCACCTTTCAATTTCTGTAATAGGATTTCCTGCCTTCAACAGTTACGTTGGGAATTAAGTTTGGGGGAGACATTTTTTAATCGTTTATTGCATATTGTTTATTACTTGTTTATTGTCTTTCCTTAACCCGCCACTCCCCATTGGAATGTAAGCTCGCTGAAAGAAGAAACTAGGCTTTCTTATTCTCTGCAGATTCTTCATCACCTAGAAAAGAGAAAAGACTCAATATTCTTTATGAATAAATGAACACTATGTCCAAAGCCCATTCTAGTAAAAATGGTTGCTGAACACAAATATCTGTTCCCATCTAACGTTTCATGTCAGCGTGGTATATTCAGAATATTCACCTTATTTCTTTATTTTTCTCTCTAGAGTGATAAATTTCTTGGTGAACATATGATATAAAATCAATGTTTTGCTTCCTAATAACACTTTGGATTTCTTCTAGATAAAATGACCTCAGGTTTTATGAAACTTCTTAATTGCAATAAATGGCTAGACAGGATTTTATTTCCCTTGCACAAAATCAAGGGAGAATATTCATGTTACACCTTTGGTTTTCCTTTTCTGCATAGTTTAATGTCATAGTAAATCAATATCCTTAAGGGGACTATACCTTAAGGGGGGAATCAGTCACCTGGAGATATCCCATTATTTTTATTGGGATAATAATGATAATAGCTAACTGACTTGAGCACTTGTTCTGTGCCTGGGCTAAGTGCTCCACAGGAAAAAACTCATGGGTTGTTCTAAGCATAATGACCATAAGAGTCTTCTGCTGCCTTTGGGCAAGTGTCTATGACCCTTCAGGAATATGCCTTTTACAGGTGTCCCCATTTGAACAACTTCCCTCCTGATCCTCTTGAAACTTTAAAAGAAAAGAGAGAGGTACTTTGACACACTAGTTTTTAAAGGTGATGACCCCTTCCCTAGGACAACCACACCATAATCTACGACCTTATTTATTTAAACACAGGACTCACAAGCATCTCTTTCTTATTTTAAGATGTTAGTCAATTATAACAATGCACTGCTTACTTCATGGAAAATAATGTACTGCTTACTTCATGGAAAATATACAAATTATGTGAGTTTTAGCTGTCTTTTAAATTGCATTGCAATTTCATGATATCATTCTGTAAGGGAGTAGTAAGACAATTGCATGCTCAATACTTCACTTGTACTTCTTATGTACATCTGCCTATACTTTATTTTTTTATTTATTTATTTTTTTTTAATTTTATTTTATTTTGTCAATATTCAATGTGGTTGATTATTGTGGCCCATTACCAAAACCTCCCTCCCTCCTTCCTCTCCCCCCTCCCTCCCAACAACATCTGCCTATACTTTAAATAAATAACAACTTCTAAATGTAAATGTGTAATTACATGATATGTTAAATGCTTTTCTAAAAATCAATTTATTAAGATTCTCCCAAACTATGTAAATGTGTTTTGATTTTCTCAATTGATTAATTTGCTTAGGTTTTTCGCAAATACTATCCCATGCAGCATAGAACTAAAATTCTTGGAGAATGGAAAGATGGCAAGTGAACAACCTAACACTTCACCTTAAAGAACTAGAAAAACAAGAACAATCCAAACCTAAAGTTAGCAGACGGAAAGAAATCATTAAGATCAGAGCAGAACTGAATGAAATTGAAAACCAAAAAAACAATACAAAAGATCAATGAATCAAAAAGTTGGTTTTTTGAAAAGATAAATAAAATTGACAAACCATTAGCATGGCTAACAAAAAAAAGAAGAGAGAAGATGCAAATAACAAAAATTAGAAATGAAAAAGGCGATATTACAACTGATTCATCTGAAATACAAGGAATCATTCGAGACTACTATAAACAACTATACGCCAACAAATTTGAAAATCTGGAGGAAATGGATAAATTTCTGGACTCATACAAGCTCCCAAAACTGAACCATGAAGACGTAGAAAATTTGAACAGACCAATAACAATAAAGGAGATTGAAGCTGTTATCAGAAGGCTCCCAACAAAGAAAAGCCCAGGACCAGATGGATTCACAGCAGAACATTCAAAGAGGAATTGACACCAATTCTTTACAAACTATTCCAAAAGATTGAAACAGACGCAAATCTCCCAAACTCATTCTATGAAGCAAACATCATCCTGATACCAAAACCAGGTAAAGATATAACCAAAAAAGAAAACTACAGGCCGATATCCTTGATGAATATAGATGCAAAAATCCTCACTAAAATAGTAGCAAACAGAATACAGCAACACATATGAAAAATTATTCATCACGATCAAGTGGGATTCATCCCAGGGATGCAAGGTTGGTTCAACATACGCAAATCAATAAATGTGATACACCATATTAATAAACTCAAACACAGGGACCATATGATCATCTCTATAGATGCTGAAAAAGCATTTGATAAAGTTCAGCACTCATTCATGACAAAGACCCTCTATAAGTTAGGTATAGAGGGAAAGTATCTCAACATAATTAAAGCCATATATGACAAACCCACTGCCAATATCATCCTGAATGGGCAAAAGCTGAAAGCTTTTCCTTTAAGAACAGGAACTAGACAAGGATGCCCACTCTCACCACTCCTATTCAACATAGTGTTGGAAGTACTAGCCAGAGCAATCAGAGAAGAGAAGGAAATAAAGGGCATCCAAATTGGAAAAGATGAAGTCAAACTGTTCCTGTTTGCAGATGACATGATCCTATATATCGAACAGCCTAAAACCTCTACAAAAAAACTCTTGCAATTGATAAATGATTTCAGCACAGTAGCAGGATACAAAATCAACACGCAAAAATCAGTAGCATTTCTTTTCTCCAATAGTGAACATGCAGAAAGAGAAATCAAGAAAGCCTGCCCATTTACAATAGCCACCAAAAAAATAAAATACTTAGGAATTGAGTTTACCAAGGAGGTGAAAAATTTCTATAATGAGAACTACAAACCACTGCTGAGAGAAATTAGAGAGGATACAAGAAGATGGAAAGATATCCCATGCTCTTGGATTGGAAGAATCAACATAGTGAAAATGTCCATACAACCCAAAGTGATATACAAATTCAATGCAATCCCCATCAAAATTCCAAAGACATTTTTCTCAGAAATGGAAAGAACTATCCAGACATTTATAGGGAATAATAAAAGACCATGCATAGCCAAAGCAATGCTGAGCAAAAAAAAAAAAAGAACTGGAGGCATAACACTACCCGACTTTAAGCTATACTGCAAAGCTATAATAACCAAAACAGTATGGTACTGGCATAAAAACAGACACACCGATCAATGGAATAGAATAGAGAATCCAGAAGTCAACCCACACACTTACTGCCATCTGATCTTTGACAAAGGCACCAAGCCTATTCACTGGGGAAGAGACTGCCTCTTCAGCAAATGGTGCTGGGGTAACTGGATATCCATATGCAGGAGAATGAAACTAGACCCATACCTCTCACCATATACTAAAATCAACTCAAAATGGATTAAGGATTTAAATATACACCCTGAAACAATAAAACTTCTTAAAGAAAACATAGGAGAAACACTTCAGGAAATAGGACTGTACACAGACTTCATGAATACGACCCCAAAAGCATGGGCAACCAAAGGAAAAATAAACAAATGGGATTATATCAAACTATAACGCTTCTGCACAGCAAAAGAAACAATTAACAGAGTTAAAAGACAACCAACAGAGTGGGAGAAAATATTTGCAAAATATACATCTGACAAAGGATTAATATCCAGGTATATAAGGAACTCAAACAACTTTACAAGGAAAAAACAAGCAACCCAATTAAAAAATGGGTAAAAGAGCTAAGTATGCATTTCTCTAAGGAAGATATAAAAATGGCCATCAGACATATGAAAAAATGTTCAACATCACTCAGCATCTGGGAAATGCAAATCAAAACCACATTGAGATACCATCTAACCCCAGTTAGGATGGCTAAAATCCAAAAGACTATGAACGATAAATGCTGGCAAGGTTGCGGAGAAAAAGGAACTCTCATACACTGTTGGTGGGACTGCAAAATGGTGCAGCCTCTATGGAAAATGGTATGGAGGTTCCTCAAACAATTGCAGATAGATCTACCATACGACCCAGCTATCCCACTGTTGGGAATATACCCAGAGGAATGGAAATCATCAAGTCGAAGGTATACCTGCTCCCCAATGTTCATCACAGCACTCTTTACAATAGCCAAGAGTTGGAACCAGCCCAAATGTCCATCATCAGAAGAGTGGATACGGAAAATGTGGTACATCTACACAATGGAATACTACTCAGCTATAAAAATGAATGAAATACAGCCATTTGCAACAACATGGATGGACTTCGAGAGAATTATATTAAGTGAAACAAGTCAGGCACAGAAAGAGAAACACCACATGTTCTCACTTATTGGTGGGAGCTAAAAATTAATATATAAATTCACACACACACACACACACACACACACACACAAACCGGGGGATGGGAAGAAGATATAACAACCACAATTACTTGAAGTTGATACGACAAGAAAACGGAAAGGACATTGTTGTGGGGGGGAGGAAGGAGAGGGAGGAGGGAGGGAGGTTTTGGTAAGGGGCAACAATAATCAACCACAATGTATATCGACAAAATAAAAGTTAAAAAAATCTGGAAAAATAAATAAATAAAATTCTTGGAAATATGTTTATCCAGTGGATTCTCCTCAATGCCCACAACTTAGCTGACTATTCTCTGCTGAAAACTCTGATCTCAGGATCACTGTTCGTTTAATTGATGGCCACGGCCTTCACCACACAGCTGTTAGCCCATCAAGAAGATAGTTAATGAACTTGGCATTATACATGGCATTAACTTTTTTGCCCTGGGTTAATCATGGGAAATATTTTTAAATGTGCTTTTGATGTGCTAAACTTCCCTAATAAATATGATTTAGTAAAATAAGTTGAGAGGAAGAACATCAATTCAATGAAGATTGCTTAACATTAGGCAATGGATTTATATTTGAGTAAAGGGAAATTTAGTGTCTGTACTTTTATGGCTCTTAAAGAGAATTTGGCTGTGATCCAGACACTGAACTCTACCTTCACTGAGCTAAGCCAGAAAAACACTGATTGATATTAAGATGATTATCTTCAGTATAGTATTATTTAGGGATTCATTTTTGTAAATAATATGTTTTTTTCCTGTTCTTCTTATCAAAATGAGCATTGTGATTATTTGTTAGAAATAAGAATAGAGCCTGCAAGGGGTCTTCAAAAAGTTCATAGAAAGATTCATACTATCTTTTAATTACTTTTTTCCACAAACTTTTTGAAGTAAGTTTGTATTCTCAGACTAAACTTATGAGGGGAATAAACAGTGTTGAAATAATGACTCCTAAGAACAAGATTTGTTTCATTAAAGAAACACTCTCCTAAAACTTACAAGTAAATTTTATATTAAATATTAAGCCTTTCTAAGACAAAATCTATTTATTCACTTTTTAGAAATAACAATGTAAAATTCACTTGCTGCTGCTGCTGTGACTGCCTTGGCTGTGACTTTCCCTCTAATATCCACCCTTCTGAGTGCCGGCATTTTAGCCCATATTGACTCATTCGATCATTGACTAACCTGTAGAAACTGTAGAATTTAGAACAACAAAAATATAGGTCAGTAGAAATACATTTTGTAATCTAATTCCCCTTATTTTAGTTTCTATTCATCTTATAGAAAATAAAGGCTTTGGTTTTAAACTTTCCATCATCTTTCTGGATTTAAAATGTTGTGGGGTTTTTGTTGTTTTTTATTATTTTGATATAGCGGATTTAGTCATTTTCTCCTATGCCAATCAAAACTCCAAAATGACTTTAATGATAACATCAGCTTTGGGATGATGGCAACCACCATTGAAAAGAGAAAATTAATTTATATTTAAATGGGATCCTTTTTTTTTTTTTTTTTCAAGTAGCAAACCAGTACTCGCTTCTCTCTTAGCACAAAGTTTACTTGCTGGAATAGAAAAATCCCATTCAGGCTTCCTGGGCTGAGCCTTCCACCTGGTTTAATCCCCGCTGAAGGACAGAGTCCCTGAGGACACATCAGTGAAGGACAAGTACATGGTCTTCTCTGCATCTAGGACTCCCCCGAGTGCGCCACGGGGTCGGCCCAGAGCTGGCAGTTTCTATAGCAGTTTTCTTCGCCTGACATAGTCCTCGTTTAGTCTCCTGCCTTAAGGACATGGTATCACATAACACATAGATTTCGTTTCTTCATTAGATGGCAGACTTTAGGTAAAACAGCTACACAAAAAGTTCTTGAGCCAAAGTACTCTCTTTTTAGATTGCTCCAAGAAAGAGGAATGGAACTAAGGAAAGTTTTACTTTCAAAACCCTCATGTTCAAATCAATAAAGTTTTACTAAATACTTACAGTCTATAAGGCACTGTATTAATTAGAAGATAAAGATTAGAGGAATTGACGAAATCGAACTGAAAATAGAACAAAAAAGCCCTATTTCTGCTTCCAGTTGCTGATGGTCTGGTGCAGGAGACAAAAACACGCACTACTAATCTGGTATAAACCCAGCTGTGATAAGTGGTACAAAGGAAGCTCAAACCACTGGGAGTGGCAGGGATGCGGAGCTTTCCGGAAAGTTTTCTGGAGAAGCAGCAATTCAGTTGAATCTACAAGGTCTTCAACCAAGTGGAAGAGCATTACAGAGCTGGGAAGGAACTTGAATAAATCCTAGCAACGTGAAAGCTCAGATCTCATTCTAGGAAGAAGGTTACAGCAAAGGATGTATAGACTATGTGATGGAATCGAGTGGGAGATAATATTGTAAAGGATGGAATGTCTTCTCTTTTGCAACCCCTTTTGTCATTACTACTTGGAAGTGCATAAATGTGTACAGTAGTCCTCTTTTCTGCAGGGATATGTTCCAGGACTTCCAATGGATGCCTGAAACTGTGGTCAGTACCAAATCCTGTATATACAGATACGTGCAGTGTAATGATGTTTCAGACAACGGATCACATATATGATAGTGGTTCCATAAGATTATAATGGAGCTGAAAAATTCCTATTGCCTAGTGATAGAGTGGCCATCATAACGTTGTACAAGGAGCACAATGCATTATTCACATAGGAGCAACAGGCTATGCCATGTAGCTTAGGTGTGTAGTAGGCTATACCGTCTAGGTTTGTGTGAGTACACTCCATGATGTCCACACAGTGACAAAAATCACTTAATGACATGTTTCTTAGAATGTATCCCTGTTGGTAAGTGACACATGAATGTAGTATAATACATAAACAAATGGTGTGGCTGTGTTCCAATGAAGCTTTATTTTAAAAACAGATGGCAGCAACAGAAACAAAAATAAACAAGTGGGACTACATCAAACTAAAAAGCTCTGCACAACAAAGGGAGAAAATATTTGCAAACAATACATCTGATAAGGGTTAATATCTAAAATTTATAATGAACTCATACAACTCAATAGCAAAAATAGAAAACAAATAACAAATTAACCCCATTAAGAAATGGACAGAAGACTTAAATAGATATTTTTCCCAAGAAGGCATACAAATGGCCAAAAGGTGTATGAAAAAGTGGTCAACATTACCAGTCATCAAGAAATGCAAATCAAAACCACAATGAGATGTCACTTCACACCTGTTAGACTGGCTATTATCAAAAAGACAAGAGATAGTGTCGGTGAGGGTGTAGAGAAAAGGGAATCCTTGAACACTGTTGGTGGGAATGTAAACTGGTGCAGCCATTATGTACAACAAAATGGAGGTTCCTTAAGAAATATAAAATAGAACTACCATATGACCCAGCAATCCCTCTTCTGGGTATATACCCAAAGAAAATGAAATCCCTTCCTCATAAAGATATTTGTGCTCCCATACTCATTGTAGCATTATTCACAATAGCCAATATGTGGAAACAACCTAAGTATTCATCAATGGATAAATGGATAAAGAAAATGTGAGACACACACACACACACACACACACACAGAGGAATGTTATTCAGCCATAAAAAAGAAGAGAATTCTGACATTGCAACAACATGGATGAACCTGGAAGACATTATGCTAAGTGAAATAAGCCAGACACAGAAAGACAAACACTGCATGATCTCACTTATATGTGAAATCTAAAAAGTTGAACTAATAGAAGGAGAGAGAAGAAAGGTGGTTGCCATGGGCTGTCGGGGAGGAGGGAGGAAATGAGGAGATGTTGGTCAAAGAGTATGAACTTTCAGTTACAAGGGGAATAAGTTCTGGGGATCGACTGTGTGATGTAATAATTATAGTTAATAATACTGTATTGTTTACTTGAAATTTGAGAAGAAATTTTATGTCCTCCACATACACACACAAATGGTAACTATGGGTGGTGATGGATGCATTAATTAGATGATGATAATCATTACACAATGTATACATATATCAAATCATACCATTGTACATCTTGAATATATACAATTGTCATTTGTCACTTAAGTACTTTAAAATTAAAACCAAAACAGATAGCAGACCGGATTTGGACCATTGGTTGTAGCTGTGGACTCCTGTTCCCGGTCTATGAACTCCTGTTTTCTTCAAAGCACCCTAGTTGTTCCTACTCCCTGTCTTCAGTCCAGACTGTTATTTGAAACCATCAGATCCACCCTCCCTCCACCACCCCCTGACTCCCCACTGATGAATCTGGGGCAGGGCTTGATTTTGAAGGCAAGGATGAAAAAAACTGCCCTTTTCCGATATGACCCCCCAAGATGAAGAATCTAGCAGACAAAGCCTTTAACAAAACTCGAGGATGTCACTTATTGCGTCCCTTTTTTTTATAGTGTTACCAAATATCTGTCTGCTAATTGAGCTTCAATCGGATGAGGGATTGAGAATGGAGGTAGGTGTGCCCCATGTCCCAGAAAGTAAGTCAGGAGGGGAGGGATGGAAGATGAAGAAAAATACCATTTTGCTATATTTATAGTCCCCAAACCTAGTTATTGAGGGACCACTGATTTTTTTTACATAAATATTGTAACATGAAGACAAAAAATGAAGACTTGCAACTTCATCTATATGCAGTGGAGAATCATTGAAGGTTTTGATCAGGAGAGAAATATGTTCAGAATTTTTTCTAAGGAAATATAATCCTAAAAACAATGTACAATACAGATTGAGAAAGATAAAAAAGAAAAACTGGACGCAGGTAGAAGAGCCAACGTGCCCTAGTTAAGAAGTCTCAGTGGCTGCCAGGGATGAGAGGAGTGGGAAGGACAAATAGGAGGAGCACGGGGATTGAAACTATTCTGTGTGGTACTACAATGTGGGTACGTGTCATTCCACATTTGTCAAAACCCAGAGAATGTGCAACGCCAGGAGTGGACTCCAGTGTAAACTGTGGACTCCGGGTGATGATGATGTGTCAATGTAGGCTCATCAATTGCAACAAAGGTACCACTCTGGTGGGGGATGCTGGTGGAGGAGGCTGTGCACGTGTGGGGGCAGGGGGTACGTGGGAAATCTCTGTACTCTCTGCTCAATTTTGCTGTTTACATAAATCTGCTCTAAAAAATAAATTCTATTTTTTTAAAAATGTCTCTAGCGAGGAATAATCCCAGCCTTAACTTGTCAGATGGCATACATAGGTGCCATTAATGGCCAGAGTAGGCACCATTAGTAGATCCACGAGGACAAAATCTCTACAGGGGGCTTAGGGGAAAGTGGGGTGGAAGAGACGTGAAGGGTTTGCCTTAAGACTGTAGTCTGGACATAGGGCTGCTCTGTGGATCAAGCAGTATTCAGATTATATTTTCCTAAGTGGCCACAAAAAGAGCTCCCACCCCACATTTCTTCTCCCTATGAGCTGCTGATACTCCTCCCAGAGAGGCAAGGTTTTCACTCCTCCCCTTGAATCTAGGAGGGTCTAGGATGATGGCAGTGTTGATGCCATGGATCTTCGGAGGGCAGGACGTAAAAGGCAACACCGATTTAACCTGGTCCTCTTGGAAAATGCGTTTCTGGAACCCAGCCACTGTGCTGTGAGGGGGTGGCAAGACCACACCAAGGCCAGGTGGAAGCTCCAGCTGCAGCCCCAGCCAGCACCACCAATAGTCCCAACCCATAAGCAGGGGAGCTCCAAGATAACTCTGGCCACAGACACCATCTGCTACATTAGGAGAGGCCACCGGGCAAAACAGCTTAACTGAGCCCATCCAACACCCAGAACCATGAGAGAAAATAATAGTGATTTTTGTTTCAGTGTGATTTATTACAAAGCAATAGCTTACCAAATAAGTACAATGTGTAGAAAAAGAGGAGATGCTCGAGTGGGTGGCTGTGGCCATTTACTACACCAATGGAAAAGAACAGTTCACACATAACAGTGATAGCATGCCGGTTTCCTAGTGAGATAGCATGCTCACTTCATTTTTTTTTTTTTTTTTGTCGTTTTTTCGTGACCGGCACTCAGCCAGTGAGTGCACCGGCCAGTCCTATATAGGATCCGAACCCGCGGCGGGAGCGTCGCTGCGCTCCCAGCGCAGCACTCTACCGAGTGCGCCACGGGCTCGGCTTCTTAACATTCTGAACAAGTGGCCCAAGGTCTCTTCAAGGGACCACCGTAGCGCTCACCTTTCCTAAGTGTGCTACCTAATTGATGGGATCCCACTTCCTCCAAGGCAAATGGCCTATAGGAGCCAGAAGGGTGAAAAAATACATATTATGTATCTATACATAATACAATGTTTTGTAAAAAACATTGGTCATTGTTTCACGTGTCTAGGTACTAGGTTGAAAACTCGAGCCACAGATATTGAATCCCAGAGATTCTATTCATGTTCAAGAGTAACCTTACA
This sequence comes from Cynocephalus volans, assembly GCF_027409185.1. Lineage (NCBI taxonomy): Eukaryota > Metazoa > Chordata > Mammalia > Dermoptera > Cynocephalidae > Cynocephalus > Cynocephalus volans. The sequence continues at coordinate 15,303,534 of NC_084461.1, forward strand.
AAATTACCTTCTTCTCTTTAACATATTAATTCATCTTTTACTTTTTTTACTGATGCCTTCACATACTTCCTGAGACCCCTACAAATCCTGATAAGACCTGTGGCATGCACTTTAACTTAATTATAGCAACATCTCCCGTGGCCTATCATTCATTTGGATGCAATGAGATGCATGATTTAGCAGGGCCACATTCTTGGGCTAATTCCACTCTAGGCAGCTGCTCGAGTACATCCGAGGGTGCAGAATATAGCCACTCCTGCTTCCAAGCCAACACCAACCCCCTCATTCTCCAAAAGATAAAATCCTCTTCCACTTTAGGGCAAAGAGTGACGTCATCATCTCTCTGGCTTTTGTTGTCCACTCCTGTCTCTCATTCACGTCACTCCACTCCTCACTTCTCACTCTCTGGGATCTGAGAATGATGTGTCTTTACTATTCAAAGTCACAACCTTCCCCTTTCTTCTCAAGCCTGCCCCTTCCCACCTTCTCAGAGACTTTACCCATAAATCATTCTCTCCTGTATTTTCAGCCACTCCCTCTTTCCTGACTCTTGACCCTCTACCTGTATATATTAAAATTTTTTCCCATTCTAAAAATTAACTCTTTCTTGTCCTTGCATCTCTTTAAGTACCTCTCTATCTTCCCTTTTCAACCAACCTCTCCTTATTCTGCTGCCATCTGGATATTGCCCACATGGTTTCAATTGTGAGGGTTACCAATGTTCCTCTGAAACTATTTTCAGTCTTACAAATCTTGATCCTTATAAAGCTTTAGAGATTTCTGACCATTCTATCCTTTGGAAATTATATAACTTCCTCGTTTCCATCCCTCTCTCCTAATTTGATCACCTTTCTCCCCTTCCTTCTTTCTTGCCTTTCTTTTTTCTTTCTTTCTTTTTCTCCCTTCCTGCCTTGCTTTCTTTCTTTCCTCTTCTTTTCTCAATAATGTATAGGGTATAATTTGTCACATAAAAAAGTAGGAAGAGACCAGCAGTTCCAAGTTTCCTTAAAACCCCTCAGCGGCCTCCCTGTTTCTCCTCTGACATCCTCAGTGAGTTGCTGGCTTTCATTTTCATGTCTCCTCCTTCATAGTCTTGATGTAGGAGGTAGGGTCTGGGAGGCCTGACAGTCGGCCTCAACTCACCCCATCTTCTTATCAGGTTCTTGACTCTGCCACAGGAAAGAATTCAAGGACAGAGTCACAGTAGAAAGTGAGAACAAGTTTAATAGATAAGAAATACAGGTTTCACAGAGAGAGTGCAACACGGCTCCAGAAATCAAGCAGGGCCCACACCAAGTTTAACACAAAAGTAAGCGCAGTTCAGACATCAAGTCTAAGACAAAAGCAAGAAAAACATATTTAAAATTCAGCACAGAATGCAGGCTGGCTCAAGAGAGTGAGCAGCTGCTTGCTGAAAGTAAGTTCAATGCAAAGTAAAGTGTACACAACACACCTCAGCCAGCAAAGTACAGGCTGCCTTCACAAAAGTGAGCAACAATCCTGCCTTCAGCTGGGATTCAGCTTCTAGAGTTTCTCCATCTAATGAATATTCAATTAAGGGGTTGGCTCCCAGTTATGTTACATTTAGTCTGGCACATGCTCAGTTGGTCTCCTCCTGGAGCATGTTCATTGGTCAGATCCTATCACATGCGCAAGGTATATTCAAGAATATTCTGTGTTCTATTGAGCATGCCCAGCCACTGGATTTGCATAAGCCAGGCCCTTGTGGCCTCATTTTCCCCTGTTGGTACTAAAGATAGGTCTAACTGGCAACAGTAACTTTCTTCCAGGGGAGAGCTCAGACCAAAGACCTCAGGGAGTAGGTGGAAACCCAGATGCATGTCCTGAAAGCAGAGCTCAGGGAAACTGAGCACCTCCTGTATCACTGTCAAGATGGATGCTACAGTTTTAATGATCTCATCAGACTTTTTTGAGAGCCTAAAAACAGGCCAATCCATGTCCTGGGTCCATTTTTTTAAGAGCAAGGAAAATAATAGCCCTCAGATTTCCCCTTATTTCTTCCTGACCTGAATCACATGGATTATCATATCATTGGCAAGGGTTCATGTTCATGATTGGCTTAGTCTAATCAATATTCCCCTCCTGTGGGATAATGTGAAGGTGTTATTTCAGAGGACAAAGGGTTCTGTCCTCCACACAGCAGGCATAGAAGACACTGCTGACTTCTCTTTCTGATTCTCCTCACAGTCTTCTTCATAATTTCCTTTCATTTCAACTAGCTCTTAAATTTTGGTCTTTTCCAGGATTTCTTTCTTGGACTAATATTCTCTCTATACTTTCCCAGATAGCCTCATTCATGTCCACTGTTTGCATTATGTCTTAAATATTATAAATCTCCAAATCATTTTCTCAAATCTAGGTCTCTTTTCTTGGCTATGATATGCATGTCCGAAGGTCTTCCTGTTATTTCTAACGAGACTTTTCACAGATATGTCAAACTCAACATGTCAAAAAGGAAACCAATTGTTTCTAGCCCTGATGCCACACTCAATTTCCAATTCTTAGTATTCTCTCTGTTGATGGGTGGCACCATCCCATAACCATCTACTCAAACAAATCACTGCCATCTTAGATGCCTTCTTCTCCCTTGCCTACCACATCCACTTAGGTACCAATTCCTGTTGTCAACTTCTTAGATATCTCACAAACCTGGAGCTTTTCTTACATTCCGACTGCCACTGTCTTCTCTAGCTTCATTTCCTGATGCCTCCCTTCCATTTTAATACAATATTCAATCCAAGACCTGATTGTATGCATGCATATAACACATTAGATTTTATTTGTCTGCATACCTTTCATCAGTACCAGACGTTAGGTTACAAGAGGGCAAGGATCTTCTCTTTTTCATTTTTTGAGCCCATTGCAATTATATCATCATGGTACATGGTATGCTCTGGGAAACTAAGTTCAGTTCAGCTGGGCAAACCAATACATATAGAAATGATAATATCTTCTCTCTGCATTGGGCTTTCTTTCTCAACTCAGGGTAAGATAGTTGAAGGAAGAACCTCTGTCATTCAATTTTTCAAAACTTCCCAAAATACTGAGTACACAGAGATTTATGGTAACAATAACAAAAGCATCCAAAAATGTTAATAAATTAAATAACCCCTGAAAACAAAGTGATTTATTCTATAGTCATGGGTGTACATGGCATTATTTATTTTTCCATTTTGTATTTAGTTCCTGTCTATCTGTATTGCACATGGACTCCCTCTTACCCCCGGTGGGCCACCATCAGTGTTTAATTCTATAAAAGGAATCTTGGCTCTGATGAGGCCCATGGACTCTTCTGGATCTCAAGTCTTATGATTCTGTGATTTTGAGATAAATAAGCCCATTAAGTGGGGAAGAGAAAGTGCTATCTATGAGGATGTCCTGCAGTAATTGTTTAGCTCAAAAATGTAAGTAGTTTATTTTTAGCAACATTGGGTAAGCCTTAATCTTAAAAGCTTTCAAAAGTATGATTGCTTTTTTGGAAAAGACTATTTGAGAATAGCAATATATTCTGTTGAATCTGGGTCAGAAATTGAAGGCATCGCATCTGTGATTATATCAGAACCACTGGAATAAATCCCAACTATGAGATATTCCTTTCTTCAATGAAGTTTTCAGTGTAATAACTATTTTAAAAATACACTCGCATAATTAAAACTAAGATGAGATTAAAGTTCTATAAAACGATTGGGTTGAGGGAAATTTTCTTTGCTTCTAAAAACACACAAGTGGTTTTTAATTGGTTTGTTACAAATAAAAAATAAGTTAGCCCCTTTAAGTAAGTTCTTATTTCCATTCTATTATTGACTTTTTTTTTTAAATGTTTTGCACTTGAAATTGCCATCTTTTCTTATAAATTTGGCTCAGATTTCTCAAGGTATTAGGAAAAATATATCTTATTTTTATATAGTGTTTTATGGTCTACAATGTCCTTTCTGATCTATTTAACTTCATCAAAGCTTCATATTAATCTTATAAGGTAGATAAACCAGATATAATTTCATGGATGAGGAAACTGTCACCTTTATCCAAAATCACATGATGAGTAAGTAACAGAACTAGGACAAGACTCAAATCTTTTGATATTTAGTCTGGGGTTCTTTGAGACTTATCAACTATTCCAAACTCAAAAAAATTAATCTTCCTCTGACTTTTATAAACCAGCATTTGGATTGCACTGGGATGTCCAAAGTATAAAATTGCCTGTAGACTTATGAATAATCCTTTCTTTTTGCCCTTTCAGTTCTGAAATGGCAAACCTTGGGAAGGTGTCCAAGTTATATGCAGCGAAAACTTTCCTTCTTGGGACTTGGTAGAGTCTAGTCAATTTTGTCAAAATAGCAAAAACTGTACTTCATATAATATTCATAAGACAAATGAATTTTTAAACTTGCAAAGATGGTTAAGTTATAACCTCACAAGCTATATTTCAAAATGGATTAGAGGTCTTCTGCTTGTAGCTATCACAGGGCGACTTGTACCAGACCAGCCATCTGACCAGAAATAACTATAAAACTGGACGAAATATATGAAATTATTATTTCCAGATGTTAGAAAACAAGCGGCACAGATCTGTGATCCCTGAAAAATGGAAATATAAGTTAAACATCACAGTTAGCCCAGCTTTCTGCCTGAAAGCACTGTCCAAACTACAGCTGGGGTGTGAGAGGTGCGAGGGTGTGAGGATTAGCCCAAACAGAGGGCAGAGGTCTCTGTGTCCTGAGAAGGCAAATATCATAGCTCTGAACTACTAAGGTGGCTTGAAATTGTTGGGTAGAAATGAAGAGGAGGGAGCTGTGCAGAAAAGGAACTCCAGAATTCTGCACGTAATTCACCTTAGTCTTGGGTCCACTACAGAACTCAGCATGCATGGAGCAAGAATTCATAAGGTGGGGCAAAATAAAAAAAACTACTGAGGGAAGAAAAACTGCTAGAGAACATTGAGTTGAGCTATTACTAAAGTTCATGTATGCTGGGGGACATTTGAGTACCGACCAGTCAGAGTAGAAAAATCTCATTAAATAACTCTGACATTCCCAAGAAAGGTCATGTAACTCTAGTCCTACAGTAAAACTACTACAATTTTTCTAACAAAGCTTAAAGCCACGCTTTGAATAAATTAATATCAATTAAGTTAACCATCTGCTGGAACAAAACTCAATATTCTATTAAGGGAGAATATGACTTTTAAAAGCATTTACATGTTGAAATCTTCCGTAGCTAGATCCCAGCTCTGAAACTTCCATAAATACTAGCTTTACATAGCCAACAGCATGTTCCATATCTACATCTAATTGTCCAAGAAAAAATTTGAATATAATTTGTCTAATACAGAACTTATGATATTCTCCCCAAACCCTGCTCTTCGGTCAGTCTTCCTTGTTTTAGCTGCTCAGGGTAAAAATCACGGCATCATTCTTGATACCTCTTTTTCTCAAAAGCTCTACAATCATATCATCAAAAGTATCCTGCCAGCTCTATCTTCAGAGTATATTCCAAATCTGATCACCCTTCATCATCATCTCTTACCTGAAATACGACAATAGCCTCTTTATCAGTCTCCCTGCTTTCACTCTTTCTCCATTAAAATCTATTCTCCTTACAGCAACAGAATGATCCTTTCAAAATGTAAATCCCTGCAGAGAGGCCACAATGGCCTCGCATGACACCAAACTGAAACTCCAAATATTTTCCAGGACCCACAGAGCATTGAGATCTGGCCTCTGGCTGCTCTCTGGGCTCTTCATTGTTTCTAAAAGCCCCTAAGCACACCTGTGTCTGGGGCTTTGGACTTTCTGTTTCTTCTTTCTGAACCCCACTTCCCCGAAGAGCACATAACTCTCTCCCTTTGGTGTCATTCAGATTTTGCAAGAAGTTCAGAATTAAAGAGGTCATTGCTGACCATCCCATAGAAAAGAGTAAAACCTTGCCCTTGTCACTAGTTCAGCTTAACTTTTATTCATAGCACTTATCATTACTGACTTTATATATTACACTTGTTTGTTTACTGTCTGTTTCCTACTAGATTGTAGGTTTCATGAGAACCTGAGTTTTGACTGTTCCGTTTGCTGCTGCACCTCTAGTTCCTGGCACAGAAGAGGCACTCGATATATATTTAATAAACAAGTGATTGATCATTTGTGTTCATACAAATATTAACTTTACATTTAACTTCATTGTCTGTTGGGACCAAAAAGTGGTGTACTTAGCAAGCATGGGGATGTGAACAGGTGGAGCCAAATGTCCTCTAGAGAAAAAGAAGAGATGTCAAAGGGGAAGAGGGAATCCAGAGAAGAATCAAGTAGCTTGGAAGGCAAGCATCTTCATCTTTGCTGTTTTGCCTACAGTCAATGCTCTCAAGCACCTTGCTGTATTCAGAATGCACTGGCATCTTGCAAATGTCATAGGGTTTTTGGACTTAGATTCTTTAGTGTCCAAAGAAGGTTAGATGATAACACCAGCACAGGTTCACGCCCAGTTGCTCCTCCAATAAAGCCCCTGGTACCTAACTACACTTACTCTCCTTTTCATGCATTGAACAAATATTTATTGACACTTCCTATACATCAAGCACCACGGATTCTGAGGTTAAGGACAGTCACCATCCAGAAGGAACCCATGGCCTATGGAGGGAAGCAGACCCAAGAACAGGTATAATGGAGATTAATCACTGCTGAGCTAGAGCAACGTTTAGCACAGATTGCGAAGGAAGCCCAGCAAGGAGGCATCTAACTCAGCCTAGATTTGAGGGGACGCAGGGAAGCCTCCATAAGGAGGTAATGCCTCTGCTGAGCTCTAAAGGACATGCTGCTGTATTCTGTGTTATATGCAGAAGAAGTAGGCAGGAAGGGCACCACGGCCAAAGGCATAGAAATGAGAAAGCTGGCACATTAAAGGACTTTATGTTAAGTGAAATCAGCCAGGCACAGAGAGAAATACTGCATGCTCTCACTCATATATAGGAGCTAAAAAACTGGATCTCACAGAAGTAGAGGGTAGAACAGCAGTTACTCGAGACTGGTAAGGGGAGTCAAGGAGACGCGATGGGGAGAGGGTGGTCAATGGATACAAAATTGTGGAGAGATGGGAAGAGTAAGATGTAGTGTTCTATAGCAATACAGGGAGACTACAGTCAACAACAAATTACTGTATAAATTCAAGTCGCTAATTGAGAGGATGCTGAATGTTTGCAACGCATAGAAGTGACAGATGTTTGAGGCAATGGATATGCTAAATATCCTGATAATATGATCATTGCACACAGTATAAACGTACTCAAATATCACACTGTACCCCATAAACACATACAATTATCATGGGTCAATTAAGAGAGCAGAGATATTCATTTAGAATCATTGAACTGGACAGGAAACACAGATATTGTCCAGCAGACTAAAATCCTCATTTTATAGATAATGAAACAGAGATCAAGTGGCTTTGTCAAGAAGCTGTTTTGTTGCAGAATTGGGACTAGAATCCAAATCCCCTAAATCAAAATTTAGGGCTCTTCTAATTACTCTACACTGACCATGGAAATATTTCCCAAGTTTTCACTTTAAAATAATCAACAATTAAAATTACAGGCAATGGAGAGAGAATGTGTTTAAAATGTAAGGGGACAAAGTATTTAGATTTTTATCAAAACTATAACAAGATTCCCATTTGATGTTATATGAGATATTATACGAGGTGATATTATATGAGTTTAATATTATACGAGAAATGTTCAATTCGCATAACTGAGTTCTTTGTTCCAGCCTGGATTTTCCAGTTATACTATTAAGTCTTAATCAAAATATATTTAATTTAGTTGCTTACTCATTCGCAGAACTGATCTTAAGTTGGGATTTAATTATGGAAAGCATTACACTAAATTAATCTCACTGGAGTTCATTTCATTATTTTATGCAGCAAGTTTTAAAAATTTAGTTTAAAGAAAAAAAAGAACAATCTCATATAAACTCTTTCCTCTTGGATCAACCCACTTAAAAAGCCTATATTTTCCCTAATTTAGGCCAGGCAGGTAGGTGTACATTTTCAAAGTAGTGATTACTGAGATGTTAGCATCATTAAATATTGTCAGTTCTGAAAAATTACATGTAGGATATTTTGGACACTTTTAATTTGGACAAAATGAAAAGCAGAGAAAATTACCTAGAAATTTTAGCAAAGATAATTTTGGCTTTGCCATTGGAGTGGGGGAGGAGACATTTTATGCTATCACTTCATGCTACAGCTGTTCCCAAATTCTTATGTAGCAGTTGCAAATAGGAATGCTTTCCACATAAATGTTTAAGTCCAAGGTTACGGCCCTTTCTCTAAGAAGTAGATTTAATCCCAGTTGTTTACTCTTAAGAGAGGATTGCAGTAGGTGGATGAATACTTGAATATCAAAATAGAAATTGCTTTTCTGATGAAGAAGATAGTTCCCAAACACCATGGTGGTAAGAGGGCCTGGTTAGGCTCTACCAGTCTGGTAGTCCCAGCTCTACCACTAACTGATGTTGGAGAATCCTCTGACCCTCTCTGAGACTCAGTTTCCTCCTGTACCAAATATTGATCTTTATGGTCCATTCTATGCCAGTTTTGAATTCTCCTAAATATCCAGCTTCTTTCTTCAAAGCAGACTGCTAAATTCTTCACCAAAGACAGAGATTACAACAGAAGTCAACATTTCATTTTGTTAAATTCAGTGCCTTTTCTCTGTTAGTGAATAAATGTACAAATGAACCAAGAGTCAAGTGCAGATAATGACACTTGTGTAGGAGACAAAAAACAGAAAGCCTGATATGTGTTCATTCACTGTTAATGCGCAACAACCTAGATTACCATAAGGCTTGTCAGATATATCAACAGCAAAAGAAAAGCATATCTTCTCGAAGAATACATCTCCCTATGTGAGGTAAATTATTTGGGGGGACATATTCTTTGCTGCTTTCTTTCTGTTTTATATTTACACGGAAAGAGCAATATACTCTTTCACATACACTCTACTCAGGAAACAAAATTGATGAATTCCGAGAAGTGTGACAGGAGAAATTTAACTTTCTTCAGTACGATGCATCTAGATTTCATTCCGTCCGGTTTTCAGAGACAAATCATCTATTGCAATCGCTATGATGTAGTCTAGAAAGAACACAAGACCAGGAGATGGAAAGACCTGGATTTGTACCAACTGAAGAAAAGAATCATACCTGTGTTGCTTTTCTTTGCATTCCTCGAGCTTAGCTCCGTGCATGGCATATAGCGGGTGCTCAGAAATGTGGACTTTCTTCTACTGCTGGCTCTGCTGCCTCCCAGATAAGTGTCCTAGCCTGGGTTTCCTTAAAAACACGAGTTGAGGCAGAGCTGTGTGCTAGGGCTTATTCTCCCAATACCAAGAATCCTAAGGTATCAAGAATGAGGGGGAAAGGACAGAAAGCAAATTGAAAGAAATGCGCTCCTGAGACAGTCACTGCTTGCAGAAAAGACACAGCTGGTTCTCAGCACAGGACACCATCCAGATAGAGCATGTAGAACCTGTGAGCCTTAGAACCATACAGCAGAAGAGAGGAATTATCTTGCCAGCTCCTACCTGTGTCTCATCTCTCAATTCACCCTGTGGGCAGTGACTCCCACACACTCAAGTGGTGTCACCTGCCCCTGGAGCAGCGCTGAGAAGCCATATTATACTGCCCACTACCTGAGGCCTCCACGGAGCCCAGAAGTGGTGGGAGGACGTAGAACCTATTGAGCTTCTGCACAGGAGCAGCTATTCCTTCAAAGGCATAGTGGAGGCCCTGTCCAAGACCAGCACCCCTGCCCCACCAAGTTCAGAGCTCTCCACGGAGCAAGTAGCCAAGTCCCAGGAGGCAGGCAAAGCTAAGTGAATCTGGACAGGTGAGGGATAGACTAAGTCAGGGACAATGTGGCATTTTAGAAAATTATTTGATCCAAGTCTCAGTTTCTTCAGTTCTAAAACAGTGATCACATACAGTCCTCCCTCAGAATCCACAGGGGATTTACTTACAATGCCTAATACAATGTAAATGCTATGTAAATAGTTGCTATACTGTTTTGTGTTTTATTTGTATTATTTGTTGTTGTATTGCTATTTTTATTGTTTATTTATATTTTTTAGAATATTTTTGATCCACGGTTGGTTGAATCTGCAGATGCAGAACCCATGGATAGGGAGGGCTGACTGAATATGCCCTGACCTTGATAAGGGTATCAAGAGGATAAAATGAGAGACACTTAACTTTAATCTCCTCGTCCCTCTTCTCTCTCTCTGGCATCTACCCAGTAAAACTCTTAAGCAGGAAGAATGCACCCACCCTCCTTCTCCCTGTACATCTCTAGGTCCTGCTTTTAAAAAAAGAAACACACAATGGAATACTACTCAGCCATAAAAAAGAATGAAACTCTGCCATTTGCAGCAACATGGATGAGTCTACAGAAAATTATGTTAAGTGAAATAAGCCAGACACAGAAACAGAGATTCTGCATATTCTCACTCATAAGTGGCTGCTAGGAAAGAAGGGGGTGAGGGAAGGGAAGGAGGGAGGGAGGAAGGAAGGAAAGAAAGAAAAAAACAACAATATGTCAAACATGCAGAAGGAGAGAACAAACCTAAGGATATTAGAGAGGGGGGCAGGGAGGGTGGGGGACTAGGAAGTGATAGGTTGGGTAAAAGGCATAAAGAAATATCACAATGTGTAAGAATGAATATGCTAATAATAAAATTTGAAAATAGAAAAAAATCACAGCAGTATTGGGATCGCCAGGCTCAAGTCGGCCTGGTCACACTCATCTCGGGATCTTGGTGCACTTTCCTGCTAAGGTGGCTCTCGCCCGGAGCCATGCCTCACTTTCCTCCCCAACTTGTATTCTCAGCTAACAGCTTTGGCCAGGGACAGCCCGACAGGTCATACAATATAGGGAGTCTCCTTTAAGAAAAAAATGTACCAACATAAAATTTGGTATGAAAATGAATATGTATTTAGGATAAGCAAAAGAAAACACAGCAAATACTAGAGACTTGGAAATCCAGTTCCTTTTTCTTCTGAGATTTCTTTAGGCAATTTACCAGAAATGCTTACTGATTGCAAGCTGGTGTCCCTCACTAACCTCGAACACCAGTGCTTCTCAAACCTTAAAGTGCATGTGAATATCTGGGAACTTACTAAAATGTAAATCCTGATTCAGTAGGTCTGGGTGGGGCCTGAGACTGTACATATTTGACAGCACCCAGGGCATGCCCAGCAGATGCTGGTGTTGCCCACGGCAATCCACACTTCAAGTAGCAAGGTTCTCGACTCCCAGCACTAGCTGGGGCAGGTGCATGTGAGAGGTGGTGAAGCTTAACCCTCATTAACTTCATTGCCTTTGGGCGTAATGCCCCTTCCCCCATGCCAAACAAAAGAGCAATTCAAAATGTTGGTAAAGGTCTTGGGAAAGAGAATAACTGGACAGCAGGTCCTTTTCCAGTTCTTACTTTCAACACAACTAAAGAAAAACCTCATCCTTTTGTCAACCAATAGGTCATTTAGTGATTTTTGATGGTACACACTCTGATATTTGTAGTATACTCAGAGGTATTTAAAGAACTGAATGGCATTGCTCGAAAAAAAAAGTCCTTCCATTCTCACCTACTTATTTTTGAGAAAAGGTTTCTCAGGGATTATATTACTAAAAAGAAAAAGTTGGAAAAGTATTGATGCAAAACTCTGTCTCATTCTCACAAAAAATAATATTGATCCACGGAAGCCTAAACTAGTTGAAAAACTCCGTCTATCTCATTAAAAGATACATTGCCAGTAAATTTTTTGTGTTTAATAATTATTTATCAGGGTTTATAAGACATTACAGTGTTTTGACCAATGGGATTCAAATATTTATTGTATAAAAAAAATTCAATCCAGAAGAAAAATACTTCATATTTAAAAGTTTATGGTCACACGACTTTTTACAATTTTAATTTCAATTTCTATACGTTGTTGAAGAGGTTACTCAAAAAAAAATTCAAAAAAAAGATAAATTATAATGAAATTCTGTAGAAGAAATCAAATGGAAATAAGATTAGAAGGAAAAAAGAACAGCACAAAATTTTCAACTGCTGAAGAACTTGTTTATGAATATTTTAAATGAATTGTTGGATATCAAGCTGTGATTGTGTGTTGATTCCACTAGGTATATTTTAAAGTAGCATGCAATAATTTTATCTCAAAATTTCAGTAATTATAAAATGCCAAAAAGTACAAATATCTTTTGAAATTACTTAAAAGTATGATAAAAATTGTCAGCATACAACTGTGTTGGAGGTACACAGTTCCCAAAACTTCTTGGAGCTTCTATGAGGACCACTGCTCTACACAAGCTGCCTCTGCCTGCCCGTCTCCCTCTGTTCACTCTTGCACCCCCTCCAGTCTGGTTCAACTTTATCTTCATCAGGGCCACTCTTGCTGAAGTCACCGATGCTCAGCATGTTATTAATCCAATGGGCATTCACCTCCCCATCTTGCTGGATTTGAGACTGGCAGCAATTTTATCGGTTTCCTAGGGCTTCTGTAACAAAGTCCCACAAGCTGAGTGTCTTAAAACCACAGAAATGTACTCTCTCGCAGTTCTGAGACCCTTCCTTGCCGCTCCCTAGTTTGTGATGGTGGCCGTCAGTCCCAGGCCTTCCTTGGCTTATGGCTGCATCACTCCAGTGATGCAGTTTCTGCGTCTGTCATCGCACGGTGTTCTCCCTGTGTATCTGTGTCTGCATGTGGCATTTTCCTCTTCTTATAAGGACATCTGTCATATTGGATTGAGTCTACCCTACTCAAGTATGACCTCATCTTAACTAATTCCATCTCCAGTGACCTTATTTCCAAATAAGCTCATATTCTAAGGTACTGAGAGTTAGGACTTCAACATATCTTTTTAGGGGACACAGTCCAACCCATAACAGTGACTGAGTCTCACGGTTTTCTTTGATAAACCCTCAAAACCCACTCTCTTCTCTTCTCTTGACTCTTGCAATTCTCCACCTCCCTCAATGGCCCTTCAGTCTCAGTCTCCTGTGCTGACCCCTCCTCTTTTACCTGACATCTCAACTTCAGGGCTCCAAGGTCTCCATGGTGAGCATACATCTCACTTTGCAGTCTCTCCTTGTTGAGGTCATCTGTACCCAAAACTTTACCAGCCACAGACTGCCAATTGTCTCTTATCCTGACCTCTCCTCTGAGCCCAAGACCCCAATATCCAACTGTCTCCTTAAAATAACCTGAGTTATCTCACAGACATCTCTAACCTACTGCTTCTAAATTCCACCCCTCATCTGCACCCTCCATCTGCTCTCCCTCCAGTTCTCTCTGTCTCAGTAACTGACACCCACATACCCCAGTTGCTTATGCCAGTAACCTGACAATCACGCTGGGTATCTTCTTCCTCAAAATATATCCTGGATCCACAGAGCATTCCGTGCCAATACCCTAATCCAAGCCACTATCATCACTTTCCTGAAAACATTAAACTTTGGGCAAAATCCAAAGTCTATACAAGTCTTTCAAAGCCTACGTGTCATCTTTAACAAGCTCACCCAAGAATGAATTACAGTAGTCCCCCCTTATCCATGGAGACTGTCCTCCAAGACCCCAGTAGATCCCTAAAACCACAAATAGTACTGAATCCTGCATGTACCACACACGAACTTCTTTTTCCTCTCTCTCAGTTTCACAGATGACTTGTAGTTCAAGAAATGCATTGTACAACATCGTAACTATATTTAATAACAATGTATTATATTCTTGAAAATTGCTAAGAAAGTAGATTTTAAGTGTTCTCACCACACACAAAAATAAGTCTGTGAGAGAATGCATATGTTAATTAGCTTAATTTAATCACGTCACAACGTACACACATTTCAAAACATCATGTTGTACATGATAAATGTATACAATTTTTATTTGTCAGTTAAATAATCAATTAATTAATTTTTTAAAATAGCAACTCTATGTCTTTTCCTTGAGGTTATCAGTGTGACATGTAATTTAAGTATTTGTTTTATTTTATTTGGCTTTGTTTTCTCATGAAGAGACTAGTTAATCTGACTTTCTAAACTATTTATATCGGTTTATTGATTAGATAACTGACATTATATCTGCATAACATTTAGAAATGTGAAAGATATAAAACTAAGTGTTCAAATAAATTGAAACATGATTCTAACAAACATTTTTATAACACTAGTAATTATGTTTGTTTTATATTATGTCAGTTTGAACATAATTTCCAAGGTCCTTAGACTATAATTAAACAGAATTAATTAATGGTGAGTCTGTATATTTGTAAGTATACATACTCAGTATATATATACTTTTGCTCTTTATTTTATTTATATATATGAGTCAAGATATATACATTATATGTGGAGATATAATATATAATATAGTTAAGATATATACACTATATATGGAGATATAATATAATATATAATATAATAATATATAAATAATATAATATATACATGGAGAGAGAGAAAGTCAAGATATCCAGGACTCTTTTTAGCACAGAAGAAGCAGAAAAGTTAAGTAAGAATTAATTACAAAGGACCAAACAAATTGATGAGTGAATAGTATTAGTATTAATTTTAATGATCTATTTTCTCATGGACATGTAATAGTGTCTGATATATTTTTTCTTATGTCCTCCAAGGTGGGGAAAAAATTATTCTGCTGAGATTCTCCCTCCCCGTGACCCATTTCTTTCCTACCTCCAAAACATTTTCCCTTGTTTCCCTCACTGTCCATTCATAATACCAATGGCCAAAAGATATTGAACAGGTCATGGTCAAGCTTGAAGAAAACCCAAATTTGGAGTATTTGACTGTTTGGGTTCTACCCAGACTCTTGCTCTCTGGGTTGGTTTATTTCCAAAGACCACTGACCCCACAGTATTCTAGTCATTGTGTAAATGGCCTTCTCTTGCAAAAGTGAAAATATGTTTTGGAATAAAATTTTTTAAAATTTTTTTATAACTTTGACACAGAAACAAAATTTATTTCAAATGAAAAAATTTACAGAAAACCCTTCCTTTAATAAATATGCAAGTTTATTGATAAGGTAATCATCAGAATAAGTCATTTTAATGGCAAGTGTATAGATGAAAATATCTGATACTTTTTCTATGCTTCCTCGTGAGTATTCCAGTCTCACAGTTAATTTTTAATTCTTCTTCTCTTATTACCAGTTCCTCCCCATCCCATGTATACATGCAAGCATTTGACCTACCTTTTGGAATCTACTACAGAAATAGCCTATCAGTTTTACACTCACTGTCCATTCCTATAGCCACTAGCCCTATTCAAGGCCAGAGTTACATCTAACCTAAAGTGCTACAACACGGTCCTAACGCATCTTCTTGACTCCAGCTTCATCACTCCTCAGCCCAACTTTCCTCGCCAAATTCACAACAATCTGCAGCCTTAATTATCTACACAAAACTCAACTATCATCACGTAACTACTCTGCTCACAGAATAAAACTCAAAATTCTATCTCAGAATTTAAAGACCTCTACCATCTGGTCCCACCTTGATTCTCCCTTGCTTATAGGTTTTACAGATCCCTCACACTGTCCAAACTTTCTGCTTCTGTTCAGAGTTCCCTTCGTAAGAAAATCCTTCTTTTTCTCTATGCACATCTCACTTGTGTTTGCATCTTTAAATTAGACCTTGTCTATGGTTTAAGAATAGTTTCTGATCTTCCTTCTGATGTCCATTTTAAAAAGTTGTCTAAAACTCCTAATTCCTAGAAACATTGACTTTAACCTTCTATTCTGTGTATGATCATTTTCTGCACTTGCTTTCTGCCTGATGTCAGTGGATACCTTTGAACCAATAATATCTCCACATTGAATGTTAAGCTTTAATTCTTATAGGAGAATTATAATAGTTTTTTCTGTGTTCCCATTATCTTGATTGATTTTTCTTTGGATTCAGGATTCAGAATAACATCTCCAAGAAATGTTGTTTTAAGAATTCCCACATGAAAATACTACTTTCAATGTCATATATAATTGGCTCATAAAAAGATTATTTAATTATCTCAGGGAGTGACTACATTTGACTTTACTAGTTACTATTAATTAAGGGCTTAGCTTCTGTGAAATTACATGTTTACTTCTTGATTTTATTCTGGTAGAAAAGATAAACCTCAAGGTTATGATTTTGCTGCCCCATAGGACATTAACCAATTTTGCATCTAACCTAACCATCAGGTTCTAACATTCTTTTCTCAAAGTGCCTGGAAATCCTGAGATCCTAAAAATGCTCTTTGGACCATCATCTGAGTATTTCCCTCATTAATGAGTTAATAAGCCTCCAGCTCATTTCATTCTACATTTGCATGAGGATCGAGTTTTTTTTTTTTTCCCCTCTGGTTCCTTGAAAATTATACTTTAACACCCACCATCATTTGGAAGTACTTTACATGACTCCTCTTAATTTCCATAAATTTCACGTCACTTGTACCATATTTTACTAAACGATCAGTAGCTGGAGGGCATGAACCCCCTCCTCCAAAATTTACCTTTGTAGTCTCTAGAGACTTTATACAGTGCCTTTCAAATGGTAGACACCCAATAAATATCTGCTAAATGTAAGGGAAAGTATGAATGAAAAGCCAACTCTTTTTTTATAGAAAGCATCTTAAGCAATTTTAACTGGCAAAATTGTTTTAAAATATTTTAAAAACATAGATTCCATCCTCATAATTTACTAGAAGCAACACTACAGAAGCCCTCAATGAGCAATGTTAGCTTTGATACAAGGATACTTCAGAAAGTTCATGAACAAATAGAATTAAAAGAAAATACAAATATTTCCATGAACTTTTTGAAGACCCCTCATATAGTCTTTCAATTTTAAAAAATAGTCTGAGGAGGCTATGATCATCACTAAGGGAAAAGACCCAGTATCCTCAATACCATACTTTTAATATTTGTTCTCATTAATAACAAGTCAGGTCACTCAAAGTAAAATAATCATATAGAAAACATTGGAAATTTTACAGTTTTGGTGTACACAGAACAAATGTCTATGGTAAATGTGTAAAAATAATTAAGGCAATAATGTAACATTTTAGACATTTTTAATTTCACTTTCCATGGTGTGTTTGAGACATGAGACCACCTGAGTCCACATAACTCAAACTTTGGGACTGAGAACTGAGACCACCTATGTCAATATGACCTGATTGTTCCAGGTGATTCATGCCCATGAAGATAAGACTGAAACCGATAATCAGCTTCACCATTTGCTTCAGGAAATCCTTGTAAGCTGATTCATCAAGGCAAACAGTTTGCTCATCTGGGCAAACAACTCTCCTATTAGAATAACAACGTGCTCACCTATGCAAACAGCTCCTTCATCAGGACCTGGCTTTGCTCTGTTCACCAAACCTATACTTTTATGTCATGGACATTGCCCAATCCTACCCAGTCCTTGCTGTAAAAGACACATCTTAAACCACTTGGCCCAGACCTCAAAACCCTAAAAAAAATCCTTCTCTAACTGTCTCCTTTTAAGATAAAATGCAGATGTCCTTTGCTGCAGAAAGCTTAGTGAACTCAGCTTTGGGCTGGAGTCAGTCAACATGCTATAATCAAAGATTATAAAAGAATTATCTAGTATTTAAAAAGCTAGTGTTGTAGCAAACTTTATGATAGTTTTCAAATTACTCTTTGTAAAGCCATTGGCTGATATTAAATACTGCATGCTATGAGTTAAAGAGTTAGACTATTAAAGGATAATTAGAGTTTGTAGATAACAAGATTGTAGAAATAGAATCAGAATTGTTGACAAATGCTATGTCTTCCTTATTCCTTTATAGGACTATTCAGTGCCACCTACAAAGAAGACTGAAGCATGAATGAGTTTTGAAATGTCAATCCATCTTACTCAATGTTTACTGCCTCAGAATTGGCCCCAGGCAACATTTTGGAATAGATAGCATTTGTCTTTAAAAGACCCATTTTCTCTTCTTTATAGTTTTTTTTCTCTCCACTCTTTCAGGAAACCAAAACCTTGCTGTAGTCTTCTTCATAGGACCAGGTCTACACCGTGGGATAATCAGGCTTCCAACACCACTTTATCTCTACCTCCCTCACTCACTGCCTTAAAACCCAGCCGTTTGCCTATGCTGTCTCCACCATTATACTTTCTCCCAAGGTATTTTCATTCTAAATATTTTTTTCTGTTGGTAAAATGAAAGGACTTATCCTCAGTTAAAAAAACTTTTAGGAAAAAACTAAGAAAATTTGGGCAGGACCAGGGGATTCCCTACACTGATTCCATTTTAGGCATCCTTTTGTTCTATAAGAAAGGCTGCTTATACTGACACTAAGGTGACTGAGACTATTGTTGCAGAATTAGTAAAAGTATTCAATAAAATGAATAAGCTGCAAGAAACAACCAGATAGATACATCCAGAAGGTGTGGCATTCTGGAGGGCAACTGGCCAGTTGCATCAACAATTCAGTGTCATGAGAAAAGAAGACTGATCTAGATCAGGTGTCCCCAAATTTTTTCCGTAAAGGGCCAAATAGTAAATATCTTAGGCTTTGCGGGCCATGTGGCCTCTGTCACAACTATGCCACGCTGCTTTCATAGAGAGAGAAAGCAGCCATGGACAACACGTAAACAAAAGAGAGTGTCTGTGTTCCAAAAAATTTTATTCACAAAAACAGACAGCCTGATGGGTGTGGCCTGCAGCTTTTGTTCTAGATTGCAAACTTAGGTAACCACATGATGCAGTGTATGTTCTTGCTGTAGATTCCTCTTGGAGCAAACCAGCTGTAAAGACTTTTTGGGCATAACTGGGGCAACCGTAATATGGTTTGTATACTAGATGATTTGGGGACTCAAATTATACCCCGAAGTATGGCTTTTGGGTATGCTGAGTACTTTGAACTAAAGGAGACTGGAAGGCCTCAGAAGCAGCCTCAGAAGCAAAGGCACTGTAACCATCCCCTGCCTTTCTGTGTAGAAGTTGGCCATAAAGAAATTTTCTGACCTACCTTCTCCGATAGATCCTAAGACCCTCATTCTAGAAGGGTCCTGCCCTTTACTTGGGATAAAGAAATGCTGCACAGAGAGACCAAGAACAATCTGAACAGACAGGCCTTGCTTGGTTCCCCCCTCAGTCTATTATCATTAGATCATACCCCTTCTGTCCAACCACATATCTACCTGTCTGTCTATTCTTAATCAAACCTAAGCATAAAAATAGACAGTTTCCCCTGGGTCTCTGGATCTTCATTTCTAAAGGCTCCCCTGCCACGTAAAACTTGGATAAAATAAATTTGTTATGCTTTTCTCTTGTTAACCTGTCTTTGGTTATAGGAGTTGGCCAGGACCCTTATGATGGAAGGAAAGGGATTGTACCTTTTCCACCCCTACAATGGAATACCATTTTATTTATATGGAAAAGTAGAAAATGTTAACCAAAAAGCAGATTACTATACATTATACATTGTACTATTTCACTTGTTAAAAAATATGTAGGTATAAAAATTTAAATTATATTCATTAAAATGCCATTAGTGTTGGAAATATAATGTTTTAATTTTCTAATTTTTGATTTTTAAGTTTTTTACAATGTACATTTACTGATTTTGTAATAGGAAAAGTTCATTTTTTAATTTAAAAAAAAAAAGAAAGTTACTTACTCAAAACCTTAAAAGATTAGTAAACACCTCAGGGGATTAAGATGAAGAAAGCCTAAGAATTACATCTTTTCATTTTAAGATTTTTATGATAGGAATGTAAATATAAATTTTATTTTTAAATAAATTTTGTAGAGTGAACTAAAACAAGGATGATTTCACAAATAAATAAATCTCCAATTTTTAAAAACATTTTTTTCTAATTTTTAATGGTTTTTGGAACTGTCCTCAAAAGAATAAAAAATAAGCCTCACACAAATTACTGACTTATAAATCACATTTATTATTGCCCACAGGAAATTTCATCCTTAATGTAGGCAATGAATTATGTGTAGCAATAAATGTGTGTCATTAAAATATATACAGCTATTAAGTCTGGATTTTACATTTTATTAAAGAAATTATGCAATGCATTTCTAAATGGTTGTCATTTAACATATCTGAGACTAAATTTATACAAGGTAGGTATTTCTGAGTATCGTATATTATTTTACTCAGATTTTGATTTTTTCTCACTTTGTTTTTATTTTCTTCCTATTAATAAAATTTGAGATTGTAAATGCAATACGTCCATAGGTGTATTTGCTCCAGGTCACTGAATAAGTGCTAAAAGTACCTTTCCAGCATCATGGAACCGTGGCTTCCACACCAACCCAGTGTGTCTCCTTCAACACTTTTGACCTCTATGGACTCCCCACTTCCTCTTTGGAAATAAAAAGCTGGGATGACTTCTCCTCCAAAGGTCCATTTAGCACTGCGTGTTATAGCTTACTAGTTGTGTATCTTATTCACTGTTCTTTCATCTTCCATTTTTTTCATCACAGAAGGAAGACTCTGTAACAAGCACAAGGTAGCTGGCTCCTTCTTTCCAAATCCCAGTGCCTTCGTGTCATCTTATATTTTTTCAACACCACCCGCAACCCCACTATCCCTCTGCCTTCAGCTGCCAGGATCTGCTCTGTTCTTGCCAGCTCTGCACAGCCCACCTTATCTCTTCATTTGCTCCCTGACTGTAATGGTTAATTTTATGTGTCAACTTGATTAAAAGGAAGCCCAGACAGCTGGTAAAACATTATTTCTGGTGTGTCTGTGAGGGTGTTTCTGGAAGAGACGAGCATTTGAATCAATAGCCTGCATGAAGAAGATCCCTCTCACCAGTGTGGGTGGGCATCATGCAATCCATTGAGGGCCTGGATAGAACAAAAACGGAGAGGAAGGGAGGATTCTCTCTCAACCTCTTCTTGTGCTGGAGCATCCATCTTCTCCTGCATTCAAACTTTGGCACTCCTGGTTCTCGGGCCTTTTGACTCAGAAAAGGACTTAGATCATTGGCTCCCTGGTTCTCAGGCCTTCGGACTGAAGCCACACCAGCAGCTCTCCTGGGCCCCCCAGTTGCAGACAGTGGATCATGAGACTTCTCATCCTCCGTAATCACGTGAGCCAATCTCTCATAATAATCTCTTTCTACATATCTATATCTATGTGTGTGTGTGTATATATATATAAAATATATATCAACTGCCTTGTATATTGATAAAAATAAAAAATGTATATTATACCTATATATATACGTGTGTGTGTGTGTGTGTGTGTGTGTGTGTGTGTGTGTGTGTATATATGCTATTGGTTCTGTTTCTCTGGAGAACCCTAATACACCAACATATGCAAGGGAAAGCTACTTATAGGTTTCCTACTCTATACCCTCTTATTAAAAGTGTCTGTACTTGCTTCAACTCAGAGGCATCCAAATTTTTGTAGCAGATGCTAAGGTCAGATATCATTGTATGGGCAGCATGTTGGGGTTATGAATTGGGATCATCAGACTCTAAAGCCTTACACATATTTTACATACTGTTAAATTCCTCGATGCTTCTCTCAACTTTCTTTTTCCAGCCTGCACTCTCCTTTCTGTTTGGTTCCTTTGATGTCTCAGCCCATGAGCAATTTACATCCAGCTCTTTGACATTCAGAACAGACACTTTTTTAATACCCCTCTCCTCTAGACATCATAATTATCTTTAGTACTTTTAGTACTAATCATAAAATGAAACTAATAATAATAATGGCTCAGAAAGAAAAAAATGAAATTTTTCTTTTATGAAGCTTTGTGTATAAAATCATGCTGATAAAAATTAAAATAATAAAAAATAAAGTAAATATTACCATATAAAATAAAATGGAAAACAGTCATTGTATTGGGTTAAGCTGAGGCTTCCCAAAAGATATGTCTCATTCCTAATCCCTGGTATAGGGTCAATGCAGATGTAATTAAATGAAGGATCTAAATATAAGATTATCTAGGATTGATTGGGTTAGCCTAAATCCAGTGATTTGTCCTCATAAGGTGAGAAAGACGCATAAGGCAGAAGACATGTGAAGAGAGACTCACAGGTGATGAGTGATGAGTTTGTAAGCCAAGGAATGCCAAGGATTGCCAGCAGCTGCCAGAATTTAGGAGACAGGCCCACGACAGACCCTCTCTCAGAGCCCCAAAAGGAACTAACCCTGCCAACACCTTGATTTTGGACTTTTGGTTTCCAAAACTGAGAGAAAAAAAAAAAATCTGTTGTTTTAAGCCACCCAGTTGATCATAACTGATTACAGCAGCCCGTAGGAAACTAATTTAGTAATGGGTTAGTACTTTTTGATTACAAAAAAATTGCATTTTTTAAAAGAGCATGAAATTGCCTATATATATTGATCTGTTCTGGTAATGAATAATAACATAAATTTATATTTTCAAGCATTAACTTTGTAAATTTGTCAGTGACTTCATCAACACTGATCTTAGCATATTCATATTCAGTACACAATATAATCAGATTTGTCCATCTATTCCCAATCATAGTTAACTGAAACACACTTTTTATTTATTTTCAGAAAATTTTCTTTCACATTAAGTCACAGACCTATAAGGAGTTGCAAAAAGTCTTAAATGCAAGAATGAGTTTGGTAGAAACTCATAAAATTCTTATTTCACAATAAATTTTAGAAATTACAATAGTATCTGTGTCTTGCTATCCTTTCTAGTAGCTTTCAAATCCCCGCCCCCCACTTTTGAAAAATTGTAAACACAATTTAAAACTCCAAGTGGTCACATAAGGAAACAGAATTAAAATAACTCCAAGTTCCATCTTGACAAACATGGTGCTATCACTGTTTATTTTAGATCTACTGTTTAAACACAGGAATATGTAGTATCAGGGGGCTGGAAGACACAAACAGGACCCAATGAGAGCTTGAGCTATTCTGAAGATTCAGGAACCTACTCCAAATGGAAAGAGAGTAACTGAGTCTGTGTCTGTATGGATCGCAGGCCAACTGTGTGACTGGGAGTTCTCCAAATTAACTTCCATGTAGAATACATTTTTCGCTAAAGGTTACAGAATTTAAATGTGCTAATTTGAAACTTACATATGTATTTTAAAAGTTCGGTGATAACTGCAGCAAATGTTTAGCTCTTACACCAACAACACTTTTAGGGGGAGAACTAATTGATGATCCTGGACGTGGTTTGGAATTGCTGATGCATGGGGGGTAATAACGAGCAGACCACCTTTCAGTCCAATGTTGTTACTGTTTACAAATTCTCTATAAACAATGCACCCCCTTAGTGCCTGCGCCCAGGGTAGACCACCTCATCACCCTGCCTTTGGTTCTCCACTGTCATACGAAGGACAAAAAAAAGGAAAGGGAAGTCGTATTAGTTTGTTAGGGCTGCCATAACAAAGTACCACAAACCAGGTGCCTTCAACAACAGAAATTTAGTCTTTCCCAGTTCTGAGACTCTGGGAGAATCTTTCCTTGCCTCTTCCTAGTTTGCAATGGTGGTCGTCAATCCTTGGCATTCCTTGGCTTGTAGCTCTATCCATCCAGTTTCTGCCACTGTTGTCACGTGGTGTTCTCTGTGTGTGTCTGTGTTTAAATTTCCTTCCTCTTATAAGGACACCAGTGACATTGGATTAGGGCTCACCCTAACGACCTCATCTTATCTTGACTACATCTGCAAAGACCCTATGTCTAAATAAGGTCACATTCACAGGCACCGGGGGTTAGGATTTCAACCTATCTTTTGGGGGAATACAATTCAACCCGTACAAGAAGTTCACAATTTCTCAGTGCTTATTAACTGTGAGGCATTTTGTGTCACAAAAATCACTTGGAGTAGCTCTCCATTGACTCTATAGATGATTCGTTAGAAATAATATCAATTCCTTCTTAGTGGCGATACGCTGAAGAGTGTGTATCTTTTTTCTTTTTTTACAACACAATTTTAAGAAAAGAAAAAAATTCTGAACACTGATTTCTCCAAGTCATTTGAAAAAGGGTCATGGAATTATGCCTCACCGATTAACATATTTGCTTTTTTCTAGAGGGTCTTCGTTTTATTCCTATATTATTGAAAATGTTTCTAAATTGCTTCAAGTTCTTTGCTTTATGTTAGTGTTCTGATTTCTAATCACATGTAACTACACTTTCCCTCTAAGCTTTAATTTCTTGATTAATTTTTAGTCACTTTTTAAATTACCAATAATTTGTCTTTTTTTTTTTTTCCTTAGTAAAACTACCTCATATATCTCTAACTTCCCCATGAAGACTTAGGCAATTTCTAATTTTTTTTCTCATCCAGCTTTTCAAAAAGTTGGGTGGGTGGGGGTTCATTTATTCTAAATTATGAGCTCTTTAAAACACTGACTTTTCTCCATATATAAAATGTTTTGCCCTTTATTCTTTGCTTCTCAATTTTCTTAAAATCTCTGAACATCCAAATCTCCCTTTTCTCTCTTCCTCCTGTTTTTTAAATATAGAAACATTTTCCATACTGTGGCAAGTTCAGTATTAGATAGATATTTATGCCCCTCAATTTTTCTTACTAATTCCCCATTTTAGTTTTTACTTCCTTAATACTAAGAACTGGGGAGTCCACTAGCCCCAGAGGAGGCAATCGCCTCCCAGCATAGCTGTCTGTCAAAAGATCCTTGACTTCATCACATAATAAAAATAATACTAATGTCATTTTATTTGTGTATAATTTATACCTTGGATACTACCTGAAACTTGGGGGGAAATTTATAGAGAAATTACGTATTCAATAATCACATTTTATTGAAAAAATTTTTTTTTCACGGTGAAGAAGTGGCTTCTTATCAGAACAACTTGGACATTTGCTTAAATAATAATCTTATAGAAGATGAAATGATTTTCGTGGTTGTACTTACAGTTCGACTCCCCCTCCTACCCCTAAATTGAGGTGAAAATATAAAACTATAATTAATTAAAGGCATTTCCAGCAGGAACAATCAGATATAGCCCAGGAATGAGGCTTGTTCATGATCTAACACGGTACAGGGTCCGAGCACAGGAAACGGAGAGCGGGGTATCCACTGTGTGGAATTCTGGTGAACTAGGGGCACTGGGAGAGAAGAACAGAGTCCCAGCAGGTAACAGAATTCACCCTGGATGATCGAATATAGAGACTCTAAAGAAATGACTTCTCCAGAGTTACAGGAAGGGTTGAGGGAATAAACAAGAGATGACGAGGCACTGAGAGACCAGCAACAGCAGAAAGTCTTTGCCGATCCTAGGACTAGAGGGACAAGGACAGGAATTGGTGTCAATGAAGCCCAGCAAGAGCTGGAGCCTTGGAGGAGGAACACCCTGGCCTCTCTCTTCCCACTTCCTATGTCCCTGCTAGTGCTTGTCTTTGGCCAAAACCAACTGGAAGGGCCAAGGAGCCCCAGGGCTGTAGTCTACAGATACCAGCCTTCCAGGGTGGGGACAGAGAAGGACAGAGACAGAGCAGATCAGAGAAGGCCACAGAATAAATTTGGAAGGACAAATGGAGACCAGCCAGTACAACAGCACACTGAATTAGATGTTAGGCAGCAACTAATAAGCCTTAAATGGCTTCCATCTTATTGGCTATGTGCAGGCATCATTTGACAAACTTGGGTCCCTTAGCAATTGCAATTGAAGCAGAATAAAACGGTATGGTTTTAAGTCACTCAAGTTTAATTTCACACCATGAAATTCACACAGCATTCAGGATTATTGAAAAATAAAAGTAAGAGTGAATAAAATACACACAAGAACCTCACCCCCCGGTGGAATCACTTCTAAAAGTTACTAGCACAGGCCAGAGGTGCATGTTCTCTTGACTTAACCATGGTCATCAGTCCCAGTTGTCTGATCTAAACACACTTCTGATGATGAAGTCCACCAGGGAAAACAGACTGAACACTACCAGGCTGTTGTCGAAGTGGGTTCTTTCATATTATCTCACCAGACTCTCAAAAAAGTGGTGGGAGGTTGGTAGGATAAGAAAGCAGAAGGGAAATGTAAACCTCTGATGTGAGGCAGGCCATCCAAATGTCTTACTTCATGCACTGTGCCCACATCACTGACAGCAGGGAAATTGCTCCAAATCACACAGCTAGTAACAGGTAAACCTAAATTAGAACCCAAGTCTGCCTAATCCCAAATTCTTTCCATTATACCACAGCCCTTTTGAAGATAAGTAAATAAGCTCAGAGATGCCATCTATCATATCAGAACTGACATAAGAGATGGAGCTCAGAACAGAAGCCTTAACCAATGCTGTCTCGACTACACTGCATCCAGAGAAAACGGCCACAAGGAAAGATACATGCTGAATGTACAGGAATAGGAAAGCCAGAGGGAAAAATAGTGAGAAGTCTCTAATGGGAGGAGCCCCTTTCCCCTCAATTGCTGACCACTTCACCCTTGGGTACCACATGCAATGTGGCCAGTGTGGTGAGTGCCTTCCCCCAGGGCTCCCTCTTTTGGGGAAGGCCATTGTTCATTCTGTGGGAATGGTCCCACAGTGGAAATCAAATAGAAGACAGAGAAATTATAGCCCCAAGTTATACAGGTTGAGTATCCCTTATCCTAGATATTTGAAACCAGAAGTGTTTCAATTTTTGGATTTTTCTCAGATTTTGGAATATTTGCATATACATAATGAGATATCTTGGGGATGGGACCCAAATATAAAGATGAAATTTATTTGTGTTTTGTATGCACCTTATACACATAGCCTGAAGGTAATTTTATACAATACTTTAAATAATTTTGTACCTGGAACAAAGTTGTGTACATTCAACCATGAGAAAGCAAAGGTGTCACTATGTTAGTCACCGACATGGACAATCTGTGATTTATGGTTGTGGGGCTGCTAGGGTCTTTTATCCTTTGGGAATATAGAATAGACTGTGCTTTGTGTGCCTGCATTTTGACTACAACCTGTCACATGGGGTCGGGTGTGGAATTTTTCACTTGTGGTGTCACATCGTCACTCAAAGATTTTCAGATTTTGGGTCAGATTAGGGATGCTCAACCTGTACTGCTCTGATAAATTGCAGGGTAAATTGTGGTAAACATGATGCTTTGACATCATATGTTGATATCCAAAATGAAAAAAAAATAGAAAAACAAAGAAAAAATAGTAGGATTTTCCACGCCAATGAGAAGTTAGCATAAGGATATGCAAAACTAGAAAGAAAAAAATAACATTAATATGAATACCTAAAAATAAATAAAAACCAGAGACCCTGAAGCATGGTTGTCGTAGTGTAAATATCACACCCTTTAATACTACTGTCAACTTCAAAATAGGTTACTATTGAAAGACCAGTGTGGCGAACAATTGTGTTTTCTGCTTTAGAGACATTCCATAAGGCAGTTAAAGAGGAATTTCGTCACTGTGTCTTAGAGATCTGATTAGACTGACATCACAGGCAAATACAGGCACAAGGGAGGGTGCTTTAAATGGAGACTATATTAAATGCTATTTCAAAGAAGTGATCTTTGCTTTTAGTATATGTTTATTTCAAATACTAT
The DNA here is from genome assembly GCF_027409185.1 of Cynocephalus volans. Classification (NCBI taxonomy): domain Eukaryota; kingdom Metazoa; phylum Chordata; class Mammalia; order Dermoptera; family Cynocephalidae; genus Cynocephalus; species Cynocephalus volans. The sequence goes on from NC_084461.1 coordinate 15,331,103, forward strand.
ATGACCAGTGAAGAAACTTGGATTGCTAATTTTAAACAAAGCAGAACTATTATCAAACACATTAGTAAGGATCTGATCCACCTTTCTTCCCAATGGTAATCAATATTTTTCAGCCAAGGTCTCCTCATAAGAAGAGGAAATACAGCTGAACTTTACAAACATATCAGTTTCACACATACTGCATTTTTGGAGGTGGAAATTGCTTTATATTCACAGAATAAAAGCAGAACAAAAAGCCTAGAGATCTGTGTGGTTTTCTATTAAATAGAACTCGAAAGAGGAACTCAAACAGTAAATGTGTTAATTAGGAAATTGCAAGGAAGTCTTAGAGGTTGTGGGGGCAATTTTTGACCCTTCTGTGAGCTAAAGGAATTCATTGCAGCAGCTAAAAGGGGAGAATTAAGATGAATGTTTGTAAATGCAACAAAAAGCACCACAAATGCATAAAAAACTGATTCTCATCAGTGGGTCCCCGTGTGTGTGTGTGTGTGTGTGTGTGTGTGTGTGTGTGTGTGTGTGTGTGTGTGTGTGTGTGTGTGTGTGTGTGTGTGTACAATTTATTATTATCGTCACTATATATAACTCCAGTCAGTCTAAGCTAGTAAAGAACAGCTGTCTTCCACAAAACAATATGCCTCTGAGGAGTCCCTAAGCAAGTCTCAGTGCAAGGCAAAGCAATCAAGACCGATTGAAAAGATAGCATTTAACTGCAGTAGACACAAAACTAAAGGGGGAGAAGGATGGAGAAATCATTACAACTAAAATCATACTTGCATCATCCATAGGTATTACCAAACCATGTGATCACAGTTCACAGCTGTGACCACTTATACAATGACGAAATTAGTTCTTTGCTATACCATGTATCCGGTTATGGAGGTAGAAAATTATGTTGTGTTCCTCGTACACAATGTATGATGTTCATCATCATACATTTGTGTACATAAATAGCAGGCATTAAGAACTCAGATGATGTCCTCTTTAAAGTCATTCCCCTGGGAGATTAAACACATTCCAATGATGCTCTCCAAGCCTTTTTGAGCCCATCTTTGGGAGGAGTTTATTAGTCACTCAAGAGTCTCTCTCTCTCTCTCTCTCTCTCTCTCTCTCTCTCTCTCTCTCACACACACACACACACACACACACACACACACACACACACACGCTTGCGTGCAAGAGCCAGCTGATTACAATATTGTAATTCTAGATTTTTTGTGATTGTTTTTTACTGAATATGCATTATGCAAGTTTTCCCATCATCATCTAGTAGTAGTTTACTCCCTTTTCTGTGATAATAAACCCCCTGATATTTAGCTGGTATATAGTACATGGTCAGAGAGAAAAAGGACAAATTTCTCCACCTCCCATATTGCCAGCTAGGCATGGTCATATGACCAGATTCACTTAAGGCCAAACCAAAATCCTGTCTCATAGAGCTGTTTAAACAAATTTAATCTATCCTCACAGAGAAACACCCTGTCACTATGATCACAAATATTCCAAAGGAAGTATTTAAAACCATTCCCAAAGAGGAGTTGCTAGAAACATCACTGAGCCACTGAATCATGTTGTCTGTCATCCATTGAAAAGAACAGTAATCATGTGGAAAGGTACATGTCAGTGCATGTTTAAAAAGATTCAGTTGCATTACATTTTATTTGTATAGGTAGTGACACCTCTGAGCACATGTGGACCAATAGTGTAATGCAGGCCCAATCACACCCGCATTAGAGTGACTGCTAACAACAGGTGAAGTAGGTAGGAATTTAGGTCACGTCCATTGGGTTGGTAAGGAAACTGAGGCCCAAGGAATTTCAGAACTTTCTTCATAATCACATAAAATCTCTTAAAAGTTCCATTTAGAGTATACCAAGCCCCCAGACACTGCTAAACCTATGAAAAGGTAAGCAGTCTCTATCTTCCCATAAATGATTATGATCATTTATATGTTCTTCGGATCCTCTGTTCAGTGAATTGAAAGTGGAATTCCAGTTTCCAGTAGGGGTTTATTACTATTTGAAAATCTGGGGAGTCCTCGTGGGAGGGCTGATATGATGGGGTCCGCAGTGGTGAGGCTCAGTCAGGTGCAGGCAGTCAGCATGTGTTCCAGTATGAAGTAATGACTGGAGCCCTTCTGCACCCATTGTTAGGTATTTTGAGGACCTTCTGTATCTACAGTTGCCCATAAGCTTTTATTCCTGTCCTCACTGCTGCAAATATTGAGCAAATGACAATGAGCCTGTGGATGAATATTCCCCTCCTACCCCGACAACAAATGTAGGAGAGAAGCCAGCTAAATAAGATGATATCATGTCAAGTCTGCAGGCAATATTCTGTCAGACCAGAAGCATAGCAGGGCCATAACTGAAAGTAGGCAGCCATCCCAAAGTAGAAATGAACCTCAGAGAAAAGGACAGAGGTTCACACTAGAGAAAAAGACTGGTTGAGGAAGAGAGCGACAGCAAATCAGACCCAGAACACAGAGATGGACATGGGGAGTTGGCTGCAAACCTGTCCAGGCAGGGCTTTTCAGGATCCAGTGGGGACCACTCAGGCCACACAGTTGTGTCTGGGCAGGAAGGATGCCTGGATCTCCAGCAGGTCTAGGCGCTCTCTTTGTTCTTTTGCAAGGTCCTTCCTTTCTCCTCAGCTACTCACACGTTGATTGACATCCTCCGGGGGTGGGAATCCAGGAAAACAATATCACAAAAGGAAAGAGGAGTTTGCTTGGTGTTTTTTGTTTTTTGTTTTGGGGGGCTTTTTTGTAATTTTGAAAATCTTATTTATTTTCATTTATTTATTTGGGGATATCATGAAAACTCAGTTTAACACTTAGATATTTTTTATTATGGTCGTTTGTACTTTTTAATGTAGAGACTTTCAAGCATACACAAAAGTAGAGAAAATAACCTGATAAATTTCTTATTTCAGCAATTTTGTTTCATCCATAAGCACCACCATCTCTCCAGCTTCCAAATCGTTTTAAAGAAAATCTTAGGCAATCATCTAACTTCCCACAAGAATATTTCGATGTATCTGTCTAAAATATAAAAACTAGAAAGTGAGTTTGAGCTCCTAATGAGGAGAACATGAGGGAGTTAAAAGATAAAACAAGTCTTTCCATGAACTTCTTGAAGTATCCTCGGATTTCTCCTATTCTTTGTAAAAGTGCAGTTTGGATCTTACTCCACAAAAAGACAAATTATTAATGTGCTTCTCTCCTTTACTCATTTTTTTTCTGACTCCAGAATAAATTCAATCACGATAAATTACTTAACTTTCCTCTTGTCTACCCTGGAAATTCTACCAGTTGATCAAATGAAAGTCAGGAAGGAACAGTGCTACATCAGTTCCTTTTAAAAAATATATGGAGTTCTTTTTCATACTCAATTTCAAAAATGGTAAATTCTCACTTTATATAAATGAGAGGTCCAATTTTATTATTCAGACCCCTTCTATGATGTCTAGGAGCCAACATGAATCTCCAAGTCCATTTTATGTCTGTCAGTCCTTCCCGCACATAGCCTTCAGGGTCATGGGCCTCAAATGCCATGCTTGTCATGTCGCTGCTCCCCTCAAGAACCTATATGACTCCCTATTACCTAATAGACTCCTATCTGACTGTTTTATAAAAGAATTTCCACGAGTTGTGGCTTCTAGTCTTATCCATTCGCATCTCCACCTCTCCTTTTCAACGAGGTCAAGCTTTGAATTGAAACAGCCAAACAGTTTGTCCTTCCTTTGCCATTGAGCAGTTTTTCCCCTGTGATGCAATTTTACCACTTGGGTGCAAGTTTTCCTTTTGGGATGAGTTCAAATAGCAAATAAAAGAATATTTTTTCTTAATAAGGAATATTACTGGGTGCAAGTTTTTCCCACTTGGGTGCAAGTTTTCCTTTTGGGATGAGTTCAAATAGCAAATAAAAGAATTTTTTTCTTAATAAGGAATATTACAGGTCAATTATTATTATGGGTCAAAAACCAAAATATGGGTATTGTCACATTAAAAGTGTTCACAGTGGAATTCAGATTTTTAGATTGAATTGAAGCAAAGAGTAATGCCTATTTTACTTGCTAACCTCATGATAGCAAGATTTGCCTCACAGAATTGTAGCTGCATGAAATGTGATTTGACACATAAATTATGTGAAACTATACAGTGATAATTTATGGTGTAATGGAGTGTTGTGATAAAATATGTCTTAGACGCATTCATTTATTCAGTGAATACTTATTGAGCACCTGTTGTATTCCAAGATTTGAGGTCTCATTCTAGATCCTAAGAATATATCAGTAAACAAAATAGACTAAGTCCATACATTCAGGTAACTAAAATTCTAGAAGAGGATACTGAACATAAATACGTAAGCAAATATAGAGTGTAATCTCAGGTGCCAGTATGTGCTGTGAATCCAAATAAACCAAGATTAAAAGAAAAAAATCTATGTGTGGGGTGGCCATTTATCTACCTGCTGGTCAAGCTGGTCAGGAGGGTAACACTGGAGAAGAGACCTGCGAAGTCTTTAAGAACAAGCTCTTTAAAGCCCTTTTTGAAGAGCGTTCCAATGAGAAAGACTACAAAGTACAAATCTCCCAGCCAGAAATGACCTCGGTGTATGCAAAGATCAGAAAGAGAGCTGGTGCAGATGGACTGGAGTAAGAAAAGGAGTGGAGTGGTGAAGTCAGTGAGATGGGCAGGGGCCAGATCATGGAGGCGCTCACTGGCCACATGAAAGTGCTTACAGCCATGGGTTAGTTGGAAAAAATCTGACTTACATTTTAAAGGTCCATTCTGTGGGGGTTACGGCAATGGGGCAGGGAGACCACGGTGCCTTGGGCTAGAATGGTAGAGGGGAAGGTGATAAAAATTGGGGTTGGATCCATATATATCTCAAAGGCAGACCCAACAAGACTTACTGATGCATCAGCAATGGCACATGAGGGAAAATAAGGAATCAGAAGTCAAATCCTAGGTTTTTGACATGAATCACTGTAGGAAGAGTGATTTAGGAAAGGAAGAATCAAAGCGTGAGTCGGAAATGTTAAGTTTGAGATACCATTCAGACCTCCAGGAGATGTTGATGAGACAGTCGGTTATGAGAGTCTGGAGCTTAGGAGAGAGTCCAGAAAGAGGCAAAAATGTTGGGAACATCACCATGTGGGGGTATTTAACATTATGAGATTGGATAGGATCGGCGAGAGAGAAGAGTTTTGAGCACTGAGCCATGGGAAACTCCAACATTAAGAGAAGGGGAGATAAGGGAGACATTAAGTGAACAAGAGAAGGCAGCCGATGAGGTAAATGGAAAACAAGGGGAAAGTTGAGTCAGAGAAGGCAAATCGAGTGAGTACTTCAGGAAGGATGGGGCTGTGTGAAGGTGATGAAAGTTCAGGTAGAATGAGGATTGAGAATTCTACACTGGATCTGGCAAGATGAGAGTCACTGGCAACTTCAACAAGAGAATTTTCAGGGGTGGTGAGAGAATAAGGGACAAAAGCCTAAGTAGAGGGGATTAGAAAGAAAATTACAGGTAAGGAATTAGAGATGGCAAATATAGACAATTCCTTCAAGGGATTTTGCTTAAAATGTAAGCAGAGCATAGGCAGTTGCCGGAGGAGATTCTTAAGGTCAAGGGAGGATTTTTTCTTTAACTGATGATACGGCATAGCCTCTCTGTATGCTGATGTGACGGATCCAGTGGGGATGTGGCAATTGGCAATGCAGAAAAGGAGGCTACAGTTGCAGGAGCAAAGTCCTCGAGTCAGGGAGACAGGACAGGATCCGAGCACAGGAGGGAAGGGTGGCCTGAGATAGCAGCAGGCACTCTCTACTATGGCAAAAGAACAGGCAGAATAGCAGGATTCGGATGCCATTAGATTGACAGACTTGTAGAAAAATGAAGTCATTCTCCTCTGGTTGCTTCTATTTTCTATCTGTAGTGAGGAGTGAGATAATCAGCTTGAGAAGAGAGGAGAAAATGTCAACGGCTGTCTCAGAGAATGGGAGAAGTCATTGAATAGGGAAAGGCAGTATACCTCAAGGCAATTCTGAGGTCCTCCTTGAGATTCACGTGGTCATATGTTTTCTCCAGCCACAGTCAGCTGTTGTGGAGGTGTGCAACAGGTCAGCTGTTGTGGAGGTGTGCAACAGGTCAAGCTGTTGTGGAGGTGTGTTGTGGAGGTGTGCAACAGGTCAGCTGTTGTGGAGGTGTGCAACAGGTCAAGAGCTGAGTGGAGGTGTGCAACAGGTCAGCTGTTGTGGAGGTGTGCAACAGGTCAGCTGTTGTGGAGGTGTGCAACAGGTCAAGAGCTGAGTCCAACTAGAGATGAGGTTTTATTGGTCAAGTACTACAGAGAGCGGCAAGGGACTGACGCTCTCTGTAAGGGAGTTACTAGAGTGGATAAAATATAGAGGAAGGTATGAACATTCGAAGGAAAGGGGAGGTCTTCACAGAGTGCAGGAGTTCTTGGACCAGAAGTTCTAGAGTCAATGAGCTAGGAAGTTAGGAGGTAGTGTCGCGGTACGGGACCCTCGACGTCAGGATGATAGTGGTGTTCAGTTGCTCGTTATCACAAGACCTGGAGTACGGCCGTTCTCTAGAGCTGAGCTATATAATGTAGTAGCCACTCGCCTCATGGGGCTGTTAAGAACTGAACTCTGGCTAGTTAAAATTGAGATACACTGCAATTGTAAAATACGCATTGTTTCAAAGAGCTGGTATGAAAAAAAATGTAAAACATGTTAATACTTATGCATTTATCACATGTTGAAATGATAATATTTTGGATGTATTGGGTCAAATAAAAATATGTCACTGAAATTAATTTCACCTGTTTCTTTTTACTTTTTAAATATGGCTACCACAACTTTTAAAATTGCACATATGGCTTACAATTGTAGCTCACATTTTATTTCCATTGTACTACACTATTCTAGAAGGGTTGTTGTGGTGGGGTTGGGGTAAAAAACCTTTGGAAGCAAAGGGAAGGGAGTGAGATGCCAAGGCATTGAGTGGATCATGCACAGGAATATTGAGATCTCGAGGAACAATGCTGGAGAAAAAGACTGTGAACCAGGGAATAAAAACCTTAATGAATGAGGATGTGATCAGGATGTTGGTGGATGAATATAAGCAGGAAAAGGAGCAGGTGATGGTTCTGGTGAGGGGTTTAGGGATTTTGAAGGCAAACAGAGGAGACCTTGTCTACAAGGGGCAATGAGGAACAAAAAGGTCTTCTACTCCACCTCCAGGTCATGTACATGGTGTGTACAAGAAAAACAGCATTGTATGAGTAGTTTACAGGGGAATCAGGGTTTCTGGAAAATGAATTTTGGTTGCATCAAGAAGGTAAAGGTTCAGGGTCACTTGGGAGAGCACGGTGCTGATAACACCAAGGCCACGTGTTCAGATCCTATATAGGGATGACCGGTTCGCTCACTGGCTGAGCGTGGTGTTGACAATACCAAGCCAAGGGTTATGATCCCCTTACTGGTCATCTTTTTTTTTTAAAAAAAAAAAAAAAAAAAGAAGGTAAAGGGTCATGCAGAAAAGAGGTTGAGGATATAGGATATTGCTGATGGCAGACCATTATTGCCAGTGGGTGGCAGATTCAGAGAACTGTGTTGTTGGTCAGATTTGGGGATGTATGGGAATTAGTGTCCTGATAAGGATGAATGACCTCAGAAAACTGGATCTCTGGTGGCTTGTCATGTAGAACATTAGGCCTGATGCTCTCAGAAAGTATATGGATGATCTGGTCTACTTCTCAGCTCCCTCTTAGGCTTTGGGTTGGCATTCATGGGTGACAGAGGCAGTATCACTGTGTGGCAGTGTCATTTGTGTGACCTTATTTGGAAATAGGGCATTTGCAGATATAATTAGTTAGAGATCCAGAGATGATATCATCCTGGATTAGGGTGGGCCTAAATCTAGTGCCCACTAAATCTCCTCTAAAAAGAGGAGAGGACAAAGAGACACAAGGAGAAGAAGACCATGTGATGGAGGAGGCAGAGACTGGAGTGATGCATCTGCAATCCAGGGAAAACCAAGGACTGGTGGCAGGCACCAGAATCTAAGACAGAGGCATGGGATGGTTTCTTTCTCAAAGGCTCCAGAAGGAACCAACCCTTGCTGACACCTTGGCCATGGACTTCTGGCCTTCTGAGCTGTGAAAGAATAAGACTTTGTTGTCTTAAGCCACCCAGTTTCTGCTAATTTGTTACTGCAGCCCTGGGAAACTAAAGGGACTAGTGTTTCCGAGTTTTGTGTTCTATCTGAGAGTCACCCTTGATGCTGGGCATGTGAACAGCAATTAATAAATGTACAGTATTCTGATTAACCCAACTGCTTCTCAAGTCTATGGGTGCAAAGCTTCTCAGATCCTTAAACTGTCCATAAAAATAAAATTCAGAGTGCCATTTTAAGCCATTTTCCTACCCTAATATGCATTACATGAGTGACATAAAAGTTGAGCAACCAACTTTTGAAAAGTTGAGTTTCAACCATCTGGACACACTAAGATAAATCCCTTAATTTACTCTATTTCTCCCCATTAGCATTTGCAGAGCTGAAAAGCCTGCATGTATTTTTCTAAATGGCTGTTCCATTGAGGTTGAGTTCCCTTATTACCTTGAGAAAAGCAAGTTCAGGAATTCCATTAAAGTTCTGAAAAAGTTTAACCTCCATCCTCCCAAGCTTTTACAAAGTCCGTCTGTTTTTAGAATAGGGGAGCAGAACACAGCCATGGTGCTGGTATTAAGCTTGGTATTGACAAAGCCATTTTCTACAATGACCTCCAAATCTCACTTTCTGGATGTGGAAAATGGCAGCAGCTCTAGGTTGACAGCTAGACTATGTTCTTTTGAATTAAAGTGATACTTTTTACCAAAACTACTTTGTTCACTATTAGGACTTTAATGTTATGGACAAATTATTTAGACAATTTTTTGATCACATATCGAACCAGGTTTTTTTTCCCACTGCAGAAAAGCACAAAAAGAAATAAAACATATGTACTCTTGTAGGTAGGGAGGAGAGACCAGAGAGGACAGTCATTGTTTAATACAAAAAGGCCTTTGGTAAAATAAGGCAAATGATTTAACAGGAGTGAAACAAAAAATGTTTCAGCCCTCTAGAGGGGCAGAAATTGGGGTGAAGGGAAAGACTGTACCCCCTGCCCAGCCTCATCCAAGCATGAGCATGGATACAGTCTCTGCATTCTAGAATGCCCACACCCCACCCCCATCTGCTCATCCCATGTCTGGCATTTTTCACTTTAAGGACAGAAGGGAGAGTGAAAAGAAGGGAAAGGAGATATAATCAGAGAACAGCAGGAGCGAAAAATGGCAGGGAGGAGCCCTAAATAGAGGAAAGGGAAGATTTACTTTTGTTTGAAATAAAGCAATATAATTGAAGTTGCCAAAAGAAAGCAGTGCAGAGTTTCTTTGTTTTTTATTTCTCTCTCCCTGTCTCCACCTCAAGTTTTGGTGAAAGGGTGGTGGAAGTAATTCAGATCCACCATAATGATAAACTTCTTGCTTTGACAACCTTCCCAAGAATGCTCCCAATAAACGTGGCTGTCACCGGAACAAAAGGAATCCTCTTCCCCCCCACACCCCCCTCAGGTTTACGATCCTTGCGATGGAAAGAAGGATCTAGAAGTGATGCTGATTAAATTGAATTTAAGACACATTCATTTCTCTTCTGTTCCAAACTTTTTTTACCCTTTTCTCCAGTAGTAGGTCATCAGGCAATGACTTTTTTAAACAAACAATACATTTACACATTAACATGAGACACAGACCTTCAGATTTGTAAGCTGTGGAAGATCCTTATTCAAATGATGATACTATTGCTTAAAATATGTGTTGAGCTCTTTACATGAAACTGTTTTCAGACCCTATGTCAAATTCCTTAGAAACTGCTCAGTAGTGATAGAACTCCAGCCTTTGAGTGTGGTTACACTTTCTGGATAAAGTCAGAGGCCACTCAGAAAGATCAGTGGAGTGTGAGGTGAGTAACCAGATTAGGTGATGTCATTTTTGTACAAAAAGCAAGTTTGCAGAAGATACGTCATGATCTAGTGGAAAATGCTGGTTATTGGCATAACTACTTTGGGAAACAATCAATTTATAATAAAGTTGAAGATACATAGACCTACTCCGGGGCAGCAATCCTAGAGAATTCTCACTTCTGTACACAAGGAACAATGTATGGAGCATTGTTTGTCATGGTGAAAAGGTATATTTATAAAATAGTATCCTACAGCAGTCACATGTGTCAACATGGATAATTCTAAAGAGACATAATTTGTAACAACAGAAAAAATGTTTTAGGTGAATATATGCATATAGTATGATGTAATTTATGTGAAATTTTAAAATCTGCAAAGCAACTATAAATTGTTTATGGATACATACATATTAATAAAGGTATAAACACAAGCGTGGGTATTATAAAAACAAATTTTAGGGAGTACTTAACTGGAGAGGGAGAAAGGATCATGGGACTGGGGAAGAGTACAGTATCTATCATGTCCATCAGGTTTTATTTCTTAGAGAAAAGAGGAAAGGGAAACAAGCCAATTTGGAAAAATAATATGATTTCACAAATTGATTGGGGGAGAATCTGAGTGCTCATTATATTACAACCTACACTTTTCTAATTGTTTAAAGTATTTAATTTGGGGGGGAAACAAAGATGATTAGTGGGATATTTCAGTTTTGGGGGGGGGCTGTTGTTTTTGTTTTATTTTGTTTTGTTTTGTTTGAGTCAACAGAATCTGATACTTTCAAATTTTTGCCTAAAAATGTTTGCCCTGCTGAATAAATTATACAAAATCAGTGACACCAATAGCACTAAACTGAGTCATTATTTTTCTCACTTGCTGTTAGTTAAGTGCACTTTCCAGGTTTCAGATATCTTGGAATTCTGTAGTATAGATTTTGCCATATTTTTTCCCAGTTATTTTGGGAGCAGCCTGGTCAGATCCTGGCTTTTTGCAGAAGAGCAGTACAAGTACAGATTTTCAATATTAAAAAAAAAAAAAGTGATAATGTCCAGCGTCACTTTGCAGAAACTTTCCTTAACTTCAATTAGTCTTTTAGTCTGAGTCTATTCTACTAGATTCTTATACACTTTACAGTTCATGTCTGAGTCAAATGAATGTGGTCCTTTCAAGGCTTTCAGTGGATCTTTGGGTGGTTAAGCCATTCATTCATTCATTTATTCATTCATTTATTCATTCAACAATATTTGCTGAGCAACTACTATGCACCAGGTAGTGAACAGAATAAACAAAAACAACAAACAAACAAAACCTCTAGGGCTAGTCGGTTAGCTCATTTGGTTAGAACGTGGCCTTGTAATAACACAATCGTGGGTTTGGATGCCGATACCAGCCAAGCATGAAAAATAAAAAAATAAAATCTCTGCCTTCACTAAACTTATGACTTAAAAGAAGATGTCAGACAATAAATTTTTTAAAATAAAGAAAATATTAAGTATTTTACATTGTAGTAAGTCCATGGAGATTATAAGAGAGTGAGGGAGCAGAAAAGAGAAACTGGGAGCTACAGAGAGGAGAGAGACTATATTTGAGTACAGTGGTGGACACAAGCAGACCTTTCAGGTCAAGTGCTATTTGAGCAAAGAGTTGAGAAGAGATGAGGAACCAAGCTCTGTATCTTCCTGGGGAAAAGCATTTCTGGCAGAGGGGATTCGAGTGCAAAAGCCCAAATGAAAGAGCAGGACTAGGATGTTCCAGGGAGAGCAAAGGAATCACTGTGGCTGAAGCAGAGGGGTAGAAGATGAAGTCTGAGAGGTGACAAACGCTCAGCACTGGGCAAGGCACTCGTCTCCAACATGAACTTTAAGGGACATCAAAAATTCAGTAATCAAGATAAATAATAATTTGTGGCACTATTTTAAAAAAATCAAATGAATGCCAAAAATCCACAATGGACAAAATATCAAGACTTCAAATGAAGACAGGATCAGTATCTGAGGCAGATTATTGATTTTTCCTTTTGCTTCAGGATCCACTGTGGGTCAACCTGTTGCTGATACTGATCTGTCTTTACTTAAAATGTTGATACTGGATTTGGGAGTTTTAGCATTAATTTTGCTTTTTAAAAATTCTGCAGTGAAATATTATTTATGTCGATTTTGTGGGTTTTGGGTGCCACCTTCAATTTTACACTTGAGGCTAGGGCGTCCCTTGCCTCGCTCTAGTCCCTGCCTTGTAGTCATTTTGCAGTTTAACAAACACCTTCCATGGCTTTTATAAAAATGGCCTTTATTGTTAATAAAAATGGGGGGCATACAGGAGGAGGCCAGTAGAAGAGGGTGAACACTGGGAATCTATCCCAGCTAGTCATTCCCTCCTCTGCTCTTCTGACAATCTGCAGATAGCTCTATTACGGTGCTTTCCCTCCACTGCAACTGCTTGTTTCACCCGTTTAATTCATTTATTAAACTATGAGTCTTTGAAGGCAATAATTTTGCCATATTCACCTTGGAATCTTTAGCACCTAGCACAATACCCAACCACGATTATTACATGTTTTATTAGTAAATTAATTTAAATATTATTTCCCCTAATAGCAAAACTGGTCTTTCCTAGTAGAGATCATGTCTCATACTCTTTTCACTCAAATGGCTTGATGGGACCCAGGACACGCCACCACAAAATATGATTGAACAACACCAGAATATGCCACTCCAAAATATGCATCTCTGGCATACGGATTATTTTGAGTAACTCCAGACATAGGAGTAGCTCTGAAAAGTTGCTCCTTTGTAAGAGAAATTTACGTCCATAAAGGAAATCTTCATTTATATGGGTGTCTCACCAGGGAGAGAAGGAGGAGTAAACCACTAGAGATTCTTAATCAATGGAGCAGGCATTGACTTGAATCTGCATGACAACCTCACCTTTGTTTAAGGTGCTTTTCCTGCCATCATGTCTTAACCAAGCATTTCCTCACACCCTTCTTTCCTGTTTCAGCAAAGGTATTCAAACGTGAAGTTTAAACTACCCCTTTGAGATCTGCTTCAAAAATTTACTTATTTCTCTGGGTTATCACCCATATTTACAGGAGGTATACAAATTATTAAAGTTCTGTTTGTTTTTCTCTTGTTAATCTGTATTTTGTTAAAGGAGTCCCAGTTAGGAACTCATGAAGGGTAGAGAAAAGATGATTTTTTTTTTCTCCCTTGCAAGCCCATCTATTTTACTACAGAAAATATAGAGGATATCCTATAATTGCTTATTGAAGGGAATTCATGGAGCAGAAAAACCCCCCTTCCCAGGAAGGATTATTCCAGTAAGGCTCTACAATAAAGAAGCAGCTCTGGTTTTCAGAGCGAGGATTCTCCCATCCCTGGTAAGTGAAGAAGAGGGATCCTTCCATGGCGTAGTAGTTGGAACACTGAACAAAGAGTCTCAATATGTAGATTCTACTGTCATCCCCACTGATAGGTTCTGAACATAACCAGTACCATTTTAGGAAAATCCAAGTACAAAATGATCACCAGCCCCTCCCTTTGTTAGAAACCTCATGATTTCTGAGAACCAGAAACCCTTTTGCTTCCACAAGGGAGCAATTCTGCACCCTGGTCACATAGCTTCTGCATCAGCACGAAACCCCTCCCTGATCGCATCAGCCAGCCCGGGCACACCCTACAGCCCATATAAGCTCTGCCACCCCGACGCCTGGGGCTGCTCTCCACTTTGAGCGCAGCCTGGCAGATCCTTTAGTAAAGCTTGATCGATACCCAGCATTTCGGCTCACTTTCTTTCACTCACCACGTTCCCTAACTGGGGCCATGACTCAACACTTCGCCTTTCAGAACTTCTGTTTTGTTGCCTGTGAAATCTGGGGAAGAAGAGCTAGGTTGATGTCACTCCACAGTTTTAAACCTACCCACAAATTCTTATCACACCCTGAAAAAAACCTAAACACCTTGTTATGGCCTACATAACGCACCACAGTGTAGCTTCCCTTCTAACTCATCTCTACCACTGTCCCCCCGCCACTAAGCCAGCATCACCTGCTTCTCACTCTACCCCCAGCATAACATGCCTATTCCAAGGGGCCTGTTGTCCCCTCTCGGTGAAATACTCTCATCTCTGATATTCACAAGACTGGATCTTTCAACTTACTCGGGGTCACCCCAGTGAGGCGTTCCCTGGCTACCTTTTGCCAAATCTTTTCCTTTGGCCCTGCTTTATTGTCTTCCTGCCACTTGGTACAATGCGAAGTGATTTTGATCTGTTTATTTGCATCTTGTCTGTTTTTGTTGTTAGAATATAAGTTCAACGAGGACAGGATTTGGTCTGTCTTCTATTCCAAATCTTCAGCGTCTAGAATGGTGACCACCATCCTGTAGGCATTTGATACACGGCCTAATGAGGCTAAGTAAGTAGAGTGGTCTTTCTTCTTTAAGAAAACTAAGTAAACATTTCCACAGTCTTTGAAATGGTTGATATTATCAGTATTAATTCAGCTTCCACTCTAGGTTTTATATGTGTGTGTGTGTGTGTGTGTATACATAGACATACATATGTATGTGCAAATATACACATTTTTACACATATATACTGCCTTTTCTTTTCTTTTCTCATTTTCTTCTTCAGGAATCATTCTCAGATAACATATATTGGGGAGAAATCCTTCAAGTCTGGTAAGAATAGAGAGGAAGTAGACTCCTCCAAGCATTTCTATCAAAGAACTGTTCCTTTCTTGTGGTCCCTTACCATGTATTCCTTGAAGGGATGCACACTGGAATTTGAGTCTCCAGGAATTAGGTATTATCAAAAGTTCTGTGCATTTGCCAATAGGTCACAGGGTCCCCTCTTTCTTTAGGGACTCCCGTGATGAGTGCCTCACATGAGTTTTTATATTTACAGTTCAGGATCTAACGTGTCCTCTATGAAAAGTGAAATTGTGTAGCCCTTTAAAAGAAGAATTTAATTTTATGAGACCTATTTTCTTTCTTTCTCCCTTCCTTCCTTCCTTCTTTCCTTTCTTTCTTTCTTCCTTCCTTCCAGTGAAAAATGTGATAAAAATTCTCCAGAATTTTAAAGTTCTATACTGGAGAACCTGATAAAAATAAGGAAATATATTTCAACCGAATTTGGTTCATAAAAAAGGAGAAATCTGCCTTCAAATCACTATCTTTAGGGAATGACTTTTGTTTTGTTCTAAAGCTACAAATTACAAATGTAAAATCTTACAGGGTAAATATGTTGACCTACAGAATTCTTGATGCTTGTAATATTTAAGGAATATTAAATTTGACATTTCAGAGTTGAACAATACACGACCTAATCAGGTATCCTGTGGGTTAGAAGAAATACGTTTTGCCTGATTCTCATGAGAAGGTGAAGGCCTCTGCACTTGGTCAATTATAGAATTCTATTTGGGTGAAAACATGAATACTAAGTCATTTCCCCCGGACAACTGTATTACATGGTTGAAAGCATGTGGTTGCTTTCCTCTAACATCAATTTCACCTCTATTGAAAGTTCTTTCTTTTCTCACTATTGTCTTCAAAGTGAGAAAGAAGAATGTGATCCACTCAGTCGCATGCAAATTAAAGATCAGAGAATAAGAAAGCTTTTCTTTTCCAGGTTCAGAGTGATCAACTCTCTTTGGCAATTACACAGGTTACTACAATGGGAAATGCAAAAATCTAGGGACCCACTGAAGCTTAATTACTCTCCATATTTACTCTGATCCCTTCTTAGCAGCCTACATCTCTGCCTTAATTCATAGCTAATAGAGGTCAGAGTCAGGGTTAATAGCCTGCAGCTCAACATTCATTAAGTCGTTCACTGATCATTAAAACATCCTGAAAGAGCCTTGTGTTGAAGTTTTCATAGCAGCAATATATGCAGACTTGCTGTTCTCAAACACTAATAATGTTCTTTTATGACAGTGAGGAAGTGTGTGCAGCCAACAACTAACATTAATCTTGACCACCAGTTCTGTTCTCTCAATGTGAATTCAGAAATAAATTTTTAAGAAAACTTTCAGTAAGGTGAGATTTCATCCTTCAGAGCTCTCTTTACCATTAGAATCCAGGAGTTAGTGTCACAGTCTTTGAGACCAGTAAGTCCTCTGGGTGTTGATAGAGGGAAGCTGCCCTGGGGCTGACCTGGAAGATTCCTCTGATCAAGGCACCTTATTCCAGTCCATTCAGCAGATATTAATTGAGTGTCTAGGATGCAACAGGCCTGGATTGGGGACACAGCAGTGAACAAAATAGATATGATCTTGTAGAATCTACATTCTAGTGACCTGGAAAAATCCCCTGCCCCATAATAAACTGAATAATCTGAAAGTTGGCAAAAGGAATCACATAGGGGATAAATGCATCATCAAGAATGGCTCTCAAACACGTTACAGACATTTTGTATATATAGCTACTTTCATAACTTTAAAAGTATAAAACAATACTATAGATTGTCTCTTAATACATACATAGGTTTATAAACGTACTGGAGGATTCATACTTAACAAATATCTCCAAGTTGGGGTGTACGTAGGAGGGATATAGGAATCAGGGTGGTCAAAGGAGGCTTATTTGTAGGGCTCCAAATTATTTATTGCAACATTCTGGGAAAAAATCAACCCCATATTTGTAGTTTTCCTGCCAAAAACAAACAAACTGAATCTAGTCATAAGGAAACATCAGAAAAACCCAAATTGAGAGACATTCTACAAAATAATGTAAGCCTGTACTCTTCATAATGTTAAGCTCCTGAAAGACAAAGGATTTCTGAGGAACTGGCTAAAGAGACATAACAGCTAAATGCAATGTACAATTCTGGATCGGACTCTAAGCCAGAAACAAAAATAGCTATAAATAACCTTATTGGGACAACTGGAAAACGTGGAATGGACCGTGACTTAACTCATAGTATTGCCTCAGTGTTATAGTACCTGATTTTATAACTGGAACATCCTTGCTCATAGTGAACACACATGAAGTATTTAGGAGTAAACTAAAACTAAAACTTATCCAATGTTCAATGGCTCAGGAAATAATTAGAGAGAGAGAGAGTTGAGAGTGAGAGAGAAAGAGAGAGAGATTTTAAGTAGGACAGGCTGCAAGCTAGAAACTTAAGTAAGAGTTGATATTGCAGTCTTGAGTTGGAAGTTCACTGGGCAGGTCAAGAAAGCTGGAAACCCATGAAGGAATTCTATGCTACAGTCTTGTGGGAGAATTCCTTCTTCTCTGAGAAACCTCATCTTTTACTCATAAGACCTTCCACTGATTGGATGAGATCACCCATATTAAGGAGAATAATCTACTTTACTTAAAGTTAAATGATTGTAAGTGTTCATCACAGCTACAAAATACCTTCACAGCAACATCTGACTAGTGTTTGACCAAACAAGTGGGCACCATAGCCTAGCCAAGTTGACCCATAAAATTAACCATCACAGTCAACAAAGGTGATGGTTGGTGGCAATGATCATGAAGTTCAAGAACACAGGAAGGAAACAGCTTGAGGAGGCAAATGAGTTCAGGTTCAGACATGTTGAGTTAGAAATGCCTGTGGATCAGCCAAATAAGCTGTTGAGGAAACAATTTGATATATGGTCTGGAACAGACCACAGAGGTGTGATTGGATTGTGCCAATAAGAGGGAAAAGTTTTTCAAAGGAAAGTACATTGGTGATTTTAAACACTAGAGAGAAAGACAAAGATCCCATTCAATTTGCAGATCTGGAGGTCAATCGAGAGACTACTGAGATTACTGAAGTGGAAGCTTTCAGGAGATGAGAAAATGGAAAGGGTTGAGTGCAGACTACTCTATAGCGTGCCTTTCCTGACAGCCACTTATTTCCAGGAATGTCTGATACAGCAGAATAATGGTTAAACAACAACAATTTAGACAGCTCTTTGGAGAGTCATTAACTGGAGTCCAGGACACACCTGGAGGACAGGGCTGCACTACACAAAGGGTGTTGTACTCCACTACTGCCTCAGCCATGTGCCTGTGGGCAACCCATTTATCCCTTCTGATCTCCATCCCCTTTCCTACAAAATTGAAACAGTAATTAGATTTGGCTTACAGAAATAGCTTGAGTATGAAATTACATTCACATATGTAAAAGCAACAGTAAATTAGAAATAGAGATGCAAATATTAGTGGTTATAGGTTGTTATTCCTAGTAAGCACTTATGCAATAAGGATGTTTACTTCTAGGAGTTTGGTCAACCTTTATTGAAGGCCTATTTTACAGCCTTTTGTAGAAAAACATTTAGGTTTATTTCTTAAGTTTATAGATCATAGATACAGATTCTGGAAAACTAAGGCTCAGAAAATATTTTTAAACTTTTAAGTATTATCTCCAATTTTTAATGCATTAAATATCATGTGTGTATTTTTCAATCTTTATGAATTCAGAAGTACGGTAGAAAAATTTCAGCATGAAGCCATGTTCTTAACTTATGAGGGTCAGCAGTCTTTTCAATAATTTGAAGTTTTGTTATTTAGCCAAAAATGTAGCCACATTTTCTTGAGACAAAGCTAAAGACTATCCTTTTTTTTTTTTTTGATAATTGCCATCGTTTTTTACCACTGAAGCAAGTTATGGCTAATTCATTGAAAATTTATTGTAACGTTTAGAAAAAAACTGGTGGCTGACAAGCATGGCTTCCTGCTCTTTGAGGACAAACCATCGTAAGGGTAGACAGATAAATGGCCGGCTGGTCCCTTCATGTGTCAATGTTTACAATGGGATGACATCTGCACTCTGATTCCTGACATGAATAATGTGCATTTATAACATTTAACAAAGATCACTGCTCCTTCAGCGGTGTCATATGGGTCCCATTATGTAAGTGAGATGCATTCATAAAATATGTATTGAGCACTTACTATGTGCCAGGCATTGTCATGGGTGCTGGAAATACACCAATGAACTATACACAGTCCCTGCTCCCATTGGGCTGCTATGAAACAAACATATATTCAATGAGCCTGTGAGATGCTTATTCTGTTACACTGCAGGGACACCATATGAGCAAGGCTGTCACAAGACCTCGCAGTCTAGGGGGGGAAACATGAAAGAGCAGTAATGACCAGCCAGCATAGGGAAGTAAGAATGGAGATTCCAAAGCTTGAATGAGAGGCATGTGGTAAGAGCATCTATCTTTATCAAGGAAAATTCCAGAAAGAGGAAGCGATGTTTAAACTAAAACCTGAAATGTCAAAATATGAATACGATTTAGGCAGGGAAGAAAAAACATAAGTGAGAACACTTTTTTTTCCCCACAGGCAGGAGAGAGCATCAAACAGTTAAGAAAGCAAAAAAATATTCATGTAGATAGAGCTTAGGGTGTGCAGGTGTGTTTGGAGGGCAGAGAAATAAACACGCCTGGAGGGCTGGGGGAACATGCAGTTGCTTGTGAGCAGGGCCTCTCAGTCGAGAAAAGTCAAGGCCAATTCAGTTTGTTTTATCCTTAGGCTCCCAGTATACTAAAAAACAAAGAAATGTCAAATGAGAATTATAATAATTACATATTTTAACTGTTTGCACTCAAATTAATGCTTCAACACAAATATATAAACTTCAATAATTGTAGAAGTAATCTCATTTAGAGATAAAACAGAAAATCTGAATTTGAGCTATTTCATTCATATGAGACCACCTCCTCCCAAATGCTGTACACACGCACACAGACACACTACACCATGTAAGAAGACTTCCTTGGAAGA
The DNA here is from genome assembly GCF_027409185.1 of Cynocephalus volans. Classification (NCBI taxonomy): domain Eukaryota; kingdom Metazoa; phylum Chordata; class Mammalia; order Dermoptera; family Cynocephalidae; genus Cynocephalus; species Cynocephalus volans. The sequence continues at coordinate 15,350,842 of NC_084461.1, forward strand.
AATGATAAGGACTGGGGACTTTATCAATTAAAGCAGGGAAGTAACAATCTCATTTGACTTGTATGCATTGCAAGAGATGGATCAAAGAGAGGCCAGATTGGAGACAGGAGACAGTGGGAGCTGTTGCCATAGTCCACGTGAGAGATGGGGGTGTTCTGGACCAGTACAGGGGCCCTGGCACAAGGTTTGGATCAGAGAAGTATTTGGATGGAAGAATCAGCAGGACTTGATGAGTAATTGAATAGGGGAAGTGAGGGACACAGAGGAACTTATTTGCCAATCAAAAGAGTCAAGCTGCTTTCAGCTTATAAGTGTAACATCCATTTCCACAGCATCTTCATTTTCTTGAATGGTTTTCTAGCCATGTAACCTCCACCGGTTTTAAATCATTAATAGTTATAGTGTAATTAAGTGCTTCATTTTCAAAATAGTTAGATAAATGTATTGACTGCAAAAAGTTCACTTTTTTTTTTTTTTAAATAGTGTCTTCATAGATCTCATTCCACTTTCTGGCATTTCTATGAAGCTACCGCTTTGAGTAGTTGTTCTGATATTTGCAATCTAATTCTAAAATGTTAATCCCTCCTATGTGTGAATAAATAGAAATTCAGATGTGGTTCAAGCATACTATTATCATTAGAGAGAAGTTATTTAAAGCAATGTATGAATCGCTTTAGATAAAACAAAGAACATATTTGTAAATATCACTCAAAAATAAATGCCTGGTACTATTGAAACACTAAATTTTATTTCAGCAAGATTGACTAATGTTTTTATTTTTATTAAATTTGAAAAATAAATTTCTATGAAGAATAACAGCAAACCGTTTTGCAATAAATGTCTTTAGAGAAAGGCCACATTCTTCCATAGAGATATGTCAAGGCTAATGGATATATTCAAAGGTTAAATTTCAGAGCCCGAGCCAAGGTTTGATTCATGCTGTTTTATAATTGCATGCCCGTGGCCACCCTAGTTGGTTAGCACACCACACTAATGAGGCCAGTGGCAAAAGTTCAAATCCCTAGGCAGGCAATTTGTTTTTCTCTGCTTGTGGTAATGGGTGTAATACTTATCCCAAGTCAAGCATCAGAAATGTGTGTCAGTCGTCACAATGTCAAGAGAGTACAAATGGCCTAATGAAAATCTGTCTTTTCTATTAGGAAAACATCTCAAAGCACATATACAACTAATGGGGAGATAGCAGGGTCACCTTCAAACACAGAGTAGAATATTCCTCATATTACGACAACAAACAAAGTTCCTGCCAGAAGCAAGTCATAAATGTCATTGAGAATGATGATCTTAAATTAGATTCTACATGAATAATTTCTTCGTTTTTCATCTTTGACCAAACAGCACTAAATTTGCCATTAAGTAAAAACTATGTGAAAAGTGCACTTACCTGCTTCCTTCCTGTCTCCCAAAATTGTTATGAGAATGAATCAGATAGTATCTTGGAGGCATTTTAAAATAATAAAATATTAATCCAAATTGTCCCCTTCTGACTCAGCGGGGGAGTAGATATATTGAGTTTTCACAATACAAAAGCAACGGGTGATGTGCAGTTCAGCCTTGAACAACAGTCAATTCAGAAAAGGATAATAGAGTTTCGAGCCTGCTATTTGAGTGGAACAGTTGTTTGAGTGAGTTAAATGATCAATCGGTAGCATGATGTAGACGGAGCCATCAGAAGATCTGGCATAACCATTCCTGAATGTTCAGTTTAGCAATATTCACTATTCAACAGAATTCAGAAGATGGTAGGCCCACGTTGAAACCTATCTGGGAGGAATGAAGGCTTTAAAACAAAAAGTCTCACTGGAACACTGTCCCACCTGTGATGTAGGGTCTGCAAGAGACATCTGGCCAGCTAGTTAAGTGGCTGTACACAAAGGGCTTTAAATAAAGAGGAACAAAGGATGTGTAATTACACAGATCCAGGGTCTGGCCTTCAGACTTATAGTTGGCTGAACCCAGAAACCAAAATTCAAGAGTCACCTTGAATTGTCCTTCTTACGCATGCCTGATCATTCACTTAAACTGTTCTTCTCACTAATGTCTCTACTTCCTAAATGTTAATCAAATCCATCCATTTCACTCTAACCCCTGTTTTCTGCTCCCTTAACACCCTATACCTCCTGTTACTACCAGAATGCTAAAAAGAATCCGTGAAGGAAACTCAAGGAAACAGGTTTTTTTAGAAAGGCACTTCAAAATTATCCAACTCATAAGAACATTTACAAATCAGAATGGTGAGGATCTTTGATTTCACATCAGGAGAATGATCTGTATCTGTTATTCACTCCCTCCAAGTAGGCAAGCCTGCTGAGAGATCAAGAGGTTATTTCATAGAATTATATAGAGGTGATAACCATAGAATTAAGAAAAAGAGGGCTGGATGTCTTAAGGGACACCTCCACCAAGCCAGAGTCCCTGGATGCATTGAGCTCCTTTCTATATATTTCTAACTGAGGGAGGCCGTGGAGGTGGGACGGCAGGAGATTGATCTGATCCAGATATGTTCAAAGAGGTAAATACTGTTTTTTAATACTACTCCTCAATGCTCAGTCCTTTCAGGAAGGAGATTTGCTTACGGTCAAGGCATGAGCCACAGTTGCCTCCTCTGCAAAGCAAGAGGTTAAGCGGTAGGCTCTCTAATGTCTTCTTAAAACTAAGCATCCTTTCAAAAGTAATAGAAACTAAAAGAACATATAAAAATCATGAGCTTTGCCATTCAAGAATACATTTACATATTTCTCTACATAACCATAACTAGAAGTCCTACAACTAGGGTCTCGTGATAACTTTTCTTGCTGTGCTTTTCTGATTAGACTTTGGGAAGGTTAGTGTGGGCATCTTAACTGGCCTAATTAGAAGTCAGAGTGTAAGAGGCAAAATATATTTGTATTTTTACTTATAGGTTTAAGCATTGATTGTAACATATAGGTTTTCTAGAAAAAGTTTTTTTAAAAACTTTCTTTTACATATTAACAGCGACAACCCTTTCCTTCTCTCTGAATATCCAAAACTAAAATATGACCAAGTATACAAAAACAGTTGGCCTCACTTGCTGTAGGTAAATGAATAGCAATTTTTTTACTTTGTAATAAATCAGATATCTAGAATGATCAAGAAATATGTTCTTTACTACATGAAAAGATAAATTTGGTGATGGAGTTTTCCAGAAAACTAGTTCCCTGTAATTCATGTTTGACCTTTCTTCCATCTGCCTCTACCCTGTTAACACAAAGTCTGATCTGGGAATGGAGCCAGACAAAGAAAACCCACCCGGAGTACTCAAAAAGAAGAAATTAGCTTAAATCAAAGCTAGAGAGACTTCAGGGCATAAGGAGAAACTCTCGATCATTGCTATGATAAAATATTGAAATAGGCCAATCAGAGGTCATGAAGTTTCAAGCCTTGGACAACTTTCTACAAAGGCTAAAAAAAATTCCACTTATTGCCTTCATTTGTTTGTTCATTCACTTATTCCTTTGATAAGAATAACTGCTTACCTAATAACTGGTTACTTAAGTATGTATACATCGTATTTCTCAGCCAAAAGACAGGAATCAGAACCATGTGGTCTCCTTAGATTTGTGCCATTTCTCAAATGTTATGAAGTGCTCATGAATATGAATATGGAGAGAATAGCTAAGAGGAGACCATCCACTGAAGTATTTTTAAGCAAAGAGAGACTAGTCCTCTTGCTGACTATCATGTATGGCTTTTTGTGATAAAGAGTATTTCTAAGAAACAAGTGTAGGTGTTCTGTATAATTGACTTCAGCAGGGAGAATGACCTCCAGGGCTAGTGAACTTTCCATTAGCAAAGTTACCCCCAAATTGGATGACCATCTGTCAGACAGGGACTAGCTCATATTCAGTTTGAGGAGAATACCTCTAAAGGGTGCCTTCTGTGAAAACAAAACAGTTGGCCAAACAGTTGAGTAGCGATGTCAATTGGAGACACCCTAAAAGACAGGCAAAGCGTCAGGGCCATTGTTAGGCATGTGTGTACACGCACACACACACATATACGTACTAGGTGTTGATCCTTATTTGCTGGATCTGGGGACATGCCTGAGAGGTGAATCAAGGAAACTGGGTAAAGGACAACTTAGGAGGCTTTGGAACAATGGCTGTTTATCAACCAGTTCAAAAATATTTTCCTATTTTAACAAGCAATTCTACCATATTAGGAGACTATGGGTTGGCTATCAGTCCTGGGAACAATCACTAACATGAATCCAGATACTGCCATTCCTTCCATGATAACACTGTTCCCTGAGGGAAGGGAAAGAGAGAGGGGAGATACTGTGACTTATTGAGGCTCTTTCCTCTCTTCTATGTGACACAGTGAGGCAAGGATAAAATCAGGACATGCCCCAGGGAGGCTGGATACGCCACCTGGAAACAACAGCATTAATAAATAAGGATATAACAGGCAGGGGCCCCACAACACAATAGGAAAGACCTGGCTGGTGGATCAAATGCGAAGAGGGGCTTCCATGACTGCACGCCAGACAGAAGAAAGGGAAACTACAGCCCACAGGACTTTGTTTTGAGACCAGTGATTTCGCTACTCACCAGTTTTACCTCACTTTGTACAGTAATTCCTACAAACATTGGCAGCGTTAGGGGGCTGGAAGAATAAGGAGTTCTCATTAGAGGTTAAAGAAAGCATGAATTAGGAGGTGGGGAAAGTGCCAACTTTTTGAAAGAATAGAACAACTCCAAGTATCATTGTCCACCCTGAAAAAGACAAGAAAGAAGCTCCGCACAACAGAGTCACTAGGTTAGGTGGGAACGAAAGACACAAGTAAGAGATGATGTTTGCAATTTTTGTGTAGCTAATTTAAATCTAAGATATTATAATCTATATAATCTGCTATATCTATCTCTTCTACTTTCACGCATTCTTTTATCTATTCAATATATATTGACCCCTACCATTTAACCCTTTAAATATACTTGTGGAAGTCTTCTGTAAGCTGCAAAGCACTATACTGATGCCTGTCTCATTATTGTAATCAACGGGTTCTCCTTGAAGGCAAGAATCATGTCATAGTTTTTTATGAAACTGATTTTAATTACACAAGTAACAATAAATTCATTTCACTTTCAAAAAAGAAAAAACTAAACATTAAAGAAAGAGTGGAATGACTGTATGATTTATTATCCAAACTGGGACACTCTTGAGAGTGAATAGATGGACTATTAGTAGTTATACCAGGACATCAGGTATAAACTGAGACAGGCCAGACAGACCAACTGGGACACTGGGTGACTATACAGATAAGAACCCCAAAACCCCTTGAGAAGACCAGGCCTCCCCCAAAAGTCAGGGTCTTCTAACCTTTTCCAAAGGTAATTACCATTACTATTTGGAAAGGGTGACAATTTGAAAGAATTTTAAAATGTTTGATAGAAAGTCAGAGAAGTTTTTGTAGAGCCATCGTAGGTAAAATTAGGGAAGGAAAACAGAAGCAAAAGTCCTTCCCAAAATGTGATCTATCTCCTGTTTACGGCTTACCTGGAGGCCCACTTCTCTGCGGCCCACTCCCACACTTCTCACTCTGAAGCAGTTCCTCCTGGCAAATTTTAGCTCTACTTAAAAATGTCTGACTCTCACCAGGTAGCCTTCAGGGATACTGGCAAAAGAGATCACCCTACTATGGGCAGTCTCTCAGAAGCCTCTCTGATCAATACGTTTTTCATTTTGCATGGCCTTGACAGACTAGTATTTCCACTTTTTGAAATAAGCCACTCAAGATAGCTCCCTACCAGGATAGTATTTTAACTGCATTTGATGCAAAGATTCACTTAAATTTGGAAAAAATGTTTTATCCCTAACTCCTTATGTTCTAAAAAGAGCAGAGAATATGCATCCAACACCCCAGAAAAAAACATATTGGGGAAGGCTTCTCTCCACCCTTCACTCGTCACTCCCATTGAGACGATAGAATATTTGGTTGGTGAAGCCAGGGCACAGAATGAAGCAACACCAGGTTCAGCCCCTTCACCTTCTGCAGATCAAACATTCTAATCAACTGAAGAAAGGGCTCTCTCCTGCAGTTGTTCAGCTGGACCCAGAACAGCTCGAGTAAGTCTTTGCAAATCAGAGGGAGTATTTCTAAGTCTATCTGGCCCACATTTAAAGCCATATTTTCCCACCAGCTTCATCAATAGTAAAGCCAACTTCCTTTTCACTCCCCAGCTGTCTGTCTTCCCTAGCCCGTCTCCCCACTGGCTCCAAAATCTGGAGAGAAAGATGAATGTCGTGTAGCTCTTATTTATGAGTTTCATAGCAACTCTTCTTTACCAGTGACTACCATGTTGAGGAGAGTGGATGGGAAATCCTGACCCATATATACGGTTTTCTTTGTCCCTCTGTGACTAATAGCACCCATTTGCATGAAGTTCCCAGGGTCGATTGTAAGGACTAGGACTACAGGATAGAGTTTTTTCTATTTAAAGCCATAGAGAGTAGAAGCTTATGGTCCTGGATTTATTACCATCACACCCTACTGCGGTGGTTCCCAACTCTTTTAGAGTCATAGACTAGATTGTCGTGCACATATGAAAACTCACCCCAGGAAATATGCATATACACGTATTCAAAAAGTTTGGCATCCAATTTTACCAGCTTCTTGAATTCCTTGAAAAAAGTGATTAACAAATTCTGCATCCTGCTCAGATGAGTGTATGCCTCAACTGTCTCACCTTGAACTGGCTGGCAGAAAAAGACAGAAACCTAGACTCTCAGCTAGTCAGAGACTTTAGAGCTCATTAAGCCAACTTCTCATTTTAGATTGAGGAAAAAGACCTGGAACAGCATTGTTTAAGGTTGTGACATGCAAATCCCTTTAAACTCCTTAGATGGTTAGCGTTTTAAATGCATGAGGCTCATTTTCCTTTGTGCAGAATCCTTGAAAGTCTTTCCATCCCAAAGCTGTATGTCCTCTGCACTAATTTACTTTATATGTGGAAAGGCAAGGGACCTAATAGAAGTTCCTTCTGTTTCAGGAACAATTAACCTATTCTCATGAGGATAGCTGATATAGGATGTTGTTTTAAACCAAAAAGAAACCAAAGTGAATAGCTCTTAAAAATATATTAAAGACAGTACCAGGGTAGGTACTCAGTAAATGATAACTATCTGACAATGAAGAAAGAGATGCATTAAAATAAACAAACAAACACCTTTGTTTGTATTTATTATAACTACACACTTTATGTAAAAATATCATTATATGCAAATCAGTTACAACCCTGAGGCTCTGGGCAAGTAGCCAAAGTGATTCTAATCCACTCGGTCTGCACATCTGTCGCATAAGCCCACACACCTGATGAGAATATTAAGTCATCCTGGCACATCTTTGCCTCTCCTTGCTGGAATTTCTTTCCATCTTTCACTCAACAGAAATTAAGTCCTTACTAATTTCCTACTGTTCTTCCATGACTATAAAAACCAGTCCTTCCTTCCAGAGTTTCTCAACCTTGTCACTCTTGACATGTGCGGCTGGATCAACCTTTGTTGTGAGAGCTGACCTGGATAGTCTAGCATGTTTAGCAGCATCCACAGCCTCTACTCACTAAATGCCAGTAGCACCTCACTTCTCCTCTGTTGTGACAAGCAAAATATCTCCAGACATTGCCAAATGTCCCAAGGAGGCAAAAATCACCCTCAGCCAAAGTTGAGAACCACTGCTTTAAAAGAATCTGCCTGAAATCAAGAAGCCAAATCAAATTTAAATTTGAGAAAGTACCTGAGAGTTGAAGGGTCCTAAGAGAGAGGTCAAAACCACCTGAGATAAATGGCTGCTTATTTTTCTCTCGATGATCTCCTTGACACAGGAGGCCCCTCCATATGCAATTTGCTGGAAATTCTTCCTTATACCCGTCTAACCTCTGCTGCTCTGCTTTAGGACCATTTACTCTCATGGTATAATTGTGCCACCCTTTCTGGTTCTAATCTGTTTTGTAATAGAAGCACTCTCATTTTATTTCATTCAAATAATCAATGGCTGAGTTTTCCTAATAAAAGGAGATGGGGGGACTGGGAAGGGACTGGGGAAGTGGCACAAGAAAATGTGCCTGGTCAACAGGCACTTTTACTTACTTTATGTTTAGCATAGTTGTTGGCGCAGTGATTCTAGAAAGTTCTTTGCAAGGCTGGGTAACTTGGAGATAGCCCTTAGTATGCCAACTGTTCATCCATGAAATCAGAATCTAGCCAAATAGAATACAGGAAAGAGGTTTCCAGTGTGCCTGCCTCTGCAGTACCCTCATTCAGATTCCCTCCATCTTGCTAATTTATGGCAGAGCTCTATACAACTCCAGAGCCCAGACACAATAATGCAGCTCATTAAGAGCCACTAAGGAGTATTTAGGAAACATGCAAAAGGAACAGTTCCTTTATTTCCTTTCCCCAGAGCCCTATTTCTACTCTAAGGTTTTCTTCATTTCTTCTAGTTTGAACAACTAAAAATTGGCTTGAAAAATAACTTGCCACAAAAAGTTATCTCTGAGCTAGTTTTTCTTTAACTTTTATGTTTCCTGAAATGCATGCGATTCAGTTCCAATTCCAAATTCCAAATGAGCAAAATGAACTCACATTTTTCATCTACAGTTAAATAATTAATTTCTCTAATTCTAAAGAACCCAATTCAAATGATCAAGTCGACAGGAACTCATCTACTGTATTCATTAGAAATTCACCTTTCTTTCTCCCCCCACCCCTTACAATGGTGCCTTTTACAATTTTGGTAGTTGTTTCAGAGCCTGCTGAACAGACACGATCAATACCTCATTAAGTTATTTCAAACTGCTGAACTACAGCTGTTTCAGAACATGAGCATAAAATATAGTTTCATCAATAGAATCCCAAGCTCTGTCTACACAGAGACAAAACAATTGAGTAATTTAGTCAATTCTGTAAGAAAAAAAAAATCAAATGAGTTGTTTGGTATTTGATAGACCAAGTAATACTTTGGCTGATTTTTAAAATAATTTATTTTTGTCGCATACACAGGCCATAGAACTGATAGAGACTGTCATGACTTTCCTAGTTCATTTCTTTAATTCCTTTGAGACTACAAGCAGAACAGTGCCTATTCTATCCTTAAATGCTGTCAAGAAAAATTCCAATTGTCCATGAGCACGCTGTTTCCTTATCTGACCTAAGCGTGAGAGAGGCCAGCCATTAACCAGTGAAAATTGAACATTTGCCAGGAGTAAAGCCTAAAGTTTGAGAATTTTTTGAAAGATTATAAGACATGGATCCTGCATTCAAATAGCTTATGGTCTAGATGAGGAGTCAGGACTAGCGTACATAGGGAAGAAAACAATAGCTGCCAACAACCCAAGGCAGAATATGGCTCACTGGTAAATGTATAACTTAGCAGCTAATGACGGAGGAGTTCAAAGAGAAGCAAGTCTTCAAGGGCTGGCAACACTTTTTTAAAAACTTGTTAGTTAATAAAATCTTAACCTACATGTTAAATTGATTATATGCACTACATCTGAAGCAGTATTTTTACATGATAAGAAAATGCATTGATTTTGTTAGAGAATTAATCTAAGTATTATTATAAATTACACTTATGCATCTAAAAGTATGTGCTACGTAGAGACAGAAATGGACTCGTAGTTATGAAATCATCCCAGAACTAGAATAGGTCAAGGATCTGACTACTTCTGGCTGATAAATAGCTCTAAATTGTCATCATTTTTTAGAGCAAATGAAGTTAGTATTTTATCCTCAACAACAGCAAGAGACAGCCAAAGTCCAGACTGAAGATTCTGGGAGCATTAAATCTACAAGAGGCTATTAAAAGTACCAGGTGACACCATAGAACCCACACAGCATTGCTTGAGATCGCAGCTCCCTTGTACCACCCTCCCAGACTGTTTTCCCTTCACAGTCTTCTGCTATTTTTTGTTCCTTTTTCAATGTTAACATTTGTTTTTATCTTATTTTCCTTCTCTCTCAATCATTTTTAAAATACTCTTCTTACTGAAGTAAACATACATTCAGAAAAAGTATATAGATATTAACACATAATGCAGTGAATTTTCATACATAAAGTAAACACAATGTCATTGTAGGGGAGAAAAAAATAATTTTCCTTCTATACTTCTGAGTTTTAAGCTGAGATCCCTATAACAAAAGACAGACTGAAACAGAACAAAGACCCCAGAAATAAATCCATGATTTTATGGTCAATTGATTTTGGACAAACATGCCAAGAACATACAATAAGGAAAGGACAGTGTCTTCAATAAATGGTGCTGGGAAAACTGAATATCCACATGTGGAAGAATGAAATTAGAGCCTTGGCTCACAGCATACACAAAAATCATCTCAAAATGGATTAAAGATTTCAACATAAGATCTGAAACTGTAAACTACTAGAAGAAAACATAGGGGAAAAGCTCCATGACACTGATCTGGGCAATAATTTTTTGGATATGAACACAAAAACAAAAGCACCAAAAGCAAAAAAAAGAGAAATGGGATTGCTTCAAACTAAAAACTTCTGTACAGTAAAGAAAACAATCAACAGAGTGAAGAGACAACCTATGGAATGGGAGAAAATATTTGCAAACCATACATCTGATAAGGGGCTAATATCCAAAATACAAGCATACTTCAAAAGGTTTGTAGAAAGAGAACTAAAAGGTAATACAAATCTTTCCAAGAACTTTTTGAAGTCCCCTCCATATATAAGACATTCAAACAATTCAATGGTAAAAAAATAAATAACCCAATTTAAAAACAGGTAAAGAACCTGAATAGACATTTCATAAAAGAAGACATACAGTGGTCAAGAGGTATATGAAAAAATGCTCAACTTCACCAACCATCAGAGAAATGCAAATAAAAACCACAATGAGGTATCACTTCATACATATTAGAATGGCTATTATCAAAAAGATGGAAGCTAAGTATTGGTAGGGATGTGGAGAAAAGGGAACTCTTGCACACTGCTGCTGGGAATGTAAATTAATACAGCCATTATGGAAAACAGTATGGTGGTTTTTCAAAAAATTAAAAATAGAGCAACCGTGTGATCCAGCAATCCGGTTCCTGGGTACATATCCAAAGGAAATAAAATCAGTATGTCAAACACATCTCTGTACTACTATGTCCATTGCCACATTATTCACAATAGCCAGGATGTGAAATGAACCTAAATGTCCATCAACAGATGAACAGATAAAGAAAATGTGGTATATATGCACAATGAAATACTACTCAGCCATAAAAAGAATGAACTCCTGTCATTTCAGCAACATGGAAGAGCCTAGAAGACATTATGTTAAGTGAAATAAGACAGGCACAGAAAGACAAGTACTGCATGATCTCTTATATGTAGAATCTAGAAAAGTCAAACTCATAGAAGCACAGAATTAAAGAGTAGTTACCAGGGGTTGGGGTTGTAGTTGGGAAGAAAGGGGGTGGTTGAGGAGATGTTAATCAAAGGACACAAAATTTCAGTTAAATGGGAGGAATACATTCAAGAAATCTAGCATACGACATGGTGGCTAAAGTTAATAAGAATGTATTGTACACTTGAAAACCACTGATATTTTAAGTATTCTCAGCACAAAAAATAATAAATATGTGAGGTAATGTATATATTAATTAGCTCTATTTAATCATTCTACCATGTATGCATACTTTTTAAAACATCATGTTGTACCCCATAAATATGTATAATTTTTGTCTATTACAAAAATAAATAATTTTTATTTATTTATTTTTTTTTTTAAATTTTATTTTGTCGATATACATTGTGGCTGATTATTGCTCCCCATCACCAAAACCTCCCTCCCTTCTCCCTCCCCCCCTCCCCCCCAACAATGTCCTTTCTGTTTGCTTGTCGTATCAACTTCAAGTAATTGTGGTTGTTATATCTTCTCCCCCCACCCCGGTTTTGTGTGTGTTTGTGTGTGTGTGTGTGTGTGTGTGTGAATTTATATATTAATTTTTAGCTCCCACCAATAAGTGAGAACATGTGGTATTTCTCTTTCTGTGCCTGACTTGTTTCACTTAATATAATTCTCTCGAGGTCCATCCATGTTGTTGCAAATGGCAGTATTTCATTCGTTTTTGTAGCTGAGTAGTATTCCATTGTGTAGATGTACCACATTTTCCGTATCCACTCATCTGATGATGGACATTTGGGCTGGTTCCAACTCTTGGCTATTGTAAAGAGTGCTGCAATGAACATTGGGGAACAGGTATACCTTCAACTTGATGATTTCCATTCCTCTGGGTATATTCCCAACAGTGGGATAGCTGGGTCGTATGGTAGATCTATCTGCAATTGTTTGAGGAACCTCCATACCATTTTCCATAGAGGCTGCACCATTTTGCAGTCCAAAAATAAATAATTTTTAAAAAGCAAAAGAAGTAAAGTCAGAAAAGAAACAGAAATTTATTAACATGTGTCTTTCATATATAAGTGGGAGAAAACTCAGGGAAAGAGTAACTCTCAAAGAGGTGGCTTTAGAACTCCTGTTTCTATAACATTTTCAGCAAAGAACAACACATTTTTAGAGAAGTGACAAGACAAAGGAAAAGGACCTTGACTCCCCAGGAGCAGAAAACTGTGTGAAAGCAAATATGTGGGAAGCTAATGGTAGATAAAGGCTAGGTAGTAAAGTGTGTTATGTAGATTCCTCTTGTGCCTTCACCAGGCTGATAAGGATCTCAGGTCATCTCTTGTGATCGACTTTTCTCCTTTCTATAGAGGGACACCTTTGTACATTTTATGTCCTGATTTTAGGTAAATTAAAGGGGGTGGGCAAAGAGTTTTCTTGTATCTGCTTCTTCTCAATTGCCTTCAGCTAAAAATAATACACCAAAGTGGCATATTTTGGAGTGGCATATTCTATTATCCGTCATAGTCAAAACCCATATCAAGAAAGAGAACATTGCCAGCACCAGGAGAACCCTTTCATGCTCCCTCCCAGTCACAGGCCAGACTTCTAAGAACAGAAATTGGTTTTGCTTGCTTTTGAACTTTATTTAAATGGAATCATACAGTATTTCTGGCTTCCTTTGCTCATGTTTATAAAATATATCCATGTTGCTGTGTGTAGCTGTAGTTTGTGTACTCTCGTTGTTTAGTATCCCACTGTATGAATATACAATAATATATGCATCCATTTTATTGCTGATGAATATCTGGGCTGTTTCCAATTTGGAGATTTTGCAAAGAGCACCACTAGAACTATTCTTGGTAAAAACATGTCCACATTTCTGGTGGGTGATACCCCGGAGTGGAATTGCTAGTCCAACAGTTATGCATTAGCTCAGTTTTAGTAGGTGTAGTGAATTGAATTATGTCCCCCCAAAACTCCCTGAAGCTTGAATTGTGTTCCCCAAGTTTTATGTATTAGAAACTTGGCCCCCACTGTGACTGTTAAGAAGGTGGGAAATCCTATTACGGTAATTGAAAGGTGGGGCCTTGAAGAGGTGATTAGATTGTAGGGCCATGCAGTAGTGAATGGATTGAAAATGGTGGTCAAGGGCATGGTACTGAGGGCTTTAAAAGAAGAGGAGAGTCTGTTTCTCTGCTCTCTGTGCTCTCTCTGCTTCTACCATCTTGCAATGTGAGACTCCCTGTGTCTCTGTCACCACCACCAGATAGACTTTGGACTTCCCAGCCTCAGAAACTGTAAGCAATAAATTTCATTTTCTTTATACATTACCCAGTCTCTGGTATTCTGTGATAGCAACACAAAATGGACCAATACAGTAGATATTGTCAAAGAGTTTCCAGGAGTGGTTGTACTAATTTTTCCTTCCAATAGCAATCTATGAAAATTCTACTTTCCCCAAATCGTCACCACACTTGGTTTTGTCATTCTTTTTCATTGCACTTGTTCTGGTGGGTATACAGTGTTACCTCACTGCAGTTTTAATCTGCATTTTTCTGAAGACTGATAACGCTAACCACTCTTTCATGTATTTGTAGGTAATTTGTACATTTTACTGCACAAAATACCTATTCAAAGTCTTCCACCCATTTTTCTTCTCTCTTTTTTCTTATTGACTTTTACAAATTCTCTATATTCTTTGTTGGAAATATCTTCTTCCATACTTTGGCTTGCTCTTTTACTCTTTCAATGGTGACTTTTGCTCAAGAGAAATTCTAAATTTTAATGTCTATCTATCCATATTTTCCTTTATGACTATTGCTATTTGTGTCATGTTTAGTAAATTTTTGCCTACCCCAAAGTCATAAAGATGTTCTTCAATTTTTTTCTGAAAGCTTCACATTTTTACCTTTTCCATTTATATTTACACTCCATCTGGAACTGATTCTCATGTATGGCATGAAGTAGAGGTCAGTGTTTATTTTTCTCTGTGTGAATGTCCAAATGCTCCAGAACCATTTATTTCAATAATTGTTAAAGTTTTATTGAATTGTGGGACAAAATTTTTAAAAATCATGTTTTAAAGAATAGACCAAACACCAGAGTCATTGTGCCACGCTACTACTCTCTGTCGAAAATGATAGTGATTCTGCTACTCAGGATTAAGACTACATGATAATTCATATGTAAATAGCATTCTCGGTGTTAATGTTCATTTCTTTCATCCAGTTGAATGTCTCCACCTTGAAAGAGGCAAGAAGATATTAGAAGTGAGTAAATAATTACATCAATGGTGGCAAATAAAAAGTAGCATTTTATTTCTAAATTATGGTTTGGGATTTCTAAAGTAATGGACTGCTGACAGGTGGATCTTACAAGGACTTGAAAGAATGTGTTTGACAGGAACCTTAGTAACCTGACTGTTATCAGTTAGGATGTTTTCAGAGGCAAGTAACAAAACTGTTGTTAAATAATAGGTGACTAATTCCTATTATCAATATTATTATTATTTCTATTATTACTTCTGTTAAATAACAGGAGCTTACTGTCTAAAATAGCAAAAAGTCACTAAGCAGTTCTGGGGATGGTTAAGTCAGCAGCTTACCAATGTCAGCTTTTCTGTAGTCTCCAGAATTTTTCTCCATAGTTTCAAGACGGTGCCAACCAGTACCTCCTCTCATAACAATAGGCAAAGGGAGAAGGCAGGAGGAAAAAGGCTTCTCTCTACATGCCTATTTCTTTTTATCTGGAAAGAAAATCTTCCTCAGAACACCCTCTATTCCCTCAACATTTCTCCTCAGGCTTCATGAGCCATAGCTCAGTCATCTGCAGACCCCTGAACCAATCATTCACAAAGAGGAGTGGGATTGCTGCGACTGGCTTAGAGCTATCGTGACTCATCCCCTGCCCAGGGAAGGGGATAGTTAGTCATGTGTTCAGGTCCTGAACACAAATGGCGTTCTGTTATCAAGAAAGAAGAAAGGACTGTTGGCTAGGCAACCAACCACATCTACCTCACTTACCAAGTGAATGTCAACTGTGATTTGAGAGTAAAATGAGATAAAAATAGCCACTGACAGCTCTAAATTGTGGTTTTAATTTAATTTTAATTGAAAAACATAATAGGACCTTCAAGGTATTTATTTATACTTAGGAATAACAAAGATTTGGGCCTGGAAGTAAATCTATAGCCCCAGATATCTCTGACACACAGGATATGAATTTAAATGACCTTGAGAATACTGCTAGAAAGAGCAGAATACAGTCACAAAGATAGTGGCAGGTCCTGGTATGATTTCACAACAGTTATGGAGAGAACCATTCGATTAATTATAAATTATTAGATTATAAACTGTTTGGGAATAATAATTGTGTCTGTATTAATTCTAATACTGTGTAATTATTAACAACTTAACCATTTACGCAGAGGTCTCACACATATTGTATCATACAAATCTCTTAACAGCTCTGTCATGCAGACAGGGCAATTCCTGTTATTTCCATATTTACAGATAGTGAGATTAAGAAAGCAATTACTAAGGAGAAATTAAGATAATTAAAATTAATTAACAAATTAATGCATTCTCTGAGATCACAGAGTTGACTCAGTTGACTCAGTTGACTAGAACTCAGGCCTCCTGCTTCATAAACCATTTATCTATCTACTACATCCACCCATGTATCAATTAATCTATTGACATGTAATAACTAAATCTCATTCATGATGAGTGAATTGGTAAAATGCATTTATGTTACTATTTCTCAGGTAAATGTTTTTATATTTAAACAATGGCTAGTTTCTCTGGGGAAGGAAAGAGAGTGAGAAGTTTTATTTGTTCATTTATTTTATTTTTTTATTAATTTGACATCCCAGGAAAGATACCATGAGGGTTATCTCTCCAACACAGTATTTTAGGTCAGCTAAGCCTAGCAAACATTTTTTGAGGTGCATAAATGGTTATGGTACACTGCATAAATGCTGCATAAATGCTGTAGCAGAAGAGATGAACGCATATAGGTTTGCAGAGGAGGATCCCATGACCACCACCTACAAGAGACAAGGAGGACTTCTTGATGGGATAATGCTGAAATGATCTTTTATAGTGAAGAGGAGGTATCCAGATCAAGAAATGAGGTCTGGACTTTCCTGAGCAAGAAAAAAAACTTGGATAAAGACTCAAAGGTGAGATATAGACAGCGCGCTCAGAGTACAAAGAAGGAAGCCAGGAATAATTAAGATACAGAGATTATTTGTCCTGAAGGTTAAGAAGTTTGTATAAGAAGAGAAGACAGGTAGGGCATTTGGGATTGTGGGTATAGGATATAGGGTCCGAGGAGGTGTTTTTGTTTTGTTTTGCTCAGGTTAGAATGGATTTGCCCATGTTTATAGACTAAAGTAAAAAAGCCACAGGGAAGAAGAGATTGAAGATCTAGAGAAAAGGAAAGGTAAGAAAATAAAGTCAAGTATACAGATGGAAAGCTGAAATTCATCCAGAGGAAGTGTGCCTCATTCTGGCACTGAACTGAATAATGCAAACATGGGTTGGAGAAAATAAATTTATACCTGAGGAAGAGACTGGAAAGTTGATAAAGTACATGCCAATGACTTTATTTCTGGAGTGCAGAATAGCAATTATGATAACAATAATAAAGGCGATTTTTATTATAAAATAATAAAGGCAAAGAATTCTGCTAATTATTTTACCAGAATAATCTCATTCAATCCTCTTAACAATCTTGTAGAGTAGATACTATTTTATGATGTCCATTTTGCTGATGAGGAAGCTGAGCTTTAGATAGATCAGCTTATCCAAGACCACGGGCAAGTACAGAACTAATAAGGGCCTAGCAATTGGCATAACACTAAAAGTCTAAGGCAATGAGAGCCCCGATTCCATTGGCTCTTAGTTTGGGAAAGAAAGTGGGGACATGGACTAGGAGAACTTCCTCACTGTATTGGACAGAGGTGTACATCCTCATCCTGGGCAAAGAGTGCTAAGCAACAAATAACTTTAGAATTTTTTAAAATATATATTCCACTTGTTAACATGTATAACATGAAATTAGCTTAGTCTGCATAAGACTTAAATGGTAATCAGCCTTAATTTTCTATGGCTTCAGCTGATTAATCTTAAAATAGTGCTATAGTTAAACTGGCACTTAGAAGAGTCAACTTTTACCCTTATTTTTGAAAATTGAACTAAAATAGCTGTCTCAGCAATAAATCAGGAGACTTGGCATGTCAACTGAAATGTCCAATATCTTCCTATTCATTAAGTCTTTTTGAATAAGGACCACAAATCAAAGGAACCATTCTTACCCAAGCCTAGTAAAGTCCTGATATTCCGAAGCAGCATATATTGAAGACCCAGATGATATTTCTGAACCACAGTTGCTGGGAAACAAGCTTTCATTTGTGGGCCAGAAGAATGTGTGGGTTGTGATGTTCTCGCTACAGTCTCCTGTCCATTGATCCAAGTGACCTGGAGAATTGGATGCAGGAATTAGGGAAGTAAAGAAGATCTTACATAATTAGGGTTGCATGAGATGACCAAAGAGTATGTTAGTTTGGGGGAGGTGAGTAGGGGGGTGAGGGGGTGTCTTCATCTACCCATCAGAATATTATCCCCCTACTTTGGCTTCATGCCTTGTACAAGTTGGGTGCTCAAAAAACTGGGTCTATAAAAAAATGGAAGAAGTCATACATAAATACTATGAGGACCTAAACTCCCTGCCAATGCATAGAGTCAAATAAGTTGCTGAATAATTGCTCTTTATAGCTCAAAAAAAATCATCACATCATTCTTTTTATTAGTTACCATGTGCACAGCAACAGCCTCAAAAACACTATGTTTGCAACCACTATAGACATTAGAGCCTTGCATAATACTCCCTTTATACTAGTTACTCAATGAACAGAAGAAATTGAACTGAGAATATCAGTTGTAGAGACTAAAATGGTATATGTTTAGGGTGTGGTAGGTAATATTATCGGTACCCTTTGATCCAAAACATTTCTTACTAGATTCATATATTTACTAGTTGAATACACTAATATTTTGGTACAAACCAAAACATTTTCCCAGTGGTTGCTGAAGAGACCAATATGTTCCAGAAGTATTTTTGTGTCGTGAATCTCTTGACCAATCTCATGAAACCTATATTTATAACTGGAGAAAAAGCTCAATATTAGTTAGAGTTTAGAAAAAAATAAGAATGCCATTTTTCAGCCTCTCCAAATATTATGGTATATGGACACCAGGTAAGGAAGTTCTCATAAAATCAACGTGAAGTGTGTATGTTATACCTACTATTTAGATAATATTCTGTCCATATTCTGACTCTCTCTTTTGTTGACAATCTGCCAGATTTATTGTGTATTTTCCCCTTATCTTGCACATAACCCTTCTACTCTTCCAAATATTTTTTAAATAAACGTCCTCCACAAATAACCAATTTTAAATAACTTTATATGATCTTCTCAAAACTGGTAACACTAGGGAGAAACTCCTGTATAGGTAAGATGGAAATGAAACTAGTGAGCACATGGACTTCTATGCTTTTCTCTGCATTTTCTCCTAATCGGCCATTCTTTGTGAACTGTGGGAGCAGAGCAATGAACCATAGCTTTACTCTACGCTCTCTGCAACTGCTTGGTCTTTCCCCTCTTCACAAAGATGCTTACACCACCCACCTAATCACACATGTATGAGTCCCTCACTTTTTCTCTTCTTTCTCTTTAGCATAAGCAGGATCATGTATCAAACATTCTTTTTATCATAGAGTGAGAATTTATGAGAATATCTGAGAACTATTTGAACATTTTTAGCTCAGTTCACCTTTGCCTCTGTTAGCCAGAAAATCCTAAATGAATAATCACTCTTTGATAAGTGGGATAGGAGAGCCGAAATATCATTGAAGATTAAGTTGCCCATTTAGAAACCTCCAAAAATTCTTTTTCTGCCCAACTATTTTAAAAAGAAGATAATTTGAATAAAGATATCATAAAATTTGGTGTGTCTTTTTTTTTTTAACAAAGGATGCCAGTCTCACTGTTACACAGTATTTCCCTCTTACCAGTGGGAATATGTTCCAAGACCTCCGATGGATGCCTGAAACCATGGATAGGACCAAATCCTATACATACTGTTTTTTCCTATACATACATACCTATGAAAAGTTTAATTTATAAATTAGGCACAGTAAGAGATTAACAATTAAAAATACAACCATTATAACAATACACTGTAATAAAAGTTATACGAATGCAATCTCTCTTTCTCTCAAAATACCTCAATATACTGTACTCACCCTTCTTGTGATCTCTGGATCTGATACCCAAGACAGCTACTAAGTGGCAAACAGGCAGGTGGTGTAGACAGCACGGATATGCTGGACAAGGGGGGGAGTCACTTCTTGAGCAGGACTGAGCAGGACAACATGAGATTTCATCACGCTACTCAGAAAAGTGTGCGATTTAAAACTTATGAATTGTTTCTTTTGGAATTTTCCATTTCATATTTTCAGATGGTAATTGATGGCGGGTAACTGAAACCATATAAAGCGAAACTGTGGATAAAGGGGACTACCATATAACTTATGGATGGGGGAACTAAGCCATTTCCTTAGACTGCATTCTTGTATTAGTACTGTTTAGTTGTACTGTACTGTTTTAGAAATAGAGGAGCTGAAGCAAGAAACAAAGTATGCCTTTTTATTATTTTTTTTTCTTCTTTAGACTAAATCTTCTTTCAGTGATCCATGTCTATATTCCTCCAAAAGCACAGCTTCAATTTTTACTTTGAAAAACAGGCATAGGCCGTTTTGTCAACTCACATTCTTCTCTCCTAGACATTTAATCTGTTCTGGCCTTTCTGGAAAGCATCATTGTCTTGGGTTCTGCCAACAGCCCTAATAGAGCAATGCCCCTGTAGCGTGCCCTCAGGCTCCCCATGAGAGCAAGAGGCATGGCCAAAAGCAAAGAGAATACCTGGCTTTCAGACTATGAAAACTTCCTGTCTGGAGTTCCCCACCACGTGCCTCTTCTCCAGTCCCAGCCAGCACTGAGCTGCTGGTTTCCTCATTAGCTGGGAGCAGCGCTGGAAAAGAGAGGATGGCCAGGAACACAACCTGGCGCCTGTTCTGGAAACAAGCTTCCTAAGCTGCGTTAAATAGCACACTGGATCTGAGGCAGTATCAAGTGGGAATCTGTGTTACAGTCGCAATGACTTCCGTGAGAAGATTCAGTGTTCTGTTCTCTATTCAGAAATTGTTGCTAAATGGCTTACAAACCAGAGCAGTAGAACAGATTGTTTTCTTTAACAGATTTTTGTCATATTTTGTTTCATCTGCCCCTTCCCTTCTTGCTGATGCTCGGGTTTTCTTTTTTCTTTTCTTTTCTTTTTTTTTTTCTTTCTTCCTTTAAAAGATAACCGGTAAAGGGATCTTATCCCTTGACTTGGTGTTGTCAGCACCACACACTCCCAAGTGAGCAATGGGCTGCCCCTGCTCGGGTTATTTTCTGAAAGGAACTGTGGCCAGGCCAGCTCCGAGCAGGGCCTCAGCACAGGTGGAGAGTGAGTTTTATACACAAAAGGGCTTAGCAAGCATTTGTTGCTGCAGAATTGATTTACTTTGAGAAGCTGCTTTTGGAATTGTCATCCGTTGCGCTAAAATTCAATGAAATCTCTACGAAACTTGAAAGACTCCACTACACAGCAAAATGGAATCAAACATAATTTTTTTCATTCCTTGTTAATTTAGATCAGGGCTGCTTAAACTTTTTCATGCCGTGGAACCCTTTGGCATTTTGATGAAGTCTATGGACTCATTAATAGTTTGAGGGGATTTTTAATAATAATATACAATAAACAGCATTATAGAAGAAATTGCTAATATTGAAATATTATTATCAAAATATTTAAGAATAAATTTGGAGGACTTTGGGTTTCTTATCTGGCATGTAAGGAATTTAGAAGTCGCCACTCCATCCTAACAACAAGTAAAAAGCTGAACACACTGAAGCATCAACAACTCTCCTTAGACCCATCAGAGAAGTGAGGTCACAAGGCAAACTGCTGCCCCCAAAACTGGAGAGACAGACAGGCTGATAAAGAGACTTACAGCTAAGCTGAGCAGAAACCAACTCGCGGAAACTTCTGTGGAAGCCAGTGTAGGGGTAAGAAAACTTGATGAATTGCTGGAGGCTTGGAGTGGACAAGTCTGACATTTAAAACTCCACAGGGATCCAGCCACATGTGGTCCCTGCACTTGTGTGTGTATCGTCTCCAAGAGTTCTATCAGGTCCTCGTAGTGAATATCAGAGAAAAATCTCCTCATGCTCTGGAAGGGGAGGAGTAAAGCTACCATTTTGAAATATGCCAGAGCATTCATTCTTTATAAGGCCTGCCCTCAGAAAGAACTATTTTACCAGAGTGTAATCTGCTGGGGTTTTATCAGAGCCCAACTGAACAGGAGGAAGGGAAATACTAAACTCCAGCCTCCTCCAGCCTTTTACATGAAGGAAGAGAAATATCCAACTCTAACCCCCTCTAGCCATCCTATCCCACCTAAGAGGAGAATAAAACTGAGTGGCACATGTGAAGTTTACAGTTCAGATTCACAGATTCACCAAAAGACTGAGACCTGCTCATAGGACTGCAGAATGCTTCCCCTCCCCCTCACCTGAGCACCACACAACTAAAGGTCTACTTACTGAAGTTCCTTTCCACCTCATGTCCAGATTGCAACAAAAAGAAATCACACAACATACTAAAAGGCAAAAAAAAAAAAAAAACCACACAGATTGAAGAAACTGAATGAGCATCAGAACCAGAGGCAGATATGGCAGAGATGTTGGAATTATCAGAGCAAGAATTTAAAACAACTAAGTTAACAGCTCTTATGGAAAAAGTAAACAATATGTAAGAACAGATGGATAAGGTAAGGAGAGAGATGAAAATTCTAAGAAAGTGTGGAATATACCAATATTTATAAAGCAAATGTATTTCACAGGGCGTCCAAAGACCTATAGTTTCAGGTTTAGCTTAACTTTTTAAAATTACATATAGAAATGTTAACCTTGCAAAAGACAGGAAAATTTCCCCAAGCTAAAAGTCTCTGTTGTAAGATATAGAATTGTAACACAGCAAGGTTGCTGGCTGAAGGACAGACAAGTTACTGATTGATATGTAAAGATACTGGGAAGCTGCTATAGGGAAAGAGAATGTTTGCTAAGATCAAGTTTTGTTGGTGGATCAACTTAACCTCTTGCAAATTGCGTTATGGAATATCACTTTGCTTGTTTTACTGATGTTACCAGCCTCTATTGTTAAACTTGTTAAACTATATTTAGCAAAAACCCCACCTATGTTCTTTTCCTGTAATTTCCTGGTCTGGAGAATAAATGCAGGGTGAGAACCCCAATTCATGGTTAATTTCCCAAAGGAAGGAATGCCTCTCTCTTGAGGGTTCCAGGAGATTAACCCATTCAGGGTCTCTCACTGCTCGGAAGAGATGGGCTTTGAGTAATCCTTTTGTGGCTCCATCACCCAGGAGAAGAGAGGTAATAAATCTGTGGGAAGGAAAGCAACAGAATAGATCAGAAAAAAAAAATACTAGACATCAAGAACACTAATAGAAACAAAGAATGCTTTTAGTGGGCTCATTAGCAGACTGGATATAGCCAAAGAAAGAATAACCAACCTAGATTTCTATATCCTGCAAAATTATCCTTCAAAAGTGAAGTGAATAAGTCCTTCTCAGACAAACAAAAATTGAAGGAATTTGTTGCCAGTAGATTTGCCTTGCAAGAAATGTCTTAAAAAGCTTTTCAGAGAGAATAAAAATAATATTGGTCAGAAATTCAGGGGTACCTAATGAAAGGAAGAGTATCAATTTTGGAGAATGAATAAGTAAAGATAAAATTAAAACTTCTATTTTTCTTAATCCTAGTTGATCAACAGCTGACAGTTTATTCAAAATAACAAAAACAATATATTCAATTGTGTATGCTTACATATAAGCAAAATGAATGGCAGCAATGCTACAAGGGACAAGGAAAAGAATTAGAAAATTTTTCTTATTATAAGGTACCTGCACTGCCCATGAAGTGGCATACTGTTATTTGAAAGTGGACTTGAATTTGTTGTTAAATGTATACAGCAAAATCTAGAGCAACCACTTTAAAAAGTAAAAAATAAAAAGAAGTATATTTGATATGCTAAGGAGGGAAAATGGAACCATATAAAATGCTTAATTAAAACCATAAAAGTCAGAAAATGCGTGGAAGACAAAAATAGAAACAAAGAACAAGTACAACAAAAGGAAAACAGTAACAAATGTAGAAGATATTAATCCAGCTATATGAATAATCACTTTAAACACCAATGGTCTAAATACACCAACAAAAAGACAGAGATTGTCAGAGTGGATCAAAAAGCAATAAATCAACTATATGTTGTGAACAATAAACTTACTTTCAACATAAAGACACATATAGATTTAAAGTAAAGGAATGGAGAAAGATATACCATGATAACACTAACCAAAAGAAAGCAGGAGTAGCTGTATTAATTTCAGACAGTGAAGACTTCAGAGAAAGAAAAGTTATCAAGAATAAAGAGGGCATTACATCATAATAAAAGGGTCAATATTCCCAAAAGACATAACAATCCTTAATGTGTATGTGCCTAACAACAAAATACATAAGGTAAAAACTGACAGAACTGCAAGAAGAAATATATGAATCCACTGTTAGAGACTTCAAGACCTCTGTATCAGAAATGTACAGATCCAGCAGGCAGGAAAATCACTAAGAATATGGTTGAACTCAAAGGCACCATCAATCAGTTAGATATAACTCACATTGATAGACATCCCCATCCAACAACAGTAGATTACACATTTTCCTAAAACTTACATGGAACATTCACCAAGACAAACTACAATTCTGTGCCATAAAATACACCTTAACAAATTTTAGAGAATAGAAATTACACAGCATCTGCTCTCAGACCACAATGAAATTAAACTACATATCAATAACAGAAAAATAACTGGAAAATCCCCAAATGATGGGAGATTAAATAACACATTTCAAAATAACACATGGGCCAAAGGAGAAATCTCAACAGAAATTTTTAAATATTTTGAAATGAAAGAAAACAAAGCTTATCAACACTTGTGGAATGCAATGAAAGCAGTGCTTATAGGGAAATATATAGCATTGAATGCATATATCAGGAAAAAAATCTAAAAACAAAAAATCAAAGCTTCCACCTTAGGAAACTAGAAAAAGAAGAGCAAATTAAATCCAAAGTAAGAAGAAGACAAAGAAATTATAGAAATGAGAATAGAAATCAATTGAATTGGAGACAGGAAATCAACAAGAAAAATCAACAAAACTAAAAGCCTGTGCTTTGAAAAAAGTTAATGACATCAATAAACCTCTAGCCAGGCTAACAGGCTAACTAAGAAAAAAAGAGAAAAGACAAAAATTACTAATATTGGTAATGAAAGAGAGGGCATTTCTACTAATCCTACAGACATTAAAAGGATAATAAAGGAATACTATAAATGACTCTATGCACGCAAATTTGACAACCTAGATGAAATGAACCAAACCCTTGAAAGACAGAATTGCCAAAACTCACACAAGAAGAAATAGATAATCTGAATAAGCCTATATGTATAAAAGAAATTGAATCAATAATTAATAACCTTCCAAAACAGAAAACACCAGGCCCAGATGGATTCACTGGTCGATTCTACCAAACATTTAAGGAAAAAATTATACCAATTCTCCAAACTCTGTTTCAGAACATAGAAGCAGAGAGAATACTTAATAATTCATTCTATGAGGCCAGCATTATCCTAATACCAAAACTAAACAAAGACATTACAACAAAAGAAAACTACAGGCCAATATTTCTCGTGAACATAGATGCAAAAATCCTTTTAAAAAATTAGTAAATTGAATCTAACAATGTATTTTTTAAAATTAAGCACTATCACCAAATGGTATTTTTCTCAGATATGCAAGGCTGGTTCAACATTAGAATAACAATTAATGTAATCCACTACATCAACAGGATAAAAAACAAAACTCACGTGATTATGTTGATAGATGCAGAAAAAGCGTTTGACAAAAATCAACACTGATTTATGATAAAAACTATCAGCACGCTAGGGACGGAGAGGTACTACCTCAATTTCATAAGAATGTCTGCAAAAAACGCACCACTAACATCATACTTAATGGTGAGAAACCTGAGACTTCCCTGTTAAGATCAAGAATAAGACATGAACGTTCCCTCTCACCACTGCTTTCCAACATCGTACTGGAAAGAGAAATGAGGCAAAAAGACAAGACAAGGAAATAAAAGGGTATACATATTGGGAAGAAAAAATAAAACTGTTTTTGTTCTCAGGTAACATGATTATCTATGTAGAAAATCCAAGAGAATTGACCAAAATAAACTCCTAGAACTAATAATGCAATTATAGTAAGGTTATAGGATACAAGGTTAATACATAAAAGTCAGTTGCTTTCTGATATGACAGCGATAAATGAATGGAATTTTAAGTTAAAAACACAGCACCATTTTTATTAGCATCCCAAAAAGTTAAATACTTAGGAATAAATCTAACAAAATATGTACAAGATCTATATGAGGAAAACTACAAAATTCTGACAAAAGATATCAAAGAAGAATTAAATAAATTGAGAGATATTCAATGTTCATGGATAGGAAGACCCAACATTGTCAAGATGTCAGTTCTTCCCAACTTAATCTAAAGACCTACAGATTCCGATCAAAATTCCAGCAAAATATGTGTATATCCATGAGCTGATTCTAAAGTTTATATGGAGAGGCCAAAGACTCAGAATAGCCAACACAGTATTGCAGGGGAAAAACCAAGTTGGAGGACTGACACTACCCAACTTCAAGACTTACTATAAAGATACCGTAATCAAGACAGTGTGGCCAAAGAATGCACAAACAGGTCAATGGAACAAAAGAGAGAGGTTGTGTAGGGCAGGGGGTATATGGCTCTCTGTACTTCTCACTCAATTTTTCTATGAACCTGAGTTTACTAATTTAAAAAAATAATTTTAAAAATAAATTACATAAATAAATTCATGACATAGTAATGTAGGTGTTTATTAACACAATAATGACAGGGCAAATAATAATGAAAATGTCAGTGTGCTAATGATTGTGAACAGTATTTTAAGATATTTGTAAAAAATGTAATGTGGTATAAACTCGTCTATGATTTCTCTTGGTGATAAAATCACAGGTAATGCTAATAGTATTGTGGATTGTCACTTAACATTTATAATCAAAGGATATGCTACAATTTGGCTAAAGGTTAGTGAAAATAAAGATTGTAAACTTTTCTGCATCTAGGTTCCCAGAATCCCTAGCTTTTATTTATAATCCTCTTGATGAAGGGGAGGGTCTGTGAACCCCTCGTTTAGAAGGACTATTCTGAATAAATTGGATGGTTTTTGTTATAAAGACAAAACTGCTGTGGTTAAGAAGGGAACCATGGAGCCAGCTCTGAAAACCAGCTGCAATAGGGAAATACAGCTGATAATCTAATTACCAACTGACATACTTTGGATATGTTTGTCCCCACAAAACTCATGTTAGAAACTTAATCCTCACAGTGACAGTGTTAAGAGGGGGGGAAGTCCTACTACGGTCGTTGAAAGGCAGTGCCTTAAATAGGTGATTAGATTTGAGTACCATACCCGAGTAAATGGATTAATCCATTGATGGTTTAATGGTGGTCATGGGTGTGGTTCTGAGAAATTTAAAAGGACAGCTGATGAGATTAGTCTTTCTTTCTCTCTGTACCTGCCATTCTCATGATGCATCACTGTAGAGCCACCATGAAGAACAAGGCTCTCACCAGATGGACACCCTGGACTGTGGACTTACCAGCCTCTAAAACTGTAAGCAATAAATATTGTTTCTCTACAAATAACCCAGTTTCAGATATTTCTGTTATAAGCAACAGAAACAGACTAATACACCAATTAATCTCTATTGCTGAAGAAATATTTGCTGTTTGTGTGGCCTTTGTTGAACTTTGGTTTCTTTAGCACCTGCTATATAGACTGTGTTACCCAGAAATTCATATGTTGAAACCCAATCTCCAATGTGAGGGTATTTGGAAGTGGGGCCTTTGGGAGGTAATTTGTGCTCTTATCAGAGATCCCTCACACCTTCTGCTTCTTGTGCCATGTGAGGTTACAGAGAGAAGATGGCAGTGCATGAACCAGGAGAGCAGCCTTCACAAAACAACGGATCTGCTGCCACCTTGATCGTGGACTTCCCAGCCTCCAGAACTGTAAGAAATAAATATCTGCTGTTTATAAGCCACCTAGTCTATGTTATTTTGTTAGAGCTGCCCAAATGGACTAAGACAGCACCACTGAGGTTCAGGCTATTAGATGGGTTCTCCTTGGCTCCTACTGTTCTGCCACTATCAATCCCTTCCCTGTCCAACCCCTTGGGCCACATGCATATTCAGCCCAAATCAGGTCCCGATTCCAAGGGATCCAAGCTCAGTGATGTGCTATAAGCTTTCCCCCTAGCCTGCTGGCCATCTGCTCAAGCTCCTAGTTTCTGATCCTCACTCTTATTTTCTATTGGCCTAGAGTCTAGATTCTAGCCTTAAACATCTATCCATTCAGCCTGTATCCTCCACTATAAGAAGTAAATGTCTGGTCTCCATTGCCCCATCAGCATAGGTACCAGATTAAAGACACACAGAGAACACCTGAACCCAACCTGGGCCTGCAGTTTAGTGGGGCCCAACCAGGTAGAGCCAAGAGTAACAAAATCATAACTGACCTGCAGATCCATGAGAATGATATAAATGTATGTTGTTGTAACTCACTGAGATTTTGTGTGTGTTTAATTTGTAGCCTTTGGTGGAAAAACCTGCCTAATGTGAGCTATTTACTTCTAAACTCTTCAGGACTTTGCAGACAAGAAGCATATAAAATAGGAAAGAAGCAATTTTTTTGTTCTGCTTTGCAAAAGAGCTCAGTACAACTTTGAAAACATGTTGAGGACCAGAGTTTCAGTGGCAGACAGTGGTATCTCAGAAATGGTAGTGGACATTGTGGTTCTTGGCTGGACAACAGGGCCAGGCAGATGTGACTGTTATCTTCCCAGAGATAACAACAGTACCCAGTGGGAGACCAAGTACTAGCAGAAGCAGCACAATGTCCTACTGACCCGGTGGTGTGCTGTGGACTGAATTGTGTACCCCAAAATATGTATATGTTGAAGCCCTAACCCCTCGTGTGACTGTATTTAGAGATGGGGCCCTCGGGAGGTAGTTAGAGTTAGATGAGGTCATGAGTATGGGGCTCTCATCATGGGATTAGTTCATCATTAGATTAGAAAGAAAGACATGTGAGAAGGTGGATATCTGCAAGCCAGGAAGAGAGTCCTCGCCAGAAACTGAACCCTGCTAGACCTTGATCTTGGACTTCCCAGCCTCCAGAACTGTGAGAAATAAATGTCTGTTGTTTAAGCCACGCAGTCTATGGTACTTGTATTTTTTTATAGCAGCCCACGACTAAGACAAGGTACCTTGTGTAACAGGGAAAGGATGGGAAACAAAGAAGAGGAAAACACGTCGTAGAAGACCAAATACTGACAAGCCGCACTCCTGGGTGGTTAAGATGCTGTCCATACACTGAGAAATACTATGGAAGGATCAGATTCTACATCCTAACAGGAGGGTCGAGAGCCAGTAAAGCAGAAGTAAGTAACAGCAAAAGCAACAGTAAGCAACACATATTTCTTGCTCTGTGCCAGGCATTGATCTAACAGCTTTCCATGTGCCAACTCACTTAATTCTCACAACAACCCTTGTGGGAGATACTATTATTATCCCCTTTTAATAGATAAGGAAACCGAGGTGCAAGATGGTTGAGAAATTTACTTGAGTGTACATAACTGTAAGTGGCAGTACTGAGATTTGAATCTGGACTGTCTGATTCTAGAGTGCTCTTAATCCTTATGCTCAACTGTGTCTCTGGGTCACTAGGTAACGAGTCCCGGCAGCCAGGTGACACTCACCTCTGGCTTTCCATGATTGACTTAAAGAAGTTGCAATACCCTGAAAACCTGTCTGCCCCTTTCTCTGAAATATCCTGCAGAGGTGATTCTCATTTTACTGGCCAAGAGTCAAACTTCATACACATCTTCATTTGGCATTTAAATCATCAGAAACTTTATTTTTTCCTAACATAAGATTCTAATAGTTTCATGTACTTGAACTACCTCTAAGAAAATTGGTGTTCCACCTAATTTTCATGTATTAATTCATTCAACAAACATTATTGGGCACCTACTATATAACAGGCACTGTTCAAGGCACAGTGATTATAGAAGCAATAAAATAGAGGTTCTGCCCTCCTGGACTTACATTCCAGTTGAGGAACAGAAGAGAGATAAACAATAAACAAATATATGTGTGTCCAGAGAAGATACAAACCAAAGAGAAAAATAAAGAGTATTTATGACCAGAGATAAAAGCAAGTGAAAGACAAGCTTTCATTGTTTTACATTTTCTAAAGTTATGTAATAAAGGGTAAGTAACAAACTCCCATAGTTATATAATTAAACTCAATCACATCACATAGATTCAGATATTTCTCAGATCAACTTATGACTGCTACAAAAGCCCACATAGATGAAAATTCTAGTAGATAATGCTACCCCATAAAGAGATGTTATCCCCAAACAAGAGCAGTATAAAGGTATAGCTCATTAAAATAATTGCATGTATGTATATTATTTACAAGTTTTTATTAAGTACAAAATTTGTGTTCATTAAAAGCCTAGCCACTTCTTTTTTCAATCTATGGTCACCTTAATATAAAAAATATTATTATTTGAAAGGCTCAGTGGCTAATTACTCAGAGAGAAAAAAAAAACCTTAAAAATACTAAAATAACTATAGAAAGTTGAACTGAAGTTATTTTACAAGTAGAAATACTCTTTAAAAGGAAACTCTACAACAAAACCTCTCCACAATGTGTTTTTATAGGAGTCTCTGATTTCTGCATCTGTAAGGCAGGAGATTTCTGTACGCTTTCAGTTTCGCTGCTGAATTTCCAGGCAAAATTTCTAGAAAGGACCCCAAGTTTCCACATTTAATTCCCAGAACATTGAAGGTGATATCATTCCTATGATTGTCTTATATTCTCAGTCACAGTTGACCCTGAAGAGAGGTGATAATCCTGTGAGGCTAATCCAATCATATTAACCCTTAAAAGCAGAGAACTTTCCCCCGCTGGGTGGCATACAAGAAAAGCAGGAGAAAATAGAAGGGGAAGTCAGAAAGATTTGAAGCATGAGAAGTACTCGACACACTATTGCTGGGGAGGTGGTGGAGGCCACATAAAGGGGACTTCAGTCCTACACTGTAAGGAACTGGATCCTGCCAACAACTGAAAGGAACTTGGAAGTGGATTTTTCCCCAGAGCCTCAAGAAAACAATATAATCATCCTAAGTTCCTAACCTTGGTTTTAGCCTTGTGAGATTCTGGAGCAGAGAATCCAGCCAAGCCCACCCAGACTTCTGACCTACAAAACTGAGATTTAATGGGT
The DNA here is from genome assembly GCF_027409185.1 of Cynocephalus volans. Classification (NCBI taxonomy): domain Eukaryota; kingdom Metazoa; phylum Chordata; class Mammalia; order Dermoptera; family Cynocephalidae; genus Cynocephalus; species Cynocephalus volans. The sequence goes on from NC_084461.1 coordinate 15,381,884, forward strand.
TTGTTCCAATTCCCTAAGTTTGTGGTAATTTATTAGGATAGCATTAAAAAAAATACACCCACTTATCCTACGTCATGGTAAATGTCTGTAAATGGCTTCTCTTTCTATTGTTAGGACCGTTTCTATCGGGTTCTTCCAACTGAACTGCTTGTCATGGTATTTAAACACGATGTTGTCTCTTCTCCTTACTTCGACCTTGTTTGTCTTTTCTGCAGCTGTGTTGTTTTTTTCCTCGTGCTGGTACAGCATCCATTAATTAACAACAGACATCAGGGTCACTTTATGTTCTGTATTATCTGGTGCATTGTTACCTGTGTTATCTCAGGATGCTGGAAATTGGGTTAGTCTGGTTCTACCGTTCATTCAACAATCTTTGCTTATATCTACAGTTCTACCATTTTAACCAAAGTGTAATATATTGAAGCAATTGAACTACCAGTGGAATTAGTTTTATTCCCCACATAATTCATTATTTTAATTCTAAAATTAGCTGTTGTTTTTATATTTGGTAGATCACAGCATCAGTGATTGGTGATATGGACTCAGTGAAAATTGACTCTTTTTTCCAAGCAGAGTAACCAGGACTCCTAAGATACTTTTGTGAAAAGATCTTCAACTGCAAGGAGGAAGGTCACTGGGTCATACCAGAAGCGGGTTTTTGTCTACTAGATAAGGATGCCAGGGAGGTTGAACCAGCAAATTAAAACCAGGAGAGATAAAAACAAAGATTTGCAAGGGAAAGAAAGCATTGAACACAGAGTCCCACCAAAACAGCCTGAAGATACTGAATGCAGCCTCTGAGTCTGGAGGAAGTTGGATAGAAAGTCTTTAAGATGCTGAATAAAGAAACAAATTTAGCGGCCCCTGGTTTCATTGGAAGGAAATGAGGAGCTGTTTTAAAAGCAGAGCAGCTTGGATTGGAAGAATTAACATTACAAAAATATCCATATTACTCAAAGTGATCTACAGATTCAATGCAATCCCCATCAAAATTCCAATGACATTTTTCTCTGAGATGGAAAAAGCTATCCAGACATTTATATGGAACAACAAAAGACCATGCATAGCCAAAGCAATCTCAAACATAAAAAATAAAGCATGAGGCATAACACCACCTGACTTAAAACTATATTACAAAGCTGTAATAACCAAAACAGCATGGTACTGGCATAAAAATAGAGACAGATCAATGGAATAAAATAGGGAACCCAGAAATCAATCCATGTGCCTATAGCCATCTGATCTTTGACAAAGGCAGCAAATCTACATACTGGGGAAGGGACTGCCTTTTCAGCAAGTGGTGCTGGGAAAACTGGATACTCATATGTAAGAGAATGAAACTAGACCTGTACCTTTCACCATACCAAAATCAACTCAAAATTGATTAAAGAATTAAATATACACGCTGAAACAATAAAACTCCTTAAAGAAAACATTGGGGAAACACTCCAGGAAGTAGGAGTGGGTACAGAATTCATGAATAGGACCCCAAAAGCACAGGCAACTAAAGGTAAAATAAACAAATGGGATTATATCAAACTAAAAAGCTTCTGCACAGCAAAAGAAACAACCAGCAGAGTGGGAGAAAATATTTGCAAAATGTACATCTGGCAAAGGATTAATATCCAGAATATACAATGAACTAAAACAACTTTACAGCAAAAAAACACAAATAACCCAATTAAAAAATGGGCAAAGGAGCTAAATAGGCATTTTTCAAAGGAAGATATATGAATGGCCAACAGACACATGAAAAAATGCTCAACATCACTCAGCATCTGGGAAATGCAAATCAAAACCACACCGAGATACCATGGCACTCCAGTTAGGATAGCTAACATCCAAAAGACTGAGAATGATAAGTGCTGGAGAGGTTGTGGAGAAAAAGGAACTCTCATCCACTGTTGGTGGGACTGCAAAATGGGGCAGCCTTTATGGAAAATGATATGGAGTTTCCTCAAACAAATACAGATAGATCTACCATATGACCCAGCTATCCCACTGCTGGGAATATACCCAGAGGAATGGAAATCATCATGTCTAAGGTATACCTGTACTCCAATGTTTATTGCAGCTCTATATACAACAGCCACGAGCTGGAACCAGCTCAAATGTCCATCATATGATGAGTGAATAATGAAACTGTTGTATATCTACACAATGGAATACTACTCTGCTATAAAAAAGAATGAAATACTACCATTCGCAACAACATGGATGGACTTAGAGAAAATTATATTAAGTGAAACAAGGCAGGCACAGAAAGAGCAATACCACATGTTCTCACTTATTTGTGGGACCTAAAACTAAATAAATAAACACACAAACAAGTAAAGGGTGGGGAGGAGGGAGAAGACATAATAACCACAAAAATCCCTTGAACTATTTAAGTCAAGTGAACAGACACAATGTGGTGGGGGAGGGGAGCAAGTGGAGAGGAACAGGTAAAGGGGCATGGAAATCAACTACAATGTATTTTGAGAAGTCAAATTTTAAAAATTGATTAATTAATTAATTAAAATAAAAAAATAAAAGCAGAGCAGGCAAGTATCAGGCTACAAAGATAATTTAAAATACAGATAACTTTAAAAGTGAGATCATTTTAAAAGCATTCTTCTAGGAATTTCTCTTAAAAAGTATCATTATATCAAGATGTGAATACAAGAATTTCTGTTCCAGCTTCAATTATACATTTTTAAAAATCAGAAACAATCTAAATGTTGAAGAAGAGGAACTTCCTGCTCCTCTTCATTAGGAAGCTCTCAAATATGAAAGCATAGATCTACTTTCATTACAATGGAAAGATGCTTGTGACCCATTGCCAAGTGAGAAATCAGAATAATGATATTTTGCAAAACGCTATGAGTGCCTACTATGTGCTATTACCATGCTTGTCTCATTTTAACCCCTGTAACAAGCCTCTGGGGTATAGATGTTATTGCTATCTAATGTCACATGAGGAAACTGAGCCTTGAAGTAAAGCACTTGGCATGAAGTCACAGACCTAGTAAGTAGCAAAGATGTGGTTTGAACACAGGTTCGTCTGACTCTAAAACTCATGGCCTACATTGCTGTGCCGAAAAGCATACAGAATATAATCTCATTTTTTAAAGAAATAACTTCATAAATATATAGTCAAGGTAAACAATTCCATCTACTCTAAGAGCCACTTTTTTTTACAATCTGTTTGCATCTTACAATCGAGTGTGTCAGATGATTGCTGATAGTCTGGGGTAAAGAGGTTGACTTCTTCCAGAAAGAATTTGGAATCACTTATGCCAGTGTTTTTATTAAAATAAATTCTCTTGTCTAGGTTTTTTGGACCAAATGGGGGCTGTGAATTCAGACCACAAACCTGCACATAGGTACCAGTTTATGATACAAATTCTCAAGGGAGTTGTTTTTTTCTTTCTCCATCTAGCACTAAATTAAGTTTTAATTAACAAAAGGTTTTTTTCTGTTCCTTTCTATATGGTGTGTATGGACCTTCTGTGTCCCAGATTTATTTGGGGTGGGGGGGGCTCCTATTAGATTCCCCATCTTGGTGGGATTTTTTCATCTTTCTTAGTGATGAGGAATAGAAAAAGATCCTGATGCACTGATGAACTATTGGAGAGTTTATGTGAGCTGGTACAAGGACTGCAGTCTGGGAAGACCCACAGATTCAAGAGGTCTTGAGTCCTGTGTTCCAACCTGCAGACTGGGTTTCAGTATTTTTATAATCACAGAGAAGTGAAGAACAAAGGAGAGAAAAGGGGACAGACAGCCCCTTAATCAGCACGTCAGTTTTTCTGTTGGTTACATAACATCATATAGGCTAATGATTGGCTCTTGGTTGCATCACAGGTGCAGATGCTTGAGTAAGGGTCAAAAGATACATGTTCAGCACTCCTAAGTTAATGCAATTTCTTTAGGTGTACGGTAAGTCTGGGGGCAGGTTAAAAGCAGTCTTATGGTAGCAGTTCCAGAATGTGCGAACATGACTGTAGCCTCATTCCAAATTCCCCAAGATTGCTATGAATTTAGCTGACCTCAGCCAGAGCAGATTTCTGGTTTATCAATGGTATATCTTATAATCAATGACTTTTTAAGTTAGATAAAATTAGAGACATGAATATGTTGAGTGATTATCTATTATGAGTAGTTTTGTTCCTTTTCCTTATTTTGTTTCCAAAGTTTTATGCAAAACGAAGAATTTGTATTTTTTAAAAGTAATAAAAAATGGAATCAGCCAGTATATTATAATTTTGAAACAACTAACTGATGTAGCTGGATTGTAGGAGAAGGTAAATATCTTTTTCTTCTACTCTTCTGTGTTTTCAGCTGGGACCCCTGTAGCAAAAGACAGATTAACAAGAGAAAATATACAAAATGTACTAGTATTTTATATTTATAGAGAGAGAGAGAGAAATAGAGAAAATATAGAGGAATTTTTGATATTTCTTAGGTATTACTACATCAGATAAAAGGTAGTGGATGTGAAAATTAAGAAAAAGTCCCAGGCTTTGAGAGGTGCTGGCATTTGGTGCAAGGAAGAAGACACCGTCTGATTTCAACATGGGCTTTCCAAGTTCCTAATTAGGACTGACTGACCTGAGAATCTCAACAACATTGCAGACTGACAGAGCTGCCTGGGTTCCAGAACCCTATCCAAGCCCTTGTCCATTTCCAGTGACAAAAATTACCTAAGGTTTTCATACGCCATTATAATTCATTATGATTTATTCCTAAGGTAAAAACATACCTCAGGTTAAGAGTGTATTTTAGTTTAGTTTGCTAGGGCTGCTATAACAAAATACCACAGACTTGGAGGCTTAAACAACATAAATTTATAAATTTATTTTCTTACAGTTCTGGAGGCTAGGTGCCCAAGATTAAGGTGTCCACGGGTTCAGTTTCTCCCGAGGCCTCTCTCCTTGGCTTGCAGACAGCTGCCCTCTTGCTGTGTCCTCGCATGGCCTTTCCCCTGTGCACATGCACCCTCGGTATCTATTCCTCTTCTTGAAAGGTCACCAGTCATACCGGAGATGGGCCCCATCCAATGGCCTCATTTTAACTTAATTGCCTCTTTAAAGGCCTTATCTCCTAAAAACAGTTACATTCAGAGGTACTGGGGGTTAGAGCTTCAACATAGGAATTTTGGAGGGACATAATTCAGTCTATAAAAAGGTCATGGAGAAATGGAAGGCCACATTATAAGAAGTTCCATAAATTCATCATGCGTGGTATCCATGGAAGAGAGTGCTGGAAGGTAGGCTGGAGCCTGAATACAAAGAGGGCTACGTCCTGCAGAGGAGTTAGGGTTTGTCTTTTAAGCAAGAAAATGACATGATGACTTGAGTTCCAGGAAGATATCACTGACTATGTATGCCATGAACTATAATATGGAGACTGGGACGAGTTAGAACTCTGGTCAAATGGGCCAGGCAAGAGGCAACAATGAGCACAGACAGGAGGGGGAAAGGAGACACATCTGAGGATAAAACCAGGCTTTGGAGAGTGGTTTGTGGTTGGACTTGGAGAATGGGGAAAAAACAGGAGCCAAAGATGACATAAATTTCTAGCCTAAGATACTGTGCCCTGAAGTGGTATAACGAGAGGAAAGCTTCAAAAAGTAGACTCATTTGTATGGTTTTATTTTGTTTCACTTATTTAATTTATTCTTTTGGGAGAAGTTTCAAGATGGCGGCGGCTGCGGCGGCTGGCGCGGAGTAGCTGAGGTGGAAAAGGTGGCCACTGGGCCTCAGGCAGCCGGGAAACTTGTGGACCTTCCTCTGGCCATCTCTTAAGGGAGGACCGCTGCTGCTGGCCGGTCGTGGGGGCTCAACGCCACTTTGCCCCCGGCAGGAGAGGCTGCCTCATTTACAGGCAACAGCTTTGAAGTGTGGAGCAGGAAAAGAACTGATTCTTAGCTGCAAAAGCGAGTCTTGAAACAGGGAACACGGCGCCAGGGCTGCTGTGGATGCAGCCAGGATCCCGGAGGCTGGGGCCGCACTGAAGGCGGCCAGCTGCCCTATTCAGGATTCGAGGTTTCAGGCCGGCATTAAAGAAGATTCCTGGGAGCGCCCGAGCGGCCGCCGCGACTGAACAGCCCGAGGCGGCAGCGCCGAGAACACGGAAGGCAACAAACCAGAGACAGAGCGAGCGCCCGACCTGGCACAGCACTGTGAGTGATCCCTGGCACAGCTCTGTTCGGGGGGTGGATGCCCACACGGCTACTGCCTGCACCACCAGGCCACTCACTGCCACGGTGCTGCCTCCATTTTCCCAGGTGCGGGCAGCTCCGCCCTGCTCGGCCATCACTGAGCCCATTTGCTTGGCCTGGCGCGGGGCTTTCCGGACCCTGCGGGCCGACCTCCTCCCCCACTCCCTCCGCGGTTCTCTGGCAGGGCTGGGGGTGTGGGGCGTCCCGACCAGTTTTGGGAGGGCTAGGAAGTACAGGCGGCCGACTGTCACTCCACCACACCCTGGACTCCGGCCCCGGTAAACTTCCTGTTACTGGGAGACAGATACCATCTCTGCGACCACCAGTTTGGAAAAAAAGCCTAACGAATTTCTGGTTGGGAATAGTGTGGTAGGAGAGTTCCCAGGTCCGCTTGAACCTGCCGGAGAGCAGGCTGCAGGCGGGCACTAGACTCGGTTTATACCGGGGGGATACAAAGGTGAACAAGACCCGAGAAAGATCTACACAGTGCTACAAAGGCACCCAGAGAGACCGGTCGTCTGTGCCTAGCAGAAACCTGGTAGACTTCCTGGGCGAGGCGGTGCTGAGCAGGGTCTTGAAGGCCCAGCTGATAGACGAGGGGTGCAGAAGACACGCCCCAGCCCAGCACAGTGTGCACAGAGGGGGGAGACGTGCGGCCAGGGAGGCGGAGACTCGACAGAAACCACACACCCGGTGGGGTTGCCACTGCACGATCTAACAGCCTGGGCCAGAGCACACGGAACGGGGAGAAGTCCTGTACAGAAAGTGAAAGCTCAACAGAGATCACACACCCTGTGGTACGTGATCCACCAGCCCAGCAGAGTACAAGCTGACCAGAAAGGTGGATCCCCGGAGAAGCCCAAGACCCGAGGCAACCACACACACAAGACACTAGAGGCCAACTGAGAAGTCACGGCGGGAGCCATACCAAATTGGCAACCACAGCAACATCCTAGTTAGTCATTAGTCTTAAACCGGTGGACTGTGAAACCCCCTGCCACAATGAATAAACACCAAAAAAAAGACACCAGAAATACAAAAAATCAAGAAAGTACACCACCAAAAGTTAATAAATCTCATACTCTAGATCCTATAGAACAAGAAGCCCTTGAAATAACTGACAAGGAATTTCGAGTGATAATTCTAAGGAAACTGAATGAGATACAAGAAAACTCAGCTAGACATCATGATGAAATGAGGAAAAGTATACAGGATCTGAAAGAGGAAATATACAAGGAAATCAATGTCCTGAAAAAAAATGTAGCAGAACTTGCTGAACTGAAGAAGTTATTCAGCGAAATAAAAAACACAACGGAGAGTTTAACCAGCAGGCTTGTCGAAGTTGAAGAGAGAACCTCTGAACTTGAAGATGGGCTGTTTGAAATAACACAAGCAGACAAAAAGAAAGAAAAAAGAATCAAGGACATGGAAGAAAATCTGAGAGAGATATCAGACAACCTCAAGCGCTCAAATATCCGAGTCATGGGTATTCCAGAAGGGGAGGAAAATGGAGAATCCATTGAAAACATATTCAACAAAATAGTGGCAGAAAACTTCCCAGGTATAAGAAAAATCACAGATCTTCAGATCCAGGAAGCTCAACGATCTCCAAATGTATTCAACCCAAAAAGGCCTTCTCCAAGACATGTCATAGTCAAATTGGCAAAACTCAGAGACAAAGAGAGAATCTTAAAAGCTGCAAGAGAGAAACGTCAAATCACCTATAAGGGAGCCCCAATCAGGTTAACATCAGACTTTTCATCACAAACCCTAAAAGCTAGAAAGGAATGGGATGATATTTTCAAAATACTAAAAGACAAAGATTGCCAGCCAAGAATACTCTACCCTGCAAGGCTATCCTTCTGAAATGAGGGGCAAATAGTATATTTCTCAGACAAACAAAAACTGCGGGAGTTCACTACCACAAGACCACCCTTACAAGAAATCCTCAAGGGAGTACTGGGTTTGGTTCCTGAAAATTAACTACCACTGCCATAAAAACCTAAGAAAAATCTAAACCCGCTAGTACAATAAAAATGGCAATCATGAAGAGAAAACAAGCTAACAAAAACACTATCTACAACCTAAGGAACCAACAAACAAAGAAACCAAACAGTAAATCAGAAAGCAAGGAACAAAAGACACCTAAGACAACCAAACAACCAATAAAATGCTAGGAATAAATCAACACCTTTCTATAACAACTCTTAATGTTAAAGGCTTAAATTCCCCAATTAAAAGACACAGACTGGCTGACTGGATCAAAAAGCAGGACCCAACTATATGCTGCCTACAAGAGACCCACCTCACCCATAAAGATTCACACAGACTAAGAGTGAAAGGATGGAAAAAGATTTACCATGCAAACAGAAAAGAAAAACGAGCTGGAGTGGCTATTCTTATATCTGACAAAATAGACTTTAAACTAAAAACCATAAAAAGAGACAATGAGGGACACTACTTAATGATAAAAGGACTGATCCATCAAGAAGACATAACAATCATAAATATGTACGCACCCAATGTTGGAGCAGCCAGATTTATAAAACAAACTCTATTAGACCTAAAGAAGGAAATAGACACTAATACCATAATAGCAGGGGACCTGAACACTCCACTGTCAATATTAGACAGATCATCTAGGCAAAGAATCAGTAGAGAAACACAAGATCTAAACAAGACTCTAGACCAATTGGAATTGGCAGATATCTACAGAACATTCCACCCAACAACCTCAGAATATTCATTCTTCTCATCAGCACATGGATCATTCTCCAGGATAGATCATATATTAGGTCACAAATCTATTATCAATAAATTCAAAAAAATTGGAATTATCCCATGTATCTTCTCAGACCACAATGGATTAAAACTAGAAATTAATAACAAACAAAACTCTGGAAACTATACAAACACATGGAAATTAAACAGCATTCTACTTAATGACATATGGGTCCAAGAAGAAATCAAGCAGGAAATCAAAAAGTTTATTGAAACTAATGAAAACAATGATACATCATACCAAAACCTGTGGGATACTGCAAAAGCAGTATTGAGGGGAAAATTTATTGCATTAAATGCTCACTTCAGAAAAATGGAAAGATGGCAAGTGAACAACCTAACACTTCACCTTAAAGAACTAGAAAAACAAGAACAATCCAATCCTAAAGTTAGCAGACGGAAAGAAATCATTAAGATCAGAGCAGAACTGAATGAAATTGAAAACCAAAAAACAATTCAAAAGATCAACGAATCAAAAAGTTGGTTTTTTGAAAAGATAAATAAAATTGACAAACCATTAGCATGGCTAACAAAAAAAAGAAGAGAGAAGACTCAAATAACAAAAATTAGAAATGAAAAAGGCGATATTACAACTGATTCATCTGAAATACAAGGAATCATTCGAGACTACTATAAACAACTATACGCCAACAAATTTGAAAATCTGGAGGAAATGGATAAATTTCTGGACACACACAAGCTCCCAAAACTGAACCGTGAAGACGTAGAAAATTTGAACAGACCAATAACAATAAAGGAGATTGAAGCTGTTATCAGAAGGCTCCCAACAAAGAAAAGCCCAGGACCAGATGGATTCACAGCAGAATTTTACCAAACATTCAAAGAGGAATTGACACCGATTCTTTACAAACTATTCCAAAAGATTGAAACGGACGCAAATCTCCCAAACTCATTCTATGAAGCAAACATCATCCTGATACCAAAACCAGGTAAAGATATAACCAAAAAAGAAAACTACAGGCCGATATCCTTGATGAATATAGATGCAAAAATCCTCACTAAAATACTAGCAAACAGAATACAGCAACACATACGAAAAATTATTCATCATGATCAAGTGGGATTCATCCCAGGGATGCAAGGTTGGTTCAACATACGCAAATCAATAAATGTGATACACCATATTAATAAACTCAAACACAAGGACCATATGATCATCTCTATAGATGCTGAAAAAGCATTTGATAAAGTTCAGCACTCGTTCATGACAAAGACCCTCTATAAGTTAGGTATAGAGGGAAAGTATCTCAACATAATTAAAGCCATATATGCCAAACCCACTGCCAATATCATCCTGAATGGGGAAAAGCTGAAAGCTTTTCCTTTAAGAACAGGCACTAGACAAGGATGCCCACTCTCACCACTCCTATTCAACATAGTGTTGGAAGTACTAGCCAGAGCAATCAGAGAAGAGAAGGAAATAAAGGGCATCCAGATTGGAAAAGATGAAGTCAAAATGTCCCTGTTTGCAGATGACATGATCCTATATATCGAACAGCCTAAAACCTCTACAAAAAAACTGTTGGAATTGATAAATGATTTTAGCACAGTAGCAGGATACAAAATCAACACACAAAAATCAGTAGCATTTCTTTTCTCCAATAGTGAACATGCAGAAGGAGAAATCAAGAAAGCCTGCCCATTTACAATAGCCACCAAAAAAATAAAATACTTAGGAATTGAGTTAACCAAGGATGTGAAAAATCTCTATAATGAGAACTACAAACCACTGCTGAGAGAAATTAGAGAGGATACAAGAAGATGGAAAGATATTCCATGCTCTTGGATTGGAAGAATCAACATAGTGAAAATGTCCATACTACCCAAAGTGATATACAAATTCAATGCAATCCCCATCAAAATTCCAAAGACATTTTTCTCAGAAATGGAAAAAACTATTCAGACATTTATATGGAACAATAAAAGACCACGAATAGCCAAAGCAATGCTGAGCAAAAAAAATAAAGCTGGAGGCATAACACTACCTGACTTTAAGCTATACTACAAAGCTATAATAACCAAAACAGTATGGTACTGGCATAAAAACAGACACACTGACCAATGGAATAGAATAGAGAATCCAGAAATCAACCCACACACTTACTGCCATCTGATCTTTGACAAAGGCACCAAGCCTATTCACTGGGGAAGGGACTGCCTCTTCAGCAAGTGGGGCTGGGATAACTGGATATCGATATGCAGGAGAATGAAACTAGATCCATACCTCTCACCGTATACTAAAATCAACTCAAAATGGATTAAGGATTTAAATATACACCCTGAGACAATAAAACTTCTTAAAGAAAACATAGGGGAAACACTTCAGGAAATAGGACTGGGCACAGACTTCATGAATACGACCCCAAAAGCACGGGCAACCAAAGGAAAAATAAACAAATGGGATTATATCAAACTAAAAAGCTTCTGCACAGCAAAAGAAACAATTAAAAGAGTTAAAAGACAACCAACAGAGTGGGAGAAAATATTTGCAAAATATACATCTGACAAAGGATTAATATCCAGAATATATAAGGAACTCAAACAACTTTACAAGAAGAAAACAAGCAACCCAATTAAAAAATGGGCAAAAGAGCTAAGTAGGCATTTCTCTAAGGAAGATATCCAAATGGCCAACAGACATATGAAAAAATGCTCAACATCACTCAGCATCCGGGAAATGCAAATCAAAACCACATTGAGATACCATCTAACCCCAGTTAGGATGGCTAAAATCCAAAAGACTATGAACGATAAATGCTGGCGAGGTTGCGGAGAAAAAGGAACTCTCATACATTGTTGGTGGGACTGCAAAATGGTGCAGCCTCTATGGAAAATGGTATGGAGGTTCCTTAAACAATTGCAAATAGATCTACCATACGACCCAGCCATCCCACTGTTGGGAATATACCCAGAGGAATGGAAATCATCAAGTCGAAGGTATACCTGTTCCCCAATGTTCATCGCAGCACTCTTTACAATAGCCAAGAGTTGGAACCAGCCCAAATGCCCATCATCAGATGAGTGGATACGGAAAATGTGGTACATCTACACAATGGAATACTACTCAGCTATAAAAACGAATGAAATACTGCCATTTGCAACAACATGGATGGACCTCGAGAGAATTATATTAAGTGAAACAAGTCAGGCACAGAAAGAGAAATACCACATGTTCTCACTTATTGGAGGGAGCTAAAAATTAATATATAAATTCACACACACACATACACACATACACACACAAACCGGGGGGGGGGGGGAAGAAGATATAACAACCACAATTATTTGAAGTTGATACAACAAACAAACAGAAAGGACATTGTTGGGGGGGAGGGGGGGAGGGAGAAGGGAGGGAGGTTTTGGTGATGGGGAGCATTAATCAGCTACAATGTATATCGACAAAATAAAATTTAAAAAAAATAAAAATAAAAAAAATAAATAAAAAATAAAAATAAAAAAATAAATAAACTGTAAAAAAAAAAAAAGAAATAAAAAGCTGACATTTTCAATATTCAAAAGCTTAGCAACTAAAAAAAAATAAAAATAAAAAATAATTTATTCTTTTGGTAGACTGAGGGCAGTGAGTTAAATTTTTATTAATAGGTATAAGATGCTTGAAGGGCATCCAGGAAGAAATGCCAAAATATCTTTAGCCAGAAATACAGGTCTGAGGTAGAAGACATTAGGGTGGGGAATACAGATTAGGGAATCATTAGTATATAGGTAGCAGATGAAATCATGAAAAAAAAAATTGTCTGGTGACAAGAGTAGAACAAGAAAAGAAGTAGACTGATGGTAGAACCCATAGTCAGCTTAAAGAGCAGAGAGAGCAAAGGAGTTGGCACGGGGTACCAAGAAGGAATGGTCAGAGACAGCAAGTAAAGCTGGGAGGGGGAAGCGCCGGATGGTGTTGCATGGAGGGGAGAAGTTGAGGAGATAATCAACGGTGTCTAACAACATGTGGCATGAAGCCCAAAGCCAATCACTGAATTTGATCATTAGGAGGTTATCCATAATTGTCTTAGTCTAAGCTGTCAGAACAAAAATACTGGGTGGCTTAAACAACAAACGTTTATTTCTCACAGTTCTGGAGGCTAGAAGTCCGAGATCAGGGCACCAGCATGATTGGTCTCTTGGTGAGCGTTCTCTTCCTGGATTCCAGAAGGTTGCCTCCTTGCTGCATCCTCACGTGGTGGGGAGAGAGAGAGAGAGAAGCAAGCTCCCTGGTCTCTTCTTACAAGGGCATTAATACCATCATGATGATGGCTCTGCCCTCAGGAGCTCATCTAAACCTAATTACCTCCCAAAGGCTCTACCTCCAAATACCATCACATTGGGGACTGGGACTTCAACATATGAGTTTGGAGGGAACACAAACCTTCAGTCCATTGCAATAAGTTTGGCAAAAATGGTTTTATTGAGGATGGGGTTAGAGGATGCACTGGCATGGTTTGAAGAATGAAAGGGGGTATAGAAAGTGAATTTGGAGTGGAATGAAGGCTAGCCTCAAAAGGCAGTAGAGAAACAGAATAGTAAGTTGAAAATAAGGGAGAGTCAAAAAAATAATAAAAGATATTTTCAGACTTCTGGTCAAGATGGTGGAATAGATGGTCGCCAGCATCACTCTCTCCCACAAATCAACCAATTTATAACTGTAAAAAAGCAGCAACAGCCAAGCTGGGGACACTAGAGCTCAGGGGAAGAGGAGGAGAGACCTATGGAGTGCATGAAGGTGGGGAAAGCCACAATGAGAGAAAGAAAAAATTGCTCTGATTGTTTCAAGCCCCAGCCATGTCCAGGCTGGAGCTGCTGAGCACATGGAGCAGGCGATGGCAAAAGCCACAGCTGTTCCCTTTGGATGAAGTTGCTTAGAGGCAGCAGGGGAAAAGAGAGCCTTGGTGGCCCCCAGGCCAGCGATACCACTAATAGAGTTCCTGTGGACCCAAATAGGAATGAGGAGCCACAACAACTGAAAAAAAAGGAGCCACTCAGAGGACAGTGAGTCATTACAAGGAACCAGAGCATGATCCCATGGGAAGTGTTTGGAGCACTGGCAGTGGGGGAGATGGGCCCACCAGGGAAACACTGGGGCAAAGAAGGGACAGCTGATCTGTCCCCCCAATCAGTATAGAACCACTCAGAAGAGACTGGTCAGGAATACAGAACTGCAGGGGGTGCAGTTTGATGAAAAGACTCAGGCCCAGACCAGGGTTTCTATACAACCCAGGTGCACCGGATTTCACTAGAACCAGAAGTACCTGTAAAGTCAACCATTATAACCTGAACTGCACAAAAAGCCTTCCCCAGGGAATCAACAGCAAAGCAGCAATTTAGCTCAAGCACAGAGCTCAAGTACTGGTCCCCACAGGAAGTTCCCCCATTTTAGAAGTAAGCAAAGGACAACAAATTAGTTCCAGTGCAGAGTTCAAGTGGTGGGAACAGCAAATAATCTAACACAGAACTGAAAGAAAAAAACAAAATATCCACGACCAGACACGAAGTTTGATATTAACTAGTAAAGGTCTCATTTCACCAAAGAACACCTATAATACCTAGAAGGACTGGAAGTTCCCTGGGTTACCAAGCCAGAAAGGGGACCTCAGCCATGCCCCCTGACACCTGCAACCAGTCCCAAGGGTAGAGGCAGAGGGCCTCAGGTACACACACCCCAAAAAAGTGCAACCACTCCAGTGACAACCACCAAGCCACAGGAAGCACCTCAGGTTCTCCTGAGCCAGGATGGTGGGGGGCCTCAGACCTCAGCCATGCCCCCCCAACACTCATAGCCAGCCAGCTCAGTGATGACTACTGAGCTGCGACAGGAAGCACCCTGGGCTCCCCCAAGCCAGGGTGATGGGGGGCCTCAGGCCTTAGTCATGCCCCCCTGACACAAGCAACCAGCCCAGTGATGACCACCAAGCTGCAGCAAGAAGGGTTCCAGGTTCTCGAGCTGGGGTGGTGGGAGGCAAGGGTTTTTGCCACACCTACCTGACATCTGTACCAGCCTGGCAATGACCAAGCCACCACTGGAAGCCACCCAGTCTCCCCTGTGGGAACGTGGGGGGTGCCACAGGCCTTAATCCCACCCCTCCTCCTTCCTCCTCCTTCTTCCATCCCATTTCCTTCCCCTTTCCCCTCTCCACCTCCCTCCCAATTGCTCCACAACTCCTAGAATGTAAAAAATAATATTCATAAAATAAAATACATATAAAAGATATTTTCAACAGTAAAGATAAATGCAATTTTATAGGCAGAGGGGAAGAGGGGTGAGGGAGGTGCTGATGAGGCAGGAAAGAGAGGGCACAGCACAGGTGCAGCAGAAGGGACGTGGCCCCAAGTGGAGAGGTTGGCATTTCAGAGGACCCTGAACCTCTGTGCCTCTGAGGCAGGGGTCACTTCTAATTCTAAAGTGGAAAAGAAAGAAGGTAGAGAGTTGTCAAATAGCCCAGTCCTATAGTTTGAATGTTCCCTGAAACTCATACTGAAACTTTAACACCATTGTAATGGTGTTAAGAGGGTAGGAAATCTGACTATGGTATTTGAAAGGTGGTGTCTTTGGGAGGTGACTGGATCATGAAGGCTATGCTTTCCTGAGTGGTTTAACAGGGTAATGGATAAACGGGTTATCATATGAGTGGTACTGCTGGTTTTATAAGGAGAGCAAGTGAATTTTTCAGCACGCTCAGCCTTCTCACTATGTGATACCTGCACCACCTGGGAACTCTGCAGAGTCCACACCAGGACGAAGGCCCTCACCAGATGCACTCCCTCAGTCTTGTGTACCAAACCGAAGTCCAGCTGCCTGCCCCCCAACAAGAAGCAACTCAAAGTCAAATGTTGGTGGAATAGGAAGTCAGCTTTATTGAGGAATACCAGTGACCTGAGGAGATACGTGGGCCTAACCCATCTCTCCGGCAAACCTGAAGGAGATGGCTAGACTAAAACCATCCCAAAGACTCAGATTTACTGAGAGGTTTGTAAAGTGGGAGCTGAGGGAATGGAAAGCAGGAGGAAGAGGGACGTGTAAGGGGCCAGGTGCAAATTCTCATCAAGGCTCCTTCTGGCTTCTCTTCTCATCCTTGACGTTATCTCAGGGTCCTGCAGGAATTTGCTTCGAGATGGAATCAACATAGCTTTATTGATGCCTTCCTTGGTTTCTCAGGGTCTGGTCTCATGGCAAGTTTGCAGCTCTAGGCTGACAGGAAGATAACTTTATATTTATGAAAATAATGTCATTTGGCCCCTTAACCGAGGTTCAAAATATCAAATAACCACGGGAAAAGAGGGAACTCAGAGAAATGCATGCCAAGAAAAAAACTGTGCCCTTTTCTTTTTCTCTATTCTAAAGCCCATGTGGTTTTAGGTCCCAACATGGCTTCAGTCCTGCTCAGTCCAACACTTGGACTTGCCAGTCTCCACAACTGCAAAAAATAAATTACCCAGTTTCAGGTATTCTGTTACAAGCAACACCTTCTCTTTGACAGAAGGTCTCATCCTGGGTGAGATGTAGGTGGAGTGGGGGTTTGAGGGATGGAAAGGTGTGGGCACATGGAAGAAGGAATCAGCCAGAGACTCAAAAAGGATTTTGGAGTAATATCTGGGATCTCTCTAAGTTACTCTTTCTGGATTTAATGTTTTATTTCCACCGTTAAAAGAGCAGTGTGAAGACAAGCCAGTTGGCACAAGTATAAGCTTCTCACCAAGAATTCCTGCACCCGAGAGCGGGAGCTGAGAAACGGCACAATGGCCTTTCTCTAGGGGTGGAGGTTGGTAGGTCAGATATGGAGAAAGGACAAGGAGTTAGGGTCTGATAAGGCTGCTGTTCAAATAACCATGGAGCCCCAGAGAAATGGGGGAGACACAGCAGTCCTTAGTGCAAGCAATCTCTCCAAGATGGTCCCCAAACAGGCCTTCCCACCTACACTTTACAGATGAGGAAACAGACCCAGAAAAATTAAATAATTTTCCCCAGGTCACCCAGCTGGGTAAATGATGAAGCCAGGATTTTAACCCACGTCTTTCTGTATCTGAAGATTCCCCACATCCTATGCATAACAGCAAAGGCCAAGTAATCAATATAAGGTAGAAACCCAGGGGCTGCAGGAGACACTCAGTTGGGCACAGATTGAATCAGTTCTGAATGCCACTCTCAGGACAGGGCGGAACTCTAGTATGGTTGGTGCCAAGAACCCTCAGTGATTTTCACTGGAAGTTCTTACTAAATTCTGCTACTCAGGAGGCACCTGGCACATACTAGTTGACACCTTAATAAAATTGAGTCTTACAAAAAATCAGAAATATAAACAAAAACACTGAACACCCGTGCAACAATCCACAACCTAATAAAAATCAAGCAACTATTTCTTTTTCTGGAAGATTCCTACAGTCTCCTCCTTATCCCGCTCTAGTCTCTTGCTGTTCTTGGGTACTTTAGAAGAGTCTTGTGTTTTGACTTGGAATGTGGTGCCATTCTTCAGAATGATGGCATTTAACCAAAAGCTGAACTTGGAAACTCAATAGCTATTCTTTCTCCCCAACAGGGTGAAGGATAAATACACAGGCATCCGGCTGAATAGCCAACTGCTTGCCTTTCCCTCCTTCACCCTACAGGATGTTTTTCTCTGCCCCACCTCCTATCTAACTCAGCCTTTGTCTCATTCCACATAAGTGAAACTCTTAAATACAGAAACTCTAAAAATGGCAACGTGTATTTACAGGGCTATAATGGTGGGATCCACGTATAAGTGTCACATGTTGTGAGCCCTGTATTTAGGCTTAATAGCCAACTCTCTTTCTCAAAGACTATCCTCAAAAATCAATTTTGTTGAAGTTGCTGTATATTTGGAATGCAGTAGACAGTCTACCTCATGCTCCCAGCAGAGTTAACTATTCTCATGTCAGTAGATTAGAAGTGGTGAATGATCATATCATACAAAACACCAGAATAGCCCAAAGTTTACAATAAATGAACAGTGTACTGCAGCTGTGTTCACACAGTTCCTGTCTGCTTATTTGAGACTAGAAGCAAGAAGATCGCCTTTTCCAACTATAGGAAAAATTAAAGCCCTCAATTATATATCAAAGGTTTACTAAACAAGGTCAGGAAGTTTGAGGTCCATTTTTAAATGTGCCTGCATTGTAGATTTTTATACAACTATCAAGTTCATTCAGAAACTTTAAGTGGAAAATTATTTTCAGAAATAGAGATTCTCCAGCCTTCCCATAGATACAATGTGTGAATGTGAACAAGTCTGTTTATTTCTCTGGTTCAAAGTCCCTCCATCTGCCTTGATTTTGTGTCCCCTGGGGAAGGAGACGCCCTCTCCATCCCTGGACCAGACCCGCTGTGACTGGCTTTCCCGTCTGCAGGGAGTTTGAGGAATTTGGGAGCTGATCAAGGAAACATATATGACCACAAGGTGGCAGGAGCACATGCAGGCTTTATTCAGGTGCCACTTTGACAGGTTTCCAGGCAGGGCAAGTCCCTCACAACCTAAGACTCACTAGAGGGTGAAGAAGAGAGGCCACTATCCAGAAGGGAAGGGGAGGTCAAGGGAATTCCCAGGGCAGAGGGCAGTTGGAGAGGGGCCTTACATATTTAGGTGATGTCACTCAGCAGACCAGCAGGGAGTCTCTGGGTCAGAGAGCTCTGAAAGGCAGCAGCAGTTTGGAGTCTTTACAGCCCCAGGGTTTATCTTATGTTTGTCTAGCTGATGCTGGGCACAGTTTCACAGGGTAGGCAAAGCAGATATGTTCTAAATGACAAATCTGCTTATTTGGGCTATGTTTAAAACAGCTGATTGTCTAAAATTTTGAGTTTGGTGCTGGTAGGCTAGTGTGTCACAGTCCACCGTGAACAGGTAAACAACCTAGGGGTCATATGCTGTTTTAGTCCATTTTGTGTTGCTATGACAGAAATACCTGAGACTGGGTAATTTATAAAGGAAAGAGGTTTATTTGGCTTATGATTCTGGGACAGCTGCATCTGGCATGGGCCTCAGGCTGCTTCTACTCATGGCGGAAAAGTGGCAGGCAGCCTGCGGCTACAAACAGATCACATGGCGAGAGAGGAAGCAAGAGAGAGAGAGGAGGTGCCAGGGTCTTTTTAAGCAACGAGCTCTCGCAGGAACTAGTAGAGCGAGAACTCACTCATTAATCCCCCCTCCCCCAGGGAGAGCATTAATCCATTCATGAGGGATCCGCCCTATGACTCAATCAGTTTCCAACACTGCAACATTCGGGATCAAATTTCCACATGAGTTTTGGACAGGACAACACATCCAAACTCCATCATATGCAGAGGCACCTTTTGCTCATTTCTAGAACACTGTCTCCTCCCTGCACATCCTCTTTCTGCATGGAGCTGCTGTTTCTGCTCAGCCACACCTCAACTCGGGCAGCTCTCAGGTTTTGGCCATTTCCATGTAGCAGTCCCAGCTCATTCACCTCCCACCTATCTTTCCTTGGCTCTCCAAGAGCTTCAACCAAGCTGGGGCTGCCATGTTCAGACTTTGGTTTCATCTCTGATAGTCATGTCTTGCCTTGGCTCCTGTTCCTCATTCTTTGGCTTTTTCTGGTCCCTGGAAAGGTTTCCTGTACCCTGGCTCGCTCTCCCTTCACTTTTTGTTGTCCTCACAGCAGTTCTCTCAGTTTACTCATTATCTGCATTCTCCCCTTTTCTCCACTAGATTGTGAGCTGCACAAAAACAGAGTATCATCAATGGATCCCAATGCCCTGAACAGTGCTTGACACATTGTAGGTGCATAGTTGTTGAATGCATGAATGAATGATCTGTGCTGTGGATTGACTGAATTGTGTCCCCTAAAGCCCCATATTAGAAGTTTAATTCCCACTGTAACTGTTGAGAGTGGGAAATTCTATTATATTAATTGAACATAGGGCCTTGAAGAGGGGATTAAATTGTAAAACCGTGCTGTAGTGAATGGATTAATAATGGTGGCCATGGGCATGGTTCTGAGGGCTTTAAAAGAAGAGCAAGTGAGAGTCTCTCTCTGCTCTGTCACATTCTGCCATCTGAGACGCCTACATTGCTGTGAAGCCACACCAAGGAAGACCCTCACCAGATGTGTTCCCTGGACTTCGGACTTCCCAGCCTCTGCAACTGTAAGCAACAAATTTTGTTTTCTTATAAATCACCCATTTCAGGTATTTCTGTTATAAGCCACAAAAATGGACTAAAACAGTCTTCTTCATGGCCATGTAGTATAAACCTTCTCTGAGGAATGAAGTATACATTTTTTTCAAAGCCACTTATTTAAAGTGATAATGTTTATGCATAAGTTCTAGAATGTTTGTTTTAAAACACA
Organism: Cynocephalus volans; assembly: GCF_027409185.1. Classification (NCBI taxonomy): domain Eukaryota; kingdom Metazoa; phylum Chordata; class Mammalia; order Dermoptera; family Cynocephalidae; genus Cynocephalus; species Cynocephalus volans. Next base: position 15,402,219 of record NC_084461.1, read on the forward strand.
AGCTTATTATTAAAATCTCTTTTTTCCAACATTTAAATATTTAATCCTCCTGTAGAGATGACTTTATGATTAGCTTAGGTTTGGGGTCAAAGGGATTGATGATATTCAGTGACTATCCAAAAACAGTGATCATATCATGCATGTTCATGAATCATCTGTTTCTTGACATGTGACTTTAAAGATGGGAAAATACTGCTTACATTTCATTTATTAAACAAATATTTTCTTAATTGACATCTGTATTGAGGTATAATTGATATACAAAAAACTGCACATATGTCTTAGTTCATTTGTGTTGCTATAAAAAAATAACTGAGACTGGATAATCAATAATAGAAATTTATTTCTCATAGTTCTGGAGGCTGAGAAGTCCAAGATCAAGATGCCAGCAGGTCCGCTGTCAGGTGAGGGCTGCTCTCTGCTTCCAAGATGGTGCCTTGAATGCTGCATCCTCCAGAAAGAATAAACACTGTGTCCTTACATGGCAGAAATGGTGAACTCGCCTCCACAAGCCCTTTTAAAAGGAACTAATTCCATCCATAAGGGAAGAGACATCATGGCGTAATTATCTCCTACAAGGTCCCACCTCTTAATACTGCTGCATTGGGAATTAAGTTTCAACATGAATTTTGGAGAGAACACAAACATTTAAACCATAGCAACATATTTTATATGCAATTTGATCAGTTTAGACATCTGTGTACACCCATGAAATCATCCCACAATCAAGGTACTGAACATATTCATCACCTTCAAAAGTTTATTCATGCCCCTTTGTTTGTTTGTTTGTTTGTTTGTTGTGGTGAGAACACTTAACAAGACATCCACCCTTAATAAATTTTTTAAGTGCACAACACAGTATTGTTAACTATAGGTGCTATGTTGTACAGCAAATCTCTAGAACTTATTTATTTAAAAAATATTGAACATCTTTTATGTGCCAGGTACTGGCTAAACTGTAAAGATAAAATGGTAAAGCAAAGCAGATTGAGTGTAATCTGTGGTATTCTCTATGCCAGGATTTCCTAAAAAGAGTTCTGAGCAGAATAGCATGAAAGATACTTGTTTTAAGGAAGTTAAAGTCTTCTATAGTCAGATAGGGAAACTGCAGACTAGGCCTCTTCATGAAGACCCATCACACAGATAAAAATGGAAGTGGCTTTCAGAAGCCATGTCCTTTGAAAGCAATCTTTATCCAGAACTTTCAAACTTGTATTTGACCATGAAAGTTCCAGTAACATCCCTCAGAACTACTCTTTGGCAAAATATTTCTTGGAACATGCTCTTCTCACTAGTTCTATTGTGAACAAGCATATATCAGAGCCCAGAGCAACAGGTCATGTGAGAAACTTGAGTTGCAATACAGGGAACAGCACTAAGGATTCTGAGGATCCGCCGGGTGGGCAATGGACCAATCTTTTGAAACATTCATGTTTATTTACATTTGCACTGGGACATTTTAGTATAATCGGCAATCTACTTATAATATTTAATCACCTCCACTAGCTTTTTATCAGAAGCAACACTTATAATTTCATTAATTCCAATACAAGGTTTGCATTGCAATTGTTTATTATTGCAGCATACAAGAAAAGGCAACGTATGTGATTTACCAGGTCTTACTTGAAGCTCCAATGGTTTAAGAAGTTGAAAAAATGTATCATTTCAGGCATATTCATAATAACTAATGTTTATTAAATTCTTACTATGTACTGACCTCTCTACCTAAATTTCCTCTTTTAATTCTAAAAAATCCCCTATAGAATAGCTACTAATATTACTTCCAACTGACTTGGAGAGAATACAACAGCTAGTAAGAGTGTGCGTGTGTGTGTAATGATCTAAATTCAAATCCAGGCAATCTGACCCAGAGCCTAGTTAATCATGACACTAATGATATAAATGATCCCTCTAGACTTGCGCTGCCCAAATACAGTAGCCACAAACTCCAGGTAGCTATCGAGCACTTGCATGAACTGAGATGTCCTGGAAATATCAAATACCTACAGCATGGTGAAGACAGTATGGCAATGTTAGGTTAAGTGCACTACATTGTTAAAATTAATCTCACATATTTCCTTTTTATTTTTTAATGTAGCTGTAGGAAATTTTAAGCTACATATGGAGTTCACATTGTATTTCTATAGGCAGTGCCGTCATGCATTCATTCAACAAATACTTATCAAGTACTTACTAGGTGTTTGGCATACAACAGTGAATGAAAATAGCACAGTACCTCCTGTCAAGGAGCTTGTATTTTAGTAGTGGACACAAAAAATAAGCTGGATGAATGAGCAAAATAAAAAGTCTGGGAGACTATGATAATGCTTACGGAGAGAGAAGAAAGTAGATAAAAGAAATATTTAGCAGTGAAAGTTAAAAATGGTTTAAACTGGTGAGAAAACGGTATTTCTGTAAAACCTCAAGGAGTTGAAGGAGCAAGCCACGTAGATATCTGGAGTAGGAGTAAATGCAGGGAAGAGAGACTAGCAAAAGCGCTGAGGCAGAAGGACGCCTGCCTTCTTGGAAGGACAGAATGGAGGTTAAGTAGCTGGAGAGGAGTGAACTAGGGAAGGAAAGTAGGAGGTAAGTCAGAGAGGTGATGGGGGATTCACAATGAGGATTTTGATTTTCACTCTGAGTGGTACAGGAAGCCTCAGTCTGGCTTGTCACAATGGAGTGACATGGCATGCCTCCATTTTCACAGGCTCACTCTGGCTGCCATGCTGCATATGAATAGACCCTTTCCAGCAGGTAGGAGTAAGGAGGTGCTTGTAACAATGCCAGGAAGAGATGGTGGTGCAGGAAGGTGCTGAGAAGTGGTCGGGTTCTCTGTATAATTTGAAGGTAGAGAGAGCCACCCGGATTTGCTCCTGGATCAGATTCGGGTTACAAGACTGCAGGGTTTGTGTGATCTTAGCACCTAGAATGGTGGTGTTAATACTAACTGAAAGCAGGAAGACTGCTGACAAAGCAGTCTGGGTGGGGAGGACATTTCTGGAATGTGTAAGCCCCCTTGCATAGAGGGAAGGGACTTGGGAAACTTGCATGTATGTGGAATATGAAGTCAGAACCTTTCCCTGTGACAGAGTTGGCCCTGAATGGGACCAATGGGGCAATTTTCCTAAGGACAGGGCAGCAATGTAGGAAAACCAGCACTTTGATTGGGGATAAGTTACATAAGTGGTACTTACTGAACATCCAGCTAAGGAGTCCATTTGACAGCTGGATACACAAGTCCAGAGTCCAGTGGAGAGGTACACACTGCAGATGTAAGTTTAGGTGACCTCAGCATATAAACAGATCCTGATTTCTTAACATGGAGTAAATCTATGAACCCATAGAAATTCAAAGGGTGTGGGAACTCAGATGAGGTAATAAATTACATCTTTACTTTTATTAACCACTAACTGAAATTTAGCATGTTCTTCCTTTGTGAAAGTATAGTATTAGAAGAGTCTGTGACTTTGGCATTGACAGAAATCACAGATATTTTCATATTATATCACAGCTGTTATAATTTCTTAAAATATCATTTATGCTCATTATGAATTCAAAATTACCGTTGTTATTTAGACTTCTGATAAATCTTTTCAATGTGTTGATAATATACATGTATTGTTACTGAACCTTTTAAAAATTATTTTGATATATTCAATATAATTGGTTTCCTTTTAAATCCTACATATTGTATTATATTTTAAAATATTATTTTAAGAATGGGATTCATAGGACTTACCAGACTTCTAAGTGGGTTCATAATGTAAAAAAAGGTTAAATACCTCTGGGAGAGATCACATTTTAAACTATGAGACATGCAGGAATTGCCTTAAGTGGTTAGTATACATAGAAAAGCTAAGTGCCAGGACCGAACCTGAGAGAACTTCAGTGTTCAGAGATGGAAGATGAAGAACAGGCAAAGGAGCCTGAGAAGGAGGAAACCAGGCAAGTGAGATATCCTGGAAACCAAGTGAAGATAGTGCTTCCCGAGGAGAGAGAAATCAACTGCATCAAATGCCGAAGGGCAAAGTTAGAGAACTGCCCAGGAAGGACCGCTGGACTTAGCAATGTTGGTGTCACTGATGACCTTGATGGGAGTAGTTTGAGTGTTTTCATAGTGAAAACCTGGCTGAAGTCCATTCAATTGCAGGAGAAAAACTGAAGATGGAGAGCACAGACAAAACACTTAAGAAATTCTGCTATAAAGGGAGGGAGAGAAATAAGACAAAAGCTGAACGATGAAATGGGGTCCCAAAAAAGGATTTTTTCCTTTTTTCTAAGAATGAAGAAATTGAAGCATGCTTGTATGCTGATGGAGATGATCCAGAAGATTGGGGGAAAGTACCCATGAGTTAAAGAGGCTTTCAAATTGCTGGAGTGATGTGCACAGTAGGCACCAGTGGCTGGGCTACTCGGAGGGCTGTTTACTCCATGATAGAGAGAGAAGTAAGATTATGTGGGCACAGACACAGGTAGGCAGGTAGGTGTGGTGATGCAAGCTTATGGCCATTCTCTTCTGGTTATTTACATTTTTTCATGGAAATGGAAAGGTCATCAGCTGAGATTTGGAGGTCTGAGAAGAGAGGAAAAAGGATGGAATTGTTCTGGATGGAATTGCTCTAGAGAACTGGAGGGTGACAGTCTTGAGAACAAACATGACTGCTGAGCAGCATGCATGCACTTTCATGATCTTAGTAAATGGGAATTTGGAGTGAGACCAACCCACAGCACCACATGTTTTCCAGGCATGTTCAGGGAGCCATGGAAATGCTACTAATCAAGAGAGGGACAAGAAAGCTGACGACAGAGGTAAGGGAGCGATTTCAATGATTGACCCTGGAAGTTAACGAGCAAACTAAGGACATGAAGGAAGTGAGCAACAGTGGAAAGACGGTAGGACACCTGGGGGCAGCGGGCTGTTGGATTGTGGGAGTCAGGATAGTAGAGGAAAGAGTCATAAAGGTAGGAGGTGGAAGAGATGCAGAGTTTGTAGTTATCAGATGACAAGGAAGGAGAGGCTGAGATGGAGGAAGACAAGATCATCAGTAAGCGAAAAGTCAAGAGGGTGCGAGGGTATTGAGATCCCCCAAAATTAAGATGGAGTAGAATTTGGAGTGAGCCAGAGAGAAGCTAAAATCTTTATGGAAGGGGAGAAGTGACAGTTGTGGTGAGGGGAGGGGCATAGGTGACTGCCCAAGAGGACAATGGTTGGGCTGGTTCTGCTGCTACATGTGCCATCAGAGCTTGAGATGATGGGACGTGGCAAACCCAACCTCTGATTTGGTCACACGGCAGCCAGCGGTCCCCTCTGCATGAACTTGGTCTCGTGGATTGAAGCAATCTGAATCCATCAAGCATTCTTTCCTTTATCTGCATGGAGAGCTGCTGAAGACTGAAATTCTGACTGCTCAGAGCATGCTATCGTGTTGCCTTCCGTTTAGTTCACAAACACACCGCAGATCCGTGGGGTAAAATGGACAACCAGCTCGTTTGTTACTGGTGGAGGAGAAGCTTCGTCATCCCCAAGCCCCACGAAGCATTTCACAAGTCAGATCTTTAGAGGCCTTATCTTCCAAGGAGACATTTTCAAAACCTCCTCATGTAATTGTTGTCACATAGCCTTTAATTATTTATTCCTTTGTTTCCATTGCAAGCTTTGCCAGGACAAGCCAGGCCAGCGTGCTCATCCACTGCTTCTCTTCTCTCTTCAAATCAGGAATACCCATTTCGCAAGCCCTAAAGCAGTCGTGCTTACCAGACTTAATGGTCAAGGGAACAAGAGTTCTATCCAAAATCAGGGAGCAACTGAATTCCACAGGGAAAATAACTCAGATGGTTATCTTTAAAGGGCATTCTCAAGACATAAAGAGTAGACCATGCACTCTTTACTTAGAAGTGCCCAGCATGGTCTCTCTTCAAGTTCCTCACACACACTGTTCCATCTACCTCAAAATTTCTCCCTCCCTCAGCCACACCCCTCCATGTCCCCATCCAGCCCAGCTACAAGCAACCTGCTCCTGGAAGCCCCATGGGTCCCAGCCAGGGTTGGGGGTGCCGAGGGCCTCAGCCACACCCCCTGATGTTTGCATCCAGCCCAGCAACAACTGAGCCACCACCAGAAACCCCTGGGCCTCTGAGCCAGAGTAGAGGGCCCCCCACCCCGGCAGGCCTCAGCCACGGCCACCCGGCAACCACGCAGTGAGCCAGCCCTGTCCCCCCACCCTGTCCTCTGTTCCCCTCCCCCTCCTCCTTCCACTGATCTGCAGCATCTTAGAATATAAAAAAAGTAATAAATAAATAATTTTTTAAAAATATACTAATAAAAATTAGCTTAAATACAAAAATCAAAAAAAAAACAAAAAAAAATGAAACTTCTGCCTCTCAGACATCTGCTTGGCTCATTCCTTACTTTATTCAGGTCTCTAATCAAATGTTATGTCACCAGAGAGGCCTGTCCTGGCAACCCAGTCTAAAATGCCACTTCTGCCCAGTACTCCTATCGCCTATTGAACTACCCTATTTTATTTTTCTTTATCATTACTTGGGACCGTGTCTTCTTGCGTCACTGAACACCCAGTGCCTAGAACCCTAGATCTGGCACAAAGCAGACACTCAGTCAGTGTTTACTGAAGGAATAAACAGATAGATGTATGAATGAGCAAATGAATGCAAGAAATGCCATCTTGGGGAGAGAACATTTTTAGAAATATTTTGAGTTTCTAATAAGAAAGCAATAGTTTCAAATACATTTTGTGCAAGCTTAAATCATTAAACTACAGTAATGTCCTAGAAAAGACCAAAATAAAATTTGCTGTTCAGAAGAGAATTCCACTTAGCTAAGAAAAAGTGAAGAAATGTCAGTCTAGAGGATAATTTTATTTGAAAGGTAAGTCCCCGAAAACGAAGTCTTATAATGGAAGTGTTTCATCAAGCACACACATGCTTGACAAAGCACTTTCATTAGTGTGATTTATGTAATGGTGGGTTCGCACACGTCAAGATACACACATATTAAACATAACAGCCACGCAGAAATGTACACAGAGCTCTTTACTGTCTAGTTCTGAGAAACAGGTAAGTCCTACTTCTGGTTGATATCGCACTGATATTTATGGGAATTGCTGTGTTAAGTTCCATGAGGTATTCCTTGCCAAAGGATCAATTTAATGTTCTACCCTAAGGAGCATCAATCGTCTGAATAATTTCCTCTTTATAGATTCAGGCAACATGAGACGGCATTTTCAGATATTTCTGGCCAAATTCCAACCCAGTATTCACAAATTCATTGATCTGGTTGGGGGAATGTCGGAGGAGGAGGATGAAGTGGGGGGGGGGGAGGGTTGGACAAAGAGGTCAAGTGAACCAGCTGAGTACCACTGTACTTCCACTTGTTGTGCAGACCTACAAATAAAATAGAACTACAGCTTTTTCCAGAAATTGCACTACCTCCCTATTGCTTATTTTCCTTTTTATATTTTAAAGAAAGGATCTTGGCTAGCTTAGTGATATCATTAGGTATAGACATTTGTCTGTCTCCTCACTTCCAGGTACACACTATGTGCAATTCACTCAACCCCAAGATTTTGTTTCTTTTTTTTTTTTTTTTTTTTTTTTTTTTTTTTTTTATTCCAGATCCTTAGGCATCTACTTAGGCAAGAATCTGCAAATGCTTTCTTGTAATTCTTTCCTTTATTTTGGGCAACCTAAAAGGTAAATTTCACAAAAGTCAGAAGGAAAAAGTACTCACATCTATTCAAGACATCATACCCAACCAGCTACCTGAGTTAAACCATGTACACTTTCATAAAGATTTCTATTTCTTAAAAGACTTAGTAATTTACTTTTAAGATTTAATCTATGTTCCTGATGCACAGTTCTCTGTAGCAAACTCCTGATCTTACTCAAATTGTAGAGGAGCTACATACACAGTTTTAATCTGATAGAACCAGAAGTTGACTTTCCTTAGTCTCCAATGAAGTCTGCAATCTTCCAAGACCAAGGGCCTTAGAACAAAAAGAAGGCAAAATACATATGTGCAAAATATGACTATCGAGAATTTCAGATAATCTTGCTTTATATCCTGGGAGATTGAACTTCTGAAAGTGACCACTAGCTTTTATTCATTAATTCACTCACTTATTCATTCTGTTCATCAAGCCTTTTTTGTAAGCCTCTACTAATAGTACGGAAGTGCGTGTAGCAGGTGTTGAAACAGTATGATCATCAGGAAAAACTCCCTGTCTTATTTTCAAGAATGTCCTTTCACCCTGAGAGACACAGCCTCTGCTTTTGTGATTTGCAGGATCCTGGTGTTTGGTGTTCACCTCGTCTCAGAGAGAGATCACCAGCTAACTTCAAGAAGCAGACATTTCTTCAGGCTTCTTATGCAGGAAGATGCATATAACCCCTTGAGGAGGATGCTTTCTTCATTTTCTAGGATATTTCAGGATGTCTGTGAAGATACTCACTGAATATATTCAAAAGCCCCTGATGGGCTAATTTCATTTCACTACTCTGGACCCACGAAATGGTTCTTCTCAGAAGGGTCAGATCAGATGTGCTGTGGCATCTGATATTTTCTTTACCTTCCGCCATGAATAATTTAGCAAAAAGCGTTCTCAAATTCTGAACAACACAAATACAGAATGAATTATTGACACGAGCTTCCCCAACCTAATCATTTTCTCTTCCTCTCTGACTTTATCCTCCTCGCCCCTATTGTCATGACTCAGTAGAAAAGTCTCTATTCTGGGCTCTTCTGTCAAACAGCTGTGTACTCCAAATGTTTGTATCTTGTTTCTTTATCGACAAAGGGAAGGGTGGATTAAATGATTTTATGGCCTGTCAGTTCTGATAGTTTGTCATTTTTATATCAAGATTTAGGAATGGGAGTGGTTCTTTTTGCCCCAGTGCAATCCAGCTGCTTCTCTGAATGAGGATTTGAAAAATCTCCATCCAGCATTCGTTGGAGATCATGCTTAGAAGAGAAGGGTAAGTTTTCCACTGAGTGATAGCTTAGTAATGTCCAATCATTGGGAACCTTCATTTAAAACTGGAAGAAGGTTAAGAAAAAAATCAAGTAGAACATGAAAATGATGGTTTGCTCATCAGCGAATCCTCTGAAAGAAGGTTCTCCAGTTGCTCCTCTGGTCTTCTACCTAATCTCCTGGCAGACTTCAGGCCTTTCACAGAGTTTTAACTGGGTGATGTGCTTTGTCTGTATTTCCTTGTGTCCATTTTCCATCTTTGTCTGTCCTCTCTCCACCCCAGCTCACCCCCACTCTCTTTTTCTTTTGTGCTACCAACCAATCGCTATTTTTCCCTATCTGAGCTGGAACTGAAAGACAGTGGAGGAAAAGAGAGAGAGAGAGAGAGAGAGAGAGAGAGGTGGGCACTATCTGGCAGAAACACAGCAATACAGTTAAGAGTAAACTGCAATTGTCATGCATTTACATCCCTTGCTTCTCTCTACTGCTGGAACAAGAACTTTTCACTGAGATCCTGTTCACTGAGGGTCTCATGGGCATAAAATGAACCTGATATTGATGAGCCCTATAAAATGAACCTGTCTCGCCTCCGTGCGCCCTATAATGAGTGAGTAGTCTAGCGGGGTGTGGTGCCTTCGGGGAACCAGGAGTCTGGGACTGCCCAGTGCCTGCTGTGAAGTCAGCAATCTCTCAAGGCAGCTGGAGGAGGAGGGATGGTAAAATGGAGAGAGCAAGAGAGGGAAGTAAAGGGTAAGAGAGAGAGGATGTGCATTTGGGTCTGATATTATTTGCACTAACTTGATACATCTCACCAAGGAGAACGTGGCTTGGTCTGAGGGGAGATGATGTTAGACTTCACAGATTTTTTTTCTTCGGCACCTTTAAAAAGATAACTACAGCTACAAAAATTATGCTGTCTAATTTATTGATCTGGAATGACAGAATGGCATATTGTAAAATGGAAAGTGTATCACTGGAAAACACTGCAACTGATGTATATCAGTTCTCACAAATGGTTTTCAGAGGGTTATGAAGTTTACACTACACTTTGTTCAGTCGGTTTCAACATTTATTATGAACATGTTGTGTACCAGGCCCTGAAGCAATACAGGCTAAAGAAGACATAGTCTCTGCCCTTGGGAAGCTGATCATTCTAGGAGGGTAAGATATCGATCAGTCTCCTTGGTTGCCAGCAACAGAAACTACTTGGCTGTTTTCAACAACAACAACAAAAAATTGTGACTTTTAAGAAGGTTACTGGATAGTTTGAATAATCACCAGCAGAGCAGGACACACACTGGAATTATAGGAGGCTTCCCCTTGCCAAAGGCATGTGGAGAAGCAATCCAGTTGGGCCACTCCTTGTGGCACCACTAATGCCAGTGGACACTGCTGCAGTGGTCACTTTCGTAGTTGCCACCATCACCGCCTCCAGCGCTGGACAGGGAATGAATTGTGAACTCTCGCTATGACTTTTTATTAGTCTCCCATGATTAAAAGCCCGAGTCTAACCTAGTGAGTATCTGCCCCTGGGGCTTCATCAAATTTACACACTGCGGTTTATTCCCTAAGAAAAAAGGGAGGGTCCCACTGGCCTCGACCATGCCCCCGCTCCTTCCGCCTCCTCCCACCCTATTTCCTTCCCCTTTCCCTCTCCCCCTCCCCCTAACTGCTCTGCAACATCTTAGAATGTAAAAACATGATGATATTAATTAATTAATTTTTAAGAAGAAAGAGAAATGGATGCTACCAGACCAAAAAAAAAAAAGTAAAAAAGGATAAATATGCACTAAATGGATACAGACACATACAGACATGTTCACTATAAAGTGGACAGTACTGTAATGGCAAAGGAGAGGCCCCTGGCCAAGCAAGGGGGGTCAGAGAAGGCTTCCAAGGGGAAGCCGAGTTTAAATGAACATGCAGAAGTCACCTGAGCAAAGATGTGGAACAAGATGGTAAAGGTGGGAGTTACAGTGTTTAGTGTTGCTAGAGCAGAGATGCTCAATCTTGGCTTCTCATCAGGCATTGATGAGGGGATGTTGCTGCGGAGCAGCTCAGGCCAAGCCCTGGACTCAGCCCATCAGAGTCTCCGGTGACGGGGCCCAGGCGCCAAGGGTTTCCAGTGTGCCTCCGTGGCTGGGATGCAGAGATAGGACCAAGGTGTGTCTCTTCCACAGTCAGGGAGGGACCCTCTCTACATCTCACTCGAGGGCTCTGATCCCTCACCACCACCACCATCACACTCCGGGATATTTTGTCTTCTGGATTTTTTTCCACAGGGAAAGTCAAGCCAGATTCCTCTGAAAGTGTAACTTGAGAAGTGAGCAAAAGGAAGAAAGAAATTAATTGATTTTGAAATACATTCTGGTTTGGAATTGAAAAGGATTCTTAGGAGCAAAATTTTAACTGACATAGATGAAGACCCAGTAAGTCAGCCAAAGCAATATCAGCTGGTGAAAAGAATTCTGTGTGATGAACTGGGCCAGCCATCCAAGAGTTTTATCCATCTTTTTAAAGAGAATTCTATGAATTCCTGCATAGAAAGACAAATTATGCTTTCTCGTCATGGAGCTCTCCAAATCCAGGATGAAAAGTTCCAGCTTCAAATTTGCTACTAGAAAATATGGGTCACCACGTCCTACTGCACTGTGAGAATACATTGAGTGTGAGTCATCCGGTCACACGTCACCACAGAGAAAAATCAGCTTCCAAATCTTGGCATATGTAAGAGCAATCGATACACAGCTGCTGACAGCTCGGCTCCCAGTAACCAACCAGCCACGTTTGTCTGAGACTGAGGGGGGTTCTGGGAAGCAGGACTTTCACTGCTAAAACCAGGAATGTCCTGGGCAAACCAGGATGGGTGGACTTCTCCTGTCCTGCTCTTGGGAAAGGAGAAAAAAACTGGAATCCCACTGCCATTTGTTCCGTGGTTTTATCCCTGGCTGATGTTCTCAGTTTTATCCCAAGCTGACTTCTCAGTTGCTGGCGTCTGCTGACTTGCTGACACAGGGCGCTGTCCAACACACCTGGGATGTTTGTGAGCTGTGGCTGATGCCATGGCAACGAGGACCATGTACTGGTGGTGGTCATTCCACACTAACTAAAAGATTTCTATAGAAAGCATCCGAGACATTGTTTCAAATGGCCTCTCTGTAGGGCTGGTGTTTGCTTTTCACTCCCTGGAATCTCTGAAGACAAGAAAGGTGAGGCGGCCATGTCTCTGAGCACTCACTGGCCGGCACCGGGGCCATGTGCTTCTCTGCCCAGCCTCTCCCTCTCTTACTTCAAGGTGATGGGTGTGTATTTCCCAGGCTTTTAGGAGTGTACAGCCCTTCTCAGTGCTTTCCTTCCTTGAATCTCTCTCCAGATCTTTCACTATCTGCATTGGCCGGAATTGGAGATGGTGAAAATATACGAGGGCTTTACAAGAGGCTCATGGAGAGATGCTCATTTTCTTTCAGTTCCATTTTCCACAAACATTTTTGATGTACCCTCGTACTTTCCAAGAGCGTAAAATGGGAGCCTATGGCCAGAAGTATGGTTGGCACCTAAGCCTTGCTAGAAGGATTCCAAGAGTCCAGAGCATTATAGTCATAGTCGGCACCCACAGTTCCTAAAACTTATGGGTGTGGAGGTCTGTAAACTGTCCCCACAATCCTGTGTCTGGTGAAGGACCATAAATAAAAGATCCTGCTTTGTCAGCTGACATTGAAGCATTTCAGTCACTTTTCGCTTGTTCCAGTGATGTCACCATTACTCAAAAATGTTTAGAATCAGACCTATAGTTTTGGATAGTCATTACAACTGATCACTCAGGGGCCCAGCAGGGAACAAATGGCCTCCTCAAACTGGTGCACTGGAAGAGTTCAGCAAAGGGTCTGTTTATAAAGACACAGGCAGTGTTTATGGAAACCAACAAGGGACGGTGTCGTGTCACTCTCAGACCTGAAATGGGCAAGGAGAAGAAGCAGTTATGAGATCCCTGAGAGGAAGTGATGAGGGCCACCTGCAGGGAGCAGTGGCCTTCAGTGGACAGCACACCCGTGGGCGCTTGGCCAGGAGCGAGCTGAGGTAATAAGTGCCTGGACCTCCCCTTCCTCCCACCCTCCAGTCTCCTAGCCACACCCCACGCCTGCTGGTCAAAGCGACCCAGAAGCCAGAGGACAAGAGACCCATTGTGGCAGCCCACACAGGTCACTTTCTGGGGCTCAGAGAATGGTGGATGGTCCTGGAAGGGCACTGTTACTCTTCATCCCTATTATCACCATTTCTGGCCACGCTGGAGAATTTTGCTTCCCCACTCTTGACATGCAAGAAGGAATCTGAGTCAATCTAGTCCAATCCCTTTAATGAAAATGCAAACTCAAGGAGGGCCAGAATTTCTAGTTCACAGCTGTATCCCCACACCCTAATACAATGCGTGGCGCATAGTAGGTGCACAGTAAATGTTTGTGGAATGAACAGATAAGATCACTTGTAAGTGAGTATCAACTGTGAGTAAAATCCAGATTTCCCAATTCTCAATTCTAAACATCTCTTTATTCCCTTTGTGCACATAGCATAGGTCTTGAGCAGGTTTCCCATAGCTGCTGAAGGATTTGTGTGGATCCATTCATACTGTTTTCCCCAATTTCCTTTGCAACAATGACAAGCCTCTCCTATTTTTTATTTACTCTCCCTAAACCTTCTTGTGCATTGACTTCAACTCCCACCTCGCTGCAACCCACTCCCAGGCCTTTCTCTGTAGCTCCTAAATTTCTCGGGAGCATCAGCACCTGAGTTTTCCTTCGGTGCAGAGGTTCTCACCCCAACTGCACACTGCATCCCTGCAGCCTTTACTGAACATCAGTACCCTGGCTCCACCCCAGAGATTCTGGGTGGGGCCCAGGCACCCAAATTTTTAACAATCAGGGGATTCCAATGTGCCCCCAGAGTTAAGAAACACTGCTCTGGTCTCTTCAACACTACATATACAGAAGGAAATTCAGTATCTTTCCCCACAAGTCAGGGTTTGTTTGTTTTTCCTGATTTCCCTGGTTCTGTTATAAATCCACATTTTCCAACTGCATAATAACCAAAACCTTGGAGTTCTCGTTGATGTCTTCTTCCCCACCCCCTCTAGGCAATTGCTTGCCAAGTCATAAGGCTTTAATCTTACCTGTTTTCTCCAACACTTTCCCCATCTTCCTTCTCCACTGTTGGCCCTGAATTTGGACCATTGTTTCTTCTACCAGAAGCAGTGAAGAGGGACATTGTCACACCTCTAGAGGTGCCCAGCCCCCAGGTCCTGCATATGTACGTTCGGAGGGGGCTTGTGGCCAGTATCCACCACCCCTTCATAGTCAAATGATACATATTCCATTACCAGCAACCTTGCAAGGACGTACAGTTATCCCCATTTTATTTAAAGCATCTAGTCTGAAATGTGATAAAAACCAGAATTGCTAATGTGATAGAATCATGGGTAATTTTTTTCTCATTTTTCCCCTTTTTGAGGTTAAATTATTTGTTCATAAAAAAAGACTCACTAGGAAACTCAAGGACTTAACCCTGCTGTCGTAGAATAGTAGACTAGATGTTAAACATACAGAGGAGAAAATTTTAATTACATCCCCTGGAGTCAGAATATAAAATCCCAGGATTATGGTCCACAATAGCCTCCAGGCTGTCACCTTTGCCAAGAAAGCAGTCACTGTATTGAGGTCAAGAGATCTCTTCATATATTGACCTTTGTAGCAACTTAGAAGGCCCTGCAGGACTCCTCTCTACCAACTCTTTACTTCCACACTCTCCTGTTTGCCCGCTCCAGCAACATCAGCCTCTTGCTGGTGTTTTAAACACACCTGACTCCCTCTGAGCAAGGCCTTCCTCCCTTGCAGCTTCTACCTGGCCTGCTCTTCCCCCAGGCAGCCTCGGCATCAGAGTTCCTCAGTCTTTTTCTCCAGTGTCTGCTTCTCCATAAGACCTTCTCGATGGCCCTCGCTGAAACTGAAACCCATCCCTCCCACTGCCTGTCCCTTCCTAGTTTCATTTCTCTCTAGAGGACTTGCCACCATCTAGGTAACAACAGCAGACCCTTCTAGAGGGCTCATTACCTGCGGGGCCTGTTCTAAGAGCTTTACACCCCATCTCATTTAACCCTCACAGCAACAATGCAAAACAGGTCCCCTATTGATCCCATTTCACCAATGAGGAAACAGAGGCACAGAGAAATTAAGTAGCTTGCCCAAGGTTACAAAATGACTGAGTAGTGGACCCAGGATTTAAGCTCCAGGCTGACTGACTGGAGAGTCCATGGTCTCACCCACCGTGAGTTCATTGCTAACCTATTTATTTTATGTTCAGTCTCCCCCTCTATATTGAAAGCTCCATGAGGGCAGGAATTTGGGCTTGGTTTTAATTGCTATATCCCCAATGCTCAGCACATTGCCTGACCCATAGTGGGTATCTAATGTATTTGTCTAATTAGTTAATATTCAACTCTATTATCCATTTCAGCTGCTGATAAATTCCTGCATACCTGTTAAGTACCTAGTAAACATTTTTAACATGAAGTAAATCCCTAAGGCATATTTCCCTAACATATTCCCCCCTCACCCGGCTCTGAAGGCAGCCTGTAAGCAAACAGGAGAACAGAGCACTTTCTGTCTGACATTCAGCCAAGGTCCCAAAGGCCAGGAACACAACAATGGATACCAAAGAAGGCACTTGGCCAGTGATTGCAGAATAAACAAAGGAGGACTGAGACTCTTCCAAATCCAGATGAGCATGGAAGCTCATGGAGAGGGGCTGGGCTCTGCTCTGAAGTCTGGAAAACGCCTTTCAGCTCCAGCAACAAGACCTGACTCCAACGGCTGCTGCTGAGAGGTGCATGTTGACTTTGTCTCTGTCTCTGGGCCAGGCCTGAAATGCAGGCAAGAGCCACTCCTCTGCACTTAGTTGCATGGGTGTGCAACTCTCCCACCTGGGGGCTGGCAGCCTGAGTCAACGGGAGCCTTCCTCCCCCCAACCCTCAGCACACAGGTGCAAGTGCACACAGGTGTGCATGCGCACACACACACACACCAGCATCGTACTCCGTCCCTCCAAGTAGCCTTTTCTTCAACTCAGTTGGCCAAGAAGTCATTTGAGGTGAATTTTTAGGACTCCACAGTCTCTCCGAAGCCTGAGCTCTCCAATCCTCACCCCAGCACAACACCTGACATGATGCTGACCTCCATTGTGGTTAATCCACAAGGACACACAACCCCTTCTGAAATACACTTTGATTCACATTTACCCTGTTTGCCCGTGCCCAGCTGTTGCTTTGTGTTGCTTCGCCCCCCATGGATTTGTCACCCCACTTCCCCTGGATGACGGAGACACAAAGGATTACTCAAAGCCCATCTCTTCTGAGCAGTGAGAAGCCCCGAAGAGGTCAACTTCCCAGGCACCCTCCAGTGAGAGGCATCCCTTCCTTGGGAAATTAATGCCAAATTGAGGTTCTCTTCCTGCATTTATTTTCCCGACCAGGAAGTTACAGGAAGAGAACAAAGGTGGGGTTATAGTTTAACAATATAGGCTGGTAACTTTTAGTGAAACGAGCCAGATGACATTCCAGTAAGGCTATCAACAAAAGCTTTGATCTTAACAAACATTCCTTCTCCCTCTAGCAGTTTCTCAGTATCTTTACATAACAATCAGTAACTAGTCTATCTTTGAGCCAGCAACCTGCTGTGCCACAATTCTTTATCTTACACCAGAGACTTATAGCCTGAGGAAAATTTCCTGTCCTTGCAAGGTCCATATCTGAAACTGCAAGGCTTTGGAAAACCAGGCCCTGTGAAGTACATATGCTTTTTAGTATATTCCACACCCAGCCTCACCCAGGCCCCCAGGCTAGAACACCCCCTCCTGATGAAGACAAGAACCACCATGGAGATCAGAATCAACTGGTTGCAATGCCTGACACCCCTTGGAATTAAGCAAGGTCAAAACTGAATCAGACCACCTCCAGCCTCTTCATCAACGTGCTTGGTCAGCCCAGCCATTTCTCCTTCAACCTTTGCAGAGGATCTGCAGTTGAATAAGTTTCGTCCATCACAGCCAGGCAGCCTGCCCTGCCCCAGGGCAACTTTTCCAGAAACAGTCTCCATCTCTGGGTAGCTGCTGACTGACCTCACCATCTGTCAAGCTGACCCTCTGCCCATGGGGAAAATGAGCCTGCAGTTTATTGCACCCAGCAAAGCACCTAGGAAGACTGGGATTTTCTAGATCAGTGGCGTTGCATTTTCACATTCCACCCCTCTTGCTGGAAGCCCCTCCTGAGCCCACCTGTTGACAGCTGCACATGTGGAAGAATCCATAGCACAGGAAGGGAGTGCCCGCCAACATGGGGGGTTGGTACAGCAATTTGCCATGACCACAGCCTCTACAGTTCTTCTTGAGCCTGATGTCTTAGGAAAGTAAGGCTTTGGAAAACTCAGCTCCATTTGTGTAGTCCATCCCTGCTATTACAGTATCCAAAATCACCTGGGAAGAATTTGCCAGTGGGGGAGGAATTGAACCAAGCTGACTTGGTTGTCTCCTTGCGAGTTCTGGCCACATGTCCGTATAACAGAAATAACTAGAACATGGTATAACAGAAATAACTAGAACATGGTGTCATCTACAGGAGTATGAGCTTACTTTAATTGCCTGTTTGCTTCATGTCACACAACTGTTCAAGTGTGAAAAAAATCAGCGTATGGAAATAACGTTGCTCCAGACACCCAATTTGCCATGTTCCTATCGACTTGATTTCTATCTTAGGGCAGAATGTCTGTCATTGGGGTGGGGGGAGGGGGCTGGGGAGGGGATGTGCAAGTGATAAGAGGAGGAAATAGGGATAAAAGGAAGATAATTAATCAGACCAATTTGCAATCAAATAAGAATAATGATAAACTTGGCCCTATGCACCATTTAATTAAGAAAAAGAGAGAAAGGTACATCTTCTGGAATACTTTGTACCTCCATAAAATACCCATGGTGGTTGCCACAATCCTGTCAAGCTAATCAGGAGCATTTAGAATGCTGAATAGAAACGTACTCTCTCCCACAGTTTGAGAGGAGAGTAAGCAGCTTCAACATCATCCTTAGAAAAGCACACAGTGCCAATTGGGAAGGTCTGGGAATGGAGCCGACCAATGGAGTCAGTCCCAGGGATACACTCCCTTGTGAGGTGAAATTTACAGTCCCACCCAGGAGCCTACGGGAGCAGCCTTTCTGCAAGACGAATAAGAAGGCCAGTAGCACAAGACCAGGCCCCAGTGGGCTGTTGATTTTGCTCTATTCTGAGGCCATAGGAGGGAGCCCACACCCTGGTCAATTCTCTGTAAATTTCCACTACCATCATGTAAGGGACCTATGGAAAAAAAAAAAAGAGTGGCAGAAATAACACCCAGTGATCTCTTTCCCAAATGCCAATGGTTCAGTGAAGCTGGCATCTGTATAAAGGGCCCCTATTATTTTTAGAGGCACATCTACACGGGGAAGATCTGATTCAACACTTGGGTTATCCAAACCACTGCACTTTAGAGCACTCTTTTGATCCTGTAGCTATTCTCTACTTCCTTTTCCTGTTATGTACTTTCAAGATACTAATTTATTCATTCATGCTTCAGTGAGACTTAAGTTTATGATGGTCAGTAACCTGACATTGCTGTTAAATGATGCAAGCTCTCTGCTGGGGAGTGTTGCCAAGCTGGGGAGGGAGGGCTGCTCTCTCACATGGCTAGAATTCTTTTCCCAGTCCAGGGATGAGTCCCTGATCAAAAGCTTAATTGCATATGGCACAGACCACTGTCCACAGTTTGCTCAATCGAGACCACGCCATTTACTTTCCTTCAGGTTTCTGAGAAATCTGACGAAAGCCAAGACGTTGGAAGCCATTAAATATATTTCCACCCATTAAGTAGTCTAGGAAATCACTTACTCCTTTCATTGAACTTCTCTACATGAATTGAAATACTCACCAAATAGGCATAAGTATAGATTAAAAAATAATATTGATTTTCCAACTTCAGTTTATCTACTTGAAAACATGTTCAGGGCCGAGCCCGTGGCGCACTTGGTAGAGTGCTGTGCTGGCAGCGCGGTGACGCTCCCGCCACGGGTTCGGATCCTATATAGGACTGACCAGTGCACTCACTGGCTGAGTGCCGGTCACGAAAAAACGACAAAAAAAAAAAAAAAAACATGTTCATACTCAGATGTAAGTGATGTTTTATCAGCATGCTGTGCCGTGTTCTCTTTCTCTCCTTAAGTGAAATGGTCCTGCATCATTGGCAGACTTTCTAAATGGACATAATATTTGTGATAATACTAAGATCTCAAAGATCTTGGATTTTAAAAGGAATGTCCTGATGGGAAGGAAATGAATGGCTGCACAGAGCTAGGAAATGGCTAGTTTCTAAATCACCTGCTCCCTGCTGCATTGTGATTCACATCTGAATTTTTCAACAGAACTTGGGTTTCTCTGCAGGGACAAACTTCTCCAAAGAAACCTTCTCAAAGAGGCTTTTTGATTCTGATTACAATTGCTGCTTTATTTTCTTGCCATATGTCTTAAATAACCTTGCTTCCAAACATTTCTTCCATCTCTTTCTTGTTTATTTTGATCATTAAGGTTTCCAGCTTCTAGGAGAGCATC
The DNA here is from genome assembly GCF_027409185.1 of Cynocephalus volans. NCBI lineage: Eukaryota > Metazoa > Chordata > Mammalia > Dermoptera > Cynocephalidae > Cynocephalus > Cynocephalus volans. Next base: position 15,421,881 of record NC_084461.1, read on the forward strand.
TCAGCTCTCCACACTTATCCCTCCTGCATCCTCTACCCAAACTCAGCACCTATGCTTTGCACCACTTCGCTTTCAGATACGATGCTCTAGATTATTCTTGTGTCTGTGCTATACATGTACATGTGTGTGCGCGCCTGCACGAGGGAGAGAGAGCGAGAGATGTTTTTCCAACTAGGTCTACAGATTCAGGAACTTGGCAATCTATCTTTTATGTCTCTCTGCTTTCCCGGGGCCTCTCAGACAGTAGATGATCAAAACAATGTGCCCATCAAATGAACTGAAATTTGGAGAAAAGGGAGAGCCCCTCATGAAATCTTAAAAGTCAACTCCAGAGCCATCCCACTCATAAAATCACCCACAATATTTCCCCGACCCACCCCAGCTCATTTTAGGATTAAATTTTCCTTCATCTGGGCTTTTAGAACACATAGATTTTCTTCCTTTCCTGCAGCACTTAGAACACGCACTCTGTCTTGTAATGTATCTGTTGTGCATGGTCTCTCCGTTCTGAGCTGAGACTGCATCGAGGTCAGGGACTATATTAAGGGTCTTCTGTGTATGACTATGCTAGCAGCTTTACATGTGTTATCTCTAATCCATATAATGGATGCTCCATGTAGATATTACTACCTCATTTTAAAGAAAAGAATAGTGTAGCTTATAGAGATTAAAGTAACACACATTGGGTAAGAAGCTGAGCTACAATGTTGTTTGCAGAGTAATGCTTTTGCCCCTTGCTGGTGTTTTCCTTCAACAGAAGGGAATCCCATTAGTGTTTCGCTAACACTCCAGCTTCTCTGTGTCCTCTTACTCCTTCCTCCCTAGGGGAGACGGAGTGTCTTGGTTTGATGGTTTAGTCTGGAAGGAGAATCTGGACAATGTTTTCCTCTTTTCTCTTCCATCCCTCTTATGCAGACAACACAGGTTCTCCTGTCCTCCTAATCACCATAAGTCTTCTGGAAGTAGCCCCAGTTCCCATGGCCAAAGCCATGGGGGAATACAGTTTGGGGGGGGGTGTAACCTCAAACACACCAATATATAGCACAGTGTATCACTAATCTTAGGAAAGAGATAAGAAGTAAAATATGAGGGGAATAAAATTTTTGTAGTGGGATTGAGCCAGAGAAGTTGCTTTGAGCCTTGGATTTTAGTGTGTGAGTAAGTGTTTTAACCTTGGTAGTTTGAGAGGCTTATACACAATGGTTAGTACAATTGTGCAATTGGAGTTTAACTGCTGCAGCCTGGGCAAAACCTTTAAGCCTTAGGCTACATAGTATTTTGACCTGGGTAAGTGGCTGCAGCTTATGCCAGCTTTGTCCACAGGCCACTGACTGTTTATAGAAAGGCAGGGTTGCTTGCACAGTGCCAAAAGCTGGTAAGGTTCATAGCCCTCAGCAAAAGAGCAAGATGGTACAGGGATTAACAAAGGCATAAGGGACCACACAGTCAACAAAAAGCACAAGAGCTCCGATGGTAGCGACAAGAACACTTCAGCCAAATATGGTTCACACAGGTGACCTCAGTATGTGATGCCTCCTGGAGCCTTACGAGCCACCCCTCGCCCTGCAGGCCTCAGTAGAGCATTAGCAGGCACGGGTGGCTTCTGAGGACAGGTGTTACACTGTGCCCTTGACCTACACGGGTGTAGGTTTTTCTAAGTAGGCACAGCTAAGGCAATGATTCAACCATAGCGAAAAGAACCTCTTTGACACTAGAACCTACTTGCTGTTTTTAAATTACAGTGCTAAAGAACTGCATTTGCACTACAGAGCAGTAAGTGATGTTCTAGATTTAAACTGTAAGTGCCAGGCATAGGCAGGCAAAGCAAATGGGAAATACAAATTAGGAGGTGATGAATACACTGGATGGCAAAGACAGAAAGATCAACTGCTGGTGATGGGAGCTACCATCACTGCAAATTCCTAAACTTGCAAGGAGGCAGGAATGCCTCAAATGCCAAGTTATAGGAATGGAGATGTGCATATGGATTTTCCTTTTAATCACAGGAAATGCCCTTGCTGGGAGAAATTTTTCCCAATTAAGTTTAAGTTCAAATTTCCAGGATTCCATACAACCAGCATAATTTGGAGAAGACAGAAGCTGGACAATTTTTTATAGCTACTTTCCCCCAGATTCATCCTTTCCTGTAGAGAACTACTTTGCTGGGTTCTAGAAACCTGGTTTTGCAAGAAAGAACTGCCCTTAAAGTTAGGGATTGGCTGCTTTGCTCAATGTGGTAGATATGGGGTTAGGGCTGTGATATGGGTTCTATGAACTCTTCAAAATCTTTTAAAAGAAAAGCAGTGAACCTAAAACTGCTCTAAAAAAATAAAGTCATTTAAAATAAATAAATAAAGATAAACAGAAAATAGCAAGGGTTAGCAAGGATGTGGAGAAATTAGGGGAGAAAAAGGAATTTAGGGCTTTTGACTGAACTAATATCACTCCTAAAGCCTAAAAGGAACTATGTCCATTCCAAGCAGAATCAAGCCAAGCCTCTCCCCAAGACCACAGTCCTCAAAGTATGGCCCAAAGACCATCAAGAGGTCCCTAGACCCTTTTGAGAGTTATTCCAAGTCAAAACTGTTTTCATAATAATACTAAGATGAATTTCTGCTTTTTCTTTGCTGACATTTGCACTGAGGGTGCAAAAACAGTGGTGTGTACACTGCCGGCCCTTTGCATTAATCAAGACCTGGCACTGATGGGGTTCAGAACACGCCACCCCGAAGTATCACCCCTTGGCATTTGAGGGAGCAGAAGAAGCAGGAAGTTCTCTCTGACCCTCTCTGACCCTCCTCCTCTAAAGCAAGCCATGAAACCCAGAACGAATTCTCTGACCTTCTTCCACAACAGGTCATAAGACCCTCACGGGAGAGGTGCCCTTCCTATACCAGAGGAAAGGGCCACTCTAATCTCCGAAGACTCAGGGACACAGAGAAGAATGCGAACAAACAGGATTGGCTAAGTCCCCCAGTTTATCACCATTAGATGGCACCTCTTCTGGCCACCCACCACCATCTACCTCATCAAACTTAGCCCACAAATGCACAGGTGTCACTGTCTCTTTGGGTCTCCGTTTCCTTATGAAGGCTGGGGTGTCACATAAAACTTGTTAAATCAATTTGTATGCTTTTCTTTTGTTTTTTTTTTTGTTTTGTTTTTTGTTTTATAATTCATTTTATTTTATTTTATTTTTTTTTTTTAATTTTTTTTTTTTCACAGAATAAGTTAATTTTTATTTTTTTTTTTAATTTTATTTTGTCGATATACATTGTAGCTGATTAATGCTCCCCATCACCAAAACCTCCCTCCCTTCTCCCTCCCCCCCCTCCCCCCCAACAATGTCCTTTCTGTTTGCTTGTTGTATCAACTTCAAGTAATTGTGGTTGTTATATCTTCTTCCCTCCCCCCCCCGATTTGTGTGTGTGTGTGTGTGTGTGTATGTGTGTGTGTGAATTTATATATTAATGTTTAGCTCCCTCCAATAAGTGAGAACATGTGGTATTTCTCTTTCTGTGCCTGACTTGTTTCACTTAATATAATTCTCTCAAGGTCCATCCATGTTGTTGCAAATGGCAGTATTTCATTCGTTTTTATAGCTGAGTAGTATTCCATTGTGTAGATGTACCACATTTTCCGTATCCACTCATCTGATGATGGGCATTTGGGCTGGTTCCAACTCTTGGCTATTGTAAAGAGTGCTGCGATGAACATTGGGGAACAGGTATACCTTCGACTTGATGATTTCCATTCCTCTGGGTATATTCCCAACAGTGGGATGGCTGGGTCGTATGGTAGATCTATTTGCAATTGTTTAAGGAACCTCCATACCACTCAGCATCCGGGAAATGCAAATCAAAACCACATTGAGATACCATCTAACCCCAGTTAGGATGGCTAAAATCCAAAAGACTATGAACGATAAATGCTGGCGAGGCTGCGGAGAAAAAGGAACTCTCATACATTGTTGGTGGGACTGCAAAATGGTGCAGCCTCTATGGAAAATGTATGCTTTTCTTTTGTTAATCTGTCTTTTGTCCTAGAAGCCTCAGCCGTGAACCTGGCGATGGGTGAGTTTTCTCCCTGCAGCTCCCAAATGTGTCATCAGTCACTGAATTCCTCGCCACCACACTCAAGAAAAACTTTTCTAAAGCTGATTTCACTTAAGAATGTTCTTGATAAAACTATAAAAATTAGTAATTTTATTATATCTCATCCATTGAGTACACATCCTTTTAATATTCTGTGTGACAAAATAGCAAGTCTGCACAGATGACTTCTGCAACCTACCAAAGCAGGCAGGTTGTCCAGAGGGCGAGCCTGTGCAGTTGTTTGGAGTAAGAGCTGAACTAACCTTTTCTTTCTTTCTTTTTTGAATGAACATCTTTTTTACGTAAGGTAACTACTGTGGTTATTCAAACTTGGGTATTTGACAACTATTTGCTTAAAATGAACTGGGAGAGCCTGTCAGTTCAAGGAAAACAGCTGACAACTGTCGCCAGTGATAAAATGTAAGCTTTCAAGTGAAAATCGGAATTTTAAAAAATGTATCTACCATGTGAGCTTGACAGCTTCCTTATACTTAAAGACTTTTCTGATAAGATGGGTGGTGATATTAACCAATGTAATTCTTTCATATTGTATAATGAAATAATGTCAGCCTTTAAGAGATCTGCCTAAATCAGTGAGCCAATATTTTCCAAATGACCAATGTATGATGTTAACAAAATTATGCACAGGTAAAAGATACTTTCAAAATGCAGGAGACTCCAATGAATTTTAATGTGGTAAAGTACAAAAAGTTCACTGATACAGTTCCAAATTCAACATTGCAACTAACCTTTAAGAAACCACCACTTGTCAAGCATTAGCATAAAGTCAAAGAAGAAAATCCACAATTATTCAAAAGAGGTATAAAAATAAATCTCCCTTTTCCAACTGCATATCTGTGAGAGGCTGCATTTTCCTTAGATTCTTCAACTAAAAGAAAATATTGCAACAGAATGAAGGCAAAAGCAGAATCCAGGCGTCTTCTGTTAAACCAAATACAAAAAAATTTGCAAACACAAAAAAATGCCACTCTTTTTTACTGTATTTTTAAATTCATTTCTAATTGACAAATAATAATTGTATATATTTATAGGGTACAATGGGGTGTTTTGATAGAGTTCTTCAAAAAGTTCATGGGAAAATGCAATTAAAAGGTAATAGGACTACTTCCATGAACTTTTTGAAGACCCCTCATATATATATTGTGGAATGACTAAATCTAGCTAATTAACATTTCAATCACTTCTCCTACCTGTCATTTTTTGTAGTGGGAACATTTAAAACATCCTCGTTTCGCAATTTTGAAATATACAGTACGTGATTATTAACTACAGTCACCATGCTGTGCAATAGATCACTAAAACTTATTCCTCAGTTCTAACTGAAACTTTGTGTCCCTTGACCAACATCTCCCCTTTGCCCATTTTATAAATATATGCTACTTATGTTAAATTGCAATGGGTTTGTGTTGTGTTTAAATGAATATGCATTTTTGAAATTCTCAGTTTTAATTTCTAATATAATAAATATTGATAAGTACTTTGGTGTTCTCAACAATTGTTCAGAGTTTAAAGAGGTCCTGAGATTAAAAAGTTTAAAAACTGATGACATAGACAACAAGAACCTTCTGGCTAAACAGCCAGAATAAGAAATTGAGGGATGAGGGGACTGCAGTATCTTTGAATTTTTAACTCATACGGAAAAAAGAATTTACTTTCAGATGTTAATTCCCGTGTATGTATGAACTTTAATCTGCAAGGGGATTTAATCATTGATCTCTAAATTCTTGCTGGGGTATTTATAATGGGAAAGGGTTTGGAGTCAAATTTGGGATATTGATGTGGTTATCCTACACGATCACTTAGAATAAGCCAAGCATTGAGGCCAGAGGAGACAGCAGGAAAAGAGGTGTGGAGGTGAGCCCTGGCACGGGGAGTGTGAGGGAGTGAGGGTTGTGTGCTGATGAACACAGCAGGGATTTGTGGAGCATGGAGTGGAGAAGCTGGCAGGGCCCCCGTGGAGAGCCCGGGGTCTGGTCTCTTAGATAATAGGCGATGGGAAATCTTTGACTTTTGCTGTCAACGGGTGCAGTACGGTCAGATCTGCATTTTAGATAGATCACGCTAGCAGCTTTGTGTAGAAAGAGTTTGAGCAAAACAAGACTATGGCACAAGAGACCAATTAGAAAACACTTGCTGAGGATACAGACGGGCTGAAGAGGACCAGAACTAGGGCAGTAGCATTAGGGAAGGGGATGAAAAGACGTATTGGTCAACTAATAATGGATTCAGCACCGGGGACATCCCACAAAAGACGATAGGTGTACTTTACAGTAGTAAGGTAAAGTACAGTGAGTAAAGTACAATAAAGGAAAGTAGAAGAAATATTTCAGGTGGTCCGTGTTCCAGGGGTAAGAGATGCGATACATCAGACCTTGGTCACTTCCACTACAGCATGTCCAGTTTGTTAACCTATGTATAGTGGAGAAATGGGCCCAGTTGTGACCACCTAGACCTTTGGGGGGGGTCATACAGTAATTATAAGGAGAAGGAGCAACTGCCTAACAATAAAAATCAAACCACAGAATATCTGTGGACTGCCACCGCTTTCTGACTCAGCACAAAACAAGCATCAGGATCTTTCCTCTTCTGTCGGCTTCTTTGATTTCCCTGTTTCACCTGTGGGGAAGCCAGCCAGATGTACACTGGAAGATCTGAAGTTCTTTTATGTAGAGAGACGCCCTTAACACCTCCTCTGAGTGTGGCGTCCCTGCCTTCCAATGATCGTATTTTTCACATCAGGAAGTTCTGTTTGATTCTTTTTCACATCCACTGAGTAAATGTTGATCTCTTGTTTCTTCATCGTATTTTCAATACTTCTTTTTGTTAAAAATATGAGACATACCCATTTCATATTCTGCTTCTGAACATTTTTATTTCTACTGCCTTTGCAAGTCTGCTTCTGTGCTCTGCTTTTTGCTGCCGACTCTTATTTATGATGGCTTGTTTTTGCTCGATTTTTTTAAAAAATATGAACACATCAACTTTGGAAGTTTATCTATGGGAATTCTTCAAGGTCATAATTTAAATTGTGTTCATCTAGAGAGTATTTGCATTCTCTGCTGCCAGCCTCCTGGAGATACCACCAACACAAGACTTCTCTAAATTAAATTGTCTACAACCAAACAAGCAGAGGGATTTTGGTCCCAAACCCTTATGATTACAGGCCTGTGTTTAGAAATAAGTGGAAAATTTTTTCTCCAATTCACTGAAAGCCAAGATTAAGACAGGCATATACTCATGTCTTCAGTGTGTATCATCAATGTCTTTATCAGCAGGACAAGTTTTTTTTTTTTTCTACTTCAGGGATGCCAGATTTACACAGAAACTCTAACTTGACCCCCTTTTCCCTGTTTGGGACCCAGGCTTTGTCTCCTGTGCCTTCCTCACATGAAAATTCAGAAAACAGGCACCAGGTTTTTCTAGGTACCCCCAGGGCAAACACTGGCTCCAACACTACTACCTCGCTCTTTTGGATTTGTACTTTCATGAGGTTTCAAGAAAGACCTGAGTAATTCTTTTTCTTTCTCCCAGCTCTGCCTGCATTAAAAAAGATTTGAGACATTGATTATTTTATACAGCATTTTAGGTGTGCTGTCCTGAGAGAGGTCTCTCTGAACATCTAAGCTGCCACTTTGCAGAAATGGTAAGTTACAGCTAATCTTGTATCATACTAGAAGGAAGATAAGCCATTTCCTTATGCTTGAGATTCAATCAATAAAGATACTTGGAATAAAAGAGTTAAGAAGGCAAAGTTGTCATTTGTTCCACATGGTCTACCAAAAAGGAACACAAAGGAAAACCAGATGGGCATCAGACAAGTTAATATTTGAGCACTATTAAGAAGCAATAAAGTATTAAAGGATTAGACCATTGTTCGATGTCTTGAACAAACAATGACAGTAACAAAGCCACAAAATGGAATTTATTACTTCCTTGAGTGAGGAAGAGTTATGCTGATGGGCACAGGCTCTTGGAGAAGAGCAGGTAACTGATCTTATGTAGGGTATTTGGGAAGCGTGGAGATCAGGGACGGGCAGACGTTCAGAGGCAGGACTGGGTGCCGTAAGCTGCAGAAGCGCAGCCGCTCAGGTGAGACTATTGTGGATGGATGGATTCCCTTTGAGACGCCTGCATATCGGAATGAGGCTATTCCCAGTTGGCTGACTTTCCAAAGTGGAAGGCAAACACTGATGAAGTGGCTCTCAGAAGCGTCCAGGGGTCCTTAAGTGGGTTCCTGGAAAGATAGTATTAAAAGAAAATACATACCTTTCCATGAAATTTTATAAGTACCCTCGAATTCACTGAGGAAACTTGTTGAGGGATTAAATAGGTTTAAAACTAGTTCTAGTGGCTTCGCGACTATAAAATTATCTCTTTTTTTCTTTTCTTTTTTTTAATAAGCAGGTTAGAAATTCATTTGGGTGACTACTCATTACCATGGCTACAGAATAATTAGTCTTTCCCTTGGAGTGTGGGAATTTTTTTGTTGGCAGAAGAAAATGTCATCAAGAAAAATATGCAATAATTGGTAACATAAAATCTCTCTATTTTTAGATAGGACTAAAATGTTCAAATTAGTATTATCCTACCCCAGCGTCACTGAACCACATCTGTGTGTATATGTACGTCTTCATTCCATGGGGAAAGGCAATGACAAGAAGATGCTGTGCCCTTGGTGGATTCAGTCTCTTACAACTTCTGCAGCAACATTTTTGTACGATTCAAAGTAATGCCCAGAACACTAACCCCGTTCACAATCATAAGGCAAAGCTTTCAATCACAAAATATGATTTCAATGATTGTTACGAAGACTGTGTAGCAAAGAAAGAAAGGAGACGTGCAGCCTAGAAGATTTTTAAACAAAGGATGAAATCAAAAATATTATGCTTGATACTTAATGAATTAGAAAAAAAAATGAACTCAAACATCTAATTTCCTGATGATTTTAATTAATACCAATTACATAGAAATTAAAATACATTGAGATGACTCCAATTAGAGATGCCAAAAGTACTTATCTTGGCATTACATTTTATTCAAAATACACTACTGTGTAGTGATGAAGAGCACAGCCCCAGAGCCTGACTGTCTGGAACCACAGCTTGGCTCCATGTCTCAGTTTCCTCATTTGCTGTCATGGACTAAATTGTATCCCCCCAAAATTCATACACTGAAGTCCTAACCCACAATACCTCAGAATATGACTTTATTTGGAGATAGGACATTAACAAAAGTCATTAGGTTAAATGAGGTTGTTAGTGGGGCCGGCCCGTGGCTCACCTGGGAGAGTGTGGTGCTGACAACACCAAGCCAAGGGTTAAGATCCCCTTACCGGTCATCTTTTAAAAATAAATAAATAAATAAATAAATAAATAAATAAATAAATGAGGTTGTTAGGGTAAGCCCTATATCAATATGACTACGATCCTTATAAGACGGTTTTAGAACACAGAAACTCACAGATGACCATATCAGGTCACAGTGAGAAGACAGCTATCTGCAAGCTAAGGAGAGAGGCCTCAGAAGAGACCGCCCCAGCCAACACCTTGCTGTTGGATTTCCAGCTCTAGAACCATGAGAAAATCAATTTCTATGGTTTAAGGCACCCAGTCTGTGGTATTTTGTTATGGCAGCCCTAGCAGATACATCTGCTAAATGGGATAATATTGAATCTACATGATAGGGTAGTTGTAAGGACAAAATAAGCTACATAAATGCAAAATAATAAGAGTGGCTAATATTTACTGACCACTTGCTATATGCTCTAGCACTAAGATCAAAGCCTGGTGCATAGTTGCTGCTCAATACACTTACTATATATTGCTATTTTTTTTTTAAATCAAGATTTGCTCAGCAAGAACAGAATGCTTTTCTAACCATAATTTTGGATTTCATTTAAAATACTAATTACTGACTGCTCACCAGACTTGGGGAAAAACATCATCCTCTATGATGAGTGGCAGCCATGGATAAATTGTTGTTTGAAAATGAAAATAATTCATTGAACCTCATTCAGCACATTACATCAGGTAAAAGCAAGGGAATTTATGTTACTTTGCATGTCAGGCAATAATTCACTGCATTGAATGAGATTATCAGTTTTGACCTGCCCTTTTCCTCTTTAGAGGTCCTAACCTAACTCTGTGTTCGCTTGGGGTGGTAGAGAGTTGGATATAAATTTTTAAGCACTGTCAGAAGGGATTTGCCATTGAAATAGGAGGTAGAGACAGCTGGAATAAAAACATGGGTTAGAAAGAGGCAGAAAGGAAGCAAAGAGAGCAGATCGTAAATTTGCCTGGATGGGGCAGGGGGTGAAGACAAGAAGATGGATACCTGAGCACCTGATGGTGACTTGAGAAATTTAATGCAGGTTATGATACGATGATAAATGAGCATGTCTAGTGGAGTGTTTTTAGCATCCATATGTAAGAACAACTGAGAGGCCTATAGCCATTAAGGTGATCCTCGAAAACTTGAAAAATTTCTACTATGACAGTGAGGGGCCACTTGGCAAAGTGACCTTGTAAGGAAATTTACTAGTAGCTCTTCCTCTGGTCCTGTAGAAAGACAATGTGCAATGGGATCCAGAACTCCATGGAAGTCAACCTAAGATGAATGTTTTGGGCTCTGCTCCACTCCAGTCCTGGAACAGAGAAGAATTATCATGGTAAAGTTTAATAATACAGATTAATGGGGAGAAAGGCAAGAGGACTTCAGTTTCTGTGTTTCAGGGACATGCAGTAACTTGAAATAGACCAACAAAATATAGGCTACAGGAAGTCCAGCTGACTTTGCTTTAATGACTATTTAAAAATCACATATGATTAGGGCATATGAAGTATTTATATATAATGAGTGATTTGGATTTTTTTAAACTTTAAGAACTTAAACAGTTTCCATGTTGTTCCTTGTCTTCATCAAATACCTTGTGATTAATACATGAAGATAAACTTCACCCAGCTCTAGACCAAATTCCATATTTATTGCAGCAGGTCATTGAATTCTTAGCCATTCTTTCTCTCACTGTCCCTGCTCCTAACCCCCCTAAGAAAACCACCCTTTAAATTTACAACAAATCATTCTCCAGGAATTGGACCAACTCCTTAGTTTACGAATTATTTGCTGTATGTTCTTAACGTATAGTTTAGTTTAACTCGATATGTTAATTGAGCAGATATGTGTCAAACTTTGATGACTTTTTCCCACAAAGGCCCAAGTTCCACAAAATTAAAAGACAAAAATTAAAAAGAAAACATTTTCTCCCCTCCAAGTTAGTTAACATGATATTAAATTGCCTCAAATAATATTTCCTGTTATGAGATATTTCAAGTATGTTGAGAATGTAAAAAGAATTTTTAGGGCTTGCTAGTTAGCTCAGTTGGTTAGAGTGCTGTGTCATAACACCAAGATCAAGGGTTGGGATCCCCATAGTAACCAGCTGCCAAAAAAAAAAAAAAAAATGTCTAAATAGGCTTGCCTTCATCCTGCAGCACAGTCATGGGCAGAGGGAGGAGCTGGAGTTTATAAACTGTTAACTAGGAGTATTCTGGATAGTATTGTTTGGTTTTGTATACATACAATTACTAGCTGAGTGCCGATTGCAGATTTATGAATGGAACAACCGAAAAGACAGGGATGCTTTGCCAAGCTGTTAATTGAGTTTACAGTTGTCATTGTAAGTAACTCATTTTTATTTGTCCAAACAGCCAAGATGATACAGACATCACTGAAAAAAAATTCTTGGGCTTTTAAAGAACATGTTTGATGATTTTCAGACTCAAGTCATTAGATGAGATGATTTGAACTTTAAAATTTATCAGACCAGTTGTTTTACTGAATTGACTGCTAATTCATTTTGGAAAATGAGTAAGTCAGCCCTGTATGTAGGATTTAAATTGCTACTCTCTGTACTGCCATTGCCTTCCAAGACAGATTGCTGTAGGCCTGCCATTCCTTAGCGGCTACAATTTCTGTGTGCATGCACCCTGATCCATCTCTGACAGTCCCATGTACACTGCGTGTAAGCAGTGAAGAATCATTATGCTGTAATCAGTGGTAATATCATAAACTGCTATGAGACACCACAACCAGCAAATTCAGGATGGGAATAGAAATTGAAAATAAGGAAATAAAGGTGTCAGTTTCCCAAAGGTAAGAGAGGCTTGCCTATTGTCTCTGCTCAGTGATGGAAACTGTTACTATCCAGATGGATGTTAAATAACAGCAGGAAAGTTGACTTGCTTCACTACAATTAATGCCTACAGTGACTTGGAGTGCTAATGTGTTATCAGCATAACTGCATGAAATTTATCAACATAATTTCTTCTGACAAGTGACTCATTGTAGGGAAAAAACTATGAAACCTCTGTGGTTAGTTATCAGACACCTGCTAACTGTTTCTTCCCTCTTCTACCCCATCAGCAGGTATTCCAGACTGACTTGATAACACTGATGGTATGCAACGGGAAGGCTGAGATTTACTGAGACATGCCCTCTTGTGTAAACAAGGTTCATTATCACTTCTAAAAAGTGTCTCCAACAGGGGTGACAACTCATGTTATAAATAGTGTTTTCTAAAGATCCAGAAATGAAATGAGCTGGGCTTGGGATTTGAAAACACAGTACAGACAGACCAGGATGAATTAGTATGCACTGTGGAATTATCTCAGCCTCCTAATGGTGCTAACATTTATTTTTACTTAATCTCAGAGAATGGTAACTGGGAGAGGAAGACAATAAGTATAAAAGAATGAAATTTGCCAGATAGAGAGAATTCAACATCCTAACCAATTTCAGCATCTCTTGGGAGACATTTGTGTCAGCACTTACAGGGAGAGAAAGGGGAGACACCATCTTTATTCTGTTCTTTCGTTGATCCCTTTGCTTGCTATTTGGGCTGCAAACTAATCCATGAGTCATTCTTCATAGAGAGGGAGGATGTGGGTGAGAGGAGCGGAAATGGAAGCCGTCCTGTCTTATCTATTTGCAAGGGCTTTATTTGAAAAAGACTAAATATAATTGAAGCTAATATTATTAGCGTGCATCAACTCTTGGATTTTTTTTTAAAGAACCATTTGTTTGATACATTCATTTTCATAAAAGCTTTTGCATGAGTTTGATGCTTTTAACTTTTACTCTATTAACTGAAAGTGGTCAGGAAGAAAATGAATATTCCAGAGCAGCAATGGGTTCCTGTTTAAAGATCTCTACCGGATCTCTGACATCGGACTCTGCCACCAGAGTCTTGCTGTTGTTTGGCAGGCTGTTGTGATTCTAATTAAACAGGGCTGAACACTTCATTCTTAGAGTGATGCCCCTCCCCCAAATGCCTTACATTCAGAAATGCAGAAGAAATAGTTGGACAATCTGGAAAGTTGTTATTGCAGGGGCTGGCCGGTGGCTCACTTGGGAGAGTGTGGTGCTGATAACAACAAGGCCACAGGTTCAGATCCCTATATAGGGATGGCCGTTTAGATTACTTCAGAGAGGGTGGTGCTGACAACACCAGGTCAAGGGTTAAGATCCCCTAACGGGTCATCTTTTAAAATAAATAAATAAATAAAATAAAAGCTGTTATTGCCAATCTACCAACAGTTAAGCTTCTGTCTTAATACTTCTAGAAACTTTTTACTTGAAGGCAGCAGGTGGCATATCCCAACAGCCAAGCAACTGGGTTTCATGCAAACAAATGTGTTCTGTCAACTTTAGTATTTCAAGAAAGAGGGAAAGGTTGGGATTTTTTAAGTGTCGAGGATGTGTTCGCAAATAAGCCAAATGCTTAGGGTACGGAAACAGCATATTTTTGAGGTCAAATGAGCTTAAGCTATTTATAACTGTTACTTTTTTGAAGCAAGGAGCAGATCTTAAGGATAAAATCATGCCCTCTAAGTTTCTTGCTTAAGTCACCCTTTCTTCATCTACAAACACAAGTAAAAACAAGATGATGGGAACCTGAAATTCAAGAGCCTGGTGGAACATAAACATATTTTCCAAAAAGCTGGAAAAGCTTCAATATTTCTAATTCTGTTTTCACATTGGAATTATGTCACCACCAGGCTGATGATACAAAGGCATGTGACCTAACCTATAACCTATCTAATACCAATTCAGTTGCTGGTTCATAACAAACATGTCTTTCCTAATTCAGCAACATAACCTAGAAACATTTTGAATATTTTCACTGAATGAATATGAACCTAAAAGTTCACGTTCCTATTTCAGCTCAGGCAACTGTTCAAATGAAGCCCAGACCTGTATTTGTCATCATTTGTATTCTCCGGCTCACTTCTAAGTTTGTCCATTAGTTACAACACCCTAAGAGACAAAAGAGGGTCGGTGCCCACTGGGAGAGGATTTGGAAAGGAAATATTGCCTGAGGACTGAGAGGAGAAGATAAAAAGCTTAAGAGCTTCTTGGACTCTCAGAAGGGTGCTGTCCTTCCTGCTGGTGCTGGCGTGGTAAGTCCCAGGGAGCTGGGAGGGAAGAAAGAGGCTCTCAGTGACAACATTGGGTTAGAGAAATAAGAAGAGGGCAAGGAAAGAGAGCACAAAGACAAGGAAGCCCCAGCTGCTCCAGGGGAAGAGGGGCCTACAGGGACATCCCCCTGATGCCTAGGCATTACCAGCGCAGGTGCCGCCTGCCTTCCTGCCTTCCTGCCTTCGGTAAACATCATCAGGCACCTACTGTACTCCAGGCAGTGCCAGGCACTATGGGTGATTACAGTGAATAAAGAGAAGCTCTGGTCTGTGCCAAAGCCCAATGCCAGCAACTACAAAACACTCCCACATTTGGAAGCCATTGCATCCTGAGAAAATCCCGTTGTACCAAGCGGGGCCCAGAATCCCAGTGACAAGAGTTCTGTCACTAAGTTTTGAGCTCCTTGAGGACCAGGATGATTCTCCATCCACAAAGCCCGGTGCCCCTCATACAACAAGTGCTCACAATATAGAGTGAATAAATCAATTAATTGGTGTTTGAACAGATATCTCAATGTAGAATGTTTTAATATTTTGTATTTACAAACTATATCTCATCAAGAGTGTATATGTAATAAATACTATAAAGAATTTACATTTCTTTATTATGGTCATTATCTAAAGAATAGTACTATAACAGGGCAGATTTAGCTAAGCAAGAAAAAACTTGTCCAGCCTTTGAATCCCGCCATACGCATTTCCCAAATTGCCTCCAATCCCCCACTCCCTCCCTGTAATAACTAATTTCATTAATTTTGTGTTTATCATTTGCTTGCTCTTATTCGTAGTTCTACCGCATACAGTTCATCGTTACTACTCGTGGATTCAGTATTTGCAAGTTCATCTGCTCACTAAATTTATAACTGCTGAATCAATACTCCTGGCGCGGTCTCGATCACTGGCAAACACACGCAACATGGTGAAAGTTTAGAGTCGCCCGATGCCATGCGCACGTTCCCTGCCTTCTTGTTTTAGCTCTCGTGCTGTAACCAAGTGTCCTTTCACGGTCTCTTTAGTGCCACATTTTTTTGCAATTTTGTGCTTTTTGTTGATGATCTCACTGTTTAAAATGGCCCCCAAACATAATGCTGAGGTGCTTGGTCTTGTGTTCCTAAGTCCAATAAGGCCACGATGTGCCTTATGGAGAAAATCTACGTGTGTTAGACAAGCTTTGCTCAGGCATGAGGCATAGTGTTTTGGGCAGTGAGTGCAATGTTAATGAATCAACAATGTATATGAAATATGGTGTTTTAAACAGAAACACACATAAAACAAAGTTGTGTATAGACCAGTTGACAAAAGTGCTGTCATCAGAGGCTCATAGGAACTAACCCTTTTCTTCAAAATAACGGTTCAATATCCACTAATTCAGTGTTCCCATTGGCTTTATAGAATATAACTACCAGAAATAATGAGAATCAACTGCATCCACACATCCTTCAGCATTACATCTTTTAGTTTTACACATTTTCCAATACACATGCAATTGTTTTTCAGCATGCACGTACATTTCAGTATACAACTGACTTCACCATTATGGCTGTGAAATTCATCTCTGCTGATATATAAAACTATAGTTTATTTATTTTCACATGCTTTGGTATATTCCAATGTATGAATATACTCTTTATCTAAACTTTCGGTGGTGGTCATTTGTGTAGTTTTTGCTTTGAATTGAAGGCATTGCTTTGAATTAGAGACATATGTATTTATGTCCCCTCATGCACATGAACAGGTGCTTCTTGAGAACATATATCTAGCTAGATGGTGAATTATTGAGTCCTAAGGGTTGTTCATCATCATATTTACTATGCCACACTGTTTTCCAGTTTGTTTGCACCAGTATATCCTTCCAGCAATACGTACGTGGTGCTACTGACGACATTCTCACAATCCCTGATAGTGTGAGTCTAATTTTTGCAAGTTTGCTGGGTGTGAAAAACAGGATATCATTGCATTTACACTTACATTTCCTTGATTAGTAGTGAGAGTGAGCATCTTTTCATAAACCTATTAGTTATTTTTGTTTCTTCTTCTATGAATTACCTGGTAATTTTTTCTTTTGTTCATTTTTCTACTGGGTAAACAACTATTTGGACAGACATTGCTGTTCAAATATTTAGACAGAAAAAAATATTTTTCTTTTGAGATATTTTCCTCTTTGGAAGTATTTTTCTTACTGATTTGTTGGATATATTCCAGATATTGATACTTTGTCAGATTATGTGTGTTTAAAATGTCTTTTTCCTAATTATAGCTTATTTTTTACTTCCTTTTTATGAATAGAAATTCAAATAATTAATGTAGCCTATTTACTAATCTTTTCTTTGAGGTGTGTTTTTAAAGAAATCACTCCTATCTCAAGTTCATAAAGATATTCTTCCATTTATTTGTCTAGAATTTCTAATTTTGATTTTTACACTTTCATCCCTAATCCAAATGGAATTTATTTTTACATGGTTGAAGCAGTTTCCTGTTTTCTTTCTTTTTTCATACACCTAATCAACTGTCTTGGCACCATTTATCGTATTCTTCTTCCTTTAAATTCATTGTCTATCACTGTCCAATAATACAATTCTTTTTTATAACTAGACTTCTTGCTAAGTCTTAACATCTGGTAGAGCAAGACCCTCAGATCTGTTTTTCTTCAGAAATGCCTCAGTTATTCATAGCCCTTTGCGCTTTCATGGAAGTTCTATAACCAACTTGTCAAGGTCTACCACAAATGCTATTGGGATTTTGATAAGAATCGCATTAAATTTCTAGATCAATTTGCCAAGAAGCAGCAATCATGAACATGATATATCTGTCCATTTACATGTCCTCTTTAATACCTTTAAAAATAATGTTTTTTTAAAAATTGATCCATAAATGTCTTGAAATTCTTTTGTTACTTTTAGTTCTCGGTGACATATTTTTATTATTATAAATATTGCTGTTCTAACTTCTCTTTACTGATATATAGAAATGTGATTCAGTTTTTGTTTTAATATTCTATCTCATTTCAATAATTTGTCTTTTGTGGTTTTGAAATTGTCACCTGCACATAATAACAGCTTTGTTTCTTCCTTTCTAATTCTCATAAGTAATTTTTTCCCTAATCTTTTGTCCACTGGCTGGAAGCTCCAAGACAAAGTTGTGTTAAGTGGTGATAAGGGCATCCTTAATGTGTTCCCAATTTCAACATAGATTTTACTTACAGTGAAATGCACTCTTCTCATGTCACCCTGTGTGCCACCATTGTATACCTAAGTACACCTAAGATTAAAGTAAAGATACAGGTATGCTTGGTCCCTGAAACAACCTGAACAGTGTATGCCTTATTCAATCTAATCATTTTCTACCTTTTCCCCAAATTCTCTTGTCAAGCAATAGGACTACGTTTTCCAATCATGACTACCCACCTAAGTACCCCCACTCAATCTCAAAATTAATTATATCTAAAACCTAAATTATCATCTTCTCCAGCAAGAGAACAAAGCAGTTTTTAAGGTTCCTTGGGCATTGCTTAAAACCCTGGTGTCATTTTAGATTCCTTCCCTCCTTTACTCCCAAATCTTACTGGCTCCCCGATCTTGCCTTGATGGTGGTAACGTGTCCCTCCTCCAATGGACACTTCCATGACTCTATTCCACCTCCAATGATCTGTCCTAGATTATTGCATTTACCCTATTAACTGGCTATGTTTTTCTTATTCACATTTTGCTAATTAAATGAACCATCAGTACGATTTTATGTATGTAAAAGAACAGGCTGGGCAGTGAGGAAATTTTGTGTTTTTTTAAGCACATTTCCAGGATATTGGTATCACACTAGCCTCATCTTTTGGGGTACATACAACACACAAAGGAAATGTGACAATAGACCTGACGTTTCTTTCCATTAATTTGTACAAATTAAAGCTGTTGGCAGTATGTCAACCACCGTTATTGATCATCTCCCAAGCACAGGGCACTGGGTGAGGAGCTGAGGGGGTTATAAAGATGTTTAAACAAGAACCTTGTAGCTTAGAGACGATGCAATCAATTAGTTCCATTGGTTGAAATCATGTCTATTTGAAATCTTTGTTATGTTTACGGAAACTAACAGCCAGAATTGTTAATCCTCTGTTGTCTCTCTTGCCTTTAGCCCTTTAATTAACTGAACTTACTAATGAACTACACATCCAGTTCATAAATCTTAGCCACAGACACAGTCATTTTTGTGTCCTAGTTCAAATGATGTTTTGTTTCATCCCATCTCTAATCTTGAGATTAACAGAACAGACAGCAAGGGCCCTTGTCCTTGAGAACCACCTTAAATGCTTTCCCATATCACACATGGATGTGATTAAATGCTTAATCATATCACACATCTACAAGGACACTGATGGTACCAACTATTTCAAGAGAAAACTTTGAAATGTTTGACCTCAAAAGGCGTTGTCACACTATATGCAAACAAAATGTGAAAAAATCTCACTTTTTCATGTTGGAAAATACACTGTTTTCTGTAATGCTGGAGTAAAAAATTTCAGTGTGCTGAGAGGGATGGCGTCATTGGGATCTCTTGCATTACCAGGGTGAGATTATCCCTGTTTGGGGAGCAGTCCTGGAGAGGAAATGAATTATGCAAATGTATCTGGGCCACCACCTGGAAGCAAGTCTGGCATGTCTGACTAGTAAAGGTGTGTAGGAGCTCACAATGGTGTCACCTAACAAAAAAACAAACCAACAAAAAAAATTAGGTCTTTTTATTTCTTATTACACAGTTGCAGAAAAGAATGAGTCATCACAAATGGTAGGTATATCAACTAGAAAAAAAAAGTAAGGGATACGGGGGATGGAGACTAATCAGAGCAGTAAGAATACTGTGCACCATTGTGCATCTGGAAGGCTAGCAACTCCTGCGTCTTTCACCAAGACCACCTCACTACCTGCCTCTTCAGTTTCTTGCCATGTTCAATGGGTTGATTTTTTTAAGAAGGCAAATATTATTGACCTGAAGACCCATTATTTCTGACTAATCCTAAGGGAGGAGATCTGGGAAGCGTGGTCTACTAAGAGATGTAAACTGAGTACAGTTCCCATTTGCATGGGATTTTCCCAGTTTTAGCATTTAGTTCCATATCCCAGGAAACCCCTCAGTCCCAGGCAAACCAGGATCATTGTCATTTTAGGAGTAGATCAGAAAGAAACTCATGGTTGAATTGATAGATTGTTTTCTCTTTTATTGTATTTTATTTTTAAGTAGCAAATAATTATACATATTTATAGGGTAAAGTGTGATGTTATTATATATGTATACATTGTGGAATGATTAGATCAAACTAATTAACATATCTATCACTTCACCTACTTATCGTTTCTTTGTGGTAAGGATATTTAAAATCTCTTCTCATAGCAATTTTGAAATATATTAAACATTATTATTAACCACAGTCAACATGCTGTGCAATAAATCACTAAAACCTATTCCTCCTGCCTAACTGAAACATTGTACCCTTTGACCAATATCTTCCCCTTTCCTCCATCCACTGGAGGACATTATGCTAAGTGAAATAAGCCAGGCACAGAAAGACGAATATTGCATGATCTCACTTATATGTAGAATTTTTAAAAGTTGAACTCATAGAAGTATAGAGTATTTTCTTCCTGAAGTGAAAACAAAGGGTATCTTTACAAAGGGTAAAAACTGGATTTGGTAAATGAATCCAGTGTTCATTCATTGGCTTTCTTAGTAGATCGTCCAGAATGACTCAACTCCTCTCAAACATCTAATCCAAAGCAAATCTGCGTTGTACCATTTATGATGAAACTGCTATAATGGTAATGTCTGGAAGTTCTACAAAGAGTTAGTTCATCATAGTGGAGTTGATGAGGCTTTTGAGATTTAGTTCACATACATGTGTTGAAAATTCCACCCGTAGCAGTTAAGTAGAGAACAGCAGTCATTCATTTTTCTTCTCTTAAAAAGTTCTGTGACGGTTATTTCCTAGACTGATGATGCTGAAGCTGTTACCCTTTCAGTCCGCCAAATGACCGACATGTGTCATGGTTCTCCAGAGAAACAGAACCAATGGAATGTGTATAGACAGCAAGAGAGATTTATTTTAAGGAATTAGCTCACATGATTGTGCCAGCTGGCAAGTCCAAAATCCGCAGGGTAGGCTGGTAGGTTGGAGACCCAGCGAAGAGTTACAGTCTGAGCCTGAAGGCTGTCTGCTGACAGAATTCCCTCCCACCCCAGGGAGGTCAGTCTTTTCTATTAATGCTCTTGACTGATTGGATGAGGCTCACCCACCCACATTATGGAGGGTCATTAGCTTTACTCGAAGTCTACTAATTGGAATATTAATCTTATCTAAAAAATGACTTCACAAAAGTATCTAGAATAATATTTGACCAAATATCTGGGTACCATGACCTAGCCAAGTGGAGTACCATGACCTAGCCAAGTGGACACATAAAATTAACCATCACAGGACCCAACTGGCATACCTCCCAGTAGGAGAAACTTACCCAAGGTTTCACGAACTATGGCTGAAAATGTGGCATCGTGCCAGCTCTGTGGTTGCATTAGGGCATCTGTCCTCAGCGATTACCCTGATATGTAGTTGGCAAGCAGAGAAGACACTGTCATCATTTTTATCTGAGTCTACATTTCCAAAATAGTGCAAACCCAAGTCCAAGTATTAAATGGGCTTTGATTCTGATATTCAGTGTCAGCTCTCTTCAACTCAGTCTACTTTTCCAGAAATTATACTCAATGCGATATTAACCAAAGATAGTTGGGACACTTTGTTTCAACTTATCATATTCTAACAAAGAGGTATATTATGGCTTGCAATGCAAACTTGCATCCATTTTAAAGATAAAATGAGTGACTTCAAGGAAAAGTTTTTCTTTTTATAAACCCCTTTGGGCCATGCGCTCCAGTTTCTGTCAGAGACAACTCTCCTTAAACTTATACTTCTTTGCCATTAGATATGAAAGTTTAAGAAGAACTGCTGTGGAAGCTTCACTTTGGTCATCTTGGCCACCTTGAATAAGAAAATTTCTACCAGCTATCTCAATAAAGCTGAACGGCAGCCTGACCATTGCTAGGACAGAACAGTTTCAACTCCCTTCAGCAAAGAAAACAGTGATGCAGTTGGACTAATTCATTCTTAACATCTGTACTCTGCCCCCCTTTCTGACTGCTGGAAGACAACAGAGAAAGACACAAGGAAGGGTGAATCCTGTGTAGCAACCCATCACTGATAAACAAGCTTGAGACGAGTCGTACTCAGCAGCAGGAATTTCTGAACTGGTGTTTGCAAAACCACAACAGCATAAGACATGCATTCATCCAACAAGCATTTATGAAGTACGTACTACATCTGAACAGCACTCTGCCAGGCACGTTGGTTAGGGGGTGGGTCTTATTTGGTTCTTACTCTCAAGGGGTCTGTTGAGATTCAAGCAGACATAAAAGTAGGAGGGGAAGGCTTCAGCTTCATTCTAAGCATGTTTGTTACATAATTGAATTGGATCATCCATTTTAAGGCTTAGTGGAAAACCAATTGTAGAAAGCCTTTAATTTAAAATGGAAAAACTCGGTGATTTCCTTCTACTGGAAATTTAGAAGGGAAAAAACCCTTATTATC
Source organism: Cynocephalus volans (assembly GCF_027409185.1). Lineage (NCBI taxonomy): Eukaryota > Metazoa > Chordata > Mammalia > Dermoptera > Cynocephalidae > Cynocephalus > Cynocephalus volans. The sequence goes on from NC_084461.1 coordinate 15,444,098, forward strand.
TAATAAATTACCTGCATTAAAAATGCATTAGTAATCAATCTTTTTAACATTCTGGTGACAGCTACATTGCTTATTAAAGCAAAAACAGTCTCTTTTCTTCAAGCATGCTTTTTATGGTTCTTCTGAAAGAACCTCGTTTAAACTCCACCATGGAAGAAAGTAAACTGCTTTACAATAAATTAGTGTGTTATAAATAAGAGAATGCTTAGCATAATGTTTTAATTGCTATTTTACTTTAAGGATTAATACATTGCTGCCCAAAATGTCTATTGCAGAAACCTAAAGAACATAGTTCTTGTTGCTGATTGGTAAACCCTAGAAAGAAGACGAGGCACAGAGTTTATTTTTCTACTCTTCAAACTGGACAACAGGAGATAAATCATGCTCTGTGGACTACCCACACCAAGTGGCATTTTCCTCCTTCCTTTGAAAGTTCAGTGAGCCCAGTTGTCCTGGCATCCCCATCATCCACAGCTGGAAAGGCAGATGCTTCAGAAGGTGCATTGGCTCTTGTAAACGTATATTGAGGTATTGAATTTTACTCTTTTAGAGCCCTAAATATTTCTATGGTTCTTAGCACAAAGTATCAGGAGATCCAAAAAGTATCATAAAAACTAATTAGTTACGGATCTGTTATGCCTAGTTGCAGACAAATGGGTCATTTCTGCATTTGGTTGCTGAAGAGGCATTATTTACAAAATAAAAGAACCCAATACCCCACAAAGTGACTCATAATTTCTTCCAGAATCCAGCAGTCCACTTTATTCTCTCAGTGACCCAAGGAATCGAGTATGAAAGAAGTCTGTGTAAAAAGAAGGCTGAAGAGATGCCATATTACATGACATCCAGCCGAGCAACAGGAAAGTACTGGCAAAGGGTATGAGACTAGGGATAATTCAGGGCTTTGGGGAAAGGCTGTGAGGGGACTTTCACACAGTTGGGAAGGATGTGTTAAGGAAATAAGCTGTAATTACGAAAATAATAATGAATAAACAAAGCCAAATGAAGAAAATGAGAGAATTTTCTCCCATTTTTAATCACTTTCTCTCCTGTCCCAGTGCTATGGTTGGAATGTTTCCTCTCCGAAATTCATGTTCAAACTTGCTATGGGTTGATTGAATTGTGTCCCCCAAAGTCCATATATTGAAGCTTAATCCCCACTGTAACTGTTGAGGATAGGAAATCTTATTATGGTAATTGAAAGACGGGGCCTTGAAGAGGTGATTCGATTCTGGGGACCATGCCCTAATGAATGGATTAATATTGTCATGGGCACGGTTCTGAGAGCTTTAGAAGGAGAGCCTCTCTCTCTCTCTCTCTCTCTCTCTCTCTCTCTCTCTCTCTCTCTCTCTCTCTCTCTCTCCCTCTCTCTGTTCCACCATTCTCTGCCATGTGACACCCCTATGTTGTTGTAAAGCCACCACCAAAGAAGACCCTCACCAGATGTGTTCCTTGGCCTTTGGACTTCTCAGCTCTGAAACTATAAGTAATAAATTTCATTTTCTTACAAATTATCCAGTTCCACGTATTTTGTTATAAGCAACAGAAATAGACTAATAAAATCTTAATTCCTACTGTGGTAGTATTAAGAGGTGGGGCCTTTGGGAAGTAATTAAATCATTCAGGCTCTGCCCTCATAAATGGATTAGTGCCTTAGGAAAGGCTGGAGGAAACCAGCTGAAGCCCTTTTTGCCCCTCCACTCTTCTGCCACGTGAGGACACAGCAAGAAGACCCTCACCAGACACTGAATGTCGAGCCCTTAATCTTGAACTTCCCAGACTCCAGAACTGTGAGAAAATAAATTTCTGTTGTTCATTAATTACCCAGTCTGTGGCATTTTGCTTTAGAAGCATAGACGCAGACACCCTGCCTTGCTCTCATTCTAATCAGGTCCTGTGTGCTCCTCTTTTCTCCTTTCCAGTTTCTGTTTCTTCTGGGTGCACATGGTCAGTTTCCCGTTGACTTTTGTGGTCACTCTCCCATAGTCACTGGCTTTAGAAAAAAAGAAAAATCTGGGTCCACTTCCCATTTCCACCATTTACTGGACTTGTGATTTTGGGCAAATCAATTACTCTCGCTGCACTTCCGCTTCATCGTGTAGAAACTAAGGACACCAGCACATACCTCATACAATGGGTACATACAATAATCTCCCCAGGATTGCTGATGTCGGCCCACTGTTGTGTAATTCTGTAATCTCTAGGGCAATTGCACTGCCAGGGAATAGAGGTCATATCTGTGATCTCCCATCCCTGAGCCCAGCTGCCCGTCAACTTCAGTATATCCACCACCTGCTCCAAACCCTCTGTCAACACTGATACTACTTATTTCTGAAGTTCCCAAACTTGTATGATCATCAGAATCACCTGACAACATTTCTAAAATATAAACTCCAGGGGCAGATTAAGTTAGAATCTCTCAAACTACTGCATCAGAATCTCAGGGGCGGAAGCAGGTGTAACTCAGAGTGTCTGTGCATTTTTTACAAAAGTTCTCCATCCAGCAATTCTGATGTGTCACCAGGCTTGGGACCCATTCGAGTTCTATTTTCCTGTGTGGAAAATTGGCCCAGACCAATGCCTTCTGTCTGTGTCCAAACCTTCAGTGGCCAGTAACGTTCTAGAAGCCCATGTTAGTAGCCTTTCACCACTGCACTTGTCTCACGCCTGCTCCCAGCCCTGCCTTTCCCAAACCATCCCATGCTCTGCACTTAACTCTCCCAAGCCCAGCTTGGCCATAAGCCAAAACACCCTTGGCCTCTAACCTACTCTCTCCCCTGAACTTTAGACATCTGACATACTAACATCTGGGAATGTATCTGACTACATCTAGTGGTCCAACGCTAAGCTCTTATCCCAAGATCGCATGGCTGCTTGCTCTCAAGGCTTCCCTCCTTTGCAGGGCATCAAGCCCAATTAGTTATGCAAACCCAGAGCAGTAGTTTCCCTTTCCTGATCCCACTATAAATGCCTTTCATCCTTTATCAGAAACTCACTACTCAGGCATCTTTAGCCCTGAAAAGCAAAGCCAGCACGTTCTGGATTTTTCCTGCTGGTGCTGAGTCAATGGAATGCAAATACTTCCTTGGCAAGGGCCTCAGAAAGAGCACAAGCAACGCCTGAGCAGAGACGATGGGCACCAGCCACACAGCTGTGAGCCCCTGACTCGTTACCCACACTCCTCTTCGATTCGCAGCCAGTCATCACCACTGCCACTCACACACTGACATTATGTCCCTGTCATCTGTATTCACTGTGCACTTAAAATAGATCTCTCTCCCTCTTTCTCTCTGTCTCTCTGTCTCTGTCTCTGTCTGTCTGTCTCTCTCTCTCTCTCTTTCTCTCTCTCTCACACACACACACACGCACACTCACACATACACTCTGAGCTGAAAAAAAGTGCACCAGGGCACCGTGTGTATATGTGTGTGTGCACACACAGCTCTTAAACCTGGTGCCAGAGGAAATGTGCCTGGAACTATGTCGGTGTTTGTCAGGAGGGAGCTGCCTTGGGCACACCTCCAGGAAGAACGAGTGCGCAAGGGGATTTGGGGATGAGCATGTATTAGGATGTTTTCAGCTGCAGGTTAGTAAGTACCTAATTAAAAGTAGCTCAAACAATAAAGACATAAAGCAAGAAGACCAGAGGAAGGGTGATCCCCAGCTGCTGCTGGCATCAAGGCTCCATTCATCTTTTTTGCTCGGCCACCTCCCGGTGTTGGGATGTCTACCGTCGGGGCTGAGAAATGGCTGAAGACCCAGGCATTACCTACGGTCATAACCGCAACCAGTGAAAAATGTTAATGCTCCCTCTTGTGGGTGTCCTTTTATTAGGAAGTTACCCTTTCCTTAACACCATCACACAAACACACACATACAGCACCCTTTTTCCTGGTGCCCCCTCACCAGGGTGGATCACAAGCCCAAGTCCTAGCCTGGAGAGACTCTGGGAATGTGAGTATCTAGCAAGTGCACACCCATGACAGGAAGTGGGATCTGCAGGAAGGAAGAAGCTACGGGGAAGAGGCGGAGGTAGAATAGCTGGCTGTCCTGGGGGCTCAGGACCAAATGAGGAGAAGCAGAGAAGCATTTCTCCTGCCCGAACCTTAAATGGTCCCTCTTAATATCACTTTGGAAACCATAAAGCATTACTGTCTCTGCATAGCTAGACATACCTCACAGGTGGAAGTTCAGATACTCACGTGTCGCCAATTTTGGTCACTACTTAAGGACAATTAAAGCATTTTGCATTTTTCTAGGCACCAGGAGAAACCTGGAAAGGCATTATATTCTTAAGTATAAATACCACAGAAACACACAAACTCTGTAAAGGCCTGTCTTAGCTCAGGCTGCTACAACATAAACGCCATAGACTGCATGGCTTAAACAACAGTTATTTACTTCTCACAGTTCTGGAGGCTGGGGAGTCTGGGTGGCAGTGTGGTCCAGTGCTGGTGAGGACCCTCTTCCTGGTTTGCAGACAGCCACCTACTTACTGCGACCTCACGTGGCAGGCAGACAATGAGCTAGCTCTCTGGTCTCTTCCTAAAAGACCATGAATCCCATTCACAAGGATTCAATCCTCGGGACGTAATCACCTCCCCAGGGGCCCATCTCCAAATGCCATCACACTGTGGATTAAGGTTTCAACAGATGAATTTAGGGGGACACAAACATTCAGTCCATAGCAAGGCCAAAGTGAAAGGAGGAGACAGGGGTGGTTGGCAGTGCCAAGACTCACAGCCCAACTCTGGTTAGTGGAGGGCAGAGTCCACCAAGCACACTGATTAGTGTCTGAGGCTCACCTGGGTTTCCAAAGAGGGCAGTTGAACTGAAAGAAAGTGCATGAAGACACCAACTATTACAGAAATTAATTTCACTTTAGAGCTTGTGAAGCCTGCAAATTTGTGGATGAGGAGAATTAACAGGGAACGTCAGCAAGTAATGGCTGAAGCAGGGGCTTAGAAGTCAAATTCTGGGCTTGGGTCCAAATCCTGACTGTCGCTCATAGTACAACCCCCAACAAGGCCCTCCAGAAGGTCGTATAAATGACGTGGGACATGTTCTGAGTCAGCAGCGAAAGGAAACAGGGATTATTCACAGAGGGCACTGACAAATTCGGGCAGCTCAAAAGCTGGGACTGTAATGCTCATTGACACCAGTGGAAACTGGGGAAGACACTGTAGCATTTTGCAATTCTACAAGCTTCCATGGCAGTGCCACTTCTGTGGAGAAGAGAAGGGAGCTTTCTGTGCCCCTCCTGACCTCCTTACATGCCCCATTCAGTTCTTCACCCTCCCCCATCCCCAGTCTCATGTATCTGCTGATTTTACGGGGTCCCCAATCTTGCACCCTCCATCCATGAAGTTCTTCACCTTCTTAGGTCTGTATTTCATGCCCTGCCTCTTGTCTAATCTTTGCACTTCATCAAAACTTCACCAATGGTACTCCTCTGTGTACCATTGCTCTGGGACTGAGAGGTCACCTAAATGCTGTCAAGCTAGGGTGCTTGCATTAGTTCATTTATGTTGCTTGCAACAGAATACTTGAAACTGGATAACTTATAAAGAAATGAAGTTATTTCCTACAGTTCTGGAGGCAGGGAATTCCAAATTTCAGGGAATGTATCTCGTAAGGACTTTTTCTTGGTGGTGACTCACCACAGCCATGCAGGGTAACACGTGGCAAGAATGGGCTGAGCAAGAGAGCTGACCTGCTCACTTGCTCTCCTTATAAAGCCATCAGAACCATGCCCACCACCACCCATTAACCCATCAACCCATTACTCTACAAATGGATGGATCCATTCACGAGGGCACGGTCCTCACAGTCTAATCGCCTTTTAGAAAGGCCCTACCTTTCAATTACTATGACAAGATTTCCCACCCTCTTAACACTGTTACAATGGGATTAAGTTTCCGACACATGAACTTTTGGGAGACACATCTGACCCACAGCAGTGCTACTTGTTGATTCAGCATGAAGAAGGCCCCATCATCCTCTCCCATCTCCACATGGTATTTTCACTTTACAGGGATCTCTATGTCCACACATGGGAAATTCACACATGGAAGACTCCTGCTCTCCTTGACATCAGTACTCTGTTCTGTCCGTAGCTAAGGCAAGACTTCTCTTGAGAAATCATTGTTCGTTTGCTTTAGAGGCAAGATAGCAAAGTGGAAAAAGTGCAGGCTCTGAGGGAGAGCACCTGGGTTCAAATCCTGGTTCTACCACTTGTCCACTGTGTGAACTTTGGCAAGGTATTCAACATTTCTGTGCCTGAACGTTCACACACAAAAGAAATAGAGAGAGGCAGAGAAAGGGGGAAAAGGAGGATAATAAATACTTCACTGTATTGATGTGAGGATTTAATGAATGCTATGGACTGAATGTTCGTGTCCCTCCCCAAATTCATACGTTCAAGTTCTCACCCCAATGTGGTGTTATTTGGAGGTGGGGCCTCTGGGACGCAATGAGGTTTAAATGAGGTCGTGAGGATGGGTCCCCACAATGGGATGAGTGTCCTTGTAAGAGACATCAGAGCTCACTCTCTCTGCCGTATGAGGATACAGTGAGAAAGGGCTGTTTGCAAGCCGGGAAGCGCCCTCACAAGAACCCAGCCATGCTGACACCCTAGTCTTGGACTTCTGGCCTCCAGAACCGTGAGAAATGAATGTCTGTTGTTTACGCCACCCAGCCTATGGTATTTTGCTACAGCAGCCCGAGCTAAGACGGCGGGTTAATGCGTGGCAATAGAACAGAATGAGAGACATTGCTGTGTGGACAGCACTTCCAGGCAGCAGTGAGATGCTAAAGCTTGACTGGCCATAACAAGAGAGGCAGAGTTTGATGATCTGATTTTTTCAAAATATTACATCTAAATATTATTTGTCTTGATTACTGAATTTGTTGACACCCCCTTAAATGTTGTGTCTAAAGTGCGTGCCTTCCTCATCCCACCGAGTTCCAGCCCTGGTTGCTACTCCCTGGTACTTGGTAAGTGCTCAAGATGAGTTATTTATGGAGTGGCTCAAGTATAAAAATGTGTTTATTAATAAAATTTTTACAAAGAATTTTGTTGGTGTTCATTTTCTAATTGATCTAGTGAGAAAATCCATTTACTGATCCTTTCCTGGTATCTCTGGGACATTACTTCACATTTTGATTTACGAATAGGTGAATGTGATAAAAATAATATACATTGTGCCATGTCCTGACCCAGAAATATGTATGACCTGTGTTAATGGGACCAGCCTAAATTCAGGTGGAAGAGGTTAGGCTGGATCATCAATCTCCATCTGGATCCTTGTCTTAAATACAATCAAGTTCATTATGGCCCCTTTTGTCTCTGGGTGCCACCTGCCTTGTTAGGGCTGCCTCCTTGCCCTGTCTGAATTAGGACCTACTTCATATTCCATTTCAACCACCTGCGGTAGACATCCCTTCTGAATATGATGAACATTATGACAAATATCACCAAAAATATTTCTCCTCCATACATGCCCCCTGAATTTCTACAGCCCTTTTCTTTCAGGAAGTTTAAATCATTTTCCTGTACCCACCTCTCTTTACAACGTTCCTGTGCATCAGCCAAGAAGAAATATTATTTCTGTGCTTAATCACTGTGGACGCTGCATACAGCAAACTCACACCTCGTGTAGCCGCTGCACTATGAGGCAGTCCAAACTGTTCTCTGAGGTGATGATTCTTTGTTCTCTTTCCGCTAATCTCCCAAGTCCACCTTCCTCTTCTCACCGGTGCTCTTACCTCAAGGATTAAAGTTCAGTTGAAACTTTAGCAAAAAGAACCAAACGTTTTTAACTGGGAATCCCAGTCCTATTCCTCATGCTGATTCCACAATGGGTAGAGCTCTTCCCAGCAGGTGTACACTAAAGGGAATCTTTATGGACTTTGCCCCCGGCAGGAGAGGCTGCCTCATTTACAGGCAACAGCTTTCAAGTGTGGAGCAGGAAAAGAACTGTTTCTTAGCTGCAAAAGCGAGTCTCGAAACAGGGAACGCGGCGCCAGGGCTGCTGTGGATGCAGACAGGATCCCGGAGGCCGGGGCCGCGCTGAAGGCGGCCAGCTGCCCTATTCAGGATTCGAGGTTTCAGGCTGGCATTAAAGCAGATTCCTGGGAGCGCCCGAGCTGCGCCGCGACTGAACAGCCTGAGGCGGCAGCGGCCGAGAACGGGAAAGGTGGCAAACCAGAGGCAGAGTGAGCGCCCGACCTGGCACAGCACTGTGAGTGACCCCTGGACCAGTCCTGTGGGCGGCAGACGCCCACCCAACTCCCGCCTGCATCACCAGGCCACTCACCGCCCCGGGGCTCCCTCCATTTTCCCAGGCCCGGGCAGCTCCGCCCGGCTCGGCCGCCACTGAGCTGTCCCACTTGCTTGGCCTGGAGCGGGGCTTTCCGGAGCCTGCGGACCGGCCTCCGCTCCCACTCCCTCCGTGGTTCTCTGGCGGGGTTGGTGGCGTGGGGCGTCCCCGGCCAGTGTCGGGAGGGCAAGGAAGTACGGGCGGGCCGACTGTCACTCCACCACACCCTGGACTCTGGCCCCCGGAAAACTTCCTGTTACTGGGAGGCAGATACCATCTCTGTGGCCACCAGTTCGGAATAAAGCCTAACCAATTTCTGGTTGGGAATAGTGTGGTAGGAGAGTTCCCAGGTCCGCTTGAACCTGCCGGAGAGCTGGCTGCAGGCGGGCGCTAGATTCGGTTTATACCGGGGGGATACAAAGCTGAACAAGTCTCGAGAAAGATCTACACAGTGCTACAAAGGCACCCAGAGAGACCGGTCGTCTGTGCCTAGCAGAAACCTGGTAGACTTCCTGGGCGAGGCGGTGCCGAGCAGGGTCTTGAAGGTCCAGCTGATAGACGAGGGGTGCAGAAGACCCAGCGCAGCACAGTGCGCACAGAGTGGGGAGATGTGCGGCCAGGGAGGCGGAGACTCGACAGAAACCACACACCCGGTGGGGTCGCCACTGCACGATCCAACAGCCTGGGCCAGAGCACACGGAACAGGGAGAAGTCCTGCACAGGAAGTGAAAGCTCAACAGCGATCACACACCCTGTGGTACATGATCCACCAGCCCAGCAGAGTCCAAGCTGACAAGAAAGGTGGCTCCCCGGAGAAGCCCAAGACCTGAGACAACTACACACACAAGGTACTAGAGGCCAAACTGAGCAGCCACGGAGGTAGCCATACGAAATTGGCAACCACAGCAACATCCTAGTTAGTCATTAGTCTTAAACCGGTGGACTGTGAAACCCCCTGCTACAATGAATAAACATCAAAAAAAAGATACCAGAAATACAAAAAATCAAGAAAGTACACCACCAAAAGTTAATAAATCTCAAACTCTAGATCCTATAGAACAAGAAGCCCTTGAAATGACTGACAAGGAATTTCGAGTGATAATTCTAAGGAAACTGAATGAGATACAAGAAAACACAGCAAGACATCATGACGAAATGAGGAAAAGTATACAGGATCTGAAAGAGGAAATTTACAAAGAAATCAATGTCCTGAAAAAAATGTAGCAGAACTTGCTGAACTGAAGAAGTTATTGAGCGAAATAAAAAACACAACAGAGAGTTTAACCAGCAGGCTTGTCGAAGTTGAAGAGAGAACCTCTGAACTTGAAGATGGGCTGTTTGAAATAACACAAGCAGACAAAAAGAAAGAAAAAAGAATCAAAGACATGGGAGAAAATCTGAGAGAGATATCAGACAACCTTAAGCGATCAAATATCCGAGTCATAGGTATTCCAGAAGGGGAGGAAAATGGAGATTCCATTGAAAACATATTCAACAAAATAGTGGCAGAAAACTTCCCAGGTATAGGAAAAGTCACAGATCTTCAGATCCAGGAAGCTCAATGATCTCCAAACGTATTCAACCCAAAAAGGCCTTCTCCAAGACATGTCATAGTCAAATTGGCAAAACTCAGAGACAAAGACAGAATCTTAAAAGCTGCAAGAGAGAAGCGTCAAACCACCTATAAGGGAGCATCAATCAGGCTAACATCAGACTTTTCATCACAAACCCTAAAAGCTAGAAAGGAATGGGATGATATTTTCAAAATACTAAAAGACAAAGATTGCCAGCCAAGAATACTTTACCCTGCAAGGCTATCCTTCCGAAATGAAGGGCAAATAGTATATTTCTCAGACAAACAAAAACTGCGGGAGTTCACTACCACACGACCACCCTTACAAGAAATACTCAAGGGAGTACTGGGTTTGGTTCCTGAAAAATAACTACCACTGCACTAAAAACCCAAGAAAAATCAAAACCCACTAGTATAATAAAAATGGCATTCATGAAGAGAAAAAAAGCAAACAAAAAGGCTATCTACAACCTAAGGAACCAACAAACACAGAAACCAATCAGTAAATCACAAAGCAAGGAACAAAAGACACCTAAGACAACCAAACAACCAACAAAATGCTAGGAATAAATCAACACCTTTCAATAACAACTCTTAATGTAAGAGGCTTAAATTCCCCAATCAAAAGACACAGACTGGCTGACTGGATCAAAAAGGAGGACCCAACTATATGCTGCCTACAAGAGACCCACCTCACCCATAAAGATTCACACAGACTAAGAGTGAAAGGATGCAAAAAGATTTACCATGCAAACAGAAAAGAAAAACGAGCTGGAGTAGCTATTCTTATATCTGACAAAATAGACTTTAAACTAAAAACCATAAAAAGAGACAATGAGGGACACTACTTAATGATAAAAGGACTGATCCATCAAGAAGACATAACAATCATAAATATGTACGCACCCAATGTTGGAGCAGCCAGATTTATAAAACAAACTCTATTAGACCTAAAGAAGGAAATAGACACTAATACCATAATAGCAGGGGACCTGAACACCCCACTGTCAATATTAGACAGATCATCTAGGCAAAGAATCAGTAGAGAAACACAAGATCTAAACAAGACTCTAGACCAATTGGAATTGGCAGATATCTACAGAACATTCCACCCAACAACCTCAGAATATTCATTCTTCTCATCAGCACATGGATCATTCTCCAGGATAGATCACATATTAGGTCACAAATCAAGTCTCAATAAATTGAAAACAATTGGAATTATCCCGTGTATCTTCTCAGACCACAATGGAATAAAACTAGAAATTAATAACAAACGAAACTCTGGAAACTATACAAACACATGGAAATTAAACAGCATTCTACTCAATGACATATGGGTCCAAGAAGAAATCAAGCAGGAAATCAAAAAATTTACTGAAACTAATGAAAACAATGATACATCATACCAAAACCTGTGGGATACTGCAAAAGCAGTATTGAGGGGGAAATTTATTGCATTAAACGCTCACTTCAGAAGAATGGAAAGATGGCAAGTAAACAACCTAACACTTCACCTTAAAGAACTAGAAAAACAAGAACAATCCAAACCTAAAGTTAGCAGAAGGAAAGAAATCATTAAGATCAGAGCAGAACTAAATGAAATTGAAAACCAAAAAACAATTCAAAAGATCAACGAATCAAAAAGTTGGTTTTTTGAAAAGATAAATAAAATTGACAAACCATTAGCATGGCTAACAAAAAAAAGAAGAGAGAAGACTCAAATAACAAAAATTAGAAATGAAAAAGGCGATATTACAACTGATTCATCTGAAATACAAGGAATCATTCGAGACTCCTATAAACAACTATACGCCAACAAATTTGAAAATCTGGAGGAAATGGATAAATTTCTGGACACACACAAGCTCCCAAAACTGAACCATGAAGACATAGAAAATTTGAACAGACCAATAACAATAAAGGAGATTGAAGCTGTTATCAGAAGGCTCCCAACAAAGAAAAGCCCAGGACCAGATGGATTCACAGCAGAATTTTACCAAACATTCAAAAAGGAATTGACACCGATTCTTTACAAACTATTCCAAAAGATTGAAACGGACGCAAATCTCCCAAACTCATTCTATGAAGCAAACATCATCCTGATACCAAAACCAGGTAAAGATATAACCGAAAAAGAAAACTACAGGCCGATATCCTTGATGAATATAGATGCAAAAATCCTCACTAAAGTACTAGCAAACAGAATACAGCAACACATACGAAAAATTATTCATCATGATCAAGTGGGATTCATCCCAGGGATGCAAGGTTGGTTCAACATACGCAAATCAATAAATGTGATACACCATATTAATAAACTCAAACACAAGGACCATATGATCATCTCTATAGATGCTGAAAAAGCATTTGATAAAGTTCAGCACTCATTCTTGACAAAGACCCTCTATAAGTTAGGTATAGAGGGAAAGTATCTCAACATAATTAAAGCCATATATACCAAACCCACTGCCAATATCATCCTGAATGGGGAAAAGCTGAAAGCTTTTCCTTTAAGAACAGGAACTAGACAAGGATGCCCACTCTCACCACTCCTATTCAACATAATGTTGGAATACTAGCCAGAGCAATCAGAGAAGAGAAGGAAATAAAGGGCATCCAGATTGGAAAAGATGAAGTCAAACTGTCCCTGTTTGCAGATGACATGATCCTATATATCGAACAGCCTAAAACCTCTACAAAAAAACTGTTGGAATTGATAAATGATTTCAGCACAGTAGCAGGATACAAAATCAACACACAAAAATCAGTAGCATTTCTTTTCTCCAATAGTGAACATGCAGAAGGAGAAATCAAGAAAGCCTGCCCATTCACAATAGCCACCAAAAAAAATAAAATACTTAGGAATTGAGTTAAGCAAGGAGGTGAAAAATCTCTATAATGAGAACTACAAGCCACTGCTGAGAGAAATTAGAGAGGATACAAGAAGATGGAAAGATATCCCATGCTCTTGGATTGGAAGAATCAACATAGTGAAAATGTCCATACTACCCAAAGTGATATACAAATTCAATGCAATCCCCATCAAAATTCCAAAGACATTTTTCTCAGAAATGGAAAAAACTATTCAGACATTTATATGGAACAATAAAAGACCACGCTTAGCCAAAGCAATGCTGAGCAAAAAAAAATAAAGCTGGAGGCATAACACTACCTGACTTTAAGCTATACTACAAAGCTATAATAACCAAAACAGTATGGTACTGGCATAAAAACAGACACACTGACCAATGGAATAGAATAGAGAATCCAGAAATCAACCCACACACTTACTGCCATCTGATCTTTGACAAAGGCACCAAGCCTATTCACTGGGGAAGGGACTGCCTCTTCAGCAAATGGTGCTGGGATAACTGGATATCCATATGCAGGAGAATGAAACTAGATCCATACCTCTCACCATATACTAAAATCAACTCAAAATGGATTAAGGATTTAAATATACACCCTGAAACAATAAAACTTCTTAAAGAAAACATAGGAGAAAC